>NC_079213.1:57706261-58372261 GCF_029633865.1 Lampris incognitus
TCCCTCTGTGATGCCAGCACCATATGATTATCCTGTATGTCGGAGACTTTGGCCCCGGGTAAAGAATGAACCAAGGCTGAAAGGCTAATCTGATATTGCGGGTAATGGAGTCTCCTATCCCTTACATACATTGCTTTAATCTGTCGACAGGAGCGGGAGAAGCACGCTGGCTGGTAGGACTACCAACAGGGCTGGTGAGTGGCAAAAACCAATTTGCAGTCAGGAGAGGTGACAGCAGACCTGGCCAAAAGACCGGTGGATTGCTCTTGCAAGCCTTCTCATGCCAGTAAACAGAGACAAACTCCGCCGCATCTGCTGACGAGGCAGAGCTAGTGCTAACAATGGCAGGTCTGAGGCATAGCTGGTGTGGAACTAACCGAAAGAAATGGATGTATTTTTAATGATCAGATGCCATAAGACGACCATCTTCACAGATGCTAAAGAGTCTACTACAGTCTACGAGCTGAAGCGGATTGATGAAGGCATCTTGAAGAGGGCACCTGAAGAACAAAGGCCTTATAAGGATGACTTGGTGCTGGATGACAGTAAAACACTTGGAGACTGGGGGATCACAAATCAGACAGCCAGACCCCAGGCCCCAGCTACTGTTGGATTAGCCTTTCATCTTAGTGATGATTCATTTGAGCAGCTGAAGATTGAGGTTTTCTCCAGCCCCCCAGAGCTTCCTGACGTCATGAAGCCCCAGGATTCAGGCAGCACAGTCAATGAACAGGCTGTTCAGTGAAGGAGATACTGAGGCATCCGGGGTGGGGGCATTCGAGGGAGGTTGGGATCTGGTAGGAAGCCTTGGTGGGTTGAATTTTACAGACTGCGGATCTTTCAGCTGGGCAGAAAAATGGTCAATGTGTTCTAAATAAGGTTGGGGATGTCTAGCTTGCCCACATATATATTTTTTTCTGAATGCATGCTAAATAAATTGATAAATTTACACAGAAATCTTTCAGAAACATCTGACCGATTTGTCACAACAGTCAGTCATCCGTGGAATTTGTAAAGGCTGAACATAAGAAATGTACCTTATCTAATTAATGCTAATCTTTATTTGGGTTAAGGTGAAATCCTTGCTTGTGTTTTATTTGGAGGCATAAATAGGGATTTGAATTTGAGGGGGAGTTAATCTTTAAGCATTTGTTTGGTTTTTCTTTACTGAAGAATTGGGATTTACCAGTTTTAATGACAGGCTTGGTTGTATGTGTTGCAAAAGTAGGAGTTTGTGGAGTTGTAATGTACTAGTCTCTCTAGAGAATATGTGCATGAAATTATTTTGAAATAAAGTGGATTCAGCTGTTGATGGATTAGCCTTATAAAACGCAAACATGCACATATTGGGAAAATTTGGCACCAACACACATTTGGTGGTACTTTTATATCAGTAATTTAGTTTCCTGGCACCTCACAGAAGCCTCGATGCTGTTTGTTTCCTCTGTGCCGTGCTGCTCCAACACGCGTAAGCATTACGTGTCAGCAGCCATCTTTAACATGGACAACATGAGCATGGAAATTCCTGTTCAAAGCAAAACCAGGGACAGACATGACAGCATAAATAGAGTGCATCGTTAGACCTGAAGTGGGAGGCAGCTTCCTCCACAGCGTTAAAGCAGGGCTGATTCTGATGATACTGGCTGCAGTCAATAGGCTTGTTTCAATTTTACATTTTTTTTGAAGGTATAATTATTTAGTAACTGTTCAGTGGCTTTTGTGTGATGAACCGTAGTTAAGCCTGCGATAAGGGGGCTTAACGTGCCCTTGGCTCCTATGAATGCGGCAACTTTTGTTGTACTACCCCCTAAATTACTGAAAAGCCATTTTGTTTTCATGAAACAAGTAGAATTGAAAAGAAAAATAGTGTACTGAAGTCAAGTAAAAAACAAAAAACAACCCTGATTTCTACAGTGCATCCAGAGTATTCACACCCCTTCACTTTCCCCACATTTTGTTATGTTACAGCCTTATTCCAAAATGGATTAAATTCCTTTCTTTTCTCATCAATCTACACACAATACCCCATAATGACAAAGTGATAAAGATTTTGTAGAAATTTTTGCAAATTTATTAAAAATAAAAAACTGAAATATTGCATGTACATAAGTATTCACACCCTTTACGCAATACTTGGTTGAGGCACCCTTGGCAGCGATTACAGCCTCAAGTCTTCTTGGGTATGAAGCTACAAGCTTGGCACACCTATATTTGGGGTATTTCTCCCATTCTTCTCTGCAGATCCTCTCGAGCTCTGTAAGGTTAGATGGGGAGCGTCGCTGCACAGCTATTTTCAGGTCTTTCCAGAGATGTTCAATGGGGTTCAAGTCTGGGCTCTGGCTGGGCCACTCAAAGACATTCACAGACTTGTCCCGAAGCCACTCCTTTGTTGTCTTGGTTGTGTGCTTAGGGTAGTTGTCGTGTTGAAAGGTAAACCTTCGCCCCAGTCTGAGGTCCTGAGTGCTCTGGAACAGGTTTTCATCAAAGATCTCTCTGTACTTTGCTCCATTCATCTTTCCCTCGATCCTGACTAGTCTCCCAGTTCCTGCCGCTGAAAAACATCCCCACAGCATGATGCTGCCACCACCATGCTTCACTGTTGGGATGGTATTAGCAAGGTGATGAGAGGTGCCTGGTTTCCTCCAGATGTGACGTTTGGCATTCAGGCCAAAGAGTTCAATCTTGATTTCATCAGACCAGAGAATCTTGTTTCTCATGGTCTGAGAGTCCTTTAGGTGCTTTCTGGCAAACTCCAAGCGGGCTGTCATGTGCCTTTTACTGAGTAGAGGCTTCCGTCTGGCCACTCTACCATAAAGGCCTGATTGGTGGAGTGCTGCAGAGATGGTTGTCCTTCTGGAAGGTTCTCCCATCTCCACAGAGGAACGCTGGAGCTCTGTCAGAGTGACCATCGGGTTCTTGGTCACCTCCCTGACCAAGGCCCTTCTCCCCTGATTGCTCAGTTTGGCTGGGTGGCCAGCTCTAGGAAGAGTCCTGGTGGATCCAAACTTCTTCCATTTACGAATGATGGAGACCATTGCGCTCTTCGGTACCTTCAAAGCTGTAGAAATTTTTTTGTACCCTTCCCCAGATCTGTGCCTCGATACAATCCTGTCTCGGAGGTCCACAGACAATTCCTTTGACTTCATGGCTTGGTTTCTGCTCTGACATGCACTGTCAACAGTGGGACCTTATATAGACAGGTGTGTGCCTTTCCAAATCATGTCCAATCAATTGAATTTAGTACAGGTGGACTCCAATTAAGATGTAGAAACATCTCAACGATGATCAGTGGAAACAGGATGAACCTGAGCTAAATTTTGAGTGCCATAGCAAAGGGTGTGAATACTTATGTACATGCAATATTTCAGTTTTTTATTTTTAATAAATTTGCAAAAATTTCTACAAAACCTTTTTCACTTTGTCATTATGGGGTATTGTGTGTAGATTGATGAGAAAAAACGGAATTTAATCCATTTTGGGATAAGGCTGTAACATAACAAAATGTGGGGAAAGTGAAGGGGTGTGAATACTTTCCGGATGCACTGTACATGAGTTAGTTTATGCGAAATATCAAAGTCATGTCTGAATGAGGATGAACATAACATGGTATATTGTATTATGGCATTACAAATAACTGAAAGATTAAATGGAGCTTTAAAAGGTGGGACTTGGTCCAAGCTGCATTTGTAACTGACCTTAAATTAAAACAATTGTTTAAAAAAAAATAATAAAAAAAACCCATGGCAGGTCTGCTGTCAGGCCTGGGGCTAAGGCTATCTGGAGTGTCCGTCACATATAACATAATCCTAGCCGGAAGAAGCTGCTCTAACTCATAGACACGTCTCTCTAGCAGGGACAACCTGTCTGTAATTGCAGAATTGTCACCCCACACGTCATTTTAACGAGGCTAAGCTGGACGCTAGTAACAAACTAGGAATGAGAAGCTGCCTACTAAACACAAGATTCGTTTGAGAAAGAAAACTAATGTATCTAGCAATGAATGAACTTAGCACAGAAAATGGAAAAACCAGTACAACATATGAAGAGGTTAGGGCAGAATATAGACAAGAGATAGTATGAGAATAAACAGCAGTTATCAATCTCACGAAGCCAAATCTCATAAAGGCGGAAGCTGCCAACAGCTGTTAGTGACCACCAGCAGTTCTAATGCATACAATGTCCAGCTGGGTGAAAATAATGGCCAGCTGCTGCTGCAGCTGCTCAACAATGTGAGCTTAAGTTGTCTATTGTGAAAATTGCATGAAAGAAGAGACAGACAATTTCTATCATTGACTACATGTTCGAACACGTGTATCTTTTTGTTCTCTATCCAAAACCAACAGACCAAGCAACATGGTGCTGCCCCAACCAATCATCGTCATAGCTCACCCTGTTAACCCGGAAACACTTTCTTGAAGTGACCAGAACCGATTATGGGGAATTATGCCCATACAGTCCGCTACATATGTCCTCCCAGAATTCACCATAAGTCAACGCGGAGAGGGGCGGAAGGCTCGGCTGCAACGGCTTCGCCGAACGGGTGCAAAGGCCGGGGTGCCCACAGGAGGGACCTGAGGGACCCTGCAGCGGTGTGGGGGTCCGGGCGGAGGAATCTTAGGGGCCTTGTTGGGTGGTGAGGCAGAGTAGGAGGGCACCCCTGCCGTGGGGACTGGGCAAGACCAATAGGTCGGTCCAAGTCCAGGTGAGTTGGTTTGAGGCGATCCAATGAAATGCGCTCGGGCTTGTTTTTTACTTCCATCGTGGCAGATGAAAACATATTCTGCCAACTGCAGACTTGCAGGGATGTGAGACTGTGGGAGGCTGTGTTGTGAAGTGGGGACCGGTGCAAAAGCTTTGGTGTTATCCAGGAGCGTGGTCCATTGATGGGCTGCAGACCAGGGAGCTGTGGTGTTGGGGAAGAAATCCCCTGGGACCCGCAGTGGCTGTCCATAAACAGCGGACGAGGACTGGAGGTCCTCCTTAGGGGCGGTTGTGAGGCCCCGCATGACCCACGGGAGCCTGTAGATCAAGCTGCTGTCCTTGAGGCTGGCCCGAAGAGCGGCCTTCATAGAGTGATGAAATCGTTGGCCTGCGGGTGGTACGTGCTGGTGCTTCACCCCTCTGCTCTCTGCGACTGCGTTCCAGAGCTCAGACGCAGAGAGCATAGGGGCGGTGGCTTGGTCAGCTGCCATGCGGGCATAGTCAAGACCCAAGTGGACGGCCCTCACAATGGCCTGGGAGAGGCAGTCGACGATGAGGTTGGTTTTGCCAGCAACATGCTGTATGTCCATGGTGAACTCCGAGGTGTAGGAGAGCTGTCATTGCTGGTGGGCGGACCATGGCTCAGCCACCTTGGCCATGGCGAACGTCAGTGGTTTGTGATCTCCCAGGAGAACCAGCATCCTGTTCATAGGTTCAGATGGCTTACTGTCACTGAGGCCTTGTAGAGAGAAGAGCTGGCTGGCCCGCTCATCATCAGAAAAGTTCAAAAGCTTTCAGCAGGTAGGCCTTAAGTTTCTCAAATTTATCCTGCTGCGGAGGATTTGTGAGGAGGCTCAGCACTCTGGTTACTATTGAACTGCCGACAGCCGACACCACATAATAGGATTTTGTGGCATCCGTGGTGATTTCCCACAATGCAAACTGTGCTTCTGTCTGGGCGAACCAAGCCGAGGCTGACGACTCCCAGAACTCCAGCAGCTTGAGAGAAACCGCATTAGTAGTCATGTTCAGAAAGAGTTTTCTCTGGAAACGTCCAACAGACAAACATCAGAGTCACCAATGTAGGAATTTCAGGAAAGAAGAGACAGACAATTTCTCTCATTGACTACACGAACGTGTGTCTTTTATTTCTCTATCCAAAACCAACAGACCGAGCAACATGGCAGTGCCTCAACCAATCATCGTCGTAGCTCACCCTGTTAACCCGGAAACACTTTCTTAAAGTGACCGGAACCAATTATGGGGGATTATGTCCACAGAGTCCGCTACACTATCACACATTCTTAAGGCTGTAGTTTTTTTTTTTAAAGTAAAGATGGTAACAAACTTTCAAACATTTATTACACTGCTATTTGAGCAGCTTTCTCTAGATGAAAGGTCTCTATTACTTTTAATAGGACTACTAGGGCAAATAGTGTAGGCTTATTTTTACATTAGTTAAAATTATTTTTACATTAGTCCCTGGGTTATGAACGCCTGACATACGAACTCCCGCACTTACGAACCAATCTCCGTAAAGACTATTTATAAATGATTATTATGAAAGCCTCAATAACATAATATAATGATGGAAAACCACAAAGACAACTCTGAAAGTAAGAGACAGGAGTGGATACAAGACTTACAGGAGGACATCTGGCCTACATGTTCAAAGGCACAAACACGAACCATAAATACTCGACTGAGAGTAATACAATATCACTGGGTAATGAGAACTTATATCACCCCTGTGAACTTAAATAAATTTGGTCCTAATATTCCTGAGCAACGTTATAAGTGCAATATTCATCAAGGTACTTTATATCACTGCATGTGGGAATGTGAGGAGATTCAAATATTCTGGAGGTCGTTGATCCGCTATATCTCTCAAATCAGGTTTTGTTCCAACCAAGCAGCTACACACCTGATTCTATCAGTCAACCAATAGTCTTTGCTAAGGACCTTGATTTGTAGACTCAGGTGTGTAACTGCTTGGTTGGAACAAAGACCTGCACCCACATTGGCTCTTTCTGGATCATGTTGCCCATCCCTGATGCCAGACTGGCCCTGGTACTCTGTAAGTGTAGCAGGATAAACAATGCTGCAGCTAATAAATTAATTCATCTTTATCCTGTGCAGCTCTACCATGGATATCCAAAGCAGCAGTTGCACAATGACATGTAAGAACCAATCTTAATCAATGTAATAACTGCTTCATTATCTGAATAAACTACAAACGACTTGCACAGGAAGAACTCAACTGTTTGGTGCAGAGTTATTTTATTCATGCTCTGCATGATGAGCAGTAAGATGTTGGAAATGTTGACACAACAATCTCAGAAAGGTGAATCAGTTCATCTGGACACAAAGTTTAATGGCAGAAACGTTTCCTCATCATCCAAGTGACTCCATCCGTCTCTGGTGACTGCAGGTGTCCCAAACCTTATAAACAGCACAGTTGCATAATGACCGAAACAAGCGATCTAATAAAGGTTTCATATGCAATTGCCGTGACCATTAACTAGAGTTACAGTGGCCATGTGTACTATTCACACATGGCTGGGGAGAAGCTGCAATCACAGCTTTGTAAGATGGTGACAGATGTACTCTTAGCCCTCCTCCTCGGTTCAGGGATGGTCATTCCGTCTTCACATGGATGGCCTCTTTGACATCTTACAACAGCGTGATAGCAGTTATTTTTCAATCCTCTCTCAATAGTACACGTGGCCATTGTAAGTCAAGATAATGGTCACAGCAATTTGCATATGAAACCTGTGTTACATCGCCGTTATGCAACTGTGCTGTTTCTAAGGGTGGGGACACCTGCAGTCACTGTATTGTTTATAAGGGTGGGGACACCTGCAGCCACTGTATTGTTTATAAGGGTGGGGACACCTGCAGCCACTGTATTGTTTATAAGGGTGGGGACACCTGTAGTCACTGTATTGTTTATAAGGGTGGGGACACCTGCAGTCACTGTATTGTTTATAAGGGTGGGGACACCTGCAGCCACTGTATTGTTTATAAGGGTGGGGACACCTGCAGCCACTGTATTGTTTATAAGGGTGGGGACACCTGCAGCCACTGTATTGTTTATAAGGGTGGGGACACCTGTAGTCACTGTATTGTTTATAAGGGTGGGGACACCTGCAGTCACTGTATTGTTTATAAGGGTGGGGACACCTGCAGCCACTGTATTGTTTATAAGGGTGGGGACACCTGCAGTCACTGTATTGTTTATAAGGGTGGGACACCTGCAGTCAGCTGAGACTGAGGAGGTCACTTAGATGATGATGAAACGTTTCTCCCGTTAAAGTTTGTGTCCAGATAAACTGACTGAATCTTTTGGGCTTTCTACACCTGGATAACTGAGCATGCATCACGACACGTTGAAACAACAAATGGGCATTATTTTAGAGGAATATGTGGCATGAATAAATGTTAAGAATGGCCGCAAAAACTTACCAGGGCCCTGGAATCACAGGAAAAGCCCATTCTACATGTCTAACCACACAATGCTCTCCACAGTACTGGTGGACAAAGATCTATGCTAGGACATATGCTAAACACTAACACATGAATATACACAATGATAACATGCACTTCCTCTAGAGTACCTGTGTGTGTTTGTTGAAGTGCTTGGACGCCCAGTTCTCAATGTCTGTCTCTGAAGATGGCTTCCTCAGGGTGAATTCTGGGAACATTCCACAGCTTGCATTAGGCATCATGTTCCGGGCATTCCGACTGGCCTCAAACTGGGCACAGGCTCCCAAGTCCTCTGACTGAGAGAGAGAGAGAGAGAGAGAGAGAGAGAGAGAGAGAGAGAGAGAGAGAGAGAGAGAGAGAGAGAGAGAGAGAGAGAGAGAGAGAGAGAATAGGGTATTTAAAATAAAGTGTAAGAGACTCCTCACAAAGTCTGCAGTGAAACTAGGTTTGCGTATGAAGTGACAAACATTGTCAGCCACCAGAAGAAACATCTTGTAACTAGTAACAGCCACCAGAGGACGAGGGGTCTTTGTGTGTCCATGAGTAGGTATATCTAGCAGTGTCCACAAGTAGACTTACCTAGTTGTGTGTCCACAAGTAAGTATACCTAGTTGTGTGTCCACGAGTAGGTTTACCTCGTTGTGTGTCCATGAGTAGGTATTCCTAGTTGTGTGTCCACGAGTACGTATATGAGTAGGTATACTTAGTTGTGTCCATGAGTAGGCATACCTAGTTGTGTGTCCAAGAGTAGGTATTCCTAGTTGTGTGTCCATGAGTACGTATTCCTAGTTGTGTGTCCACGAGTATGTATATGAGTAGGTATACTTAGTTGTGTCCATGAGTAGGCATACCTAGTTGTGTCCAAGAGTAGGTATACTTAGTTGTGTCCATGAGTAGGCATACCAAGTTGTGTGTCCATGAGTAGGTATTCCTAGTTGTGTGTCCATAAGTAGGTATACCTAGTTGTGCGTCCACGAGTAGGAATACCTAGTTTTTTGTCCACGAGTAGGTTTACCTAGTTGTGCGTCCACGAGTATGTATACCTAGTTGTGTGTCCACGAGTAGGTATACCTAGTTGTGTATCCATGAGTAGGTTTACCTAGTTGTGTGTCCATGAGTAGGTTTACCTAGTTGTGTGTCCATGAGTAGGTGTACCTAGTTGTGCGTCCACGAGCAGGTTTACCTAGTTGTGTGTCCACGAGTAGGTTTAACTAGTTGTGTGTCCATGAGTAGGTTTACCTAGGTGTATGTCCACTAGTAGGTATACCTAGTTGTGTGTCCATGAGTAGGTATACCTAGTTCTGTGTCATACTGTGTCGATGAGTAGGTATACCTAGCTGTGTGTCCATGACTAGGTATACCTAGTTGCGTGTCTATGAGTAGGTATACTCTAGTTGTGTGCAAACTCATGGGCCTCTGCCAAGTGTTTGTGTGTGTGTGTGTTTCTGTGTGTGTGTGTGTGTGTGTGTGTGTGTGTGTGTGTGTGTGGGTTTACTGGGTGCAGTGATGATGGATGTAGCGTAACACAAAACAGTGCTGGGTTACAGCACAGCATCACTAGAGCACCAGAGGACAGTAACTGTAACTGGACCTGAGTGGGTCAGTCACTGTTCATGTTTATGTGTGTTGTTGTGTAGATGCCAGAATATAGTGCAGTGTGTTTGTGTGTGTACTTGGTATTCCTATTTGTCGGATTTGTGGACCATGAGTCCCAGAAACATTTTCCAACTTGGTGCTAAGTGGGGAAGTTTGGCTGGTCCCCACAACTTCCTGTTGCTATTTCAGAGTCAGTATATTGGTTTAGGGTTAAGGGCTCACACATGAATGCAGTGACTGAGAGGTCTCCAAATATAGGCATAACAAAGCTGTGTCACTCAAGGGGAGATTGTAGGTGAACACGGGCAACAACGACAATCTTACATTTAAATTCTTTCACAGCTTCTTACTGTGAAGCGACCGCGCTAACCACTGTGCCACCGTGCTGCCGCACATAATAATCCGACAGAAAATAAACATAGAATATAGTACATAAGTTTAATGTTTCCAGTGATACAGGTAAGAAGACTCCGAGACCCTGTAGTTTGCCCTGCTTGGGCCACTTTATCTTCTCTGCTAGGTATTGAGATGTATAATCTCTGCTAGGTGTTCAAATGTGTCATCTCTGCTAGGTGTTCAGATGTATCATCTCTGCAAGGTGTTTAGATATATCATCACTACTAGGTGTTCAGATGTATCATCTCTACTAGGTGTTCAGATGTATCATCTCTGCAAGGTGTTCAGATGTATAATCTCTGCTAGGTATTCGGATGTGTCATCTCTGCTAGGTGTTCAGATGTATCATCTCTGCTAGGTGTTCAGATGTATCATATCTGCTGGGTGTTCAGATGTATCATCTCTGCTAGGTGTTCGGATGTATCATCTCTGCTAGGTGTTCACATGTAGCATCTCTGCTAGGTGTTCAGATGCATCATCTCTGCTAGGTGTTCAGATGTATCATCTCTGCCAGGTGTTCAGATGTATCATCTCTGCTATGTGTTCAGATGTATCATCTCTGCTAGGTGTTCAGATGTATCATCTCTGCTAGGTGCTCAGATGTATCATCTGTGCTAGATGTTCAGATGCATCATCTCTGCTCAGTGTTTTCAACTGAGTTTCATTCTTGTCTTGCTAATGTAATTCCTTAAGCCCTAGAGTATCATGGTCTCATGACGCAGAGCGCAAAGCTACGTAAAATGTCTTGGGTTGCCACACATTCAGCATTGTAGAGCCTACCCCTTAGACCTGAGTCTACTTGTTTCTGGTTCCAGTTAAGGAAGTGTCTGCTGCAGCGTCCACATGCCGTACCAACTCAAACATCTGAAGTAGTGGAGTGGCACAATGTTTACACAAAGCGTTTTGCACAAACTGGTTGATAACCACCTGTTATATGACCTTGGATGCAGTCTTGCAGTCAGGTTCTAGCCAAGCCCAACGCACCTTAAGGAGTTTTCCTATCTGAGCCAAGGCTGGTGTGTTTGACCAGTACTCCCAGGTCATGGGCAGCAGCCACCAAAGGCCAGGATCTCACCCTTTTTAGAATCTAGAAGTTACTGGAAGCTTCGGTTTGTAGTTTGATGTCTACTCCTTGGTTTCACCAACCAGCAGGGGAGCCAGTGGATCCTCTCAAATTTTGGAAGGCCTCATGGTCATTGTCTGCTGTAATTTTCTGTAAAAGGTGATGTGCTGCATGAGGGGGACTCCTTCTGGGCCTGCTAATGGCTGCAATATCCTCCACTTGTTACCTCTGTTGGGACAGAGAAGTTATCACAAAATTCTGCATCACTTCCTCTACCTTAAACTGAGTCATTTAGTTGAGGATGAAAATGGGCTAAATACAGGCTTGGTCTCCTGTCAGCTGTTCAGGCTTGATTTTCCTGAATTCCTTCCTGATGTGTAAGTGGCAGAACAGGATGTATCTGTGTGCTGCTGGTTGGTCTCTTGGCCCCCAATATTATTATTATTATTATTATTATTATTATTATTATTGTTGCTTTTATTTAAACTGGAAAAATCATTTAGGGCTGGCTCTCGTTTACAACGATGTTGAGTAACAGTTTAACATGGCTTAAAAGATGCAAAATAACAATAGACACGAGATAAATGAAGGCAATCCATTAAAATAAGTACAGTTAATACAAGATACAAAACAGAAGTTTATTGGTTTGTAATCATATACTTAAATTGACCAAAGGGATGCAATGTGAAGAGTTCCTGGTGGTCAGCGCATAGAAAACAAACGCACATCTTTCAAGCGCAGTACAAACTCGCAGGATTTGCAGTGAAAGCCAGTCATTGGACCGAGTTTGATGTGGTCCAGAGGACCAAACTAGCACTGATGTGATATAAGATGGCAGCTTCCCAGTAAGGGCCTTGTAGATCAACAAATACATATGCCCATCACGCCTACCAACCAGACAACGTTTTCACACAGGATGCAGTGATGAGCGCTATAAGCATCACTAGTAATAAACCTGGGGGCAGAAAGATGAACAGCATGTAAGGGCTGAAGAGTAGAGGCAGAGGCATGCCCATAAATCACATCACCATGAATGAACGAATGAATGAATGAACGAATGAATGATGATTTATTTCGAACACGTAAATAATCAGGATATAACATACACATAATTGGCAATAATATGAAGTGATCAACAAATCCACACATCAAACTCAGTGAACAGATCTCCATATACTACTTCAGATTATTTGTTACATGTTGGAAAAGGAGTAGGAGGAAGTATACGCTTGATTTTCCTGCCCCTTCTCTCCTACTCTTGAGTTAATTCAGCTACTGTGGCAGGATGAGGAAAAACACAGGAGATGAAGGCGAGTTTGAACTTCATTCCTCAGCTCAAAAACCAAACTGAAACAGGAACAACCTTGCACCAGAGAGCCCGGGAACATAAACCATGCCCCCAGCTCACAGCCCTGCTGGGTGAGAGGCATAGCCCCTAGTGTCTGCCACACAGCCTCCCCACGAACACCCAGAAGAGACTCCTGGAAAGAAAACCAGTTTCTCACTGGAGGCTTAAGCAGCCTGCCATAACGGCTGCGGCATCCCTCAGCCGAAACAGTAGGTGAAACACAGTCCAATGCCGGCTGAGAAGCAGAATGCTGAACCCGTGAAGACACTGCCGGGGTCCTGGAAGGAGGGCGACCCCGACGGGGAACCTGGGCCGGAAACACAACTTCGTCTGCCACCCTGTGCGCTGGTTTAAGCCTATCAAGTGTGACAAGCTCCCTACGCCCACCCATATCCAGCACAAAACCCTTAGGACCCGTCTCAAGAACCCGAAATGGGCCATCGTATGGGGGTTGGAGGGGCGAGAGGTGAGCATCATGCCGTACAAAAACAAAACGAGCCGACATGAGGTCCGCAGGCACGAACGACCGCGGAAAACAGTGGTGAGCGGGGCCTGGAACCCGAGTACTGTCGGACAAAAAAGGATAAACGGCCAGACGGGGTCGAGGAATGGAACTCCCAGGCAAAAATTCCCCAGGGACGCGGAGCAGCTGACTGAGCACCGGCTCAGCGGGCGAAGCGTCGAGGTCCTCCTTAGGAGCCGAACGCAACCCGAGCATAACCCAAGGTAAACGGTCCACCCAGTTACCATCCGAGAGCGCAGCGCTGCCTTGAGCAACAAGTGAAAACGTTCACACAAGCCGTTAGCCTGAGGGTTGTACGCGGTAGTGTGGTGTACCTGCACACCCAAGGATTGCGCAAGTGCTGACCAGAGCTCTGACACAAACTGGGGGCCCCTGTCTGAGGTGATATCTGACGGAGTGCCGAAACGGGCGACCCAGATGGAAAGAAACGCGCGTGCAACATCCGAGGATGTTGCGGAGGACAGAGGGACAGCCTCTGGCCACCTGGTGGTCCGATCTACCATTGTGAGCAGGTGCGTAAAACCCTGTGAAGAAGGTCGAGGGCCCACCAGGTCCACATGCACGTGGTCAAAACATCTGGCCGGGATCGGAAACGGTTCGAGGGGCGACTTAGTGTGCTGGTGGACCTTAGCGCACTGGCATGCTACACATGCAGCTGCCCACCCCTTGACGTCCTTGCGGAGGCCAGGCCAGACGAACTTGGAACCGACCAACTTCACCGATGCCCGAACTCCAAGGTGCGAGAGGGAGTGAATCGATTCGAAAACTCAGCGGCGCCAGGCCACTGGAACAATGGGGCGGGGACGGCCAGTGGAGACATCGCAGAGGAGGGCAGGACTGCCTTCCTGCATCACAGCATCCTCTAGCTTGAGGCCGGTACACATTGACCCTAAGGGCAAGGACGTCCGGGTCGCTGGGCTGGTCGGCAGCCATAGCGGAGAAATCCACACCGAAGTGCACAGGACACACAAGCACACGCGACAGACAATCAGCAACAGGGTTGGACTTCCCGGCCACATGCTGAATGTCCGTTGTGAACGCAGAGATGGCCGCCATGTGGCGCTGCTGACGAGCAGACCACGGCTCAGTCACCTTGGACATGGTGAAATCAGCGGTTTATGATACACATAAGCCGTGAAGGAGCGACCCTCCAGCAGGAAGTGGAAATGTAGGGTTGCAAGGTGCAGTGCCAGCAACTCCCGCTCAAAAACGCTGTACTTGCGCTCGCAATCTCGCGGTTTGCGGCTAAAAAATGCGAGTGGCTGCCACGCATTCACCACACGCTGTTCAACCACAGCCCCCACGGCTATGTCAGACGCGTCGGTTGTTAAAGCTATGGACGCCGTGAGTGTGGGATGGGCGAGGAGGGCAGCGTTAGCCAGGGTGCACTTAGCTCCGTCAAAGGCCTGGACCCGTTCAGGAGTCCAGTCGACAGGGTCGTTAGCCTTCTTAAGCCGCAGGGCTTCGTAAAGTGGCTGAAGGAGGTGAGCAGCACGAGGGAGGAAACGGTTATAAAAATTCACCATGCCCAAGAATTCCTGCAACGCCTTAACAGAGACCGGGCGGGGAAATTCCGCCACCTCTTGCACCTTTAGAAGACAACGGGACCACGCCTTGGGGCGAAATGCGGTGACCCAAAAAGTCAATCACCGGCAGTCCAAACTGACACTTGGCCGGGTTGACTATCAGGCCGTGTTCGTCCAGGCGACAGAAAACTGTTTCAGGTGCGCCAGGTGCTCTTCAGCTGATGGACTGGCCACTAATATATTGTTGAGATAAACGAACACGAAAGCAAGGTCATGCAACACCGAGTCCATCAGCCTCTGAAAGGTTTGCGCTGCCCCCTTCAAGCCAAATGGCATGCGCATGAACTCAAAAAGCCCAAATGGGGTGATCACTGCGGTCTTGGTCACGTTCTCTGCACACATGGGAACGTGATGATAGCCGCGCACCAGGTCCACCTTAGAGAAAATAGTGGTACCTGCCAGGCGTATGGAAAAGTCCTCTATGTGTGGGATGGGATAGCGGTCATTGGCGGTGACGTTGTTCAGGCGGCGAAAGTCGCCGCAAGGCCACCACAACCCATCCGCCTTGGGCACCATGTGAAGCGGCGAGGCCCACGGGCTGTTGGAACGCCTCACTATACCCAGACGCTCCATGATGGCGAACTCCTCCTTAGCTGTAGCCAATTTTACCGCGTCGAGGCGCCACGCACGCAAAAACTGTTCTACCCCGTGTTTAGTAACCGTGGTGGAAAAGGCAGGTGTAGTCACCGATGGAAAATCCGCCAGCAAACGCTGAAAAACATCCCCTAATGCTAAAAAGTTAGCGTGTGTTAATGGCCCGGCTCCCCCTGTCTCGCACGGAAAAGTGGAGAAAGACACAGCATCAATTAAATGGCGGTTTGCAACATCAACCAGCAGACCATTAGCACACAGAAAATCCGCGCCAATAATAGGAACCGTAATGGCGGCGACTACAAAGTCCCACTCAAAATGGCGCCCGTGGAAACAAACAGTCACCAACCTTGTGCCAAACGTCGCAATGGACGAACCGTTAGCTGCACTCAACTGTGGGCCGCCACCTTCGGCTGACATGTCTGCTAGCAGGAGGGAGTAGGCTCTTTTGCGAACATGAGTCCACCAGAAACCGTCTTCCTGACATCGAGTCCTAATGAAGAGCAGCTCACCGCCAGTAGTGGTTGTGGTTATTATAGTTACCAAGCCTCCCTTCCGGTCTGCCTGCGTTGCAGTCCGGATTGTTCTTTCTGTTTCAACTAAATGGCCGCTGCCGCACGTTACCATCTGCGTTGTGTGATTCATTGATATCGTCTCTCATTACTGGCGTGGTGGCAGCGCTTACCAGACTTACGTCCCGAGGACTGATATTTACCGAACTAATCGCGGTAGCCCTTCCAGGGGAATCACAGGGTAGTTACGTCTACCACCAGACGCAGCTGGGCTAGCTCAGACACAGTTGTGCTAGCTAAGTGGGCAGCATGGCGACACACGGAGCACCGAAGCAGTGGTGTTTAACAAAGACCGAGACGGTGAACTCTTTTGAGAACTGGCGTCAGAACCTGCTTTATATACTGTCGCTCGACGCCGGGTTTTCCCCCTTCCTGCTCAATGGCGTGGAGTGGGAGAAGAAGTCTAAAACGTCCCCTGTCCGGGGATTCACAGATGACGGTGAAGATATTCCCGTGCCCCGACGTCGCAATAAAGAACAGAAGGTAACCATGTTAGAGCTAATGTTGGGACAGATAGCCAATTATTGTCCTGTAACCTCTCGTCACAGCATAGTCAGGCACTCCACATCTATTGACGACATATGGCAAGCTATTCATCTACATTACGGCTTTCAGTGCACCGGGGCTGTGTCTGAACTCCCCAATCAAAGCAATCCATCCCTGTCCGGACAAGGAGGTCATGTTCCCTTTGTAAATGTGCCGGCAGGCCTGATAATCACTTCCTCAGCAAATGTTCCTTTCTGCCCCCCCAGGATAAAATGTACATGGCAAAGTCGCGTCAGGTTTTGGGAGAACAGGTCGAGACTGATGATGAGGTAGAGGAGTGCGTTAGTGGGGAGCCAGCGCCATCTAGTAGTGTGAAACGTGTCAAACAGTCCTCTTACCTCGATGCCTTCCATTAACACTGCCCTGTGCGTCTCACCGTTGATAGTGGGGCAACAGGCAACATGATGAGGGCCTCACGCGCGACCAGGCTGGGCGTCACCGTCACAGGAAGTATGCAGTCTGCATTCCAAGCAGCTGGCTCGTACCTTTTGAAAGTATTGGGAGACACGGACACACTTCCAGAGAGATGGCCATGACCTCTGTTTTGAGGGCCTCGTCGTTGAGAATCTCGACTCTGACATCCTGGCTGGAATTCCCTTTATGGAAAAGAACGACGTCTCCGTCAGACCAGCCAAACACTACATCTGCTTGGGCGAGGATATATACCGCTACGGCACCCTCCAAACACCGATGGACAGGCATGCCATATGGCGCGCGCACGTGCTCCGCGCTCCGGATAAATCTACTGTGTGGCCAGGGGAGTACATGGAGCTTGAGCTGCCTCCTGAGCTGTGCAATGTGGACAGTGAGCTGGCTGTTGAACCACACGTCGATGTCTCTTGTGACCAGTCTGACACACAGCAGTGGCCTGCCCCAACTTTGCTACAGGGTGTGTCCGGGAAGATCCATGTTCCAAATCTCACTGGCGAGTCGCAGCTGGTCCAGAAAAGCCACCACCTATGCCATGTCCGTGCTACATATGTCCCGTCACTCAGTGACGCCGCCGTGCCAGCTGATCCCCCCCAAACTGGCCCCGACGACCATGTCAGCCTTGTCCTCTGACCTTGTCACTCTGGACCCAGATAACATCATGCCTGCTGACATCAGAGATGAGTTCCGCGCCCTGCATAGAGAGTTTGATGTAGTGTTTGATCCCCACTTTGAAGGATATAACGACGCTGTGGGTCCGTTCCAGACCAGGGTGAACATGGGACCTGTCCTACCTCTGCCCTTCACCAACAGGTCGGCCTGGTTTGCCATACAGGCAGGATGCTCTGACCTCAGATCGACCCGCGCTCACCTCCGTCAGGGTACGCACCCATCCAAGAAGCTGACTAACATTCGTGATGTGAAACATTACCTGAACGTCACCACAGTGGCTAAGGATGGCCTCCAAGTTGTTCACCGGCACACACCCCTCACAGCCTCAACGGACTGCATTGTTGTGCCTCGGTCTGTCCTCGATGGCCTACTGACCTCTCTCCATATCAAGCTCGATCACCCCACCCGCACCCAGTTGAAGACAGGTGTGCAACGCTACTTCTACGCGTTGGATATGGACTCTGCTGTGCAACATGTCTCCAGCGGCTGCCACCAGTGTACAGCTCTGAAGAAAGCCCCTGCGTTCGTATCTGACCAGTCTACAAGTGACCCTCCGGAAGTCGTCGGGTCTTCTTTCGCGGCTGATGTGTTCAGGCGGGACCGCCAGTTCATTCTGATTGTCCGGGAGTGTCTCACGTCTTTCACGCTGTCTTGTCTCATCGACGACGAGCGCAGAGACACTCTCAGGGACGCTTTAACCCGCTTATGTATGGGTCTGTGCCCTCTCAACGCCCCCTTTGCTGTGATCAGGACTTACCCTGCCCCTGGTTTTGCTGCATTGGCAGGGGATGGGGCCCTCACTATGCACAAACTAGTTGTTGAGGTGGGCAATGCCAAGAATGTCAATAAGAACCCAGTGGCGGAGAAGGCTGTTCAAGAGATTCAGGGGGAGATTCTTCGTCTCGAGCCTAACTATAGGGCTGTTACTCCCGTTACCCTCTGTCACTACGGCCAACCTGAACAGTCGTGTTAGGTCGCGTGGATTGTCTGCCCATGGAATGCTGCTTCAGCGTGACCAGTTCTCCCATAGGCAGTTGCCTGTGGTCGACCAGGACCTCATCTTGAAACAACACTCGGAGTGTGTCACCAACCATCCATACAGCATGAAGTCAAAGGTGCCTTCTGGTCGTGTGGCCGTATCTCCCGCCATTCGACCTGGTGAACTGGTGTACCGGTATGGTGACCGGAATAAGTCAAAGGCCCGTGACAGGTACCTCGTCACGAGCGTGGATGGTTCATGATGCAATATCCAGACGTTCACGGGGTCTCAACTCTGTCGCACCTCCTACAGGGTCAGGCTGGGTGACTGCTACAAAGTGGAAGGTCCCTCTACAGCCTCTGAACCCCTCGCAGACGATTTCGCGTCTGATGAGGACTGGGACAACCCTGCCCCGCACTGCCCTGGCATACCGCCAGCCATTGCCGAGCCCCCACCTGCACCTTGCCTGCCTTGTGATAACGATATGAGGCTGGGGGATGAGACTGTTCCTCCCGTCGAGGTCGAGCCTGGGGGGAGCTCCCCTGGTGAGTGTGTGCCTGCTCCTGCACCTGATGCTGCACCTCGACGCTCGGAGTGTCGCCGGTGCTTGCCGTGGCATTTAGAGGACTTTGAACTTTAGGCCAGTTGTTTGTGTGTACTGGTGATAATGTTTTGTTTTACCTTACAAGTCTAGTTATATAGCCTGAGCTGTGATGTTGCCTGGTGTTCTGTGGTGGTATTGTTGTACTGTGTGAAGGGGGGGGTCTTTCTTTTGGAAAAAAAAGGGGTGACGCCAGTAGTGGTTGTGGTTGCTATAGTTACCAAGCCTCCCTTCCGGTCTGCCTGCGTTGCAGTCCGGGTTGTTATTCCTGTTTCAACTAAATGGCCGCTGCCGCACGTTACCATCTGCATTGTGTGATTCATTGATATCGTCTCTCATTACTGGCGCACTACGTCCGCCAATGCCCACAGCTGCTACTGAGAGCTGGCCCTGGAGTTTCCCGGCGCCTCAAACATGCACGGAGGGACGCAGCGCCTTGCCTTGCCACCAAACCAATGGTGGAAGAAACAGAGGCTTCTCCCGCGCCGTCTCCGGGCAGTCACTCCAGCCACCACTGCAGGGCCCGCATCCTCCAACGCCGGTTGCAGAGGCTCCGATGCCACACTCTGCACAGAGAACCGTCTGGTAGCCAGCAGGACTCGATCGGCCTCCTCAGCCAAACCTCGGCAGTCACCTGTGGCCTGACACGGGGAGTTAGCCAAAGCCGCGCGCACAGGAGACGGAAGCTGGCGCAGGAAAACGTGCGGGAAAAGGAACCCGCCTTCGTCCGAGCCTAGCAGCGACAACATATTGTCCATGAGATCCACAGCCGTCCCGTCGCCCAAACCGGATAGGGAAAGGATCCTATCTGCCCTCTCTGCGGCAGATAGGCTGTACCTCCGGAGCAGAAGATGTTTGAGGGCGACGTATTTACCGCGTTGCGGGGGGGGGGGCCGGCGTGTGGACTGCTGGTCCAGCGCAGCGACGACCAAATAGTATCTGGAGTCGTCCGCGGAGATTCCACGCAGGTGAAACAGCGCCTCAACATGCTGGAACCACGAAGTCGGGTCGCTCTGCCAGAACTCTGGGAGTTTCACAGCCGCGGCGAGAACGGCCGGCTGTGAGAGTTGGGGCGGCGTGGCCGAAGTGGATTCACACTCTTCTTCTGCTCCAAACATGTTCAATTCGGGGTCACCAATGTGGCAGGATGAGGAAAAACACAGGAGACGAAGGCAAGTTTGAACTTTATTCCTTAGCTCCAAAACCAAACTGAAACAGGAACAACCTTGCACCAGAGAGCCCGGGAATGTAAACCACGTCCCCAGCTCACAGCCCTGCTGGGTGAGAGACATAGCCCCTAGTGTCTGCCACACTACTATACATTACAAAAAAAAAAAGAAAAAAAAATATAACTTAGCACAAAAAGTAAGGAAATGTGTGTTTGGTGGATTATATCTTTGTTGTAACAATGCTTCTTGGCAATAAATCTTATATCAGGCAGCTGATTGTCAGCACCTGGGGTACCAGAAGCTCAAAACCAGAGTCAATAGCAACAGCAAAATAAGCTGTTTAGCATTGGCAGAGAAGATTTGGCAAATTTTTCATGGACGCAACCCACATACTCCGCTCTGCTGCTCATCCCACAAATGCATGTTCCTTACAATTGTGGCGCCATTTAAAAGGGAAATAAACAGGCTTTCCAACGGTATAAGATTTATTGCCAAGAAGCATTGTTACAACCAAGAAATAATCTACCAAACACACATTTCCTTACTACTACAACCAGGATAGCCACTCGGTGTCATATAAAGGGGAATGAAAAAGTGTAATTATGGATGTTTGGCGATGGTAAAACAGACAGTTAACACAACTCTTCATCTACAGGTGTGAAGCCGGATGTGGTTATTTGTCCGGGTCACTGCACTAGCGCCTCCTCTGGTCAGTCGGGGCACTCCCCGGATCGGCAGAGAGCGGGTGGAGCAGTGACCTCCGGGTAACTGGCCAGATATAATTGGGGAGAAAAGGGGGGGAAATTGAAAAAAAAAAAAAACTCTTCATCGTCCCTATATGTCTTGGTAATCAGACCTTTGTACTTCTTCTTGAAGTGTAATGTTTGCACTGTGTTTGAGTTCCTACGCAGACTGTTCCACAGTTTTACCCCACGGATTGAAATGCCCATGTTCTTCAAAGTTGTACCAACACATCATTTCTTGAAGTTTAATTCCCTCTCAAATTATATCCCCCTTTTCCATCTGAGAATATTTGCTGTGCATTACTGGGTAGTAGAGTGTTTCTCGCTTTGAACATTATTTGTGCCGTGTTAAATTCTACTAAATACCTGAACTTAAAGGCATTTGACTTTAAAAACAGTTTGTTATTCTACATTATTAACAACCATTCCTACATTATCCTTACGGCTCTTTTTGTAGTACACATGATGGTTGTAGGGTGGTGTTGTAGGTGTTACCACATACCTGGTATGGTAAAATAAATGAACAATACAGAGTGTACAATGATTTATAATCCAGAATGTGACTGACTTGCTTTTCCCATGGTGCAATGCTCCTTGCCAGCTTTGCTCCCACATATGTTATGTGAGGTTTCCAGTACATTTTGTGGTCTAGTATCACACCTCGGAATTTATTTTCATATGCTAGTTCTAGTTGGCCATTGTCTATCACTACTTTTACTTTGATGTCTATTATTTTCAAACAACATAAACATTGTTTTGTCAAACCACCATTTTAATTTTTCCATTTCTATTGGGGTCACCTCCAAAAGCTGCTGTAAATCCTCACCAGAACAAAATATATTCATGTCATCAGCAAATAAAACAAATTTCAATATTTTTTGATAGCTTGCATATAATATTCATCCATCCATCCATCATCCATCCATCCATCCATCAGCCAAACCGCTTATCCTGCTCTCAGGGTGGCAGGGATGCTGGAGCCTATTCCAGCAGTCACTTGGTGGCAGGCAGGGAGACACCCTGGACAGGCCACCGGGCCATCACAGGCAGCTCCATATTCATCATCCTTCTCCCAGTATACCCAGCATCTCTCCTCCACACATGTCCAAGCCATCTCAATCTTGCCTCTCTTGCTTTGTCTCCAAACCGTCCAACTTGAGCGGTCCCTCTAATATAATCATTCCTAATCTTGTCCTTCTTCGTCACTCCCAGTGAAAATCTTATCACCTTCAACTCTGCCACCTCCGCCTCCTGTCTTTTCGGCAGTGCCACTGTCTCCAAACCATATAACATAGCTGGTCTCACTACCATCTTGTAAACCTTCCCTTTAACTCTTGCTGGTACCCTTCTGTCACAAATCACTCCTGACACTCTTCCCCACCCACTCCACCCGGCCTGCACGCTCTTCTTCACCTAAATATGATATTATAATATATATATTATATTATATTTGATGTATTCATGTGTAATGCAAATAGGCAGACAACTTATTAAACAAACGGGGAACTTTACTGGAGAAGCTCAGGTTCAATGCATACAGCCGTACTGTGAACTACTGTCTGACTAACTGATTTTGCGGGTTCTGCCTCACGTAATGTATGACTGCACATGACGGCAATATGTCACTGTCGTAAATATTTATCTCTGTAATTTTGTACCTAGCCGTAAACATTACATCACTCCTTTTTTTTAAATGATTAACACCATTGTCTTCACAAACAGGTTATAAGGTCTTAGACATAACTGATTCACTTACTATCTGCAACAGCAATATTACTTCTCAATCATAACTCAACATACAATTTAAAATTCAAATGCTAAATTGTCTTAGTTCAAGTTCAAATAAACTCATTCATTTGCCCACGTTGATGGCCTACAGGTAACCATCTTAATCATAGTCACTGAGGTATGACGGGTGCTGGTGATTGCTTCTGAAAGGACACCTCCGTGTTGCAACAGTAACAGTGTCACTATCATCCTCGTCAGGCTTTTTTTGAGTGTCCTGTATCTCAGCATTGATCTTTTTAAAGAAAGAAGAATTTCTGGTAATGGAATGTCCATCTTTGGTTGCTGTGACCATCGAGCCTTTGACCTTTGACACTGTGTAAGGCTCACTGTTGTACGGAGGGGTGAGCTTGTTGTGCTTGGGTTGTTGGTGAAGCACAGTATCGCCAGGGATGAATACGCTTGACTTGGCATGATGGCGTGCGTCTGAGTCAGACTTCATCTTTGCTTTCGCAGTCTTGTCTCGTTCTCTGATTCTATGGTCAATGTCACTTTCAATGGTCGTGGTTATCATCGGGATCTTGGTGTGGATTTTGCGTTGGAACATCAGTTCTGCAGGTGACGCTTCAATGGTGCTGTGTGGTGTGGAGCGGTACTCACGGAGAAACGTGTTGAGTCTCGTTTCCATGGGATGCTCTTGAGTTTCTGCCACGCGGATGCACATGAGGCGTTCTGCTGTAGCATTTCCTTGAGGCCAGAGGGGCGTTATTTTCTGGTGGTGGAAACCTAGATGGCCAGCAAACTTGGAGAACTGTTCACTATTGAAAGGAGGGCCATTGTCTGTTTTTAGGTTTCTCGGCATTCCAAACATGGAGAACACTTTATCTATGGCTGGGATTGCTGTGTTGGCTGAAGTGGATCTCACAATTTCAACTACTGGGTAGCGTGTGTATTCATCTATGATAGCTAACAGGTATTCTTCGGTAGGGAGTGGGCCATAGAAATCTGCACTGACATTATGCCAGGGGGCTACTGGTAGTTTGGACCACTTTAAAGGGTTCCGACTGTGCTATGGGTGTATTGACCTGGCATGCTAGACAGTTCCTAACAGTGAGTTCTGCTTTCAGGTCAATGTTAGGAAACCATACCTTTGATCTGAGGAGTGTCTTTGTCTTTACAATGCCCTGGTGTCCTTCATGGGCTAGCTGTAGCACTCTGTGTTCAAGAGATGCAGGGATGACAATCTTTGTGCCTTGCAGGATGATGTCATCAGTGTGTGACACAGTGAGCTCACTACTGATTTGTTTGTACTTCTTGAGTGTTTCAGTGTGCTGTGTGTCACTTGCGACTTTTTACCATGTATTGTCTCTGATGTGGGTACTGACCTTCTGCAGGACTGGGTCTTTAAGTGTTTCATCTTTTATCTCTGTGAGAGTCAATTGCTTTGGGTGTGGCGTGTTGTGCCACGAAGTTAACATACTCCTCCGCCACCTTCTCTGCTCTTGTGTTTCCACTTGTCTGCACTGGAACAGGGTGACGGGATATGTAGTCCGCAGGGTTCTCCGCTCCTTTTCTGTATTCTACACTGAAGTTTTAGGGCTGTAGTCTCAGTCCCCATTTTTTGATCCTGGTAGGTGGTTTCGATCAGGGGTTGTTCCAGATCACCTCAAGTGCCTCGTGGTCTGTGACAAGGGTGAAAGTTTTGCCATACAGGTACAGGTGGAAGTGTTCACAACTCCAAACAATGGCCAGTGCTTCTCTCTCTGTTTGCGAGGAGCATCTTTCCACATCACCGAGGGCACGTCTGGCATAGGCTATGGTGTGTCTCCCCCCTTCTTCCTTTTGGTAGAGAATGGCGCCCAGGCCGACAGGGCTGGCATCCATGACAAACTCTGTGTCTTTGCTAGGGTCAAAATAAGACACTAACGTGTTGCTGGTCAGGCTTTCTTTGATGGTCTGTAGTGATTTGTCTTGCTCTTGGCCCCAGTGCCACCGTGTGTCTTTTCTGGTCAGCTTACGTAGTGGTGCTGAAATTGAAGCAAAGTCTTTGATAAAGGCTGAGCAATAGTTGGCCATACCTAGTAGGCTCCTGACTTCAGTCGGGTCTTGTAGGTTGCTGGCTTGCTGAATGGCGGCAACCTTTTTGGGGTCAGCTGAGATTCCGCCAGCTGAGAAAATGAACCCAAAAAACTCGAGCTTGAACTTGTTAAACTCACACTTTTTCTTGTTGAGCATGAGCCCTCTCTCTTTCAGTCTCTGGAACACCGCTCTGAGGCTGTCATCATGGTCAGTCTGCATTTTCCCATAGACGATGATGTCATCACTCAGATTCTTCACCCCTTTGTTCCCTTGTAGTGTCTGGCAGATTGCATTATCAAACACCTCCTCTGCTGAAGATATCCCAAAGTTCAGGCGCTTGTAGCGTCTCAAACCTAGGTGTGTTGTGAACGTCGTGATGTACCTGCTGTTATAATGGAGTTCAAGCTGATGGCATCCAGCTGTCAGGTCAAGCTTGGAGAACAAGCTGGAAAGCACTTTTAGAGATGGGAAATTTAGGAATGGGAAACTGGGAAGAAATAATGATTTTGTTCACAAAGGGAAATGTGGAATTAACACCAGCACAGAAAGGGCACAAGGCCCACAGACAAAGAATCTGAGGCAGAGGTGAAGAAGAAGGATATACTCCTTGTGGGGGGTGGCGCTATCAGTGATGTAAACAATGACAGGATTATCATATGCAGCTATCCAAGTGCCCTGGTCAGTGATATAACTGCACCCTTTTCCCAGGTACTGTCTAACCACCCAGGAATCAAACAAGTTATTGTACATGTGGGAGCCGTTGACATGAGCAAAGGGGAATCACAACTGCTAAAACAAGATTTTTCTAAGCTTTTTAACATACTTGATGAGCTAGAAATGCAATCATTCATCAGTGGGCCTCTCCCAACTATTGACAGAAAGATAAGTAAGTTCAGCCGCCTACTTGCACTGAATATGTGGCTCTCTAATGCCTGCGAGTCTCAAGGGATACATTTCATTGATAATTTCAACTTGTTTTGGGAGCATAGTGACCTCTTCAAGGGAAAGGGTCCCCATCTAAATGGACGTGGACTCAGACAGCTGACAGACATTTTTCTGCACTGTCTGTGGCACCAAGCAACTTCCTGCCCTAGTCTCTGCCAAAGAAGGGCTCCACTGCAGCAAGAGTGCAAGCTCCAGGGTGACAACAGTGATCCTGCTCTACCTGCCCTCTCTGTGGACCCTATTCTCCACCAGCGAAGGGCCTCTCTGCAAAAAGAGTGCCAGCTCCAGGGTAACAATAGTAACCCAGCTCCACCTGCCCTCTCTATGGACCTGCCCCCTTCCACACTCCCCCCTCAGCCTTCGACTCACCCATCTCCATCCCCACTCCTTTCTGACTCTCCAGCATCCATTTCCTCCCCTCTCTCTCCTCTTAGGTTCACAAGCCAGATGGAGGACCTGGTTAAGTCTGGGATCAAAATGATCCCACTCACCCCAGCATGGCCAGGTCACGTGTGTTGCCATTACCTATACCTTGCCTACCAACGCCCTCCCCCCGGCACACCTGCCCCCCACGCCCCCCAACGCCCTCCCTGACGCACCACCCCCTCTTCCTCAACCCCCCGAGCTCAGCCCTCACCCACACCTTCACCTCAGCCTTCACCCACACTACTGGCTTCTAAGGCATTGGACAGCACAAGAATGATGGATGCTATCAGCGTCAGCAGCAACTAGGACACCCTGGGCATCTGCTGTTCCAGAACTGTTATTCAGAAATCATCTTATAGCATGCTGAGGCCCTGGGAGAGAACATCCTTCCCAAATACTATAGCTACAGTCTCAAAACTAAGATTATGTAAGTGGGTCACAGTAAAATCTTTCAACTCTACAAATTTGATTCACATTCCCTGTAAGCCAAGTATCTTAGACCCTGTTTCAACAAACCTAAAACTAGCCCTATTAAATATTAGGTCCCTGTGTAACAAGTCACTTGTAATAAGTGATTTTATAACTTTGTACAAGCTTGATTTTATGTTTTTAACAGAGATTTGGTTGGACATCAAGAATGGGAATGCTATCCTTATTGAATCCACCCCACCAAATTTCATATTTGAGTTTGAAGCACGACAGAGCAAAAAAGGAGGGGGTGTTTGTGCCTTCTTTAGAGATAGGTTCATTTGTAAGAAGCTATCATTTGGAGAGTTCTCATCTTTTGAATATGTGTCGTTTAAAATGGAAATGAAATGCTATCCATGTATTCTATATATAATCATATACAGGCCACAAAAATACTCTCCACAATTCCTTAATGATTTTATTGAGATGCTTTCAATTACCTGCACTGAATCTGACTGCGTAGTCACCACGGGTGATTTTAATGTACACATAGATAATGTTAGTGACAAAAATGCCATAGAACTTGATACGCTTGATTTGTCTCAACATGTGAAAGGGCCAACCCATGATAGGGGACATACTCTAGATCTGGTTATTACTAAGGGTGTTAACATTTCAAATGTCACTGTACTTGATGCTGCTTTATCAGATCATTTTTGTGTATTCTTTGAACTGTCTATTGCACCAAAAATCAACATTAGATCTGAAACTGTTAAAAAAGGTACATTGATGAGAATACCAAAACTCTTTTTATGGAAGCCGTCAAATGTGAAACTGTTCCAGCTTCAAACCATGTTGATGATCTACTGAATCCTTTCAATTCTAAATTTTGGAATGTAATTGACGCCATTGCTCCTACTAAGATTAAATTGATCACCAGTAAGCAAAACGCACCATGGAGAAACACTCAATTTGTAAGGGCCCAGAAAAGGGAGGGCCAGAAAGTAGAGCGAAAATGGCGTAAATCAAACCTTCAAATTCACTTTGAAATCTACAATGAAAAGCTACATACTTAATAGTCTGAACTTGAAAAGTGCTAGGCAATCATTTTTCTCTGAGATCATCAACAAGAACAAGAATAATTCACACATCTTATTTACCACTATTGACAGGTTAACTAACCCTCCGGTTCCAATATCACCTGAATTAGTTTCTACAAGCAAGTTTAGCAAGTTTGCATCCTTTTTTAAAGACAAGATACAAGATATCAGACTTTCTATTAACTCCTCAATGACAAACAAAAAAGCATCACTATTGCAGTCTTCCAGAACCAACTTAGCATGTATGACTGAAGTTATTCCCATTGACGATAAAACTCTCGAAGAAATTGTCTCAAATCTTAATTCATCTACCTGCTGTCTTGATGTTTTACCCACTAGCTTCCTTAAAACAGTTTTGAGCAGCCTGGCTAAGGAGCTAATACTTGTAGTCAATAACTTTCGACAATCTGGCATTTTCCCGAAGGCTTTAAAAACTGCAGTCATTAGGCCTCTCCTAAAGAAGAACAGTCTTGATGCTACTGTATTGAATAACTATCGACCTATATCAAAGTTACCATTCTTAGGTAAAGTGATTGAAAAAGCTGTTTACCAACAACTTAGTAACTTTTTAATATTGAACAATTGCTTTGATATCTTCCAGTCAGGATTTCAGGCCCATCATAGCACTGAGACTGCAGTCATAAAGGTACTAAATGACATTCGCCTGAACAATGACTCTGGCAAAGTCTCTGTTTTAGCACTGTTGGATCTTAGTGCCACTTTTGACACTGTGGACCATACAGTTCTATTACAACGATTAGAAAACTGGGTGGGACTCTCTGGGACTGTCCTTAAATGGTTCAAGTCATATCTTTATGACAGAAAGTACTTTGTTTCCACTGGAAACTGTGTGTCCGAGCAGATGGCCATGACTAGCGGGGTTCCACAGGGGTCCATTTTAGGTCCTCTTTTGTTCAATCTGTATATGCTTCTTTTAGGCCAAATTCTACAAAACAATAAAGTATCCAACCATAATTATGCAGATGACATGCAAATATATATATATATTACTGACAACAGGTGACTATGGACACATTGAATCTCTGTGCCGCTGCATTGAACAAATCAATGACTAGATGCGTCAAAATTTTCTCCAACTAAATAGGAACAAGACCGAGATAATTGTCTTTGGAGCACAGAAAGAATGACAGAATGTCAGCTCTCAATTCAAGTCCCTGTCTCTCATAACCAGAGGTGTAAGAACCAGGTCCAGAAAGTAAAAGTTCAAACCATGTATTTGCTCCACTCGTGCACTACACCAGCAGATTCTAGTCAACACCACACCTCAACTAGGTAGGGGAAATTAGCTAATGAAATCAGCTGGTTTAGTAACACGGTTGGAGCAAATACATGGTTTGGACATTTACTTTCTGGACCTGGTTTTTACACCTCTGTTCATAACTAAGAGTTAAGCAAGAAATCTTGGTGTTATCCTGGACTCAGATTTAAATGTTAATAGCCACATCAAATCGGTAACCTCGTCAGCCTACTACCACCTAAAAAACATTGCTAGAGTCAGAGACATAATGTCCAAACAAGTTCTAGAAAGGCTTACCCACACCTTCATTTCCAGTAGATTAGATTATTGCAACGGTCTGTTCACAGGATTGTAAAAAATCTATTTGGCAACTCCAACTTATTCAGAATGCTGCTGCTAGAGTCCTAATGAAGACTAGGACATATGATCACGTTACACCAGTCCTAAAATCCTTACACTGGTTACCAGTCACTCAGAGAATTGATTTCAAAGTACTGCTGCTTGTTTATAAATCACTTTGTGGCTCTGGGCCCAAATACATCTTTGACATGCTTGTGTCATATGAACCTTCTAGGACCCTTAGGTCATCTGGGGATGGCCTATTGGCTGTCCCAAGAGTTAGAACAAAACATGGTGAGGCAGCGTTTTATCATGCTACAGACCTGGAATAACCTCCCAGATGATGTCAGACAAGCTCCGACCCTGACCACTTTTAAATCAAAGTTAAACACGTTCCTATTTTGTACTGCTTACCTTGCCCTGTAACATCTTTTTAGCTAAATAGCCTTTAGCTTAACTAGTTTACTTTCAAGTCTTTTATCCTTTGTATTTTTTGTCTGTACTTTTGCACTTTTTTAAGATTTTAATTGTAAAATTGTATACCTTTTACCTTCGTAATTTTGTCACTCTGTAAAGCACTTTGAATTGCCCTAGTGTATGAAATGTGCTGTACAATTAAAATTGCCTTGCCTTGGAGAAGACTGCCCCTCCATTCAGCTCATGAATCACGTCGTCCATGGTGGGGGTGATGTGACGCTCACGCTGGATGGCGGTGTTGGCTTGCCTTGTGTCGCCACATACTCTCACCTTGTTTGGATCTTTTGGCTTGGATGGTGTGACAATGGGTGAGACCCACCGCGTAGGGCCTGTGACTGTTTCAATTATGTCATCATCTTCTAGCTTCTTCCAATTCCTCTTCGACTTTCTGTCGGATGTGAAACAGCACTCGCCTGTGTGGCTGACAGGTCGGCTGAACGTCGGTGTTGATGTGCAGCTTAACTTGAGAGTCTTTTAACTTGCCAATGCCTTGAAACAGCTCTGGGTAGCTGTCTACCAATTCATCTGCTACTGTTCGGCTGCTTGAGGAGGTCACACTGTTCACGATTTTGACGAGGCCTAGCTCTTCAGCTGTTTTGTAGCCTAGCAGAGAGCAGCTGTCACCAGTCATCACACAGAATTTGGCTTTAGTCTTTTTATCCCCTGCTTCTGTGTTGCATGTGAATGCACCGGCTATGGGCAGTGGTTTAGTGCAGCCATAAGGGAATGTCCTGATGTCAGCTGGGGTGAGTTGTGGGCGTGGTGTCAGTGTACTGAGCACCTTTTCACTAATAATGTTCACTGCAGCCCCTGAGCCTATCAGTGCTGAAATCCTAACATCGTTCAGTCTAATGTATGTCTGTGGCTTCATAGCATTGTCGCTGCCAATGGCTGCAAACACATATGCCTCGTCACTGCTAGATGAATCTTGTGTGTTAACACGATGTGTTGTTGTGCTGTTAATGTTACACACTTTCTTGTGCGTTTTGAATTGCTTGCTGTCTCTGGGTGTCATGTCAAAGTCTTTTCCAGGCTGCTTTTACTTTGACCTGCGCTGCTTCGCGAAGTGGTTCAGCTTGCTGCACGCTTTACTGTCTTTCCCTTTTGCTGGGCATTCTCCATCGTGAGGGTATTTTCCGCCGCAGGTCCGGCACTGGTTGTTGGGCTTGGCTCTCCCGGCGTGTCGGCTGGTAGCTGGTCGCCCCTTCTGATGCACTCTACACCATGCCTGCTGCTCGGACAGTTCCAGCGATCTGCCGTGCTGCTGTCAGGCTCCCTGAGCGCTTGTCTGCGTGGCCTCGTTGAAGAGCAGCTCTGAATCAGTTGCGCTTTAATCTCCTCGTCGACGTCGTTAAACTCACAATTCTTCGCTAGCATGCGTAGTCTTGTACAGTATGTGTCTAAATGTTCCCCTGGCTGTTGCTCTACCGTTCTAAACATGTACACTTGGTATTGCACCTTCTTTTTAGGGCGCCAAGTACTTTCCTAGCTTCCGCTTTACCTCGGCAGACTCGCCCGCCTCTGCTGCTAGCGGGTCACATGTCACGCACGCGCTCTCCTGCTGGGGGTAGCGGCGGTGCTTCCTGCCCTGCATCGCCTGTGACGTTCATGGCAGGAGTATCATTTTCAAACCTCTGCACCCATTTGGTCCAGCGTGGTCCTGCTGAGCTTGCATCCGTTTCTGTGTTGAAAGCTGGAAAAGTGACGGTGTTTGGAGGGACATTTTGAATTCAGTCTCCTGCTAGTCACTCATTCAGTCTCTTGTGTTAGCCACGTCTGGTCGCCGTTTTTCGTTTTTGTTCGGTTTAGTTTTCCTCTTTTCTGTAGTTGCGTGCAGAGTGGGTCGTTCGTCGTCTTTTGTCGTCCTTTTGTCCTCGTCGCCAGTGTGATGTTCTCGTGTGTAGTAGAAATAGGCAGACCACTTATTAAACAAACGCGGAACTTTACAGGAGACGCTCAGGTTCAGCGCATACAGCCGTACTGTGAACTACTGTCTGACTAACTGATTTCCGGGTTCTGCCTCCCGTAATTTGTGACTGCACATGACGGCAATACGTCACTGTCGTAAATATTAATCGCTGTAATGTACCTATCCGTAAACATTATATTATATTAAATTATATTATATTGAATGTTTTTTAATTAACTTAAATATTCTTTGATGTTTTGGAAGTTGGCATACAGGCTTCTGCAGTTAAAGTGGGTAGTTGATATTCTAGGATCAGACTAAACTGATCATTTGTGTAATAACAGCAGTTGTTGCTGATATTATTGAAGAAAATATTTTCCGGATCAATATCATTTTCCATATCTTGTGTATATTCAAAAGTTTTCATTCCCAGTTTATCATGTTGTGTAATCTGTGTTGTTTGCTGATCATCATTATGTCCAGACGTAGATGAATGACTTCTGTCAGAAAGTGTCATGGTTGGTTGCATGTAGTATGTTTATTTAGTCACTCTAAGATGTTTCATTACCTTGTTGTGTTAGGAGGTTTGTGGATGTGGTGAGGGAGGACATGCAGGTGGCTGGTGTGACAGAGGAAGATGCAGAGGACAGGACGAGATGGAAACAGCTGATCCGCTGTGGCGCCCCCTAACGGGAGTAGCCGAAAGTAATAATAGATTACCCTGTTGTGTTAATCCATAACAGAGAGAAAAACAGCTTCAACAATCCTTTTCCTACAAAACATGGGAAAATTAGTTCTCTTTTTATAAAAAAAAAGTATAATTATTTGTCTCAATTTGTTGGCACGATTGTCTTTATGGAATCTGAATGTGAATGTGTCATCTTTCCAAATACCAAAGTATTCATATTCTGTAACTCTCTCAATAATGGATCTTTGTAGAATGGAAATATTAAAATGTTTGCTACCTCTAGCTCTAGAGAATAAGATAAACTTAGTTTTATGTGCATTCAATACAAGTTTAAGATCATTAAGTGCAGCGTGGAGAATGTCAATGGACTGTTGCAGGTTCTCCACAGCCAGCTGAGCAGAGTCGGCAATACAATACAATACAATACAATACAATACAATACAATACAATACAATACAATACAATACAATACAACACAACACAACACAACACAATACAGTATTGTATCATGTGCGTATAAATGTGCATGGCAGTTAGTTAAAGATGAAAAATACTAATATAAATTGTAAATGGGGTCCGTGCCTCGGTCACCCACGTCAGTCAATGGGCTCCTGGAGAGGGTATCGGCGGTGACCAGCGGTTTCCCAGGAACTTGCTCAGCTACTACGTGTGATCTTAAAAGGCGCATGAGGAGCCTGTGGCACCCTGGAGGGGCTTTGTGCAAGTCATGAGTGATTACCAGGGGCACTAGTGGTATGCGGTCCATTTGCAGACAGACATTTTGCTATATCTGGAATTATACATACAAACTGTGCATACCACATTGCTGTGACTGTTTCCTGTAGTGTGCTGCCTGGAGAATGCCACATTTCAAGCCCCTTAAGGGTTTTTAGACAATTCTCTTCACATTCTGTTTCCAATTATATGTTGTATCTTTTTTATTGTCCATATGTGTAAATAAAGAATCAATCAATCAAATTGTCCATGCCTTGGACATAGCGTGCGAAACGTTCACATGCCCACACACCTGCCAATCTATCTTTTTTATTGGGAGTGTCTCCTTTCTGAGTTGGACAGTGTGTGGGAGCAGAATGCTACAGGCTGTAACTCTCCATCATATTCCTGTAATAAGACGTTGCTTCTCGCGTCTGCGCTAACAATAGTTTTCCCATTGGCATTGTAATATGCACGCGCTGGGGCTGATGTGAGCATGGCTTTACCCTTGCTGAACGACTGTTCTTGTACGTCACTCCATACCCATCCACTCTCTCTTGAGCAGGCCAGTGATTGGATGCAGCCTTGTGGAGAGGTAACCTCCCTACAGAGTTGATGAGACCAAGGACCTGGCGAAGCTCCTCACGCTGGTTGGACTTGGCATGTGCGTGATGGCTTTAACCTTATTAGGGTCAGGCTTCATGCCCTCTGCACTACTACTACTTTTGGCTGCTCCTATTAGGGATCACCACAGCTGATCATCTCTTTCCACAGTGGCCCAGCGGTTAGCACTGTTGCCACACAGCAAGAAGATCCTGGGTTCAGACCGTCCCATGTCCTTTTTGTGTGGAGTTTGCATGTTCTCCCCGTGTCTGCATGGGTTTTCTGTGGCTGCTCCGGTTTCCTTCCACCATTAAAAAGACATGCACGTTAGGGTTAATACTCCTGTCTGTGCCCCTGACCAAGGCACTTTCTTTCTTGAAAGAAGAACTGGAGTTGGTCGCTGGGCACTGCAGATGCCCAGTGCTCCTATACAAAATGATGGCTTAAATTCAGAGAACAAATTCATTGTAGGGCGGCGTGGTGTTGCAGTGGTTAGCGCGGTCGTCTCACAGCAAGACGTTCCTGGGTTCGAGCCGCGGGGTAGTCCAGCCTTGGGGGTCATCCCAGGTCATCCTCTGTGTGGAGTTTGCATGTTCTCCCTATGTCTGTGTGGGTTTCCTCTGGGTGCTCCGGTTTCCTCCCACTGTCCAAAAGACATGTAGGTCAGGTGGATCGGTCATACTAAATTGTTCCTAGGTGTGAATATGTCGGCCCTGTGATGGACTGGCGGCCTATCCAGGGTATCCCCCCGCCTGCCATCCAATGACTGCTAGGACAGGCCCAGCATCTCACGACCCCGAGTTGCATAAGCAGTTTGGATAATGGATGGGTGGAATTCATTGTAAGAATACAATGTCAAATAAAGTAGTTTTCTTTCATTTAATCTCTTCCTGTCCTCTGTATCTTCCTGTCACACATGACAGAGGACGCACCGGCATGTCCTCCCTCACCACATCCATAAACCTCCTCTTTGACCTTCGTCTTTTCCTCTTCCCTGGCAGCTCCATATTCAGCATCCTTCTTCTGCACATGTCCAAACAATCTCAATATTGCCTCTCTTGCTTTGTCTCCATACCCGAGCTGTCCCTCTAATATACTCGTTCCTGATCCTGTCCTTCTTCGTCCCTCCCAATGAAAATCTTATCATCTTCAACTCTGCCACCTCCAGCTCCACCTCCTGTCTTCATCAGTGCCACTGTCTCCAAACCATACAACATAGCTGGTCTCACTACCATCTTGTAAACCTTCCTTTTAACTCTTGCTGGTACCCTTCTGTCACACATCACTCCTGACACTCTTCTCCACCCACTCCACCCTGCCTGCACTCTCTTCTTCACCTCTCTTCTGCACCCCCCGTTACTTTGGACAGTTGACCCCAAGTATTTAAACTCATACGCCTTCATCACCTCCACTCCTTGCATCCTCAAAATTCTGCTGTCCTCCCTCTCATTCACACACCTGTATTCCGTCTTGCTCCTACTGACTTTCATTCCTCTTCTCTCCAGTGCATACCTCCACCTCTCCAGGCTCTCCTCAACCTGCACCCTACTCTCACTACACATCACAATGCCATCCGCAAACATCATCATCCATGGAGACTCCTGCCTGATCTCGTCTGTCAACCTGTCCATCACCAGTGCAAGAAAGGGCTCAGAGCCGGTCCTTGATGTAATCCCACCTCCATATTGAACCCATCTGTCATTCCAACCACACACCTCACCACTGTCACACTGCCCTCATACATATCCTGCACCCATAGGCCGTGGAACGCATTTCGAATAGGTAGGGCCAAGAATGACGTGAGCCCCCCCCCCCCCAAGCCACACTCGTAACGCATAACTTTATTTATCATTATTTATTATTACCGTTTTTATTTGTGCTGGTTATAGCCTACACTTGAGTCACAATCAAATAGTATAATCAGTATGATTAGAAGGCATAAATCATTTGACACGTCAAGTCCAGTTGCATAGGATTAAAAAATGTCAACGCTCACCACCCTGTCTTAAACGTTCCCAGAGAAGTTCCTCCGTCTCTCGTTGTGCTGGATGAAGTCACTGGCAATGGCGAGACCATCCACATTGGCCAAAGCATCCCTGTGTGCGCGGCTGCACATCAAGTCATTGAGTCTCCTTTGAGTCATTGTTGACCTTAGATAAGTCTTCATACGACGAAGGGTTGAGAAAGACCTCTCGGCGCTGGCAGTTGACACGGGAATTGTATAGACCACCGCAACACTTCCGGGTACCTTGACAACAGGACGCCAGGAGAGGGGGATAGAAAACCCAAGCCGCCAAGCCGCACTGTATTAGATACGCAGCCTAGCCGTAGCTACGATGCCCAAAAGTTGCTGTGTGGTGGACTGTACTGTTAACAAGAAAAACAACCCAAATATTCGTTTTTTTGTATTGCATAAAAGGCAGAAGGAGGGAGAAAAACGATTGAAATGGTTCCAGGCGATCAGAAGGAAAGACAAAGATGGACAACTTTGGGATCCTGACAGCAAACATGTTTATGTCTGCGGTCTGCACTTCATCACTGGTAATGTTAGCTAGTTTAACCAGCTAATAATAGGTTACGTCTATTCTACATTTTATAATCACCAAAATGTCAAGTTAGAATGCCAATAGATCAGTGGGCCCAGATGGGAAAATGAATTTAGTCAGTGTAATAGGCTAGCTACATTGAACGAGATGTAGCCGAGTTAGCTAGGCTACAACCCGCATAATGTTAGCTACACTGTAGTCTCCCTCGCCAGACTCCCTTCAGCTACACTGTGGCAGCTAGATGTGAAACTCGGTTGTGGGGTAGGTTGATTCATCTCCCTCTTCTCCCCCCCTTGCCTTCCCTCCTCCACTCATATTTCCTAAGACCCGCTCTGGCCCCTCCCTCACCTCCTCCCCTTCCCCTCTCTCTCCCTCCCTGGAACAGTTTGGTCTGGCGCAGGTTGAGCCGGTGGCTATATGGAATTCCACAGTTAGCTAAACCTGTCTGAATGGGATCACATTCTTCAAACCCATATGTATTTTTATCCATTAAAAATCATAAAATGGTCCCTCCCCCCTGAATATTTGGTCACATGCTCAATTTTGTTTATCTTTCCTAGAAACAAGGGGTAACTACCCCGGTCTCCCTTACCCAGTTAAAATGCAAACATTGTTATCACATTATTATTGTCATCCTTATTGAGTAGTATATCATGCATCATTGTATGCAGTCATGTGTAATCCAATAAAAAGTAATAATTGAATAAAATGCAAACATTTGTTGAAAGTGTAGCCTAGTCCCTATGTCTTTTCCCCATGGCTGCTCTAGGTCATGATGTGTGATTTAATGTTTGCCTTTTATCATTTCAGGGTGTAATGCATGAGTACGGGTTATTAACCCATTCCCCTGTTCGATTGAAAGGACACTGGCCACCGATACTCCGAATTTTTCGCAAATATCGGTTCTTGTCCGCAGCAGCCAACGTAGCGACATAGTTAGCCATTTAAACCGTGTTCAAACTTGCCGGCTTCTATCCCCCTCTAGCCCCCCCCCCCCACGGCTCTAACGTTCGAACGCGGAAGTGCAGTGGTCTATAAAACAATTTCAACAGCCTGTGTACATCTGGCGATAGGCTCATAACGTTGAGGGTAGCGGCAGAGGGGCTAGTTGGAGCAGCGACAGTTAGAAATTCTACTTCTGGTTCCTCAGAGGGCTCATTGTGGGCTGGAGTGACGGTGGTTGTCTCAGCTAGCTTGGTTAACTTTGACCCGAGGAAATCAGTTATTTTTCGACGCTTCATCGTTCATTTGAACGTTACTATTGCTTAAAGTTTAGCGAACACACTAGCAGTTGGTCTACTTACATAGAGCGCTGGTATTTTGTTCTGTGAAATTCACGTCCGTGTGACGCTAAGCTCACGTGACACAAATAACCAATCACTCATTAGGAAACAGAGTTTGTTGCTTGTGATAGGCTACGTACTGTACGTAGGCTTACGGCTAGTGGAAATTAGCCCAGGAAGCGCGCAAAAGTGCAATACATTAAGAATGTAACGTATTTGCAATTTGAATTTTACACGTTTATGTTTGATGCACGCCAAAGTAGGTATGGCCACGGCCCTACTGGCCATACCGGTTCCGCGGCCTATACCTGCACCACTCCTACATACTTCTCTGCAACTCCTGATTTCCTCATACAATACCACACCTCCTCTCTCGGCACCCTGTCATATGCTTTCTCTAAATCTACAAAGGCACAATGCAACTCTTTCTGACCTTCTCTATACTTCTCCTTCAACATTCTCAAAGCCAACATCACATCTGTGGTGCTCTTTCGTGGCATGAAACCATACTGCTGCTCGCTGATCATCACCTCTCCTCTTAACCAAGCTTCTATTACTCTTTCCCATATCTTCATGCTGTGGCTGATCAACTTTATACCTCTGTAGTTGCTATAGTTCTGCACATCGCCCTTGTTCTTAAAAATCGGTACCAGTATGCTTCCTCTCCACTCCTCAGGCATCCTCTCACTTTCCAAGATTGTGTTAAACAATCTAGTGAAAAACCCCACTGCCATCTCTCCTAAACACCTCCATGCCTCCACAGGTATGTCATCTGGACCAACCACTTTGCCACTCTTCATCCTCTTCATAGCTGCCCTCACTTCCTTCTTGCTAATCCACTGCACTTCCTGGTTGACTATCCCCACATCGTTGAGGGAGGGAATAGATGATTGTTGCTGATAGGTCCCAATACAGATGATGTTGTAGTGACTTTGGAATTGGATCCATAGTTTCAAAGTTCAAAGTACTATAGGGTTCGAGGTGTAATGAGATGGTTTTGTAGGAAGGGATGAAACTGAAGATGAGCGACATGCTTGAGCCTCTAATGAGCACAAACTAGATTCTGGCACATGGAGCCCAAGTGATATTTTTTGAATATTCACTAGTGGGTAAAACTGGGAAGAGCTAAGCCACCCGTCTCTTTGTTTCATTCTGGGGTATTTGGCTCCCCAAATAAAATGGCTGATTGATTGATTAATTGAAAAAAAACAAGTTTTAAGGAGGAATATAGGGAGACACTGGAAGGCATAAAAGCTTCGGGAGAATGTTCGTGTGTACAGATGAGATTCTACCATTTAATTATAGTGGCAGGCCACGTCCTCTGTTGAAATGAAGTTTCACTTCATGTAGCAGTGGGCTCAGATCTGCTGTGCAAAGAGGGGGGAGTGAGTAATCTGAATACCAAGATATTTAAAACCTGAGTAGCAGTGTTATCTTGACTGGCTCTCAGAGTTTCAGCAGTGTGGTCGAATTTTGTGTGCTAGTTGCGTTTTTTAAAACCCAACTAGCACCACTTGTTTTTGTTTTTTTTGTTTTTTTGTTTTGTTTTTAAATTGGTGACTGCAAAATAAGATTGTCTGGACCCAGTAGTGGATTGACTAAAAGAAATGGCTATCGGACCATATTGCAACCAGTTGGCATTGCTGTTATGAGGTGAGGCAATATTGGAAGGTTGGAATTCATTTTGAGGACATTGCAAGGTTTATTAGACTACGTCATCACCCTCTGACGTTGGACTGAGGGCAGACTGGATGCTAAAGTGACTCACTGTTGTCTCCTGAGTGGTATTATGAGTCAGGACGGGCTGGGACTTCTTACATATAGCACCTTTAATGGTTTGTGAAGATGTCCTGTCATGCTAATGAAGCATTACGCATGCATATGCTTATTATAGCAGTACTTCATTTGAAATGTGCTTTGCAAGGATGTTGGTGTTACAAAGACATTACTTATAACTTACTGTAAATGTTTTTTACATGCATGGACTACCAACGACTGGGATTTTGCCAGTTATGAAGGGAAAACCAAAGCATGTGCACGAGCCTGTTTTGGAGGGAGGGGACGGCGGAGTGACGGGGAGGGTGGATATTTTGGGGGACGTTGTGTTTTGAGTGTTAAAAGCCAACCAATGGGATTTATAAATGTCAAGTCATCATTTTGTTGACAGCGACTGAGGATGCACATGCCAGTGCACTCTTAGTGACTGGTCCCAAGCCCGGACAAATGGGGAGGGTTGCATCATGTTGTTGACATGAGCACTCCCCATACACACTGACGGTGCACTGCTAAAACAGGCAGCTGAACAACTCTTTTCACTTGTTTAAACTGCAATCCTTCCCCCTATTTTAATGCTATATCCACATATTACACATCTACTGTCACAATACTACATACATGTCTAAGTGATTCCACTTGAGATATTATATGTTGATCATAACAGAGGTCTGAATCTTGTGGCTTACATATAGAACAGACACCCTTAAAAGAAAACCAAACAATGGTCTCTCATTTCATTGGGTCTGAATATTTATTTATTCATTTATTTATTTTGGATTGCTTCCGGAGTCATATCATTGGTCTCTTGTTCTTTATTATTATCATTATTGTTATTATTACAATTATTATTATCACCATCACTATTTTTATTATTATTATTATTATTATCATCATCATCATCGTGGTCATTATTATCGTTATTATTATCATCATCATTATCATTATTATTATCGTTATCACCATCACTATTATTATTATCATCATTATCATTATTATTGTTATTGTTGTTACTGTTATTATCATCATTATCATTATTATCGTTATTATTATCACCATCACTATTATTATTATTATCATTATTATTGTTGTTATTATTGTTATTGTTGTTACTGTTATTATTATCATCAATATTATTATCACCATCAATATTATTATTATTATCATCATTATTATTGTTGTTATTATTGTTATTGTTGTTACTGTTATTATCATCATCATTGTTATTGTTGTTGTTATTATTATTATTATCACCATCACTATTATTATTATTATTATCATCATCATTATCATTATTATTGTTGTTACTGTTATTATTATCATCATTATTATTGTAATTATTATCATCATCATTATTATTGTTATTATCGTCATCATTATCATTACTATTGTTATTATTATCATAATTATATTATAATTATTATCATTGCTATTATCATCATCATTATCATTATTATTTTCAATATCATTATCATTATCACCATTATTATTATCATTATCATGTTTATTATCATTATCATTATTTTGGTCATTATTATTATTATTATTTTTACTACCAATATAATGGCCCTGTCCCAATACTCCCCCTTAGTCCTACCACTTGGCTCTACACCCCCCCCCCCCCCGTTTTGTGCACGGGGGTCCCAATTTTATTTGGGATGGAGGGGTAGTGTTCATGTAGCCCTCCAGTTAGCGCTCAAAACGCAATAGATGCGTGTTGAAAACGGGTGGTTGAATGAATGCATTGCAAATAGTGGCTGAAGCAGATTGAAAGTGGCTGCCAGTGCTGGTAAAGACGCGTATGAATGTGAGTTTATCTTTGTAAATAATTATGTGAATAATTATGACTCAGGCGAAATATTGTAACGTGCATGGATAAGTAGACACGTTAGCCCTTGGCTAACGGGTCAGACCCTTTAGTCGAGCGGTTAGCGATTTCTCCCGCGGTGCGGGAGCTAGGCGTTCGTGTCCCGGCTGTGGCGGTCCCGGGCTGTAGCGAATTCAGGAGGTAATGCAGCGAATTCGGGGGGCAACCGCAAGAATGGCGGTAGCCCGGACGCGGTGCAGGAGCTATGGGTTCGCTAACCGCTCGACTAAAGGGTCCGACCCGTTAGCCAAGGGCTAACGTGTGCGTGTTACAATATTTTATATGCATGCGCATACAATACATGTGACTGATTCTTCACGACAAAATTCTCATGAAAATCATAATGTACGAAGTCAATAGGAAACTTGTTTTCAGAAATTACATTTACACGATGAAGCAGGAAGCATATGATACTATCATGAACACCGTACACATTACACACAGAAACAAAACAAGGGGGTCAACCACGTGTCACCAAAAACACACAAAGCAAGACGCCAAAGAATTCAAGAGAAAAGAATGAAATCAGATCAGAGCCTGAAACTGAATGAGAATAAAAGGCATTGAGGCCTCAATTCATAAATCCATTCATAGAGAAAGAGAGGAAGAGAGAAAGAAGAGAAAGAGAGAAAGAAAGCCTCTTTATTTGGCAGTGTACAGGTTACAGTAAACGTGTTCTCTGCATGCAACCATCCTACTGTATAGCAGCAGCTGCAGCACCCGGGGACCAGCTCCACTTCTCCTTTCCATTGCCTTGCTCAGGGGCACAGGCAGGAGTATCAACCCTAACATGCATGTCTGTTTGATGGTGGGAGGGCGTCGGGGCAGTCTGACACACACTTTGACTTTGCCACCCATCTTTTAAACTGCTGCTACGCCCACCGTGTTTACATGGTGGCTTGGCGGCCTGTCCAGGGTGTCTCCCCACCTGCCGCCCAATGACTGCTGGGATAGGCTCCAGCATCCCCACGACCCTGAGAGCAGGATAAGCGGTTCTGATAACAGATGGGTGGATGGATGGATGGATGTTCAGCTACTCCTGCTGCAGGAACCTGACACTATTCAAAGTTTTTGAGGTCAGGTTTTCACAGTGACTTGCTCTTCTTTAAATCTAATGCTGAACCGCGCTACAGTTGGTGAGGTATCAACTCCCTGTTCTGATTGGCTGGTTCAGCGCACAAGTACTGAGTGTTGGAATTTCTTAAAACTGTTCCGGTAATCCTGCTTTCACTCGCTGTAACAAACTAAGCAGTACCACGTCTAGTTTTCTAAGAAATGAAGTTTTTTTTTAACCAAGTCAGTTTCCATCTGTCTTGCTGAGCGTCTCGGATTTGAACTGGCCTGTTAATGCACGCACGTGCAAGCGCACGCACACACACACACACACACACACACACACACACACAATGCCACTCTCCTCACCAGCTCATGTCTTAGTTCATTGGTGTAGCTTAACTTTGCCCTCACACGTATACACACCATTCCAAACGCTACACATATACATGTAAACACACAAAAACGTATGAACAAACACCATACTATGCCCCCACCACTGTGCAAACAACAGGGTGGATGTGCATGTGTGTGTGTAAACCACAGGATGTTCTGATGAGTCTAGTGCAGAAGTGCAGTAGCTTGAGGTGCACTTGCCACCTCTCACTTGCTGCTTGCTCTATGTCAAGAATGCACAGAGTACACAAAGCTAGCCTCAACAACGATGCCTTAGCCATGACCATGGAAGAGAAGGCAGGAAGCCAAGATCAAAGCAGCACGGAGAGATGTTAGCAAGTTTACAGACGTATGGAAAGGTGTGATGAAAGACAGGGTTGAAGAAGTACAGCAAAATGTCCATAAGTGAGGCCCTGGAAACTGCAAAACAAAGGCTCACATCTCTGGCCACCAGGCTGAAGAGATACACTCGAGAAGCACAAGCCAAAAGAGAAAATAGCCTGTTCCTCAAAGAACCATCCAAAGTGTACTGCCAGCTGCAGAGTAACAAGGGAAAAACATCAGACCCACCCAGAGCAGAGACCAAGCGATACTGAAAGTATATATTGGAAAAGGAGGCATCACACAAGACCAATGCCCAGTGGCTGGTGGACCTAAGAACAGACCACGGCAATATCTCAGAACAAGAACCACTTATTATCACAGTGGCCAACATCCAACGACAAGTCTCAAACATGAAAAGCTAGACTGCACCAGGCCCTGGTGACACAGATGAACAAACTGCTAACATAAGGATCTAACCCCTGACTGGCTAACACAGGGGAGAACAATACTGATCATGAAGGATCCACGCAAGGTTACAACACCTTTAAATAACCAATAACCAATAGCCAATAACCTGCCTCTCCACAACATGGAAGATCCTGTCAGGTATCATAGCAGCTAATCTCTTTAGGCACATGAGTCAATACACGAGTGAAACTCAGAAAGGACTTGGGAACATCACCGGAGGATCAAAGCATCAGCTACTGTGTTGATAGAGCAGTCACCCAAGACTCTAAGAACAGACAGACCAACGTGAGCACAGCCTGGACTGAGTACAAGAAAGCCTACGATTCAATGCCTCACACATGGTTACTGGAGTGCTTCGCACTATACAAAACCAACAGGACACTAACAGCCTTCATAATGAACTTAATGTGGCAGTGGAAAACAACATTATAGGCCAACTGAAAGACAATCAAAAAGTGGAGTTAACATCAGCCACCTTCTATATATGGATGTTATCAAGGTGTACGCCATAAATGAGCGAGTCATTGACTTGCTGTTGTACTTCACCAGGATCTACAGCGACAACATCGAGATGTCATTTGGACTGGACAAGTGCGGTCGAATGGTGGCACAAAAAGGGAAAGGTGGTGAGCACTGAAGGGGTTGAATTACCAGATGACAGGTTAACAGACATACAGGTCAGTTACAAGTACCTGGGTATTCCACAGGCAAATGGAAACCATGAGCAGGCAGCAAGGAGGCCAGCTACAGCCAAATACCTCCAGAGAGTGAGGCAGGTCGTGAGAAGCCAGCTCAGTAGGAAGAATATAATCCAAGCCATCAACACATATGCCCTACCAGTCATCACATACCCAGCTGGAATAATAAACTGGCCAAAGGAGGAGATAAAGGCCACAGATATCAGGACACAGAAATTCCTCACAATGCGTGGAGGATTCCACCTGAAGTTCAGCAGTCTGAGACTGTACGATAAGTGAAAAGATGGGGGCCGAGGGTTAGTGTGTCACAGCTATTATTATCCCAGATGAAACAAGGAGCATCCATGAGTACATCAGAAAGAGGGGCCCCCAGGACGAACTGCTGAGTGAGTACCTCAGACAGCAGAAGATAGAGAGTGCAGATCAAAAAGAAGAGGAAATATCATTGAAGATCAAGCCCCTCCATGAGGTGTACCATAGACAGACAGAAGACGCAGCTGATATCGAGAAAACCTACCAGTGACTAGAAAAGGCTGGACTGAAGGACAGCACAGAGGTTCTGATCATAGCAGCACAAGAACAGGCACTCAGGACCAGATCGATTGAGGCAGGGGTCTACCACACCAGACAAGACCAAAATGCAGGCTGTGCAAAGATGCCCCTGAGACAGTCCAGCACTTAGTAGCAGGGTGTAAAATGCTCACTGGGAAAGTGTACACTGAAAGGTATAACCAAGTGCCTGGGATAGTGTACAGGAATATATGTACTGAATACAGACTGGAAGTCCCCAAGTCCAAATGGGAGACACTGCCAAAGGTGGTTGAGAATGGCAGAGCCAAGATCATGTGGGACTTCAAGTTCCAGACTGACAAGCAGATGCTCTTTAACCAACCAGACATTGTGGTGGATGACAAGGGACAAAATACAGTAGTGATCGATGTAGAAATCCCAAGCGATGACAACATCAGGAAGAAAGAGCATGGGAAGCTAGAGAAATACCAAGGGCTGGAGGAAGAACTAGATCGGATGTGGAAGGTAAAATCCACAGTAATCCCAGTGGTAAGAGGAGCACTAGGGGCTGTGTGTTACGTTTCACGAATGAAGACCAGAGGCCAGTGTAGCAAAACCCAAAAGGACAGACAGACAACAGAGCACCGGGATAACCCGAAGGGCGATGTAATGCAGGGAAGAAAAACAAACAACACTGCCACAGGGGATAATGACAGGTGAGTCTCAGGTGGGCATTGTTGAGACGATGTTCGCCTGGCTACCAAAGTCCGAATCCGTAAAGCAAGGGGTTGTTCGAGGAAGTCCGGGTCCGAGATCCAGGAAGTCAAGTCCGAATAGGAGGGGTCCAGGTAGAGAGACACGGAGGGAGATCGCTGGAGAGGTCCAGGGGGAAAACGTGAAGGTCGCTGGGGGCGAGGAGCAAGGGAGACGCGGGGAGCCGTGGAAGTCGCGGAGGGAGAGTCCTGGGAGGGAAAAAAGAGGGACACGAATATAGACACTGGGAATAAACGAAATAGCAAGAGGGCAAGGAACGCTGGAGGGCTTGTCAGAGCTTTACCACAGGGTTCAGTACGTCGAAACGTTCTGGCAGGCTTCTTGTAGAGAGCTGCCTGATTGCCGCAGGTGTGCCTGATGGACGATGGCAAACACCTGGTGCAGCGCAGCACTCGTCTCCTCAGAGCGCGAGCCGAGCACTTGGATGTTTCCGGCACGTCCGAGCTGGGGGAGTGCCTTGAACGTGCCGGGGAGGCAGCTCGGGGCGGTGTAACCACAACAGGACCCCACCCCTCCTACGGGAGACACCGGGCGACCGTTCGATGGAATTGGGGTGGGCCCGATAGAACTCCTCCAGCGTATGGCGAGCAGCCGGTCGACATCCCAGACCATGTCACCACCGTCGATGACTCGGGGGGTGGAGGAGCTTGGACAGGAGGAGACAGGGGGCTGGAGGCTACCGGTTTGAGGTGAGAGACATGGAACACGGGATGGATTTTGAGTGAGGTAGGGAGATGGAGATGCACCGCCGAAGGGTTGACGATGCGGTCGATGGTGTAGGGGCCGACGTAGCGGGGAGCCAGCTTCCGGTTGAGGGTAGGGAGGGGCAGGTCCCGGGCCAGGAGCCATACCCTCTGGCCAGGTCGATAGGCTGGGGCCGGCACTCTCCGCCGGTTGGCGATGCGCCAGGCCCGCTCTGTAGCTCGCAACAGAGCGGCCTGGGTGGTCTTCCAAACGTGCCGACACCGGCAGAGATGGGCCCTCGTGGACGGGACCGCCACCTCCAACTCCTGACGGGGGAACAGAGGGGGTTGATAACCAAGGGAACACTCAAAGGGGGACAAACCGGTAGCCGAGCTCTCCATAGTGTTGAGCAGGTACTCAACCCAGGGCAGGGACTTGCTCCAGGAGGTGGGGTTGCTGGTGGTAACGCAACGCAAAGCCGCCTCCAGGGCTTGATTGGCCCGCTCTGCCTGCCCAAGTGAACTGGGGACCACGGTCAGAGAATGTCCAGGGGTATCCCATGGAGGAAGACGACAAGGTCCGCCGTCTCGGCTGCAGAGGGGAGTTTGGTGAGGGCGACAAAGTGGACGGCCTTGGAAAACTGGTCGACAATGGTCAGAATGGTGACATTACCTTGGGACACAGGGAGGCCAGTTACAAAGTCCAAGGTAATGTGGGACCAAGGTCGGCCGGGGACAGGAAGGGGGCGCAGGAAACCTGCTGGAAGGCGATGGGCAGCCTTGCTGCGGGCACAGGTAGTGCAGGCAGCCACGAACTCCCTGGTGTCTGCCTCCATGGTGGGCCACCAGAAGCGCCTGCGGATGAAGGCCGCCGTTCGGTGGCCCACTCCAGCACCTGGGGCCGGACAGAGGGAAGCACAAATAGCTGGTTCCGAGGTCCATTGTCTGGGTCGGGCTGGGCGCGCTGGGCCCTTCTCACCACCGATTCGATGGCCCAGGTGACGACACCCACCACCCGGGCCGGGGGAAACAGACGGGAGAGGGCATCTGCCCTGACGTTCTTTGTGCCCGGGCGGTAGGTGAGGGTGAAGTCGAAACGGCTGAAGAAGAGACCCCAGCGCGCCTGCCTGGGGTTGAGCCTCTTAGCCGTCCGCACGTAGGTCAGGTTCTTGTGATCGGCCCATACCATGAACGGCTGCCCTGCTCCCTCCAACCAGTGTCTCCACTCCCCTAGGGTGGCGTGGACAGCCAGCAACTCCCTGTTGCCAATGTCGTAGTTCTTCCCCGCAGGACTGAAATGCCGGGAGAAGAAGGCGCACGGGTGGATCTTCTGGTCCTCCTCCGACTGCTGGGAGAGGACGACTCCGATGCCCGTGTCCAACGCATCCAACTCCACGATGAACTGCCTGGACAGGTACGGGTGGGCAAGCACCGGAGCCGTTGTAAACAGCCTCTTCAGGGCCGAGAAGGCGGCCTCTGCCTCCAGGGTTCAGGAGAAGGGGCGGAGGGTGGAGGTGAGTGCAGTGCAGTTAGGGGGGCAGCCACACAGCTGAACCCCCTGATGAAGCACCGGTAGAAATTTGCGAACCCCAGGAAGCGCTGGAGTTGTGTCCTGTTCGTGGGCCATGCCCACTCCTCCACCGCTCGGGTCTTCCTGGGGTCAGTGCAGACGAGCCCCTTCTCCACGATGTGGCCAAGGAACTCCATGGAGGCGGAGTGGAACACGCACTTCTAGGCCTTCACGAACAGCCTGTTCTCCAGCAGCCGTTGGAGGACCAGGCGGACATGCTGGTGGTGTTCCTCCTCAGTCCTGGAGAACACGAGGATGTCATCCAAGTACACCACCGCGGACATGTTCAGCATATCCCGGAGTACGTTGTTGACCAATGCCTGGAAGACGGCCGGAGCGTTGGTGAGGCCGAAGGGCATAACGAGGTACTCGAAATAGGTGGGTGTTGAAGGCCATCTTCCATTCATCCCCTTCCCGGATGCGCACCAGGTGGTACGCGCTGCCCAGGTCCAGCTTGGTGAACACCATGGCGTGAGTGAGTGGCTCGAACGTGGAACTCATAAGGGGGAGTGGATATTTATTCTTAATCGTGATTTCATTTAACAGTCGATAATCTATGCAAGGCCTCAGGCTGCCCTCCTTCTTTGCCACAAAAAAGAAGCCAGCTACCACCGGGGAAGACGAGGGCCTTATGATTCCTGAGGCCAGGGACTCTGTGATATAATTGCGCATAGACTCCTTCTCCGGGACGGAGAGGTTATACAACCGACCGGTGGGAAGGGCGGCCCCGGGAAGGAGATCTATGGCGCAATCATAGGGACGGTGAGTGGGGAGGGAAAGTGCACTGTCCTTACTAAATACAGGGGCTAAATCGTGATAAATGGGAGGAACACCAGTGAAATCCGTGGGAGGAGGCACGGGCCTGAGGCCGCTGGATGGAGAGTGGGCGGAGCGAAGGCAGTTGGCATGACACGCAACGCTCCAACCCAAAATCCGCCCAGTAGACCAAGAGATGTGGGGATCGTGCCGTTCCAATCACGGTCTTCCTAACACCAGGGGCGCTGTGGGGGCGTGCAAAACCAAAAAACTCGTCGTTTCCACGTGATTACCCGAAAGAGTGAGAGTGACGGAAGCAGTGCTGTGCGTGATCCTACCGAGTGAACGACCATCTAGGGCTTGGGCTGTGAGGGGTGTGTCTAGGGGGATGAGTGGAACGCCGGCCTGCCAGGCCAGCAAAATGTCCATCAAACATTCGTCCGACCCGAAACCAGGAGTGCACAAATAGAGAGTGAGTCGTTACTCCAGGTGAGAGTGACAGGAAACAGCTGGTTGTGCTCCTTCTTGGGCTGAGGCTGTGGCGGGGTCGTCAGGCTCACTAGGACACCCCTCGCTAGTGAGCCGGGTCTTTTTGGGCGAGTCGGGCAGGCCTTGATGTAATGGCCCGACCTCCCGCAGTAGAGGCAGAGGTGGTCGCGCATCCTCTGCTCCCTAACCTCTAGCGGGAGCCGTGACCGACCCAACTGCGTGGGCTCCTCCTCCGGCCGGGATCCAGAAGACACCCATGGTTGCAAGGGGGAGTGTGAGGGTGGAGAGAGCTCGCGGGACGCTGACCCAGGGAAGGCACCGGTAGAATGGATGGGGGTTGGTCTATGGGAGGCCCCAGTGCACGGGGCACGTTACTGGCGCCGCTTCCGCAGCCGTTCGTCCATCAGGAGGGCAAGGGTGACGAGCTCGTTGAAGGAAGCAGGGCGGTCTCGAACGATGAGGTCTTTGATGGGCTCGCTCAGCCCCCTCCTGTACGCACTCTTGAGCGCAGTGTTATCCCACCCACTGTCTGCCACGAGTATCCTCACCTCCAAGGTATAGTCTGCCACCGACCTGGCCCCCTGATGGATGGAATGGAGGCAGACGGAACTCGCGGCGGAAGGCACCATAGTCAGAGGCGAGCAATTCAATATGGCCAACCGCCGCTATGGCCCAGCTGAGGGCTTTGCCGGTGAGGAGGGACATAACAAGGGCTACCTTGGTCTCTCTTGTCCTATACCTGGCTGGCTGGTGATTGAACAGAAGCTCACACTGACCAAGGAAACCCCTGCACAGCTCGAACTCCCCACGAAGGCCTTGGGGCAGGGAAGGTTAGGCTCGAACCGTGGGTCCAGTGTGGGTTAACTCAGAGGAGGGGAAACGTCGAGACCAGGAACGGGGAATCCGGAGGCCGGGCTGGGGGCAGGGAACGGGGCCAGAGCAGGGTGGTCGCTGATCTTGGACACTGCCACAGTCAGAGCAGCGATCTGCGCGGAGAGTGAAGCAAGGGTGCTCGCCGAGGTATGCGAGTTTGCCTGGAGCCCGCTGATTTCTCCAGTGATCCGGGAGAAGGCAGCGCTAAGCTCAGAATGGAGTTGGGTGAGTTGAGTGCTGTGGTTCTTTACCACTACCTCGAGAGCTATAGGGTTCTGGGGCTTAGGGGCTATAGTTCCCTGAGCGACCGTTTGCCCCTCAGGTTTGCTTTGGCTCATTCTGGCTTCGACGTTCTGTTACGTTTCACGAATGAAGACCAGAGGCCAGTGTAGCAAAACCCAAAAGGACAGACAGACAACAGAGCACCGGGATAACCCGAAGGGTGATTTAATGCAGGGAAGAAAAACAAACAACACTGCCACAGGGAATAATGACAGGTGAGTCTCAGGTGGGCGTTGTTGAGACGATGTGCGCCTGGTTACCAAAGTCCGAATCCGTAGAGCAAGGGGTTGTTCGAGGAAGTTCGGGTCCGAGATCCAGGAAGTCAAGTCCGAATAGGAGGGGTCCAGGTAGAGAAACACGGAGGGAGATCGCTGGAGAGGTCCAGGGGGAAAACGTGAAGGTCGCTGGGGGCGAGGAGCAAGGGAGACGCGGGGAGCCGTGGAAGTCGCGGAGGGAGAGTCCTGGGAGAGATAAAAAAAAGAGACACGAATATAGATACTGGGAATAAACGGAATAGCAAGAGGGCAAGGAACGCTGGAGGGCTTGTCAGAGCTTTACCGCAGGGTTCAGTACGTCGAAACACAGAGAGATGTTCTGGCAGGCTTCTTGTAGAGGGCTGCCCGATTGCCGCAGGTGTGCCTGATGGATGATGGCAAACACCTGGTGCAGCTCAGCGCTCGTCTCCTCAGAGCGCGAGCCGAGCATTCGTATGTTTCTGGCACGTCCGAGCTGGGGGAGTGGCTTGAACGTGCCGGGGAGGCAGGTCAGGGCGGTGTAACCACAACACTGTTACCCCCAAACTGGGACAGTGGCTCCGGCAGATTCCAGGAACAACATCTGAGGTATCTGGTCAAAAGAGTACAATCCTAGGAACAGCTAAGATGCTGCACAGAACCCTCAAACTCCCAGGCCTCTGGTAGAGAACCCAAGCTTGAGGAGGACACACATCACCCGAAAAAGGGTGCAACAGGGAAGAAACTGTTCTTGTGGCATGAGGTTTTAGTCCTGAGAAGCTCAAAAAGGTGGTGTCCAGGGTGGGATGGGTCGGCAACGGTATTCCCTGCTCACTTTGAGGTCTTCGAGAGATGAGTCGGCAGCCGATAACCTTCGCTGAGCGAATGCACCATGGTCCGTGGCGGTGGCAGCAGCATACCAGATGGTGATGGAGGAGGTTAGGATGGACTCAATGATGGAGGTGTAGAAATTTACCATCATTGTCGATGGCGGGTTAAATTTCTTCCGCTGCTGCAGAAAGTACATCCTCTGCTGTGCTTTATTGATGAGAGAGCTGATGTTTAGCTCCCACTTGAGGTCCTGAGCGATTGTGGGTCCCAGAAAATTGAATGACTCCACAGTAGTAATTGTGTAGTCACCCAGGGTGGGGGTGAGCAGGTTTGTAGGGCGGGGCTTCTCCTGAAGTCCACGACCATCTCCACTTTCATCAGAGGGTTTAGCTCCAGGTTGATGTTGTTTTTTCTCCAATTGTATCCGGCCAATTACCCCACTCCTCCGAGACATCCCAGGTGCTGCTCCACACCCTCTGCCGGCTGGGCTGTAGACTATCACATACCTCCTCCGATACATGTGGAGTTGCCAGCCGCTTCTTTTCACCTGACAGTGAGGAGTCTCGCCAGGGGACATAGCACATGGGAGGATCACGCTATTCCCCCCAGTTCCCCCCGAACAGGTGCCCCGCCTGACCAGAGGAGGCGCTAGTGCAGTGACCAGGACACTTACCCACATCTGGCTTCCCACCAGCAGACACAACCAACTGTGTCTGTAGGGACGCCCGACCAAGCCGTAGGTAACACGGGGATTCGAACTGCCGATCCCCATTATGGTAGCCAACGGAATAGACTGCTATGCTACACAGACAAGCTCCAGGTTGTTCTGGCTGCACCAAGAAACCAGGCGATCAACCTCCCATCTGTAAGCAGACTCGTCACCCTGAAATATGAGTCTGATGATGCTGGCGTCATCTGCAAACTTCAGAAGCTTGACAGATTTGTATCTGGAGGTGCAGCCATTGATATAAAGCTAGAAGACAAGCGAGGACAAGACACCGGTGCCTTGGGAGCACCGGTGCTGATGATCTGAGGGTCTGAGACATGCCTCCTCATTTTCACGTGGTGACTCCTGTTGGTTAGAAAGTCAGTGATTCACCTGCAGGTGGAATGGGGCACATGGAGCTGGGAGAGTTTGTCCTGGAAGAGAGCAGGGATGATTGTATTGAATGTAGAGCTGAAGTCCACAAACAAATCCCGGCGTAGGTACCAGGAGAGTCCAGGTGAAGGAGGATGGAGTGCAGAGCTACATTGACTGCATTGTCTGCGGATCTGCTGGCTCTGTATGTGAACTGTTGTGGATCCAGGAGGGGGGTGGTGATGGACTTGAGGTGGGACAGCACAAGGCATTCAAAAGTCCTCATCACTACAGAGGGGGGGGGTCTATAGTCATTTAGGCCTTTGATCCTTGGCTTTTTGGGGACAGGGATAATGGTTGAGGCTTTGAGGTAGCAACAAAGTAGTAACAAAGATCATACTCCATACTCATCGATAGCATCAGTGAAGATCTCCTCCCAGAGTTGTAGTGTAGCTTCAAGAAGAACACAAACACCATGTCATGACATTCAGTGCACTGCAGTTGTAGAAAAAAATGGCGTGAACAAAAGCAAGACCGGTTGATGACCTTTGTTGAGCATTCCAAAGCCTGTGGCCCCATTCATTGTGACCCCCTTTGGAAAGTCTTTCTGCACTGGGGTTGCCCCAACAAATTTGTTAAAATCAAATCCTGCAGCAAATTCATAAGCAAATGAGGGCCAAGCTAATAGTAGTAGGCCAAGAGTGAGCGCCATTTGGTGTAGGTTACTGACATGAGGCAAGGCTGTCAGCTTTATGTCTTCATATAAAGGACCATCCTGCCATCATTGTTGAGTTCAGCCTATGTTGTTCAGACTCATACCCTGTCACATACCTGAAAGCAGGGTCCGAAATAACTTTTTGGCTTACTGGCCAAGGGGACTGGTAGATGAAAAAATCTACCGGCCAAGCATATTTTTTACCAGCCAAAATAATTAGCAGCCTTTTTTGTGCCATACAAACGTTTTCAGTACATATCAATGAGAGAATAAGGTGTTGTGTTGAATAAGAGCTTTTAAAAATGTGCAGATTTGAAGCAAACATATCTTTATGTAAAATTAGTCAACGGTTAAAAGATAAAATTTTACAAGTATGATTTCATGTTTTATTTGCAGTATTATTATAACTACTCGAGTGCTCCACATGCCCATCCCTAGTCCCAGACTACTTCTCACTCTACAGCAGCCACTCTCTTTGCGCCGTCCATGAGGTCTGGCCTCCTGCTACTCAGAGTCTTGGTGCCACAGATCAACAGCACTGGTTGGGTCATACTCCCTGATCTCGGGAGATGACAGCTGCACCATCAGCAGATCCGAAAGTGTGACTGAGTTGAGTTTTTTTCTTTTTTAATCATTTTTTCCTTTTTTCCCTTCCAATTTAGTGGCCAATCGATCCCTATTTTAGTTCAGACATCCACCCTCGTACTGCAGGCGTTTGCCAACTGCATCTCTCCGGCCAGCAGTCTCGAAGGAGACGCCTCGCCACTTTCGTGACAAGGCGAATCAAAGCCGAACCACTGCTTTTTCCCCACACACACAGAGACGCATTCATGTGACGAACACTCCGCCCCTCCCGAAGACAGCGTTGCCAATTATTGCTGCTTTATCGAGTCCGGCCATAGTCGGATCTGACGAGACCGGGGCGCGAACCCCGGTCCTCAGTGGGCAACTGCATCGACACAAAGACGATGCTTAGACCGCTACACCACCGGCGGACCCGCCAAACAGTTTTAACCTGTTTCATGGTGTTGAAGCTAGCACACAGCTAACGTTAGTGCAAGCTAGGTGTCACATACTAGTGCTAGCTGGCTAACGTTAGCTACAGCCAGCACTTTGTTTACGCTGTATAAGCATATTTTGAGATGACAACTAAATTCACTTACTCGCACATCCATTCGAAGTCGGGGAGATTGTCCTGCTGGTCTGCTCGGACGTGGCTATTAGCGCCTTTACGGAGGATGTTGTGAGGACAGGCTCCGGCTGGGCCTGAGAGGCCTTCATACAGGTGATGTGACATCTGGAGGTCTCATGTTCCCTGATGGTTTCTGTAATGATCTGTGCCCTCTGGCTATGTTAACTTATAACATTAATAAAGCAAGGACGACTTCTCTCGTGCTGGGTGTTTATTCACCGACCGGATTCCGACTGACGTTGTTACGTACATCACGTGACTTTGTTGTGGCGCTACGGAAAGCCGTAAGGGACATTAGCAAATCAAATTATTACTAGCAAATATTACATCTCCCTTTTTCTGAAAAGTGCTGCTTTCTCTGCAGAGATACAGACCACGTTGAGCACGTTTATAAGCGAATACAATCTTAATAAGAAAGAATATGAAAGTGGAACTCTTATATAACTGGACTGCAACAAAGTAGTGTAAAACATTTCCTTCACTGTCTAAATGTGACACCGTAATAACATTTCATCTTCTTTTTTTTTCATTTCATTACTGGTAACTGAAAACAGCAGGTAGGTACACAAGGTAAGTGAACGCTGTAAATATTTCTTTTCAAAACATAGCAGGTATAGTACAGGTTGGTGTAAAATGAGTTTATCTGTGAGAGGTGTGGAGCGAATCTGGCGAGGTAGTTGATCATGCCGAGGACTGTCTCCAGCTCTGCTTTGTTCTGTGGGGGTTGCATGTCCTTGACCGCCTTCACCTTGTGTGGGTCTGGTTTGATGCCTTCGTGTGAGAGCGTGTGGCCGAAGTAGCGTACCTCGGACACGCATATGTGACACTTGTCGGGGTTGAGCCTCACCCCTCGCTCCCTTGTGCGCTTCAGCATCGCTCTGAGACGCTGGTCATGTTCCTCTTTAGTCTTGCCGAACACTAGTATGTCGTCCACTATGGCCGTCACACCGTCCAATCCTTCATATGTTTCATCCACGCGTCTCTGGAACTCGTCTTGAGCGGAGACGATTCCGAATGGCAGTCTGAGGAAATGATACCTGCGAAACACTGTGTTAAATGTCGTCAACACTGAGGATTCAGTGCTCAGTTTGATGGCCCAATAGCCTGACCGCGCATCTAACACGCTAAAGTACTCAGCTCCAGCGAGCTTTGTGGTGGCGTCCTCCAGCGTGGGGAGGGGGTAGTGAGGTCGTTGTATCACTTTGTTAAGAGCTCTGGGGTCTAAACACACTCTAAGTTTGCCTGTCTTTGGCTTCTCAACAATGACGAGTGCGTTCACCCATTCTGTGGGTTCTGTTACCTTACAGATTATGCCGCCTTTCTCCATGCTGTCAAGCTCGTCCCTCAGTTTGCTGCGTAGGGCGATGGGGATTCTGCGTGGCGGGCAGACGACCGGCGTTGCATCTGGTGTGACGCGGAAGGTGCACTCGCCTGGGAACTCTCCTATTCCCTGGAAAACATCTGCATACTCATCCATTATGCTCTGTGATGTGACATTGTTTTCTTCGCTCACAGCCATCACTATTTTTACCAAGTTTAGGTCACGGCATGTTTTCATTGCCATGACTGGTGGGGTGTTTGTGTCAATGACGTAAAAGTCCAGCATCATTGCATTGTCTCTGTACTTACATTTGAGTTTGCATGTGCCTTTCACGCTCAGCGCGCCTCCTCCATATTCAGTGAGTCTGTGTATTGCTGGTTTCAGTGTCACATTTTTGAACAGCGCCTGGAACAGGTTGGTGGGAATAGTATTGGCCTGTGCCCCAGTGTCTAGTTTAAACTTTACCTTCTGTGGAGGTGTGCCAATTCCAACCTCTACGTAAGCCTGCTCGTTGCTTTTTCCGTTGTTCTCTATTGAGATGCAGTCTATGTACAGCTCTGTCTGTTCTCCCACAGCGGTGCTCTCCACTGTAATGTTGTCGAAGTACAGTTCTTCCTGCTCTCTGTCAGTGGTGTACTCTTCTGGGTTCTCTCCGACGGCATGTACTGTGCCGTGGTAGTACTTTGTCTGTCCCTGGGAGCTAGACTTGCATACTTTTGCAAAATGATTGAGCGTCTTGCATTTAATGCATTGTTTACCCTTAGCTGGGCAAGTGGCTTTAGCGCCGTGTAGCCCTCCACAATAGCTACACGCCCTAGCGGCGGTGCTAACGTTACCCTCCCTTTGTCTGAAGTTAGCGTTAGCTGCTTTGGGTGCGTTCGGTTTGTAAGTCTTTCTGCCTATTGCGTGCACCGTTTCATGTGTGCTGCCCTGGCCCATAAACTTTAGCTGTTGCTTTGCTAGCTCCTGTGAGCGGGCTACATCTATGGCTTTTTCTAGCGTTAGCTCAGCTCCCTGGCTAAGTAGCTTTTCTCTCACTCTGGGTGAGTTGGTGGCAAACACGATGCGGTCCCTGACCATCTCGTCGGCATTTGGGTAGCCACAGTCTTTGACTAGGAGCTTTAGCTCAGTTACAAATTGTTCGAAGGATTCACTCTCTCCCTGCATCTTTTCATGAAATTTATATCTGGCATAAATCGGGTTTGCTTTGGGGGTGATGTACTCAGTGTACTTATCGTAGTACATTTCTAGCTTCTTGGCTTGTTCTCCGCTGAGTGTCCAAGTGTTGTGCACATCGCGCCCATTTTCCCCTATCCAGAGCAGGAGGTAGCTGCATTTCTCCTCTTCGTTCTTCCCGCGCAGGGGGCCCTTGAACATTAGCTCCGTTGTTTGTCGAAATCGTCTCCATGCTTCAGGTAAGTTCGCCGATTCCCAGTCCATCCGTGGAGCTGGAACGCCGTACGAATCCATATTGGGTATTTAAACTCCGCTACTCTGACACCATGTAATGATCTGTGCCCTCTGGCTATGTTAACTTATAACATTAATAAAGCAAGGACGACTTCTCTCGTGCTGGGTGTTTATTCACCGACCGGATTCCGACTGACGTTGTTACGTACATCACGTGACTTTGTTGTGGCGCTACGGAAAGCCGTAAGGGACATTAGCAAATCAAATATTACTAGCAAATATTACAGTTTCTACCTCCATTATCTTGTTACGGATGACAAATGAACTGCTACGGTTTTTGGCCTCCTGGCGACAGACGGAGCAACTCCTTATCACGGTCTGTGCGTTATACTCCAGCCAGCCTCTCGCAGCTCCTTTATCGTCATACCTCCACTTTTCACTAAACTTTCTTTTTTTCGGTTTGGTGGTGATGGTGGCTTCTTCCTCCTCTTCGGCGCATGGTTGTCTTTTTGATGGTGGTTTTGCACCTTCTAAATATCGCCACGTAACAGGTGTTGCTGGCTAACGATGGGTAAAAGAATAGAGTAGGCCTGTACCGAGGTTGACTGTGCTGCTGCCGTTGTTCCTCTCGAGTGTGTGCGTCATGTTACCCGCCAGTATCCAAAGGAGTTGAATCAAGTGCAACTGGACTTGGTATATATCCGTGAAGACGTTTCGCCTCTCATCCAAGAGGCTTCCTCGGTTTGTGCCTTTCTGACTAGACCAAGCTAGTCTGACTGGCTGCTGATGAGACTCAGAATTTATCCTCTTGGAGTCGTTGTCAGAGCTATTGATATGCGTGGCTCTTTGTGATCCGATGTTTACCAAAGAGCTGGAGGTGGCAGAGGTGAAGATGATAAGATTTTCACTAGGGTAACGAAGAAGGACAGGATTAGGAACGAGTATATTAGAGGGACAGCTCAGGTTGGACGGTTTGGAGACAAAGCAAGAGAGACAAGATTGAGATGGTTTGGACATGTGTGGAGGAGAGATGCTGGGTATATTGGGAGAAGGATGCTGAATATGGAGCTGCCAGGGAAGAGGGGAAGAGGAAGGCCAAAGAGGAGGTTTATGGATGTGGTGAGGGAGGACATGCAGGTGGCTGGTGTGACAGAGGAAGACGCAGAAGACAGGAAGAAATGGAAACGGATGATCCGCTGTGGCGCCCCCTAACGGGAGCAGCAGAAAGTAGTATTAGTAGCAGTACAGTCCAGTTTCCAGCGTCTGGCACTCATCAGCTGCTGATGTTTTTTTCACAAAGAATCATACCGTTACGCTGCCCAGCGTCACGCCCCTAATGTCGGTCGGGCAGCGACCAATCAGATGGGGAAACGTTCAAATTATAACAGCCAACGGGGTAGGTACTTATGATGCATAGCAACCAATGGAGGGGTATAAAACATTACCCCTCCATTGGTGTTGAGCACTCAACACCATTGACGGTTTCGGAAAAAAACGCTATATATACATATGTGTATCAGAGGAGTTTCTGAAAGAAAAACAAGAACTACTATTTAACCAGTGTGTCTCCATGTTGGAGGGCATATAACACTAGCTCCAGTAAAACACAATAACAAAACATCCTCCAAGTGGCGACGGGTGCGAGGGGAACTCACCATCATTCAATGTGTGTGAGAAAAATATCTGTAAAGAGGTGGAATGTATTCTCATGTTCCTGTTATGAAGGAGCTCTGAGTTGATGCTCACCGATAAAATCCCAGTGGAGAGACAGAAGGACAGGGACTGATACCTCCTCTAGATATTACACCCGACAGAACTGAGATAGGTAACGGAACCAGATCCAAACATGTTGGCCTTTGGTAGCAGGGTAGAGAGACTGTACAGCTTCACTGTATTGTTTATAAGGGTGGAGATACCTGCAGTCACTGTATTGTTTATAAGGGTGGGGTACCTGCAGTCACTGTATTGTTTATAAGGGTGGAGATACCTGCAGTCACTGTATTGTTTATAAGGGTGGAGATACCTGCAGTCACTGTATTGTTTATAAGGGTGGGGTACCTGCAGTCACTGTATTGTTTATAAGGGTGGCGATACCTGCAGTCACTGTGTTGTTTATAAGGGTGGAGATACCTGCAGTCACTGTATTGTTTATAAGGGGGGTACCTGCAGTCACTGTATTTATAAGGGTGGGGTACCTGCAGTCACTGTATTGTTTATAAGGGTGGAGATACCTGCAGTCACTGTATTGTTTATAAGGGTGGAGACACCTGCAGTCAGGTGAGACTGAAGAGGCCACTTAGATGGTGATGAAACGTGTCTCTCAGTAAAGGTGGTGTGCAGATGAACTGATTCACCTCTCTGTGATTATCATACCTGGGTTACTGAGCAGCATACAGACAACACATCATATCTGTATATATTTCCCACCAAAGGGCAAGAATACACAGTTATATTGGTATACATATAAATCCCATTGTGGTTTGTAAGCTATGTACAGGGAGTACTTGCTAGCGGGATAATGGCCAAAGTACAGCATTGCTGTTTGTGTGTGTGTGTACCTGTGAGGGGTGAAGATACGGCTCTGGTGAAGCTAGATTTGTCTGAACAGACAAGCTCTTCTCCAGCAGGATGTGAGGGAAGCCAAGTCGATCAAATGTGCTACGCTTCCAGTGGGAGCCGTCGCTCTGAGCCAGTGCGTCATCCTCACTGAAAGCCCTCACCACGGGCCCTGGTAAGGGAGGTGGCACAGCCCCATCACTCTCATATCCATCCTTGGAGCTCCTGGCCTGCGCTCCCCCTCCTCCTTGCCCAGAGTCCCAACTGCTCCTTTGTTTGATCACTTGCTGGGCCTCCCATGCCAGCTTTGCCTGCGTCAGCAATGCTTCTGACAGCATGCCAGCCACCTCCTGCCCCTCCCCTGAGCCACCATAGTGCTCCAGCTCTTGGGGAATGTAGGGTTTTCTCTCCGTACGTTTACGGTTGCTCCCTGGAGAGAAGCCAGTGAAAGCCCCTGTGGTGGAAGATAGAAAAGAGCGGTTCTGGCTGGAAGTCCAGGATATGGAGTCTTCGTAAAGCAGCCTCTGTCCCCCATCACCCATCTCACCACCACAGTCCAGCATTAAACGGGGGTCCCTAATTAGCGACTGACTATGCTGAAGAGTATAGGAACCCCCGTAGGAGCTTCCATAGGCCCCTGTGTTGCCATAACGCACCAGCCGGTCAGCTGTCTTGAAACGTGGACTGGAGGAGGACTGTTCCACATAAACTAGTTGCTTGACATATTCCTTTCCCACCGGGCTGTACTCAAGGCTTTGGGTTTTCTCTGGACACTTTTGCTTAGTCAGAACCATCTGGCCATAGGGTGACTGGCCCTGCTTAGGGGAGTGGTAGAGGGGAGCTGAAGACTTGTGGGCCGGGGACTTGCCGGTGTTATAGAAAGACGAGGAGTCAGAGTGGTGCATGTCGTTGGGGGGCTCCTCATAGATGGGTGGAGGCTGGTAATCTGATGGTGGTTCCTCATACAGCGGGGGCTCATAGACATAGCGGGGTGAGGGAGGCTGGGAGTCACCTGAGATGCTGCGGTGTGTCCGATTAGCACCAAGTTCAGCCCGTTTAAGGAAGGGGGATTGACTTTGGTCCGTGTAAAGTACAGGGGCTCTGTCCGACTCACAGGGGGGGTTGCTTGTGGAGGAGCGGCTGTTATGGTAGACAGCGTCCCCCCCAGAAGAAGGTCCAGTCATGGAGGTATCACAAGGCGAGTAACCGTTTCCCTGGAGGGCCAGGAAGCTGGGCTCTCTGTCTGTCACCTTGATCAGCATTCGCTCCTTCGTACCTGTGTTCCATCTGAAGGAAGAAGTCCTGAGAGAGACAAGACACAAGAAGAGAGGACAGAGGAAGACGGTGAGAGGGATGAGGAAGAATTATAATATTTCATATGGCAAATATTTTATAAAGAACAGGACATCCATGAGATTTGACAATGTCTGTCATATTTCAAGGAGGTACTTCAGGATAACCTTGTGTATTAAATACAAATATGTAAATACAAATATTTGTGCGTAGCATGATTTCTATGCTATTTATTTCCTGACCTTTTCTTTTTACTTCTGTGCTTTGTGTTTTTATCCACTCATTTCAGACTGAAGCTGCGTCCACACCAACATGAGTAAAGTGTGAAACACATTTTCTGCTGGATTTCTGCTGGATTTAACATTCCGTCCACAGCACGCCAGCACCCTCTGAATGGTAAGCTCTCTCAACACACTTTCATAACACATATATTTGAAAATTGTGGTCTTGCATTGGCAAAAACAGCTTTTCAGGAAAACCCCCTGAACATTTGGAAGTTTGAGTATCATGTGACCAGTGTAACGCTGCGGTCTCCGGGTCTCCGGGTACCACGGGTTCCTGGCTGACAGCAGAGGGTTTGGCATCGGTCTGTTGTTCCGGCATTTGAATGTGGATGGGAACTTTCTGAAAACCTTTGGAAAACGCTCGTGTAGGCGGAAAACCGTCACCCTGATTTCACCATGACAACGGTTTTTTCACCATGACAACAGTTCTATTCACCATGACAACAGTTCTATTCACCATGACGGTTTTTCACCATGACAACAGTTCTATTCACCATGACAACAGTTCTATTCACCATGACAACGGTTTTTCACCATGACAACACTTTTTTCACCATGACAACAGTTCTATTCACCATGACAATGGTTCTATTAACCATGACAACGGTTTTTTCACCATGACAACGGTTTTTTTCACCATGACAACAGTTTTTTCACCATGACAACAGTTTTATTCAGATTCCTCGGCATTAACATGGACGTGTTCTTACTTTGGTGTCCTGCACTGAAGAAAGAAAGAAAAGAAAGAAGCTACAATATTTGTCCTGTATTCTTACAGTGAATGTGTCTTCTGCATGTAACATCCTATTGTATAGCAGCAGGGGGCAGCTGCAGCGCCCGGGGACCAACTCCACCACTTCTTTCCATCGCCTTGCTCAGGGGCACAGGCAGGGGTATTAACCCTAGCATGCATGTCTTTTTGATGGTAGGAGGAAACCCACTCAGACACGGGGAGAACACGCAAACTCCACACAGAAAGGATTTGGGATGGCCTGGGGTTCGAACCCAGTGAGGCAGCAGTGCTAACCACTGGGCCACCGTGCTGCTCTCAAAGGAAGCGTGGAACGGTAGAACAACAACCCTGGGCTGAAGGATCCATCCCCTAACTTCTGGAGAGCAGGAAGGAATCGCAACAAGGACACAAGTGGAGGAGAACAACAAAATCTCAAGCTCCTTTAAGCAACGTCTTACCTCTTTAGGGTAACACACAATTTGGTAGCACAATGCTGATTCCAAAACAGACACTCACAGCTAAGGCACTCTCCAGCCCCCCCTTCCTGTCTCTCTGCTGCCTAGAGTGTGGAAAACAAACAAACATGTGGAAGTTATCCATCTTTTTAGCTGGATAGCACTCCCAGACACCATGACACGGGTGTTGGTCTGTTGTTAGGATGTGTATGTGTGTATGTGTGCACATTTTGCTAACATTTAAGCCTAAGAACCTTCCAATCAACGGTTTTGTGAAGGGGGGGTGACACAACTGGAGAGGGAGGTGCCCTTTGCTGGACAGTCAAGCAGTGAGGAAAACTGCAGACTGGGACGTTGCTTCTCAGTGTGACACCACGCCAGCACGCCAGCACGCCAACACGCCAGCACACCAGCACGCCAGCACGCCAACACGTCAGCACATCAGCACGCCAACACGCCAGCGCGCCAGCACGCCAACACGTCAGCACATCAGCACGCCAGCACATCAGCAACATCAGCACGCCAACACGCCAGCACGCCAGCACATCAGCACGCCAACACACCAGCACGTCAGCACATCAGCACGCCAGCACGTCAACACGCCAGCACGCCAGCAACATCACACTACACATCTGATTTATTGTTCATATCAGAAATACTGCTTCATGCAGCCTCAAACAGCCCTGCAGCACCTGGGGAAAGATTTATCCACGTGGGGAAAGATGGAGTGTCTACACCCCATTGCTCCGACGCTGGGGATATCGGGGGTGTGGCCTAATGTGCCGTTTCTAAAGCATTCTTACAGGAGAATTCACTGGTTTCTGCCATGCAACTAAAGGCCTCCAATAAAACCATGGGCAGAGACGATAAAAGAAAGCTGCAATAAAAGAAAGAGGGAAGGAGGTGAGCCAGCTGTCTTCGTTAACACGGGACAGTTTAAGTCAGGGCAGACAACAGCTGAGGAACTTGTCTTGGTTCAGAAGTTCACATGTTGAACTCTTGGCTGCAGTTCGTGGCCCTTCTATCTCTTATCAAAACGTTATCATCACCGTTGCCCTAGTTGTTTGCATTTTACGTTGTCTAAGATTATTACAGAGTGTGAGCTCATTCACTCAGCCGGTATCAGACTAGCGACCAAGCACACCGGTGCTCTGGTGATGACCACTAATACATCCACCTGGCCTGCATCTCCTCCCTCGAGCCATGCGTCCTCATTATGTAACATGTATGAAGAGACAGGGCAGCGATGACCAGACACAACCCTGCACATCAGTGGTTTTCAAAGTGGTAGACCCCCTCTGGGGGGTGCCAGAAGAGTTTGAGGGCAGGCGGGAAACAAGCAGGAAAATACAAGAAATGTCTGAATATATAAGTGCAGAAAGTAGGACAATGTACATTTAAAGTTGGGATTTTCTTGGAATGGGTTTTCTGTCTTGACCCTGATTAAAAGCAAGTGCAGGTGGTGGCTGCAGGTGGAGACTGCAGGAGAAGACTGCAGGGGGAGGCTGTAGGTGGAGGCTGCAGGAGAAGACTGCAGGGGGGAGGCTGTAGGTGGAGGCTGCAGGAGGAGACTGCAAGTGAAGGCTGCAGGTGGAGGCTTCAGGAGGAGACTGCAAGTGAAGGCTGCAGATGGTGGCTGCAGGTGGTGGCTGCAGGTGGAGGCTGCAGGAGGAGACTGCAGGTGAAGGCTGCAGGTGGTGGCTGCATGTGGAGGCTGCAGGAGGAGACTGCAAGTGAAGGCTGCAGGTGGAGGTTGCAGGTAGAGGCTGTAGGTGGAGGCTTCAGAAGGAGACTGCAAGTGAAGGCTGCAGGAGGAGACTGCAAGTGAAGGCTGCAGGTGGTGGTTGCAGGTGACGGCTGCAGGTAGAGGACGACCTGTGCTTGTTGTTCCTGTCATCAGTACAGCCCCGCATCCACCGTCTGCGTGCAGCCAAGACGCAGACTCACTGCTCCCATTAAGGTAGAGAAGGCTATGTACCAGTGGCGGCTGCTGCTAAAAAATTGGGGGGGGGCAATTTAGCCTGGCACAACCCACCTGACAGCTGCTTTAATGTCCACACAGTCACAGAGTTATTAAGAAGGACCATGTAGCCTATAGATTTTATCAGGGCTCGTAGATGGTGATTGATTGACAGTTGAGACGTGGCGTGGTTGTGGGTGTGAACATGATTGACAGCCACGAGAATTGTCCAACCACATTAGATCAAAAAACATTACAACAATACCAATTCACTGCCAATAAAAGTGGGAGTGTCTGGGGCGCACAGAACTGCGCCCCCTGGAAAATCTGAAGAAACCAGTCAGACAGCAGCCTCAGGTCACCTGCTCGCCACAAGTTTGAGGGCTTACATAAGGTATGGTTTGGCCGGTATCCGTCACCCAGGAAGTATATGTATTCAGACAGGAAGTATATGTATTCAGACAGGAACTATATTATTCAGGCAGAAATCAAACAAACACCATTTGAACCAATATTTAATGCTGCGGACAGACTGACAACACTTTTATTTCGTCATTATTTGTATCACACAACTACTTTATATTTAACATGTTTAAGTAGATTTTCATCTCTTGATGTTTTAAGCTGGCAGCACGGTGGCGCAGTGGTTAGCGCAGTCGCCTCACAGCAAGGAGGTCCTGGATTCGAGCCCCGGGGTAGTCCAACCTTGGGGGTCGTCCCGGGTCGTCCTCTATGTGGAGTTTGCATGTTCTCCTCGTGTCCATGTCGGTTTCCTCCGGGGGCTCCGGTTTCCTCCCACAGTCCAAAGACATGTAGGTCAGGTGACTCGGCCGTACTAAATTGTCCCTAGATATGAGTGTGTGTGTGTGTGTGTGTCGGCCCTGTGATGGCCTGGCGGCCTGTCCAGGGTGTCTCCCTGTCTGCTGCCCAATGACTGCTGGGATAGAGTCCAGCATCCCCGCGACCCTGAGAGCAGGATAAGCGGTTCGGAAAATGGATGGATGTTTGAAGGGGAAAGCAGCATTGTGCACCAGTGGGTTGTGTAGGAAAGCAGCATTGTGCACCAGTGGGTTGTGTAGGAAAGCAGCCTTGTGCACCAGTGGGTTGTGTAGGAAAGCAGCATTGTGCACCAGTGGGTTGTGTAGGAAAGCAGCATTGTGCACCAGTGGATTGTGTAGGAAAGCAGCATTGTGCACCAGTGGATTGTGTAGGAAGGCAGCATTGTGCACCAGTGGGTTGTGTAGGAAAGCAGCATTGTGCACCAGTGGATTGTGTAGGAAAGCAGCATTGTGCACCAGTGGATTGTGTAGGAAAGCAGCATTGTGCACCAGTGGGTTGTGTAGGAAGGCAGCATTGTGCACTAGTGGGTTGTGTAGGAAAGCAGCATTGTGCGTCAGAGGGTTGTGTAGGAAAGCAGCATTGTGCACCAGTGGGTTGTGCAGGAAGGCAGCATTGTGCACCAGTGGGTTGTGTACATTTGATGTTCTCCATTCAGTTGTGATAAAAGGTAATGGATATGTGTTCAATTTGCTTTCTTTTTTTTAACTTCCGAAACATGCACACATAGGTATCAGCCTCTATCCTAATTCTCAAGCACTTTTATTGTGTTTTATTCAGATGTGGGCGATTGTAACAGGACTGAGTGCTCAAATTAAGCGTTTTCAAACCCTTTATGGTTGCACCCCTTTATTTTAAAATAGGACTATTATTAGCCTATCACAGCAGTCATTGGGCGGCAGAAGGGGAGACACCCTGGGCAGTCTGCCAGGCCATCACAGGGCCCACACACACACACACACACACACACACACACACACACACACACACACACACACACACACACACACACACACACACTCACACCTAGGGACAATTTAGTGCGGCCAAGTCACCTGACCTACATGTCTTTGGACTGTGGGAGGAAACCGGAGCACCTGGAGGAAACCCACACAGACACGGGGACAACATGCAAAACTACACACGGAGGACGACCTGGGACCACCCCCAAGGTTGAATTCGAACCCAGGACTTTCTTGCTGTGAAGCAGCCGCACTAACCACTAGACCACCATCGCACCCGGATTATCATCATCATTATTATTATTGTTATCATCATTATTATCATTGTTATTATTATCATCATCATTATCATTACTGTTATTATATCATTATCATTGTTATTATTATCATTGTCATTATCTTTATCATCGTTATTATCATTATCATTATTATCATCATCATCATTATTATTATTGTTATCATCATTATCATCATCATCATCATCATCATCATCATCATTATTATTACTATTATTATATCATTATCATTGTCATTATCTTTATCATCGTTATTATCATTATCATTATTATCAGTATTATTATTATTTTCATTACAATCATCATTATTCTTATCATCATTATTATTATTATCATCATCATTATTATTATTATCATTATTATTATCATCATCATCATTATTATATTATCATTATTATTATTTTCATTACAATCATCATTATTCTTATCATCATTATTATTATCATCATTATTATTATTATTATCATCATCATCATTATATTATCATTATTATTATTATATCATTATTATTATTATCATCATCATCATTATTATATTATTATTATTTTATCATTATCGTTATTATCATTGTCATTATTTTTATCATCGTTTTTATTATTATTATCATTATAATCATCATTATTCTAATTATTATCATCATCATTATTATTATAATTATAATTATTATTTTTATCATCGTTATTATCATTATCATTATTATTATTATTACTACACTTTGAAAACTTCTACTTCGGGTAGCGTAGCAGTCTATTTCGTTGCTTACCAACACGGGGATCGCCGGTTCGAATCCCATGTTACCTCCAGCGTGGTCGGGCTTCCCTATAGACACAATTTGCCGTGTCTACGGGTGGGAAGCCGGATGTGGGTACGTGTCCTGGTCGCTGCACTAGCGCCTCCTCTTATCGGTCGGAGCACCTGTTTGGGGGGGGGACTGGGGGGAATAGCGTGATCCTCCCACGCGCCACGTCCCCCTGGTGAAACTCCTCACTGTCAGGTGAAAAGAAGCGGCTGGTGACTCCACATGTATGGGAGGAGGAGGCATGTGGTAGTCTGCAGCCCTCCTCGGATCAGCAGAGGGGGTGGAGCAGAGACATGGACGGCTCGGAAGAGTGGAGTAATTGGCCGGATACAATTGGAGAGAAAAAAAAGGAGGGGGACAACCCCCCCCCCCCGATTGTGCTGTGCGCCATGCCGTGCCGGTTGCAGGACCATATGTATGTGTAAGGTAGTAATGTAAATCCGCCACAGGGTGGCACTGTTACGCTGTATGTTCCCCTGGGAATGCCGCAAATGGCGATGTTTGTCCCTCTTGCAACACCGTACCCCTAGTTCTTGTCCCGGGCAAAAGGCTACGTTGATCAAATGTTTTTTGTTTGTCTGCCGGAAGGTGAGCAGTGTTACTGGCGGTCTGCATTATCATAAAAATATTGATTTACATCGCACATATTGTCTAACTGTTTATTCTGTGGTGTTAATAGACAAGTTTGCTTATAACCTAGTTAAAGTTTGATGTCGAACATTGTATTTGGCAAGAGAAATGTGACAAAAAGTGTTGGCTAGCCTGTTGAGCATTAGCATAGCATATAACGCAGGATGCAGTATTATTTGAGCAGATTATCCATGGTTTTTTGTTTAATTTTATGGGTACTAAGTGCCTTATTTAATTTATAATGGATGACATTTGCTTTGGTTTTGCCGTAAGGTAGCATTTTGATATGAGATGTGTTTATTTGCACATTTGCACTTTTTATTTTAATTTTATTTTGAAAGAAAAATGTTTTTTTGTTTGTCTGCCGGAAGCTGTGAGTATGATGAGGCCAGCGGCCAGCTGATTGATGAGAGGTGAAGTGTAAGCGAGTGCCAGTAAAGTGTCCAGGTCTCAGCCACGATCCCAAGCCTCCGCCTCCTTCCTTTTCCACGCAAACATCATACTACAACAAACACAACGCAGAGTCCCAGGGCGTGTAGGGAGACGACGACCGAACGCAAAGTGCGGGTTACATATGCAATAAAAACCAAACTGGGGAACAGCCCGGGAGGCGGGGGGCAATGCGCATTTTCAAGTCATCCAAACACCTGGTTAAGTTTGGGTGTGGGCAAGGTAGGATTATGTTTAAGTATGGGATAGATGTGGTTTTAAGTTCTGGATAGTGGTCTGGCAGACCGGTTCTCCCTGAGCACTGCCATCTAGTGACAACGGTGGGCCAGTACTTCCTGTGTATTCAGGACAACACATGCTCCCATTCTTAGACGGTCCTGTTGGCGCATCAGCAGCATGGAGTTGTCTGCACGGTTATCATTTGTGTTTCCACTAGCGCAAGTGCTGAAACCAGGACTAGAGTCACACAAAAAACTAAAACGACAACAAACGACACAATGCAGTGGTGCCAGTCTACACAACGCACGTGCTACAGAACACACATGCTACAGAACGCACGTACAGCGCTGGCGCCAGCGCCTCACCCGCTGGCCATGGCACGGAGCCGGACCTGGCTTGGTTCTGGTTTCTAACGGAGGAACACGTACGTAGCCCTGCTCACTTTAGCATTCAGGCCAAAGAGTTCAATCTTGGTTTCATCAGACCAGAGAATCTTGTTTCACATGGTCTGAGAGTCCTTTAGGTGCTTTCTGGCAAACTCCAAGCGGGCTGTCATGTGCCTTTTACTGAGCAGAGGCTTCCGTCTGGCCACTCTACCATAAAGGCCTGATTGGTGGAGTGCTGCAGAGATGGTTGTCAAGGTTCTTCCATCTCCACAGAGGAACGCTGGAGCTCTGCCAGAGTGACCATTGGGTTCTTGGTCACCTCCCTGACCAAGGCCCTTCTCCCCCGATTGCTCAGTTTGGCTGGGCGGCCAGCTCTAGGAAGAGTCCTGGTGGATCCAAACTTCTTCCATTTATGAATGATGGAGACCACTGTGCTCTTCGGGACCTTCAAAGCTGTAGACATTTTTTTGTACCCTTCCCCAGATCTGTGCCTCGATACAATCCTGTCTCGGAGGTCCACAGACAATTTCTTTGACTTCATGGCTTGGTTTCTGCTCTGACATGCACTGTCAACAGTGGGACCTTATATAGACAGGTGTGTGCCTTTCCAAATCATGTCCAATCAATTGAATTTAGTACAGGTAGACTCCAATCAAGATGTAGAAACATCTAAAGGATGAGCGGTGGAAACAGGATGAACCTGAGCTCAATTTTGAGTGTCATAGCAAAGGGTGTGAATACTTATGTACATGCAATATTTCAGTTTTTTATTGTTAATAAATTTGCAAACATTTTTACAAAACCTTTTTTGCTTTGTCATTATGGGGTATTGTGTGTAGATTGATGAGGGAAAAAAAGGAATTTAATCCATTTTGGAATAAGGCTGTAACATAACAAAATGTGGGGGAAGTGAAGGGGTGTGAATACTTTCCGGATGCACTGTATATGCACCCTGTGCATTGCCTTTGTGTTTTTTGGAACTTACTTGCATTTTTGTCGCCTGACAAGATCCTTGCTTGTGTCTTTGTATTTTTTCTCTTTTATAGGAAATATTGAAACTACAACATACATATATTAAACCAGTAGGGAAATAAAATATTTCACAAACCCATCGAACTGTACAGAATCAACAAGGATGAGAATTAAAAGTTAAAACACAGGTAGATAAGACAGGACATGGTGAAGTAACCTGCAGGCCTCACATGGCTTCAGCCTACAGACCTCCACCAACTCAAAGAAATCAAACAAAAAACACCAGCTTGTGTTGTGTTAGCTCTCACATTACGTCGCTTTGCATAAAGGCGTCTGCTACATGAAATTGTAATTATAATTGTAATTTTTGGGTGTGGCAACCGAGGCTCTAAAAGCATGATAAAGAATGATTAAGATTCATTCTAAGTAACGTCATTAGTTTGATGATGTTATTGTGATGTTATCATTATCATATTTTTTACCATGATAATTGTGCAGTAAAAACTGGATACCATGACAGCTCTAGTAAATTGGGTATCATGGCTAGTATATTGGTATCATGGCTAGTATATTGGGTATCATGGCTAGTATATTGGTATCATGGCTAGTATATTGGTATCATGGCTAGTATATTGGGTATCATGGCTATCAGGGCAAGATCTCATCTATCTTTGTAATATTACTCTATGATGTGTCCGCTCTGGACAACTTAAGTTGAATTTGGTTGCATGTGGCCTGAGCAGTAGAGTCAGTTGTGTAGCGTCCTCGCTTGGCATTAAAAGGACACTGTGTATTCACACAACCCTTCTGGCTGCTGTAGGTTACAAGAACAAAAATACTGATTAGACGTAGGACATAAGAAGAGAGGAGACTGTCTAAAGAGCCACTGACACGGACTGTGTAAAGAGCCACTGACACGGACTGTGTAAAGAGCCACTGACACGGACTGTGTAAAGAGCCACTGAAATGGACTGTGTAAAGAGCCACTGACACGGACTGTCTAAAGAGCCACTGACACGGACTGTCTGAAGAGCCACTGACATGGACTATGTAAAGAGCCACTGACACGGACTGTGTAAAGAGCCACTGACATGGACTGTCTAAAGAGCCACTGAGTTTGATGTAAAAAGAGGGTTACAGCGTTACTGCATACCTGTCTGACTCCTCCTGGCTGGCCTGCTTGTCTTTCAGCTCCTGGTCCAGGGAAGAGGACGTACTCCCCTCCAGGCTGACCCCACTGTTGGGTCTCGAGTTGTTTTTAGCCAATGCTCTCCCGCTTCCTCCTCCAGCAGGCTGGGGGATGCCAGTGTCTGTGTTCTGCTTGAGTGTCTGCAGCTTTGCAAGGGGGATGATGTCGCAGCCATGCGGGCGGTGCCACACAGTGCGTTGTGTGGAGGCATTGTAGTAATAGAAGCGGGAGGTGTTGGGGTCGAATAGCTCCCACCACTGGTTGTCACCTGTCCGCTTGATTTGCACGTCCTGCGGCGGGTCCCAGACACACTCACCGGTCAGCAGATTGGCATACATGCGCTCCCGTGTACGTGGCTCGATGATCTCCACCCACTCCAGCCTGCAGGGGGAGACATATTTGTTGGTGTGTGGGAAAGGCATTTTGTTTAATGAACTGGTTTGTCTTTCTTTTCTAATAAAAGAAAGACAAACCAAGAGGAACACACAACACAGGAACACGTCTGACTGAGGTTCAAACAAAATCCTCCAGGATGTCAAGAAGGTCTTTTAACTCTGCCTCTGTCGTCTGCATATAGAAGCAAAATGATGAAACACAATGTACAAGGAATTACTTACACGCTGCTGCTGCTAAAAGATGAACCATAAATTGATAACACAAAATTCTGTGATTTCTTTTTAGCAAGCACCGAGGACAGGCTTGCATGAAAACTGGCTCTCTGTATCAGCACTTGAGACTCCGACTAGAGGTGCTTAACAGACACAGCACAACATGGGACGTGTTCAGTTTGACTTGACTTGGTTCTGAGCATTCAAACAAGCCCAGTTCGGTGAGGTCCTGGGGGGGGATTAATAATCATAGTAACAATAATATATTTTATTTTTGGGCACCTTTCAGAGCACTCAAGGACACCTTACAGAACACAGTAAAAAACAAGCAGCACTGTATCAGACAGCATAAAGTCAAAACAAAGCAGGGTAGACAATAAAAAGTTAACACAACAGATAAGTATAAAATCATCATCTGCACAAAACTCAGTGAAGTGTGGATCAGACTGAATATGCCAGTTTGAAAAGGTGCGTTTTGAGATGGGATTTGAAGGGTGAAAGAAAGTCAAGGTTGTGAATGTCTTGTGGGAGAGAGTTTCATAGGCGGGGGGCAGAACAACTGAAGGCTCTAGACCCCATGGTAGTCAAGCGGGCTGATGATGTAGTGAGTTGGAGATCAGAAGAGGATGTGAGAGTGCGGGAGGGCGCGTGGATATGAAGGAGTTCAGAAAGATATGAAGGAGCTAGGTTATTAAGGGCCTTAAAGGCAAGGAGCAGGATCCTGAAGTCAATACAGTATTTAACAGGGAGCCAGTGGAGTTGCTGAAGAACAGGAGTGATGTGATCTATGGAAGGAGTTCTGGTAATGATACGGGTAGCTGAATTCTGGACCAATTGAAGTTTATGAAGACACTTGAGGGGAAGACCAAAGAGGATAGAATTACAGTAGTCAATAGGGGATGTAACAAGGGTGTGGGTGAGTATGGCTGTGCTTTTAGGTGTAAGTGACGGCCGAAGACGATTCATATTGCATAGGTGGAAGTATGCAGACCGATTAACATTGCTGATGTGGGCTTCAAAAGATAATGTGCTGTCCAAGGTGACACCCAGACTCTTAACCTGAGGCGATGGGGGAACTATAGAATTGTCAATAGTAAGAGAAAAACCATCAGTTTTGGCCAAAGTAAATTTAGTGCCAACTAAGAGGACCTCAGTTTTATCACTATTAAGTTTGAGGAAGTGGTATGAAAACCAGCATTTAAATTCTAGTAAGTAGTCAGAAAGGAACCCAGCCACTGATGATGCACAAGCCAGTGCATCCTTAGCGCCGGTCCCAAGCCCGGACAAATGGGGAGGGTTGCGTCAGGAAGGGCATCCGGCATAAAATCTTTGCCAAATCAAATATGCGGATCATAAATAAGACTTACATACCGCATCGGTAGAGGCCCGGGTTACCAACGACCGCCACCGGTACTGTTAACCAGCAGGGTGTAGGTGGAAACTATGCTACTGTTGGGCGAAGGAGAAGGAGAGGGGGAAAGCATGTCCAGAGGCAGCTAAAGTTAAAAGGAGGAAGGGTAGACATGTGGAGGTGAGAGTTGGAACTTTGAATGTTGGCACTATGACTGGTAAAGGGAGAGAGCTGGCTGACATGATGGAAAGAAGAAAGGTAGGCATACTGTGTGTGCAAGAGACCAGGTGGAAGGGGAGTAAGGCCAGGAGTATCGGAGGTGGGTTCAAACTCTTCTACCATGGTGTGAATGGGAGGAGTAATGGGGTAGGGGTAATTCTGAAGGAAGAGTAGGTCAAGAGCGTGCTGGAGGTGAAGAGAGTGTCAGACAGAGTGATGAGTATGAAGCTGGAAATTGAAGGTTTATTGCTGAATGTTATCAGCGCATATGCCCAGCAAGTTGGGTGTGAGATGGATGAAAAAGAAGAATTCTGGAGTGAGTTGGATGACATGGTGGAGAGGGTACCCAAGGAGGAGAGAGTGGTGATTGGAGCGGACTTCAATGGACATGTTGGTGAAGGGAACAGAGGTGATGAGGAGGTGATGGGAAGGTATGGCGTCAAGAAGAGAAATGTGGAAGGACAGATGGTGGTCGATTTTGCGAAAAGGATGGAAATGGCTGTGGTGAATACATATTTCAAGAAGAGGGAGGAACACAGGGTGACATACAAGAGTGGAGGAAAGTGCACACAGGTGGACTATATCTTATGTAGAAGGCGCCATCTAAAAGGGATTGGAGACTGCAAGGTGGTGACAGGGGAGAACGTAGCTAGGCAGCATCGGATGGTGGTCTGTAGGATGACTTTGGAGACCAAGAAGAGGAAGCGAGTGAAGACACAGCCGAAGATCAGATGGTGGAAGTTGAAGAAGGAAGACTGTTGTGTGGAGTTTAGGCAGGAGTTAAGACAGGCACTGGGTGGTAGTGAAGAGTTGCCAGATGGCTGGACAACCACTGCAGAAATAGTGAGGGAGACAGCTAGGAAGGTACTTGGTGTGTCATCAGGACAGAGGAAGGAAGACAAGGAGACTTGGTGGTGGAATGAGGAAGTACAGCAAATTATACAGAGGAAAAGGTTGGCAAAGAAGAAGTGGGATAGTAAGAGAGATGAAGAAAGTAGACAGGAGTACAAGGAGATGCAGCGTAAAGCAAAGAGAGTGGTGGCAAAGGAAAAGGAAAAGGCGTACGGTGAGTTGTATGACAGGTTAGACACTAAGGAAGGAGAAAAGGACTTGTACCGATTGGCTAGACAAAGAGACCAAGCTGCAAAGGATGTGCAGCAAGTTAGGGTGATCAAGGATAGAGATGGAAATGTGCTGACAAGCGAGGAGAGTGTGCTAAGAAGGTGGAAGGAATACTTTGAAGGGCTGATGAATGAAGAAAATGAGAGAGAGAGAAGGTTGGATGATGTAGGGATAGTGAATCAGGAAGTTCAGTGGATTAACAAGGAGGAAGTGAGGGCAGCTATGAAGAGGATGAAGAGTGGAAAGGCAGTTGGTCCTGATGACATACCTGTGGAGGCATGGAGATGTTTAGGAGAGATGGCAGTGGAGTTTTTAACTAGATTGTTTAACACAATCCTGGAAAGTGAGAGGATGCCTGAGAAGTGGAGAAAAAGCATACTGGTACCAATTTTCAAGAACAAGGGCGATGTGCAGAACTGTAACAACTACAGAGGTATAAAGTTGATCAGCCACAGCATGAAGATTTGGGAAAGAGTAATAGAAGCTAGGTTAAGAGGAGAGGTGATGATCAGCGAGCAGCAGTATGGTTTCATGCCACGAAAGAGCACCACAGATGCGATGTTTGCTTTGAGAATGTTGATTGAGAAGTATAGAGAAGGCCAGAAAGAGTTGCATTGTGTCTTTGTAGATTTAGAGAAAGCTTATGACAGAGTGCCGAGAGAGGAGGTGTGGTATTGTATGAGGAAGTCAGGAGTTGCAGAGAAGTATGTAGGAGTGGTGCAGGATACGTAAGAGGGAAGTGTGACAATGGTGAGGTGTGCAGTTGGAATGACAGATTGGTTCAAGGTGGAGGTCGGATTACATCAAGGATCGGCTCTGAGCCCTTTCTTGTTTGCAATGGTGATGGACAGGTTGACGGACAAGATCAGGCAGGAGTCTCCATGGACGATGATGTTCGCGGATGACATTGTGATCTGTAGCGAGAGTAGGGTGCAGGTTGAGGAGAGCCTGGAGAGGTGGAGGTATGACCTGGAGAGAGGAGGAATGAAAGTCAGTAGGAGCAAGATGGAATACCTATGCGTGAATGAGAGAGAGGACAGTGGAATGGTCAGGATGCAAGGAGTGGAGGTGACAAAGGCATTTGAGTTTAAATACTTGGGGTCAACCGTCCAAAGTAACGGGGAGTGCAGTAGAGAGGTGAAAAAGAGAGTGCAGGCAGGGTGGAGTGGGTGGAGAAGTGTGTCAGGAGTGATTTGCGACAGAAGGGTACCAGCAAGAGTTAAAGGGAAAGTTTACAAGATGGTTATGAGACCAGCTATGTTATATGGTTTGGAGACATTGGCACTGACGAAAAGACAGGAGGCGGAGCTGGAGGTGGCAGAGTTGAAGATGCTAAGATTTTCACTGGGAGTAACGAAGAAGGACAGGATTAGGAACGATTATATTAGAGGGACCGCTCAGGTTGGACGGTTTGGAGACAAAGCAAGAGAGGCAAGATTGAGATGGCTTGGACATGTGTGGAGGAGAGATGCTGAGTATATTGGGAGAAGGATGCTGAATATGGAGCTGCCAGGGAAGAGGAGAAGAGGAAGGCCAAAGAGGAGGTTTATGGATGTGGTGAGGGAAGACATGCAGGTGGCTGGTGTGACAGAGGAAGACGCAGAAGACAGGAAGAAATGGAAATGGATCATCCGCTGTGGCGACCCCTAACGGGAGCAGCCGAAAGTAGTAGTGGTAGTAGTAAGCAGTCAGAAAGGGAAGTGGGTAGAAGAGTGTAGGTAGGCTTGCTGGATAGATAAAGCTGGGTGTCATCCACGTAGCAGTGAAATTGAATGCCAAATTTCCTGAAAATGTGGCCAAGAGGTAATAGGTAAATAATAAATAGGAGGGATCCTAATACAGAGCCCTGGGGAACACCGGTAGTAACAGGAAAAGGACTGATTAAATGATTGTAATAGCAGACGAAAGGATACAAAAAGGACCAAATGTATGAACAGCAAGGTAACATGGAAATAAAGTGCGACATAAAACAATACCATATCAAAAACATAATACCAGAGAGATATTTGAAGAATTATTGTTAAAAAAAATCATAACTAATATTGTACTACTACAGGAGTCGTGCAGTATTAGTTATGAGTTATTTATTAGTCATTAGTGATGAATTAATGAAATTTCAGCATATCTGCTGGGTGGAAAGATCAACAATTACATTTCCCAACTGCACAAAAAAGGAAATATAGAATATATGTAAAAGATAACATATGTAATATGAAAATATCTAACATAGTTGTACAAAATATGTACGAAATGTTACAAACAGCATGTATTTAACACACACGTATTTAACAAAACTGATTAAAATCCTTTTAACAGTCAGTGTAAAGGGCTCAAGTTTAACTCAGAATTGGTGACAAACTTAATATTTCTTGATTTTAAAATCACATCGACGGCATTAAATGATTAGCACTGTCATATTTCTGGATATTATGTCAAATAATACTTTTTACATTTATTTCGTCAGTCAACGAAAAGCTATTCCACACAATTCTGACTGAAAACACAACTTTGTCCTTTTCTGAACACATAGCTTTGCTGCCTTGGTCTACAGTACCCAGCATTCACTGCGAAGGCTTACTTTTTGAGTATATCTTGAAGCCAACACCTACCATGAGTAGTAATAATAATAATGACGATGATGATGATAATAATAATAATAATAATAATAATAATGATAAAAATAATAATAATAATAATAAACTTTATTTATACAGCGCCTTTCAAAACAATGTTACAAGTTCCTTTACAATACAAGATAAAATAGTACACATAGTCAAGATAAAAAACAAAATAAAAACAAAGCGTAAGATCTGATCTGCTTTACAGAACTAGATAAAACAGTCAGGATGAAAATAAAAAGAACGCAGGTTCTGTACTCGGCCCACTCCTTTTCATCGTCTACATCCTCCCTCTTGGTCAGATTCTCCGCCATTTCAACTTGGACTTCCACTGTTATGCTGATGACACCCAGATATACCTCAGCACCAAATCCCCTCACAATCCACCCCTCTCTCACATCGACTCCTGTCTGTCTGCAATTCAAGTCTGGATGCAGCAAAACCTCCTCAAACTCAACAGTGACAAAACTGAGCTCCTCTTCATTGGCTCCAAGTCCACTCTCAGCCAAATCAACAACCTCGCACTCACCATCGATGGCACTACTGTCTCCCCTTCCTCCCAGGCACGCAGCCTTGGTGTGATCCTCGATCCCACCCTCTCCCTTGAGCCACATATCCGCCAAATGGTCAAATCCTCCTTCTACCACCTTTGCAACATTGCGAAAATAAGACCCTCTCTCACACGCTCTGCTGCTGAGATTCTGATCCATGCCTTCATCTCCTCCCGCCTTGATTACTGCAACTCACTCCTCTATGGATTCAGTGCTAGCTCTATCAAGAGACTCCAATTGGTCCAGAACGCATCCGCTCGACTTTTAACTTTCACCAAATCCTGGCACCACATCACCCCAGTCCTAAAAGACCTCCACTGGCTACCCATCTCCGACCGGATCAATTACAAAATCCTGGTTCTTACTTATAAAGCCCTTCACAAACTGGCTCCCCCATACCTCACCGACCTCCTTTCCCCCTACCAACCCTCTTGGTCCCTTAGATCCACCTCAGCCTCCCTTCTCTCCACCCCCAGGTCCAACCTCCGTGGCTTTGGTGACCGAGCCTTCTCCAGGGCAGCTCCCAGGCTCTGGAACTCACTTCCCCAAATCATTAGAGACTCAGAATCCCCCCACTCTTCCAATCCCGTCTCAAGACACACCTTTTCTCCATTGCCTTCTCGTGTCCCCCCCCCCTCCCCGTCCTCTCGTCCACCCCTGGTCTGGGGCAGGCTGGGGACTGAACGCTCGACCTGCTCCTTCCCTCAACTCCATCCCCAACTCCATCCCCAAGCACATCGGACACTGTTGCGGGCTGCTCACATTCAGGTCGTTGGTCGGGACTCGCCACTTCACACTTCATCTGTGATTTATGATGTTTGTTTTTCATTCCCTTTATATCTGTCCAAGTGGGAGAGTACTGCTGGCGTCGTGTGTGGCTGCCACTTCTCCCTCTCGTAGCCCCCCTTCCCATCCACCCCTGTATGTCTGCCCCCCTTCCCATCCACCCCTGTATGTCTGCCCTCCCCCTTCCCATCCACCCCTGTATGTCTGTGTTATGTTTATCTGTCGTCTTGTTTCACCACGTTTATTGCAAAGCGGCTTTGAGTATTAGAAAAGCGCTACATAAGTTTAATGTATTATTATTATTATTATAGAACATTGAACCCGATAAAACAAAGTGTACGATAAAACACGTGAAATAAAAGTGATAAAAGAGAAATATAAAACTGGCCAACAGCAGATTTACTCTAAAAAGCCTTCGTGTAAAAGTAAGTTTTGAGACGTGATTTAAAAGAAGGCCCTGAGTTAACTAACCTCATTCCCTCAGGTAGGGAGGGAGGTCCACAGCGGCGGGGCTCTAAAGGAAAACACCTGAGGAGTGCATGCAGCGTCATGGGGTGTGGGTAAATCAGTGATATAGGTAGGAGCAAGGCCATGTAGGGGTTTAAAAGTAACAAGTAAAAGTTTAAAATCAATCCTATACCGAACAGGTAGCCAGTGAAGCGTTGCAAGAATGGGAGCGATGTGGTCTTGTCTCATGGAATTTGTTTACAGTCTGGCTGCTGAGTTTAGGACGAGCTGGAGGTGGGAGATGGTTTTTTGACTGAGCCCTGAATACAAGGAATTACAATGATCCAGATGCGACAAAATGAATGCATGGAATACTTTTTCAAGGTCAGTTTGAGATAAAACATTTTGTATTTTTGCGATATTCCTGGTTTGGAGAAAGCGTGCCTGTACTACCTTGATGATTTGTGTGTCAGAACAGAGCTCGGAGTCAAAGAATACACCCAAATTACGGGCGGAGTGCTTGACATTGGCGGACAGGTTCCCAAGATTATTTTCAGGTTGCCGGTCAGGTTAGGAGGACTGACTAAAAGGACCTCTGCTTCGGACTCATTGAGCCAGAGGAAGTTTTGTAACAGCAATTAATATCGGAGAGACAAGCCATAACACGGGACAGATCGTCTGTGTCACTACCAGCAAGCGGGAAATGAAGTTGGGTGTCGTCTGCATAATAGTGAAAATTAATATTAAGCTTGAGGATGATCTGACCCAAGGGAAGCATGTAAATGGAAACAAATATTGGCCCAAGAATTGACCCCTGGGTAACACCACATGCAAGGGGAGCTGGGGATGAGGAGAAATCTCCCATTACAACAGACAAAAAAGATTGGAACCAGGCAAGAGCAGTGTTCTTAATGCTCACATAGTTTTCCAGGCAATGTAAAAGGATGTCATGATCAACATCCACAAAAAAAAAATCAGAAGCGGAACTCAAGTCTAGCAGGATTAAAATTTAACAAGCACCACAGTCAGCGGCATGCAGTAAGTCAAGTCAAGTCAATGTTATTTGTATAGCCCAATATCACAAATTACAAATTTGCCTCAGTGGGCTTTACAGCAACACAACATCCTGTCCTTAGACCCTCGCATCGGATAAGGAACAACTCCCTAAAAAAAATTGTAACTTTAATAAGAGCTGTTTCTGTGCTGTGGTGGGCACGGACTCCTGACTGATATTGCTCAAAGATGCTACAATTATTCATGTGTCCAATAATAATAATAATAATCATCATCATCATCATTACCTTTATATAGCGCTTTTCTAGACACCCAAAGTGCGTCACGTTGAAGGGGGTAACTCACTTCAACCACCACCAATGTGTAGCACCCACCTGCTTGATGCACGGCAGCCATTTTGCGCCAGAACGCTCACCACACATCAGCTTGAGGTGGACAGGGCAGAATCATTAAGCCAATTACATGGGGGATGATAAGGTGGCAAGTTGGAAAGAGCCAGGTTGGGAATGTTGCCAGGACACCAGGGAACCCCCTACTCTTTGTGATAAGTGCCATGGGATCTTTAATGACCACAGTGAATCAGGGCCTCGGTTTAACTTTCCATCCGAAGGACGGCATCTCCGACAGCACAGTGTCCCTGTCACTGCATTGGGGCATTGGGATTTGATTTTTGTTGTTTTTATTAGGACCAGAGGGAAGACTGCCCTCTACTGGCCCACCAACACCACATCCGGCAACAACTCAATTTTCCCGGGAATTCTCTCATCTAAGTACTAGCCAAGCCCACACCTGCTTAGCTTCCCTCATTTGGCAGAGCCAGGGCACGTGTTGGTATGGCTGCCGAGAAACAACACACTTTTGTAAGATTTTAGATAAAAAAGGTAAATATGATATTGGTCTAAAATGGTTTTAAACAAGTGGGTCGAGAGGGCTTCTTCAGGAGAGGTCAGACTATTGCATGTTTAAAACTGAGAACAAACCAGTAGACAGTGAGCGGTTGATAATGGAGAGAATGTGTGGGCCAATAGCTTGTTTGCATATGACGCATGAACTGTAGGTGGAGGGCAGGAAGTGGTTTTCTACATAGGAAGCACTACCACAGACTCTCAAAATGCCGGTCGCTCGCGTCGATTAAACCGAGCAGCTACGAGGAGTGTTTATCGAGTACCAAAGGCTGTTGTTCGTAAGGGGGGAGGTAATACCAGGGTACAGGCTAGTCCCCATCGATGAAGAGAACGGAAATGGAGTAGAGAACGGTCAACTGAGCATGCGCGAAATGCCTCTACCATGCCTCCACACGCCCCGCGTAGCATCCAGGCACTAGGATTCTAGGAAGACCCACCCCTACTCTGCGTCTGATTAGCTAACTTTAACCCTAACCCTGCCCTAACCCTAACCTTAACCTGCCCAAACAACGGAGGCAACGAGAACTTGCGCATGCTCAGTTGACCGTTCTCTGCATCGAAGGGGACTAGCCTCTACCGTAATACCAGAAACTGACCGGAAACGCCGGAGAATTTAAAAAAAAATTTTTTTTATTGAACATTGTTCATATTCATGTACAGATTCTTGAAAAAAAGGTCATTACAAAACAAACATGGCAAATATACATTCCAACCAAAAATACATAGATATATCCAAAGTGCCAAAGGGAACAGTATGTAAACATTTCTATACAGTATATCAGGAAGTGCATAGAGATTGAATGTCACATGACAAATATACGGTAATGTATTACGAAAATAAGCGTACAAACAATAATAAATTAAAAACATGACATACACTAATTGAAAATAATAAAACATAGTCCAGCATACAAGGGGGAATTAATAAGGATATCAGTCTTCTAATTCAGTGGGAAAATGTCTTAACGCCTCATAAATCGTTAGTGCTTTTGTATCGGTCATTAGTTTTAAAGATTTCAAGTATAATCTAAATTCATTTTAAAAAACAACAAATTTGGGGGATGACTTAAAGTATCTATTTTTATGAATAAAGAATTTGGCTAAGCAGAGAATTACATTACAACAGAGTTCATAGTTTTTGTTTTGCAAAATCATACCAAATGTTATATTGTCTCTAGAAATCGAAGTTGGAAAGGACAAAATCCTTTGCTTTATCCATTTGTGAATGTCAAGCCAGAACACAAGTACCACACCACATGTGAAAAATACATGATCCGTAGTTTCTATGTCATTTTCACAAAATGAACATATATTATCGTCAAAACCAAACTGTGATCTAAGTAGTTCTTTGGAGGGATATATGTTATTCATAATTTTGAAGTGTGTTTCCTTCGCTTTGGGGAGGATAGGAAATGTTAGATACATTGTTCTCAATTTCATAATTGAATTTTTTATCAACTTTGTGTAAAATGTCATTTTTGTTTTGTCTTTCAGGGAATAAGTTTTCAGTGAGACAGTTTCTAATAAAATGATTATCACATTTTTTGTCCAAGATTAAAAACCCTTGAATTGACAGTGGGGCCAATCGTGGCTGTATAGGTTGGTGAGTCATTATATTTGTTATCAGAGATACAAATTCTTTGGGGAGTGCTTTATGTAATTTAGTAAAGTCTGATTTGGAAGGCTTGAAAGTATGTTTTGTCTGGAATTGTTCATAATTTAATAAATTACCACAAGGATCCATTAGATCAACTATCGACCACATATTTTCTTCAAACCAATCTTTAAAGAATAAAGACTTGTTCCGATACAATATATATCTATTATTCCAAAGTACAGTGGTGTGGGGTGAAAAGTTATGTACATATAACATTCTCCAATACAACAGTATCTGTTTATGGAACTCTGATAATGAAACAGTAAGTTTATCAATATTATAGTCAGATCTGAGTAGACATTTCATCCTCCAATTTTATTGAATAAGTGATTTGGAATAGAGTACCAGAAGGAGTTACTATGTTTTATCCAAGATTTTAGCCAATGTATTTTTAAAGTTCCATTAAGGCAATCAAAATCAATAACTTTTAGTCCTCCTTTACTTCTTTAACCATATGGCTTTTCTTTATATAGTGTGGTCTGTTTCACCAAATGAAATTTAAATTAATCTGATTGATTGATTTGATTAATTTTTTGGAATGGCGTGAGAATAGGCTGGGTAAATACACCTTGATAAGCATTCCATCTTAGTTAAATAAATTCTGCCAAGAATTGATAGGTCTCTTTGGAGCCAGATGTTTAGCTTTGATTTACATTCCTTTAACTTATTTTCTACATTCAAAGACTGACTTCGTTTTTGGTCTTTTGAAAGGAAAATTCCCAGGTATTTGATTTCTGATTTAATAGGAATATTACAGATTTCTTTTAGTGGGGTGTCATGTACAGCCAATAGTTCACACTTTTTTTTAATTTAGTGTTAATCCTGAAGCTTTAGAGATTTTTTCAACTTTTTCAATAGTTGTTGGAATTTGGTGTCTATCTTTTAAGAAAATTGTCATGTCGTCTGCTAGTTGGCTGATGATAATATCTGTACCTAATACATTTATTTGTTTAATGTCATCACAATTTTTGAGGTAAATTGCTAACATTTCTGTAACTAGTATGAATAAATATGGAGAAACCGGACAACCCTGAGGAATCCCTACATTAACCTTAAACTGGGGGTGGTGCCAGCAGGTAGTATGACACAGCTGGTAATATTCTGATACAGTCCACTGACAAAATTCCTAAAATTAACTCCAAATCCAAAATGTTCAAGTACCAAGATGATAAATGGATGGTCCACAGAGTCAAACGCTTTATAAAAATCTAAAAACAGGAGAAACCAGTGATTAAAGTGGGCCGGAGCTACCCGGATCCCGACACCGACACTTCCCCTCCTCCCCCAAGTCAACCGGAGCTGAGATCCGGCACTCTGTAGACAGGAGTAATTTCAACCTTTTGTCACAGTAAAATTTAAAACAAAAAACATGATGCAGCCAATTCACAAGCATTACAAAATAAATCGCAAATAAAGTCTTCTTCTATTTTTATACTACTTTACTTTTTCTAAAAGTTTGAATGATATCGCGTCCTCACGTGACCCGCACCCGCCTGCTGTCTGGCTTCACCAGACTTGACATCAAAAGAGACTGGCTTCACACTCACGGGTCAGGGTCAGTTCACCGCGCCAGGCAGACAAGACTCGAGAGAGCGTCAACCTGCTACCTGCACTATTATCTTGGATTGGGGGTCATAAAGAGTGAGTATCTTCAGTGTATTTCCAATAGTATTTCCAATAGTTTTGTCTAGCTCTGCTGTGGTTTTCATTCAAGCAACTAACGTTAGCGAACGTAACGTTAGCTAGCTAGCTAACTAGCTATCTTCCACCCGGTAACGTTGCTAGCTAGTTGCTGACGTTGCTGGCTAGTTGTTTGAATGCTGCTAGGCAAGCTAACTATCGGTAGCGTCCGGTAACGTTACCAGTAGCTAGCTAGTTATGTTTGTCCAATCTTAGCTCTGGCCATGCAATATTTTCATTCAAATAACTAATTAGCTAGCAAACGTTAGCTACCGGTAGCTATTATTAGCTAACAATGCTAACGGCGGGACTACTGGACCAGTGGTTAGCTAGCCTAACGTTAGCTAGCTAGCTACCATTCAAACAACTAATCGCGATAGCTAGCTAGCTAACGTTAGCTAGAGATCCCCCACTTACCAAATCCCACTTTAACCCCTGGGAGAAACCCATCATCTTCAATTTGGTTTCTGTAATCAGTAATGTCCATTACCAGCCTTATATTGTTGTGGATTGATCTTCCTTTTAGAAAACCTGATTGTGTTTCTGCAATAAGATTTGAAATCCCTGTTTGAAGACGAGTAGTGAAAATGTAGGTTAGGAGTTTGTAGTCTGAGTTTCTAAGAGTGATGGGCCTTCTATTATCTATAATTCTGGGGTCTTTTCCAGGTTTTGGAATTGAAATGATAATCCCTTGTTTCATTGTAGGTGGAAGTGTGCAAGTTTCAAATATTTCCATGAAAACTTGTAGTAGTTCTCTAATATCTTCCCAGAAATGTCTGTAGAAGTCACCTGTGAGGCCGTCTGACCCAGGGGCTTTATTTAGAGACAAGCGACTAATAACTGCATCAAGTTTTGCAATTGTTATTTGATGATCGCAAGTTTGTTTGAAACCATCTTCAATTTTGGGAATATAACTTGCTATATCCTTTAAGAATACATGACAATCCTCATTAGAAAATTTAGAGCTGTGAAGCTGGCTATAGAATTTAAGGATTTCCGAGGAGATTAATTTTTCATCTGTGGTTTCTATATCACCAATTATCAAGGATTTAATGTTATTTTTTTCCTGCCTTCTTTTTTCAAGGTTACAGAAATATGCTGAGTATTTTTCACCCTCCTCTATCCATTTAGCTCTAGACCTAATAAAGGCTCCTTTTGCTTTCTGAGTGTAGATTTCATCCAAATTGGGTTGAAGGTTTAATATTTTCTGTTTCTCATCTTCAGTGGGATTAGGTTTATTGCAGTAAACATTAAGCTGTTTAATTATATCTAGTTCTTTTCTTTCAAGATCTTTTTTAATTTTTTTACTGAATGAGGTGGTGAGTTGGCGTATTTTATATTTTAGGAACTCCCATTTCTTGACAGGCGTTGTTAGTTCTTCAAAGTTTATGATCTCTTGAATCAATAGTTTAATTTTTCTACAGTAATCAGAATTTTTATTTAGACTGGAGTTAAATTTGCAATATTTGTGAGAATAAGTACTCCTGTTTTTAGGTTTAACATGTAGAGAAATAATGCTGTGATCAGTAAGTGGAGCAGCCGAGATATCAGAGTTGATATCATAGCACAGCAAGTGGCTTGCGATTAACCAATAGTCAATTCTAGATTTTAAATTTGAATTTGGGCTGAACCATGAGTATTTAAATAGAAACACCCGAGAAAATGGCTCGCGACCCGCCGTCTGCGGTCGGGAGGGGCGGAGTCGGATCACGCGCGTGTGCGCAGTGACCACGTCGTTAGAGGTAAAGCTATGTCATGTGGCTGAGTCCAGAGACGACCAACAAAGACGCCCAAAAGGTGCAGGGGGCCTTGCTGGCGCTCCATGAGTCCGCGCGGAACCCAGGTCAGAGGACGTCACAGAGATGTCACGTGATCGACACGGTAAGTGGACTGTGTTGAGACGTGTAGCCAGTGTCTTACAGTTTGAGAAAGCAGACGTGATAAAGAATGGAAACTTTGAATCAGGCTTACACAATGTAGATAACTTAGTTCTCAATTAACTCACTTGGTTAAATAAGGGTATAAGAATTGAGTCCACAACTATATCGGACCAGATAGCTTGAACCTTTGTAAGAATGTTAACAACGAAGATAACCAGACAACAACAATTTATGTCATTGTTGCACTATACACTTGTAACATTATTATCACCATTAATAATGTGGAAATAAATTTAAATGCTTGGGGTCAACCGTCCAAAGTAACGGGGAGTGCAGAAGAGAGGTGAAGAAGAGAGTGCAGGCAGGGTGGAGTGGGTGGAGAAGAGTGTCAGGAGTGATTTGTGACAGAAGGGTACCAGCAAGAGTTAAAGAGAAGGTTTACAAGATGGTCGTGAGACCCGCTATGTTATATGGTTTGAAGACAGTGGCACTGACGAAAAGACAGGAGGTGGAGCTGGAGGTGGCAGAGTTGAAGATGATAAGATTTTCATTGGGAGTGACGAAGAAGGACAGGATTAGGAACGAGTATATTAGAGGGACAGCTCAGGTTGGACGGTTTGGAGACAAAGCAAGAGAGACAAGATTGAGATGACTTGGACATGTGTGGAGGAGAGATGCTGGGTATATTGGGAGAAGGATGCTGAATATGGAGCTGCCAGGGAAGAGGAAAAGAGGAAGGCCAAAAAGGAGGTTTATGGATGTGGTGAGGGAGGACATGCAGGTGACTGGTGTGACAGAGGAAGATGCGCAGAGGACAGGAAGAGATGGAAACGGATGATCCGCTGTGGCGCCCCCTAACGGGAGCAGCAGTAGTAGTAATAGATTAATAATTTGGAGAGTAATTTGAAAAACTAATCCCTCTCCCTACTGCCATGTACGCAGATGCAAGATGGACATTGAGAAGACGGCGGATGTTCTAAAGCAAACCACAACAGAGCTGAGTGATTTTAGGATGAAAGTATTGCACACAGTTAAGCCAGAAGGATGAAGACAAAGTTTTACACTGGGCTCCCAACTTCTTCTTTTTAATGCAGGTTTTTCAACTGTGTGAGTCCTATCACCTGTGGCTATTTGTGCTTTCTAAATTTGAACAAGTAATAAAAACGGCAATGATTTGTACATAATAAAACACCTTTTTTGTGTTTATATGTGATGGCATCAGCCACTTGCACTTTTCCGTTGTGCAGAAAAGAGGATTCTGACAATCTGAATGGAATAGATATTTCTTTATCAACCACAAATGTAAACTTGTATTTTGCAGTTCATCTGGGAGTGTACACTGGTGATGGATTTAAAATAGCTGCAAGTAACACCACTACCACTTAAATGGGGGTTAAAAATGACAGAAAAGACAGGCAAATGCAAGTAACTTAACCTGCCATGCAACTGCAATGAGCAGCAATGACTTCTCCATCTTGCTCGGCGATTCTCCACATCTGTAGTGGCGCTTCGCCAGACCTTTGAGACTGGTTAACCTCATAATGCTGAGAGGCGCTGCGGCATTGAATGTTTGTTGTCAGGTTAATCCACAGGACATGAAAGAAAAGCCGCTCACCCTGGCAAAACCCAAACGGCAGTCATTGTGCAGCACCTTGGTACCAAGGTTGTGGACCCAGCTGCTAACAGAGTTGTATGCCTCCATGCTTTTGTATGCTTTCATTTGTTATCTTGAGTAGGAAGTCCGGAGGACAAGGTAGCTGCTTATACCCGCTGCCTCGAGAGCAGGCAAGTCTTTCAGTCCAGTTAAAAAAATCACTCTTCCTGACACAAGGTTCATGCCCAACATATCTTACTCTCTGTTTATACCCTCCTCTCATAACATCGTCTAAACTAGCGCCGTTCGGGCTGTCCTCCATCTCGTCCATTCTGCTTTTCACCTCCTGCCCTCCATCTGAATCTCCTGCATCATCAGAATCACCTGACTGCAAACAAGCCATTGTCTGAAATACCTCTTTCAGAAACCTAGTGGGTGGTGTCTAATGGACAGCTGGAAGTCTTAAGTGAGAGACTAACCCCTCTAAGTCTAACAGAACTTTGTTTAAACGAGTCAGATTTGCCGAGGGTCAGTTCAGATGGGGGGTTTTGCCGTCACAGGTAGCCTATAATGTAGTGCCTGATGTCATCTATTTTATTAATGAAGTGGTGGAGAAACTGCTCGCATTTTTAATGGATGCTTCCAAAGGCTGGCTGTGAGCTGAGCTAACTGAATTTATTGCTTGAAATAAAACCCTGAGGTTGTGGCAGCTACCAGCAATTAAACTGTAGAAGCAGGAATGCCTTGCTTCCTGCAAAGCATTCTGATAAGCCAGCATCAAACTTTTCAGTATATCAAGAGATACCTTAAGTTTTCCCTCTTTCTCTTTCCATTTCCTCTCAGCTTTCCCTCATTGCCTCTTTGGGTCCATTGTGTGGTCATTAAGCCAGGCGAGGGCATTATGTTTGACTCGTTCAACTTTGATAGGGGCAGTGTCATCAAGGATCGTCCGGCCAGTTCTATTAAAATGATCCAGTAAATGAGAGAGAGAGAGAGAGAGAGAGAGAGAGAGAGAGAGAGAGAGAGAGAGAGAGAGAGAGAGAGAGAGAGAGAGAGAGAGCCCTTCTGATAAGGGTATTACTAGCAGGAGCCACTTTCAGGGTCAAGTCCTGGAACGGTATGAAGTCTGTGACTGGGTGTGGAGAACAGAGAACACAAAGGCAACAGGAACATGGCTCTGGCTGGTTCTAATTCAGATAAACACTTGGCGGTTGAGTTAAACAAATGTTACTTAAGATTTGATAATCATGACTTCACAGATAAACTGAATGCATTAAAGAACAACACTAGAGCACCCCCTGCTTGGACTGTTAATGTGGAGACCCATTCAGCCGTGTTGGTGTGCAAAGCCTGTGTGTGTTCAGAGGCCCTGATTCATTCCCACGGGGTAATAATGGAGAGGGTGATGGTAGGTGCAGGAAAATAACGTTGTAGTTTCTGGTGACCATTCCACCGCTGTCAGCAATCCATTATCTGCTCAGAGACCAAGGTCGGTCACTGGTCTGCTTACTGGCAGTGGTCTCAAACGGCCCATGTCACGTCTTTTTGTAATACACGTGTGAATAAGTTCATCGTTGTAAATCACATTTCTGTGGCCTTATGCATGTGAAATAGGGAGCGACTATACAGAAAACTTTTTTACTTTTACTTTTTACTACTTTATTGCCCCCCATGGCGAAACTCTTCCTCTGCATTTAACCGTCCTAGCTGTGTAGCTAGGCACAGTGGGCAGCTGCCGTGCAGCGCCCGGGGACCAGAAAACGGCTTGTGTTCTGTTGGAACAGGGGTCTGAAATACAGATTTGACCAGAAATGTAAAGCGCTTTGAGTGGCTGTTGCAGCTAGAAAAGTACTATATAAAATGCAACTTGATTGGTTGATTGATTGATTGATTGATTGGACCGTTGATATCAAACATGCGGAAAAACACTTCAAAGTCACCAAGTCTAGCAAAAGCCCCGGATCTGATAATATCTGTGACCAGGTTCTTACAACCTGTACTGAACAGTTGTGCGGACAGCGGTGGCAGCTTTTCCAGCACTCTAGAGTAGACCTCCCAAGCGAGACTGAGCACACCCTCCGGCCCCCTTTTTATATATGGGAACCATCACCCCAGTTGCATCGGAGGATCCAAACTCCTGATTTTCACTTTTACCTAAATGGAGTCTGAGCTGTCCAGTCTGAGATCCGATCTCCACTCCATCGAAAGCCTTGTGGATGACGTCCTCCAGCGGTAATCTCTGCCTATCACCCGGGTTGATGTGCTACAGCTGCACGCTCACCGCAGCTCTGAGAGTCCGGCAAAAAGTGACACTCCCGGCCCATCCACTGTTCACCCTCCCCCTAGGGAGTCTGTCGTGAGGAAGAGAAGAAGGATTTCTCTTCCTCCGCTCTCTCCAGACGGGGATGACGACCCCGTCCCGCTTTCAAACATCTTTGCTCCACTCGAACAGCTACCTGAGCTAACGGCTCCAACTCCGGAGCAGCTGGTCCCAGTCTGCTCCAACAAGAGAAGAAGGCGTCCAAACTCCCCAATGACCCTGGCTTCCCTTGGGAAACATCGCCGATGCCTCTCCTCTCCTACCTCGAGTGCGCTCCTGCTAGCCCTCAGCCTCCGACCCACCTGCTCAGCGGAGCAACGGACACTGCCGTGGCTAGTGGTGACATGATCTACAGCAACGTCTCACCAGGTGAAACGCTTTTTAGCAACGCTGTTGTCCCTGAAGCTGCCCCAACTATGTGGCTAACGACATTCATCTAACCTTTTTCTTCCACATTTTCTGTCTAAGGGGCTGTAAGGACAGGCAACCTGAAATCCCTCTATTCTTTGTGACTTCCTCGTAAGATCCGTTGAACTTCCAGGCACTATCACCTACTGTCTCTTTGGTGGCAAAGTTGCAGACGTGATTGACCTGTCTCCAGTGCTCATAGAGCTCCACACCTCAGCTCATATCTAATCATCCATGTGGGCACAAATGACGTTATGAATAAACAATCAATCAAACTCCGCGATCAATTAGAGTCTCATGCAATCAAAACCCAGAGCCTGAGCTCTGGTTGTTTGCCCTGTTAAAGTTTTTTTTTTAGGGAGTTGTTCCTTATCCGATCATAGGGTCTCAGGACAGGACGTTGTGTTGCTGTAAGCCCCTTGAGGCACATTTGTATTTTGTGATATTGGGCTGTACAAATAACATTGACTTGACTTGGGCAAAACCTGCATTTTTTTTTCTGGTCCCATTCCCTTCAAAAGGCCCTGAACATTTCAGCCGTCTCTATAGTCTGCATGAATGGCTCAAAACCTTCTGCACTGCAACCGGGCAGGGATTTATTAGCAACGTCGGCTGTTTCTGGACCGGACATGACGTGTATAAATCAGATGGCCTGCACCCAAACACAAAGGACATTAAGCAACTTGCTAAGAACCTCATACAGTATATCGCTCTTAATTCTGACTGGTACCTACCTCAGCATGACCCTGTACCAGAAGACACACCTGTTCTGATCTGTTATTCCCACCTATATGCTTATTTAGGTGTCATTAATTATAAATGATTAGGCACACCGTTATTACACAATGCCTGACGTGGCTTGCTTTATTCCACCATATTGCAAGACTGCCCGAACAATATTCCTCCCGCTTCTCCCCACATCAACAGGTGACGTCACATACATACGGGTGCCCTTACATGCCAAACCGGTACATGACATCCCTCCTTTTCTGGGAAATAAACTTCAGGTTATTTTCAATTCAAAAATATGAACCCATATAATGACAGTATCAAAACATTCCTAACCAAAACACATACCACATATTCTGTATGCTTTCACCTTAATTAGAACCATGTATTAATTCTCCATTAACACATATTCACTTATGAACAGTCTGTAAACATATAAGACCTTTTAACATGTTAATTTCACATTTGCATCATCAAACAACAATCGTCACTGAACTTGACCCAACAGTTTTTTTTTTACATTTCTCCAGTCTATGTCATGTCATAATCTGCCAGCCTCGATGGCAAGCGTCTCTCTCTTGGAGGCCTGTCTGCCCCCGGGGTGTCATTGCTGGTGTTGCTCCGCTCTGCGTTTTGAGCACCCAGTGTCTCTCTGTTTGATGTGCAGTCCTCGGCATCCTGTGATGCTTCTGCTCCGGCAGGTGTCTCCTGAGTACTGGTGTATCGCTTCACGAATGTTGTGTTCCGTGTGTATCTGGCTCCGGTTGGAGATTCGACGACAACTTGATCTCCTGATTTGCTCACCACCTTGTGTGGCGTTGTGTTGAATAGTGTTGTCAGTTTATCAGTCTTTTCTTGTCTCACTAGGACCGTGTCACCGACATTGACATCCGAGTACCTGGCGTGACGCCGTTCGTCTGCATAGATCTTTGATTGTCCTTTCTGTTCTGCGTCTCTGTCTCTTACCTCCAGATCAGCGTATGCTGCTGTGATGCTTGGCAGCTTCCCCCTCATCTTTCTTTTGAAGAGCAACTCCGCGGGACTCTTCCCTGTGGTCGCGTGATCGATGCTCCGGTATACTGTCACATACTTTCGGAGTTCTCGCGTCCAACTGAGTCCATCTGAAACAGCGATGCGAATCCTCTTCATCAGCGAGGCGTTTTGACGTTCTACCTCGCCGTTCGCCTGCGCCCATCGTGGCGTTGTTTTCACATGCTTGATTCCGTTGGTGTCACAGTACTCACTGAACTCCTCTGATTTGAACTGAGGACCCTGGTCCGACATCAGTGTGACGGGAAGTCCATGTCGACTGAAGATTGTCTCTAGACTGTCTATCACTTTTGACGTGGTTGTGGACTTTAACACGTCATACTCATAGTAGCGGCTGTAGTAATCAACTACAACTAGAATCGAGTCACCTGTCGGCAGGGGTCCGAGTAAGTCAATGGCAATATCTTGCCAGGGCCCCTCTGGTAACTCTGTTGGTCTTAACGGTTCCGGTGCGTCTGGCCGAGCAACAACTTGGCATCCGTGGCATGACCTACAATGTCTCTCGGCTGCTCTGTCCTTTGTTGGCCACCAGACTTTGCTCCTGAGGTGCTGTTTAGTTCTGACAATTCCTAAGTGTCCTTCGTGTGCTAGTGAGAGAGCGCGTGCCCGCAGTACTTGTGGCAGCACAATACGCGTTCCACGTAGAATCAACTGTCCTATTACACATAACTCACTAGCCACCGCGGCATATGCTGCGCACTTCTCAAAGTGTCCACTCTCAATAGCTTTACGCACCTCGATCAGCTCCTCGTCGTGGGCTGATGCCTCCTCCACCTCGCGGGTTGTCAATGCTCTGGGTGTGGCACTCACCGCAACGAATGTCACGTACTCGTCGGATCCGTGTGCATGTTTCTGTTTCAGTGCGCTGTTCCCCAGCAGACGTGATAGTGGGTCTGCTATGTTCTTTTTGCCCGAGATATGTACTACTTTAAAATCATAAGGCTGTAACCTTAGGACCCATCGCTCTATACGAGCGCATGGTTTCGAGCGTGGACTGTAGATAGATTCAAGAGGTTTGTGGTCTGTAACCAAGTCAAATCGTCTACCATAGATGTATGGGTGTAACCTTTCACACGCCCATACCAGACCTAAGCCCTCTTTCTCTGTCTGAGAATACCTGCGCTCACAGTCGGTTAGACCACGACTGACATAACAAATGAGAACATTTTCTCCATTCAATGATTTTGGTCGGTGCATCTTTGTTAAAGTAGGCTAGTGTCCCTGCTTTGGCTAAGCCCTCTTTCAGCGCCTCAAACCTTGTTTCTGTTCTTGACCGAATTCAAACGGAGTGTCCTTTCTTGTCAGGCGTCGCAGCGGCTCTGACACTGTTGCAAACTGTGGAATGAATCTGCTGCTGTAACTTACGAGCCCGAGGAAGCTTCTCACCTCCGATGCGTTTTCTGGCTCTCTCGCCTCGCTCACGGCTCTCACTCTCTCCTCTGTAGGGCCGATTCCTTTTTCAGACAGCAGGATTCCCATGAAAATCTGTCGATCCATGTTGAACTGACACTTGGCAGGGTTTAGCGTCAGTCCGCACTCCTCCAGTCTCCTCATGACTGTGTGTAGTCGCTCGTTGTGTGTCTCCTCATCCTTAGCGTGGACTATGACATCATCGGAGATGTTCTCCACACCTTCTATACCAGCCAGTGCAGCGGCGATTTCATGCTGGTACTGTTTGCTGGCGGAAGACACGCCGAAGATGAGTCTCTTGTATCTGTAGACTCCGTTGTGGATGGCGAATGTGGTGATTCCGCGTGATTCTGGGGTCATTTCAAGTTGGTGGTAGCCCCACTTTAAGTCCAGTTTACTAAACACCACCGATCTATTCATCCCTTGTAGTAGCTCATCCACAGTGGGTATTGGATACCTCTCTCTGATGATGGCAAGGTTTGCCTGTCGCATGTCTAAACACAGTCTTATTTCTGAGTTTGCCTTGGGCACGATGACCACTGGATTTCCCCATGGTGTTGGTCCATCGACCGGTTCTATTATGTCTAGATCTAGGAGCTCTTTTATCTTGGCCTCCACAGGCGCCCGTAGGTTGAAGGGTATACGCCTGAGTGGCTGTGCTACTGGTGTCACCTCTGGGTCTATGTGTAGCGTTATCTGTTTTGTTTTCAGCTTCCCTACCCCCTGAAATACAGTCGGGTACTGCTGCTGAAGTGATTGGTTCATGTCTCTGACGGCTGATATGTTGGCACCTATTTTCAGTACACCTAGTTTCATGGCCAACTCTTTTCCTAGTAGTGGTTCTCCATCACCTCTGATTACTATGAATTCTGCTTGTTCACAGCGTTCTCCTATTTTTACTTTGCATGTGAACGCCCCTGTAATGGGTAGAGGTTGGTTAGATGAATAGGAAGTTAGTTTCCTTCCCGGCTTTGAGGCATATGACTGGCACCTAATTTTCTCTGACTTTAAACCCTCCCAGGTCTTTTCGTCTATCACATTGCAAGTAGCCCCGGAGTCGACAAGCATCTTCAAGCTAACTCCTCCCACATTTATGTTGAGCCTATCTGACTTGTTTGTATCACTCAATACAAAGGCATAATCATGTTCTTCTATCTCTATTTTGAGGCACTTTTCCCTTTCCTGTTACACCTTTTGTTTTGCATTGCTTTGCGAAATGGTCTCTACCATTGCATTTGCGACACGTTTGGCCGCGCGCGGGATAATTGGGGTCTTTCCCAAAGTGGTCTGAATGTCCACATCTAAAACACGTTTTGTCCATTTTGTCCGTTTTTCCTCTATCCACGCCCGGTCTACCTTGTCCTCTTTTCTGATATTTCCCTCCTTTCTGTGAGACACGACTCACTGTCGCCTCTGCTTTCCCCTCCCTCACAGACATCTCCGCCATTTGTTCTTCAATTTGTTCACACTGTGCCGCCAACTCGAGAGCGCTAGCAAGCACCAAACCACGCTCCTCAAGGAGTCTACGACGAACATAACTTGACGTGCATTTGCTTACAATTGCATCTCTGATCTGATCATCTGTGTCTCCGCCAAAACCGCAGTCTTTTGCCGCACGTCTCAAGCGTGTAGCGAATTGTTGTACTGTCTCCCCCTGATTCTGAGAGATTTTCTGAAATGTCTGGCGGGCGAATGTAGCATTTACCTGAGGCACGAAATATCTGTTCAAAGCTGCAACAGCGGCATCATAATCAGTCATATTGTATTTAGAAATCACGTCAGGACACAGCGCTGTCGCTTGACACAACCTCTCCGTGGCATTCTTTATTTAGACTGACACAGCATCAAAGGCAGACCCGATCAAACAACCCAGAGCCCGCAGGCATCACCAATCGATCCCAGCACAATAGAACAGCACCAAATCAAATGCAGCACTGTCGATGTGTGCACACATAACATCCCCCCCCCCCCCGGCAGGATTTCAAACATGAAAGGTTGACACAAAGTCCTCTAGGTGGCCAGAGCGTAAACATGTGCGAACAGGTCGCGGGGCGGCCTGAGGCTGGGGAGGCCGAGGTGGGGAGGGAGATGGCAGGGGAAGCTGAGGCCCAGAAATGTCTGGGGCCCGTGTAGGAGCTGCATGAAGCCCCGGGGCGTCTCGCCATGCTGAGGAAATGGCTATGGTTGTGTCACCAGCTGTGTGTGGCGGAGCTGACACCTTCCGTAGACGACTGGAGTGCCACCGAGTGCCATCGCTGAGGAGGTAAGTGGCTGGGCCCAGCTGACGGGTGACTTGGAGAGGAGAGGACCAGTATGAAGCCATTTTATTGTCCCTGTGGGGCCTGCGGACCCTGACCCAGTCTGACACATTGATGTCTGGCACCCTGGTTCGTTTTGACTGGTCAAACCGTTGCTTCATCCGCGTCTGCTGATGAGTGACTGAGGCTCTGACCCCAGAGGGAGGTGCCTGAGGTGTGGAGGGGCGGAGCCTGTCAAGGGGCATGCACAGTTCCCGGCCTAGCATGAGAGAGGCTGGGGAGACGCCTGTGGTCGAGTGCTGTGTGGCCCGATAGTGCAGCAGAGTGTGACGGATGGCCTGCGTGAAAGAGCACCCTTGGGCCATGTGTGCTCTGAGGCCGTTCTTCAGTGACTGGTGAAAACGTTCAACGCCGCCATTGGCCTGGGGGTGGTAGTACGCAGTGCGTATATGACGGATGCCCTTGCTTTCGAGATAAGCAGTGAACTCAGCAGAGACCAGCTGAGGGCCGTTGTCAGTGGTGATGGCCTTTGGGAGGCCCCAGCGAGAGAAAAGAGAGTCCAGGAAGTCGATGATGATCTGTGAGGTCACAGTGCCGGAAGTGGTGAGTTCAGGCCATTTTGAGTGTAGATCGTAAGCGACCACCATGAAGCGTTGGTGGTGGGGAACTCCATGGATCTCACCACAAATGTCCAACTGCAGGTGTTCCCAGGGCTGAGAGGGCCAGGCGAGAGGTTGCAGGGGTGTGGGAGCCTGGTGGCCAGTCTTGCCACTCACAAGGCAGGCAGAACAGTCCTTCACCAGAGCCTCAATATCTCTGTCTATCCCCGGCCACCACACCAGGTCTCGGCAGCGCTGTTTCAGTTTCACAATGCCCAGGTGGCCTTCATGCGCCGTATTCAAAACACGTGCACGGAGAGCAGCTGGGACCACTGTGCAAAACCCACGTGCCACGCAGGTGTCGTTCCAGCAGGAGAGCTCCTGTCTGACTCGGGCGAACGCAGCCAGCTCCTCTGGGACCTTGTGAGGCCAGCCGTTCTGGATGTAGGTGCGGAGCTGGGAGAGGACAGGGTCCTGTTCGGAGGCTGCCCTCAGCTCCTGCAGAGAGACAGTGACCTGGAGGGGTGTGTGTAGCATTTGGACAATGTCCTTTTCCACACAGTCAGTGTCCGTCTGTGGAGCTGGGGTGGAGACAGAGCGAGAGAGCAGGTCGGCGACAACATTGTCTCTGCCTGGGTTGAACTGCAGGCTGAAGTTGTACTGGCGGAGGCGGTCAGACCAGCGGTGCAGCCTCAGGGGTTTGTGGCCTGTCCCAGATGTGGACAGCAGCGCTGTCAGGGCCTGGTGATCTGTCCTGAGGGTGAAGGAGCGGCCATAGAGGTAGAGGTGCCACCTTTCACAAGCCCAGATACAGGCTAACGCCTCACGCTCACCCACGGAGTACCGCTGCTCGGTCAGGTTGAGGGCACGGGAGGCGAAGGCAATGGGCTTCTCCACACCGTTCTGGGTTTGAGACAGCACGGCCCCTATCGCTGTGGCTGATGCGTCACAGGTCACAAAGGTGGAGCTGGAGATGTCGAAGTGAGCCAACACTGGTGGTGAAGTCAGTTGAGTCTTGAGATCACGCACAGCGTCACTGCATGCCTTTGACCACACCCATGGCTCGTCCTTACGCAGCAGCTGGCGCAGGGGGGCTGTGGTCGCAGAGTACTGGGGAAGAAACCTCAGGTAGTAACTTGTCATACCCAGGAAGGAGGCGACCTGGGCGGCCGAGCTGGGCTCAGGGATGGCCTGAATGGCGTCCACGTTGGATTGTAGTGGAGTTACACCGCTCGCTGACAGCCGGAACCCCACGAAGTCGATGGCTGGCACAGAGAGGACACATTTCTCAGCATTGAGAGTTAGCTTGTGCTTGGACAGGGCTGCGAAGACCATGTTAAGGCGCTTGTCGTGGATTTCACTGGTGGGCCCGTGTACCACTATATCGTCCAGATAAATGGCCACGCCCAGTATGCCAGCCAGCACGGAGACCATGATTTTCTGGAAGCAGCTAGGGGCGGAGCTGAGACCGAAAGGCATCCTGGTGTAGCGAAACACTCCTGCATGTGTCACAAAGGCTGTGAGGTTTCGGCTGCTGGGGTGGAGGGGCACCTGTAAGTACTCCTGTCTGAGGTCGAGCTTGGAGAACACCTCAGAGCCATAGAACTGAGCAGTGAGTTCTTCTGAGGTGGGCAGTGGATACTTATCAGGGACCACTGCCTTATTTACTGCACGTAGACCGACGCAGACACGCAGGCCCCCCCGACTTCTTCTTAGCCACCACGAGGTTTGAGACCCAAGGTGACGCGTCCACCGGTTCAATGATGCCAGCTTCCAGCAGTTGTTGCAGCTCGGCGGAGACCCCATCACGGAGAGCCAACGGGATGCGGCGCAGTGGTTGGATGACAGATTTCACAGCAGGGTTGAGGAGAGGTTGATGGGTGAAGGCGGAGAGGCAGCCCAGCCCCATAAACAGCGATGGCCACTTCTGCTGCCAAGGTGTGGCGACAGTCAGGATTGCTGCCCCCCTTGTGTTTAAGAGGGAGAACCCCAGAGTGGAGAACAGGTCCGGGCCCATCAGGTTGGCCCCACGGCGTGCCACATGAAAAACTGCATTGGGCACCAGCTTGGTTCCATAGCGGACAGTCAGTTGGAGAGAGCCAACCAGATCGATTTTGGAGTCACCATACCCACAGAGGACAGCTGAGGGTGCGGACAGTGGCAGTGAACCGAAAAATTGACTGTAGGTATCAACATTCAGGAGAGACACACTTGCACCGGTGTCCAACAGCAGGGGGATGCACACATCATTAATGTTGACTGTGCATGATTTGAATGACACTGGCCCAGAGCTCACCTTGTGAATGACGGCGGTTGAAGACTGGGGGGTGTGGCTCTCTGACCCAGCCGGGGAAGATCGACAGACGTTGGCAAAGTGATTGTGCTTACCGCAGCTACGGCATGTCTGGCCACGGGCAGGGCAGTTCTGAGCCCTTGAAACATGAGACCGAGACCCACAGTTACCACAGGACTGTTGAGGGCGGGGCCGAGAACGCCGTCGTTGCAGTTGCAAGACGTCCCCAGTGGAGTCGGCGCCCGCCTCGCTCTGGTTGGGTTGCGTCCCTAGGGGCAGCCGTGAGTAGAGGGAGGAGTCGTTGGCAGCTTGACTGGAGGTGGCCACTTGCTGTGTATTTAGCATAGCAGCACACTCAGCTGCTCCCTCAACCTGTAGTGCGATGGTAATTGCTCTGGACAGCAGCAGATCGTCTTTTTCCAGCAGGAGAGTCTCACGCACCTTTGCGTTGTTGGTGTGTTCGATTAGCTGGTCGCGAACCATCTCGTCCTGAAGCGCGCCAAACTTGCATGAGCTAGCTAGCCCTCGCAAATTAGCTACGTACTGCCGCACAGACTCACCAGGCAGTTGGTGTCGCTGACGGAATATAAATCGCCGAAGGAGGGCACTCTGTGGAGCAGCGAAATGGGTGCTCATAAGTCCCACAGCTTCGGCAAAGCTTGTGACGTTCCCCAGAGACCCGAGCACACGATGACCCTCTGATCCCAAGCAGTGTAGCAACAGAGCCGTCTTCCTAGCCTGGCTCACGTCGTCGAGCCCTGAGGCGATGATGTAATTTTCAAAACTATGTAGCCAGCGAGTCCATGGTACCGGAGGCTCGCCAGGTAATGCCAGGAAGGGGGCAGGTGGTGGGAGAGAGATATCAGCCATCCTCGTCGCCAATATTGTATTTAGAAATCACGTCAGGACACAGCGCTGTCGCTTGACACAACCTCTCCGTGGCATTCTTTATTTAGACTGACACAGCATCAAAGGCAGACCCGATCAAACAACCCAGAGCCCGCAGGCATCACCAATCGATCCCAGCACAATAGAACAGCACCAAATCAAATGCAGCACTGTCGATGTGTGCATACATAACACTGTCTCCCCCTGATTCTGAGAGATTTTCTGAAATGTCTGGCGGGCGAATGTAGCATTTACCTGAGGCACGAAATATCTGTTCAAAGCTGCAACAGCGGCATCATAATCAGACACCTCTCCGGTGCCGTCCAAAGTTGAAAAGATGTCCTGTGTGTCTGGACCTGCGTGATGCAAAAGAAGTGCTCTCCGGCGCTGCTTCACTGCATCCTCGGTGTTATCATCGATGATCAGACCTTTCCCATCAGCAAACAGTTCAAATGACATTAGCCATCTTGTCCACCGCGGCCCCAAAGTCGCCGGGTCGGAGTAGCAATCAATCGCCGGTACGCATGCTGTCTTTTCCATGCTGCCGCGCTAGCTAGCTACAACTGTTAGCTACACTTCAGATCTGACTAAACGTTACGAACTTTAGCTCATCACTTAGCTTAGGCTCGGTACATCACTCGTCGCCATTGTTCTGATCTGTTATTCCCACCTATATGCTTATTTAGGTGTCATTAATTATAAATGATTAGGCACACCGTTATTACACAATGCCTAACGTGGCTTGCGTTATTCCACCGTATTGCAAGACTGCCCGAATAATATTCCTCGCGCTTCTCCCCATGTCAACAGGTGACGTCACATACATACGGGTGCCCTTACATGCCAAACCGGTACATGACAACACCCGCGCATTTTTACCCTTTACAATCACCCTAATCAGTCCCCCCTGTTGACCCACAGGCACTACTGAAGCTACAGTAAGAGCATATTAGTTGCCATCCCACCCACCCCAACAACAAAATCGGGAATATCTTCTACTCAACATCAATCACGCTCTTTAACCGTATCTACTGCCATGTCTAACATTGCTGCTGTTTTGAATAATTATATAAGGTCCCGTGCCAACAAGTCTATTTTATGCCAAGATTTTATTATGACCAATATATTGATTTTGGTTTGTTTGTTTTTCATTACTGACTCTTGGTTAAGCCCTGGATACTCTGTCCTGTTAACCGAGGCATGTCCCTCTAACTCCTCCTGTCAACCCAGGCTGTCCGGCCATGGAGGTGGGCTGTCGTTTTTAATAAGTATAATGCTCCCCTCTCTCTTAATACTTCTTCTTCTTTCAATTCTCTGAGTTTTCTTCTAAATGGCCAGCATCCTATACTCTGTATTTTCATCTGTAGACCGCTTGAGACTTACACTAGTTCTAATCAAGAATTTTCTGAACTTCTTTCTTTTATTGTGGCTAAATATGATGACGTTCTGTGAGCTTAACAAATAAATACATTGTATTTATTGACTGTTTTTTTCTTTATTGTTTAATCACATCGGTAGCTGATGAGTGCATTACGCACGAAACAAGCTTGTACTGAAAAATATTAAAGTTTTTTTCTTCCTACATCTATCTTCATATTCCGCTCATTTGTTGAGCACTTTTATCAACACCATTGATGGTTTCCGGGAAAAAAGCTATATATACACTACCGTTCAAAAGTTTGGGATCACCCAAACAATTTTGTGTTTTCCATGAAAAGTCACACTTATTCACCACCATATGTTGTGAAATGAATAGAAAATAGAGTCAAGACATTGACAAGGTTAGAAATAATGATTTGTATTTGAAATAAGATTTTTTTTACATCAAACTTTGCTTTCGTCAAAGAATCCTCCATTTGCAGCAATTACAGCATTGCAGACCTTTGGCATTCTAGCTGTTAATTTGTTGAGGTAATCTGGAGAAATTGCACCCCACGCTTCCAGAAGCAGCTGCCACAAGTTGGATTGGTTGGATGGGCACTTCTTTGAGCAGATTGAGTTTCTGGAGCATCACATTTGTGGGGTCAATTAAACGCTCAAAATGGCCAGAAAAAGAGAACTTTCATCTGAAACTCGACAGTCTATTCTTGTTCTTAGAAATGAAGGCTATTCCATGCGAGAAATTGCTAAGAAATTGAAGATTTCCTACACCGGTGTGTACTACTCCCTTCAGAGGACAGCACAAACAGGCTCTAACCAGAGTAGAAAAAGAAGTGGGAGGCCGCGTTGCACAACTGAGCAAGAAGATAAGTACATTAGAGTCTCTAGTTTGAGAAACAGACGCCTCACAGGTCCCCAACTGGCATCTTCATTAAATAGTACCTGTTAGAGCCTGTTTGTGCTGTCCTCTGAAGGGAGTAGTACACACCGGTGTAGGAAATCTTCAATTTCTTAGCAATTTCTCGCATGGAATAGCCTTCATTTCTAAGAACAAGAATAGACTGTCGAGTTTCAGATGAAAGTTCTCTTTTTCTGGCCATTTTGAGCGTTTAATTGACCCCACAAATGTGATGCTCCAGAAACTCAATCTGCTCAAAGAAGTGCCCATCCAACCAATCCAACTTGTGGGAGCTGCTTCTGGAAGCGTGGGGTGCAATTTCTCCAGATTACCTCAACAAATTAACAGCTAGAATGCCAAAGGTCTGCAATGCTGTAATTGCTGCAAATGGAGGATTCTTTGACGAAAGCAAAGTTTGATGTAAAAAAAATCTTATTTCAAATACAAATCATTATTTCTAACCTTGTCAATGTCTTGACTCTATTTTCTATTCATTTCACAACATATGGTGGTGAATAAGTGTGACTTTTCATGGAAAACACGAAATTGTTTGGGTGATCCCAAACTTTTGAACGGTAGTGTAAATATAATAATTATTGTTACAAACGTTTGGTCAAGATGGCACAATGCGTTAACGAGTTATGACACGTTTTGAAAAGAGGCGCCGCCCATAGCATGTGATCCAAATTTAGAAGCCAATTATATCACAAAGTTATTAAACAGGAAGAAAACATGGATAATATTTGTGCACGATATTCCCATGCTGCCAAGTCCAAAATTGGCTGAAGATTGGAATAAATTTGTACCAGAATTAAACATTTATTTTAAAAACTGAAAAAAACAGTTGTGGAAAAAATTTTAAATGGCAGAAAATCTGGTCACATGGAAATGGCCATGGCCCATAAAGGGAGATACATCTTGAGCCAGGAATCCAGGGAAATACGAATTTTGATTCTTTGACTTGCAGCTAAAAGTTATGGACTTCACCAAAAGGGGAAGTGGTTTATTATGGCCCCACCTATGGGTCAATTGATGTAAAAAAAAAAAGCTTTGCCTGAGTAGTGGGGGAGATTTTGAACCGACCTGTAAATTTTGGTGACTGTAGCCCTTATAGATTCATATACTTATGTGTGCAGTTTGCATGTTCTCACTATGTCTGTGGTGGGTTTTCTCTGGGTGCTCCGGTTTCCCCCACCGTCAAAAAGACATGCAACTTACAGTTAGTACTCCTGTCTGTGTCCCTGAGCAAGGCATGGCAAGAGGAACTGGAGTTGGTCCCCGGGCGCTGCACGGCGGCTGCCCACTACTCCTAGCTCCACAGCTAGGATGGGTTAAACGCAGAGAAAGAATTGCCCCATGGGGATCAATGAAGTAGTAAAAGAAAGTGTTTCTGACATAAGGACACAGTAAGGGCAAAAAAAAAAGAATTCAAGCAAAAAAAAATAAAGTCTAAACCCCGGAAGGAATAGTAGTGTTGTGAATCTAATCTGTCCAAGGTCTGCAAATAACCATAAATCTACATCTCACAGTTCATCCATGGCATCCTGAACACAAACATGGTGAAACATGAACATGGTGAAACATCATGAACATGGTAAAACATCGTGTGCATGTTGAAACATCATGAACATGGTGAAACATCATGAGCATGGTGAGACATCATGAGCATGGTAAAACATCATGAGCATGGTGAAACATCATGAACATGGTGAAACATCATCAGCATGGTGAAACATCATGAACATGGTAAAACATCATGAGCCTGGTGAACCATCATGACCATGGTGAAACATCATGAACATGGTGAAACATCATGAGCCTGGTGAACCATCATGACCATGGTGAAACATAATAAGCATGTTAAACATCATGAGCATGGTAAAACATCATGAGCATGGTAAAATATCATGAGCATGGTGAAACACCGTGAGCATGGTAAAACACCGTGAGCATGGTAAAACATCATGAGCATGGTAAAATATCATGAACATGGTGAAACATGAGCATGGTGAAACATCATGGACATGGTGAAACATCATGAGCATGGTGAAACATGAACATGGTAAAACATCATGAGCATGGTGAAACATCATGAGCATGATAAAACATGAACATGGTGAAACATGAACATGGTGAAACAACATAAGCATGGTGAAACATCATGAGCATGGTAAAATATCATGAACATGGTGAAACATGAGCATGGTGAAACATCATGGACATAGTGAAACATTATGAGCATGGTGAAACATGAACATGGTGAAACAACATAAGCATGATGAAACATCATGAACATGGTGAAACAACATGGGCATGATGGAACATCATGAACATGGTAAAACATCATGAGCATGGTGAAATGTCATGAACATGGTGAAACATCATGAACATGTTGAAACATCATGATCATGGTAAAACATCATGAACATGCTTAAACAACATGAGCATGGTGAGACATGAACATGGTGAGACATGAACATGGTGAAACAACATAAGCATGGTGAAACATCATGAGCATGGTAAAATATCATGAACATGGTGAAACATCATGAGCATGGTAAAACATCATGAGCATGGTGAGACATGAACATGGTGAAACATCATGAACATGGTGAAACATCATGAGCAATATGACACATCATGAGCATGGTGAAATGTCATGAGCATGGTGAAACATAATGAACATGGTAAAACATGAGCATGGCGAAACATCATGAGCATGGTGAAACATCATGAGCATGGTGAAATGTCATGAGCATGGTGAAACATCATGAACATGGTAAAACATGAGCATGGCGAAACATCATGAGCATGGTGAAACATCATGAACATGATAAAACATCATGAACATGGTGAAACATCATGAGCATGGTGAAACATCATGAACATGGCTAACATCATGAGCATGGTGAAACATCATCAGCATGGTGAAAAATCACGAGCATGGCAAAACATCATGAGCATGTTGAAACATCATGAGCATGGCGAAACATCATGAACATGGTGAAACATCATGAACATGGTGAAACATCATCAGCATGGTGAAAAATCACGAGCATGGTGAAACATCATGAACATGGTGAAACATCATCAGCATGGTGAAAAATCATGAGCATGGCGAAACATCATGAACATGGTAAAACATGAGCCTGGTGAAACATCGTGAACATGGTAAAACATCATGAGCATGGTGAAATGTCATGAGCATGGTGAAACATCATGAACATGTTGAAACATCATGATCATGGTAAAACATCATGAACATGCTTAAACAACATGAGCATGGTGAGACATGAACATGGTGAGACATGAACATGGTGAAACAACATAAGCATGGTGAAACATCATGAGCATGGTAAAATATCATGAACATGGTGAAACATCATGAGCATGGTAAAACATCATGAGCATGGTGAGACATGAACATGGTGAAACATCATGAATATGGTGAAACATCATGAGCAATATGACACATCATGAGCATGGTGAAATGTCATGAGCATGGTGAAACATAATGAACATGGTAAAACATGAGCATGGCGAAACATCATGAGCATGGTGAAACATCATGAGCATGGTGAAATGTCATGAGCATGGTGAAACATCATGAACATGGTAAAACATGAGCATGGCGAAACATCATGAGCATGGTGAAACATCATGAACATGATAAAACATCATGAACATGGTGAAACATCATGAGCATGGTGAAACATCATGAACATGGCTAACATCATGAGCATGGTGAAACATCAGCATGGTGAAAAATCACGAGCATGGCAAAACATCATGAGCATGGTGAAACATCATGAGCATGGCGAAACATCATGAACATGGTGAAACATCATGAACATGGTGAAACATCATCAGCATGGTGAAAAATCACGAGCATGGTGAAACATCATGAACATGGTAAAACATGAGCATGGTGAAACATCATGAACATGGTGAAACATCATCAGCATGGTGAAACATCATGAACATGGTGAAACATCATCAGCATGGTGAAAATTCATGAGCATGGTGAAACATCATGAACATGGTAAAACATGAGCATGGTGAAACATCAGCATGGTGAAATGTCTGTGCAGTCCATCAGTGGATAGTAGCTTCACATAAGTGTCACCAATCACTTTGATAAGTAAATCTCAACAGCTGCTTTTTAAAGAGTCTCGTAGCGCCCCTTTGAGGGAGAAACTGCAGTGTGTGCAGCCAGGCAATATTGTCTGTTGAGTAAAACAAGAAAATCCAGTTATCATGTACTCGCAAAGTGGCTGCAGAACACAAACTACATTACAACAATTCACATTCCCTGGGAACTGAAAATAAAGTGGAAATGTAATGGACATAAAACTAAACGTGTTATGTTAAAACATATTACAAATATTAATATACATTTCATAGTCCAGTTGAATTTATATATGTATATTTTCAATTTCAATTGATGTTTTACATCATAGTTCAGTTGTTGCAGGTTTAGAATCATTTTATTTTCTACGGCTGTTCTTGTAATTACATAACACAGCCACTCAGGATGCACATGCCAGTGCATTCTTAGTGCTGGTCCCAAGCCCGGATAAATGGGGAGGGTTGCATCAGGAGGGGCATCTGGCATAAAACTAAAAATCAAATATGCGGATCATAAATCAGATTTCCATACCGGATCGGTCGAGGCCCCTGGGTTACCAAGAACCTCCACCGGTACTGTTGGCCAGCAGGGTGCCGGTGGAAACTATGTTACTGTTGGATGAAGGAGAAGGAGAGGGGGAAGGCATGTCCAGAGGCAGCGGGAGAGGAGGAAGGGTAGAAGGTTGGAGGTGAGAGTCGAAACTTTGAATGTTGGCACTATGAGTGGTAAAGGGAGACACGGGGAGAACATGCAAACTCCACACAAAGGATGACCTGGGATAACCCCAAGGTTGGACTACCCCGGGGTTCGAACCCAGGACCTGACTGGTAAAGGGAGAGAGCTGGCTGATATGATGGAGAGAAGAAAGGTAGATATACTGTGTGCAAGAGACCATGTGGAAGGGGAGTAAGGCCAGGAGCACTGGAGGTGGGTTCAAACTCTTCTACCATGGCGTGAGTGGGAGGAGAAATGGGGTAGGGGTAATTCTGAAAGAAGAGTTTGTCAAGAGTGTGCTGGAGGTGAAGAGTGTCAGACAGAGTGAAGAGTCTGAAAGTGTGATGATGAATGTTATCAGTCCATATGCCCCGCAAGGTGGGTGTGAGTTGGAAGAGAAAGAAGGATTTTGGTGTACGTTGGATGAAGTGGTGGAGGGTGTACCCAAGGGGGAGAGAGTGGTGACTGAAGCAAACGTCAATGGACCTGTTGGTGAAGGGAACAGAAACAATGAGGAGGTGATGGGCAGGTAGAGTGTCAAAGGTGAAGAATGTGGAAGGACAGATGGATAATCTGGACAGCAGGATCATCCATTTCCATCTCTTTCTGTCCTCTACATCTTCCTCTGTCACACCAGGCACCTGCATGTCCTCCCTCACCACATCCATAAACCTCCTCTTTGGTCTTCCTCTTCTCCTCTTCCCTGGCAGCTCCATATTCAGCATTCTTCTCTCAATATACCCAGCATCTCTCCTGCACACATGTCCACACCATCTCCAACTTGCCTCTCTTGCTTTGTCTCTAAGCTGTCCAACCTGAGTTGCCCCTCTAATATACTCGTTCCTTATCCTGTCCTTCTTCATCACTTCCAATGAAAATCTTATCATCTTCAACTCTGCCACCTGCAGCTCCACCTCCTGTCTTTTCATCAGTGCCACTGTCCCCAAATCATACAACATAGCTGGTCTCACAACCATCTTGTAAACCTTCCCTTTAACTCTTGCTGGTACCCTTCTGTCACAAATCACTCCTGACACTCTTCTCCACCCACTCTACTCTGCCTGCACTCTCTTTTTCACCTCTCTTCTGCACTCCCCGTGACTTTGGAAAGTTGACCCCAAGTATTTAAACACATATGCCTGCGTCACCTCCACTCCTTGCATCCTCACCATTCCACTGTCCTCCCTCTCATTCACACATAGGTATTCCGTCTTGCTCCTACTGACTTTCATTCCTCCTCTCTCCAGGTCATACCTCTACCTCTCCAGGCTCTCCTCCACCTGCACCCTACTCTCGCTACAGATCACAATGTCATCCGCAAACATCATAGTCTATGAAGACTCCTGCCTGATCTCGTCCGTCAACCTGTCCATCACAATTGCAAAGAAGAAAGGGCTCAGAGCCGATCCTTGATGTAATCCCACCTCCACCTTGAACCCATCTGTCACTCAAACCACACACCTCACCACTGTCACACTGCCCTCATACATATCCTGCACCACTCCTACATACTTCTCTGCAACTCCCGACTTCCTCATACAATACCACACCTCCTCTCTCGGCACCCTGTCATATGCTTTCTCTAAATCCACAAAGACACAATGTAACTCCTTCTGTCCTTCTCTATACTTCTCCATCAACATTCTCAAAGCAAACATCACATCTGTGGTGCTCTTTCATGGCATGAAACCATACTGCTGCTCGCTGATCATCACCTCTCCTCTTAACCTAGCTTCTATTACTCTTTCTCATATCTTTATGCTGTGGCTGATCAACTTTATACCTCTGTAGCTGCTACAGTTCTGCACATCACCCTTGTTACCGAGTAGGGGCGTCAGTTTGTTTTGAAAAGTGCCGGTGACATTTACCATCAGCACCAGTGAGTTTTGAAAAGTGCTGGTGACTATCAGGGGTTAAAGTGGGATTTGGTAAGTGGGGGATCTCTGTATTAGAGGTGGACAAAAGTGCGGGAGTGATAGGTAGCTAGCTAACGTTAGGCTAGCTAACCACTGGTCCAGTAGTCCCGACGTTAGCATTGTTAGCTAATAATAGCTACCGGTAGCTAACGTTTGCTAGCTAGTTAGTTATTTGAATGAAAATATTGCATGGCCAGAGCTAAGGTTGGACAAACATAACTAGCTAGCTACCGGTAACGTTACCGGACGCTACCGATAGTTAGCTTACCTAGCAGCATTCAAACAACTAGCCAGCAACGTCAGCAACTAGCTAGCAACGTTACCGGGTGGAAGATAGCTAGTTAGCTAGCTAGCTAACGTTACGTTCGCTAACGTTAGTTGCTTGAATGAAAACCACAGCAGAGCTAGACAAAACTATTGGAAATACTATTGGAAATACACTGAAGATACTCACTCTTTATGCCCCCCAATCCAAGATAATAGTGCAGGTAGCAGGTTGACGCTCTCTCGAGTCTTGTCTGCCTGGTGCGGTGAACTGACCCTGACCCGTGAGTGTGAAGCCAGTCTCTTTTGATGTCAAGTCTGGTGAAGCCAGACAGCAGGCAAGTGCGGGTCACGTGAGGACGCGATATCATTCAAACTTTTAGAAAAAGTAAAGTAGTATAAAAATAGAAGAACGACTTTATTTGCGATTTATTTTGTAATGTATGTGAATTGGCTGCATCATGTTTTTTGTTTTAAATTTTACTGTGACAAAATGGTTGAAATTACTCCTGTCTAGAGTGCCGGATCTCAGCTCCGGTTGACTTGGGGGAGGAGGGGAAGTGCCGGTGTCGGGATCCGGGTAGCTCCGGCCCACTTTAATCACTGGTGACTATGACGGGTTCGACATGTTCACACCTTTTTTCAGTGTTCCGGCCACAGAACAGCTATGTGAGGATGTTGTTCATTGACTTCAGCTCAGCTTTTAACACAATCATACCACAACAATTGATCAAAAAGCTGAGCCAGCTAGGCTTAACACCTCCCTCTGCAACTGGGTGCTGGACTTCCTCACGGGGAGGCCACAGTCAGTGCAAATTGGCAAGATCACCTCCAGGACCACCACACTGAGCACCGGCACTCCACAGGGATCTGTGCTCAGTCCACTCTTGTTCACCCTGCTGACTCATGACTGCACAGCATCATCCACCTCCTACCTCATTATAAAGTTTGCACAGTGGTAGGTCTCATCAGCAACAATGATAAATCATCATACAGAGCGGAGGTGGACCAACTGGTGACGAGCTGCAAAAACAACAACCTCTTCCTAAACAGAGGAAAAACTAAGGAGGTCATTATTGACTTTAGAAAGACCAGCGCCCACCATACCCCTCTGACCATCAATGGTATGGACGTGGAGAGAGTCAGCAGTGTTAAGTTCCTGGGAGTTCACATAACAGAGGACCTCTCCCGGTCCTCACATGTCACTGCACTCTCCAAGAAGGCCCAGCAGCGTCTTCAGCTCCTGTGGTGTCTGAAGAAGGCAAGTCTCCCCCCATCCATCCTCATCACATTCTACAGAGGCACCATGGAGAGCATCCTGACCAGCTGTATTACTGTCTGGCATGGGAACTGCAAGGCCTCGACTGCAAGTCCCTACAGCGGATAGCAAAGGCGGCTGGAAAGATCATAGGAACTGCTCTCCCGTCCATCGAGGCCATCTATGATGCACGGTGCACCCAGAAGGCTGTCAGCATCGTGAAGGACCCCACCCACCCTTCCCATATCCACTTCACCCTCCTACCCTCTGGCAGGAGGTACTGGTGCATCTGTGCTGCCTCCACCAGACTATGCAACAGGTTCATTCCTCAGGCTGTGAGGTTCCTCAACAGCCTGAACACTCAGACCTTCCACAAAATGACTTTTTGACCATCTTACTCGCTGTCCGTGTCATGTGTGCTTGTGGTGTTTAGTTCTATGAAGTAATTCTTGTTTTTAATGCACTTTTTGTTTTTAATATTTATTGTGTGTTTTTTGTTTTTATGTGGCCCTGAGGTCCTTGTGAAATGTAATTTCGTTCCCTGGTATGTAGGAGACATGCATATGAGGCAATGACAATAAAAGCAGTCTTTAGAAGTCTAAGTCACATAATGTCGTTCAAGGGATGTACACAGCCTTTAAAAGCTTCACCTTTTATGTGTTACGATACTGTCACGTCGACCTGCTTAGCCTACATGGATGACATAGCCTACATAATGGTGCATCATTCATTCTAGTGTCACTGTCATGTAAAACAATAAGAAGTTTATGAAATCCACATCAGCCCCTCAAAGTACTCCTTCCACCTTCTCAGCATGCTCTCCTTGCTCGTCAGCACATTTCCATCTCTATCCTTCATCACCTTAACCTGCTGCACATCCTTCCCAGCTCAGTCCCTCTGTCTAGCCAATCAGTACAAGTCCTTTTCTCCTTCCTTAGTGTCTAACCTGTCATACAACTCACCATACACCTTTTCCTTTGCCTTTGCCACCTTTCTCTTCACTTTATGCTGCATCTCCTTGTACTCCTGTCTACTTTCTTCATCTCTCTGACTATCCCACTTCTTCTTTGCCAACCTCTTCCTCTCTATAATTTGCTGTACTTCCTCATTCCACCACCAAGTCTCCTTGTCTTCCTTCCTCTGTCCTGATGACACACCAAGTACCTTCCTAGCTGTCTCCCTCACTGTTTCTGCAGTGGTTGCCCAGCCATCTGGCAACTCTTCACGACCACCCAGTGCCTGTCTTAACTGCTCCCTGAACTCCACACAACAGTCTTCCTTCTTCAACTTCCACCAGTTGATCTTCAAAATCCACCACCATCTGTCCTTCCACATTTCTCTCCTTGACACCATACCTACCCATCAACTGCTCATCACCTCTGTTCCCTTCACCAACATGCCCATTGAGGTCCGCTCCAGTCACCACTCTCTCCTCCTTGGGTACCCTCTCCACCACGTCATCCAACTCACTCCAGAATTCTTCTTTCTCTTCCATCTCACAACCAACTTGTGGGGCATATGCGCTGATAACATTCAGCAATCCATATGTCAATACATATGTCAATATGTCATTGATATTCATATATTAAACAACAAAATGTTGCGCTGACTGAAAAGCTCTGGCCGTCCAGCACCGCTGCAGGAAGTGTAACACTGCAGCACTGGAATTAACTGAACACCTGGCGTATCGCTACATGACAGGGTACACTGTGTGTCTTTTCATTTTATCCTATTTTATTTTATTTTGATGTTGTCTTCTGTGTTGGTCACTTCGACATTGTGTATCCATCCCAGCCGACAACACCACGTGCGTTTACTGAGGTGTGCACACTGTAATGCGCACACGCACTTGCACAAAAGAAACAGACGCACAAAAGGGTTTCGGGTAGGGAAACCCCGCAATGGCTACTTTAAGCACAAATTACTTCCAATTCCTAATATGTACAAACATCTTGTAATAATCTCTCCCAACTCTCCCCGTTCTGCACACTTCCTTATTTATATCTGAAATCCAGTGTCATGTGGAGTCCATGGATCTGTCTGTGTTTCTGTAGCTTTTGAGGTTCCACCGTAGCAGATCAGCAGCTACTGACATTTAAATAAAAACATTGTTCCAGAAGTCTCTTGTGCAACTCTGCCAGGACCTCCTACCACTGCTTTGCCACCCAACTTACAACTTGGTTGATCCCCCAATGCCAAGTTCTGCCCAGGCATGTGTTATTTCATTTAACCTTAATTTAATCAGGAAGGTCTTGTTGAGACAGGTCTCATTTTCACACGAGTCCTGACCAAGACAGCAGTGGATCATCCGTCTCCATCTCTTCCTGTCCTCTGCGTCTTCCTCTGTCACACCAGCCACCTGCATGTCCTCCCTCACCACCTCCTTTTTGGCCTTCCTCTTCTCCTCTTCCCTGGCAGCTCCAAATTCAACATCCTTCTCCCAATATACCCAGCATCTCTCCTCCACACATGTCCAAACCATCTCAATCTTGTCTCTCTTGCTTTGTCTCCAAACCGTCCAACCTGAACTGTCCCTCTAATATACTCGTTCCTAATCCTGTCTTTCTTCATCACTCCCAATTAAAATCTTATCATCTTCACCTCTGCCACCTCCAGCTCCACCTCCTGTCAGTGCCACTGTCTCCAAATCATACAACATAGCTGGTCTCACAACCATCTTGTAAACCTTCCCTTTAACTCTTGCTGGTACCCTTCTGTCACACATCACTCCTGAAACTCTTCTCCACCCACTCCACCCTGCCTGCACTCTCTTCTTCCCCTCTCTTCTGCACTCCCCGTTACTGTGGACAGTTGACCCCAAGTATTTAAACTCATACGCCTTCGTCACCTCTACTCCTTAGTTTCTAGAGATTTTTGTCATTTAATTTAAAGCACAAAGTGAGGCATGTTGAAAATATCAGTGGGCCGTCTTTTGTTCGTGTGACTATATACACGGGTAGAAGTGGTTGTTTGTCATCACAGCAGTCTGTCTAACAACATGAGGGGTCTTTCAGCATAGTTACAATAAAATCTACATTTCATTCCAGACCAGCATCATATCCACCATCATAACACTGAGTGCCTACTTGTGTCAGGTAAGTGTGCAGGTGTGTAGTGTGTAGGTAAAGGTAAGTGTGCAGGTGTGTAGTGTGTAGGTACAGGAAAGTGTGTAGGTGTGTAGTGTGTAGGTAAAGGTAAGTGTGCAGGTGTGTAGTGTGTAGGTACAGGTAAGTGTGCAGGTGTGTAGTGTGTAGGTACAGATAAGTGTGCAGGTGTGTAGTGTGTAGGTACAGGTAAGTGTGCAGGTGTGTAGTGTGTAGGTATAGGTAAGTGTGCAGGTGTGTAGTGTGTAGGTATAGGTAAGTGTGTAGGTGTGTAGTGTGTAGGTACAGGTAAGTGTGTAGTGTGTAGGTACAGGTAAGTTTACAGTGTGTAGGTGAGAGATGTGTAGGTATAAGTAAGTGTGCAGGTGTGTAGTGTGTAGGTACAGGTAATTGTGCAGGTGTGTAGTGTGTAGGTACAGGTAAGTGTGTTGGTGAGAGATGTGTAGGTACAAGTAAGTGTGCAGGTGTGTAGTGTATAAGTACAGGTAAGTGTGCAGGTGTGTAGTGTGTAGGTATAGGTAAGTGTGCAGGTGTGCAGTGTGTAGGTACAGGTAAGTGTGCAGGTGAGAGATGTGTAGGTAAAGGTAAGTGTGTTGGTGTGTAGTGTGTAGGTAAAGGTAAGTGTGTAGGTGTGTAGTGTGTAGGTAAAGATAAGTGTGCAGGTGTGTAGTGTGTAGGTACAGGTAAGTGTGAAGGTGAGAGATGTGTAGGTAAAGGTAAGTGTGCAGGTGTGTAGTGTGTAGGTAAAGGTAAGTGTGTAGGTACAGGTAAGTGTGTAGTGTGTAGTGTGTAGGTATAGGTAAGTGTGTAGGTGTGTAGTGTGTAGGTGTAGGGTGTGTAGGTGTGTAGTGTGTAGGTATAGGTAAGTGTGCAGGTTTGTAGTGTATAGGTATAGGTAAGTGTGTAGGTGTGTAGGTAAAGATAAGTGTGCAGGTGTGTAGTGTGTAGCTACAGGTAAATGTGAAGGTGAGAGATGTGTAGGTAAAGGTAAGTGTGCAGGTGTGTAGTGTGTAGGTAAAGGTAAGTGTGTAGTGTGTAGGTACAGGTAAGTGTGTAGTGTGTAGTGTGTAGGTATAGGTAAGTGTGTAGGTGTGTAGTGTGTAGGTACAGATAAATGTGCAGGTGTGTAGTGTGTAGGTACAGGTAAGTGTGCAGGTGTGTAGTGTGTAGGTACAGGTAAGTTTGCAGGTGTGTAGTGTGTAGGTACAGGTAAATGTGCAGGTTTGTAGTGTGTAGGTACAGGTAAGTGTGTAGTGTGTAGGTACAGGTAAGTGTTCAGGTGTGTAGTGTGTAGGTACAGGTAAGTGTGCAGGTGTGTAGGTACAGGTAAGTGTGTAGTGTGTAGGTACAGGTAAGTGTGTAGTGTGTAGGTACAGGTAAGTTTACAGTGTGTAGGTGAGAGATGTGTAGGTATAGGTAAGTGTGCAGGTGTGTAGTGTGTAGGTACAGGTAATTGTGCAGGTGTTTAGTGTGTAGGTACAGGTAAGTGTGCAGTGTGTAGGTACAGGTAAGTGTGTAGGTGAGAGATGTGTAGGTACAAGTAAGTGTGCAGGTGTGTAGTGTATAGGTACAGGTAAGTGTGCAGGTGTGTAGTGTGTAGGTACAGGTAAGTGTGCAGGTGTGCAGTGTGTAGGTACAGGTAAGTGTGCAGGTGAGAGATGTGTAGGTAAAGGTAAGTGTGTAGGTGTGTAGTGTGTAGGTACAGGTAAGTGTGCAGGTGTGTAGTGTGTAGGTACAGGTAAGTGTGCAGGTGTGCAGTGTGTAGGTACAGGTAAGTGTGCAGGTGTGCAGTGTGTAGGTACAGGTAAGTGTGCAGTGTGTAGGTACAGGTAAGTGTGCAGGTGTATAGTGAGTAGGTATAGGTAAGTGTGTAGGTGTGTTGTGTGTAGGTATAGGTAAGTGTGCAAGTGTGTAGGTACAGGTAAGTGTGTAGGTACAGGTACGTGTGCAGGTGTGCAGTGTGTAGGTACAGGTAAGTGTGCAGGTGTGTAGTGTGTAGGTACAGGTAAGTGTGTAGGTACAGGTAAGTGCAGGTGTGCAGTGTGTAGGTACAGGTAAGTGTGCAGTGTGTAGGTACAGGTAAGTGTGCAGTGTGTAGGTACAGGTAAGTGTGCAGGTGTGCAGTGTGTAGGTACAGGTAAGTGTGTAGTGTGTAGGTACAGGTAAGTATGCAGCTGTGTAGTGTGTAGGTACAGGTACGTGTGCAGGTGAGAGTTGTGTAGTGTTGTCAGGGGTTTGGTAAAAGTTGAGGGTGTCTATCACAAACCCAGTCGCAGCAGCAGCAGCAGCAGCAGCAGAGTCGGTGGAGCAGGCTGACCAGATTACGCCTTGTTATGTTTAAATGGGGTGTGTGAGCTAACAGCTCTGCCTCCTTTCTGCTCCTCCTCCTCATCTGCTGAGCTGATCTGGTAGACGGGCTGATGTGGTACCCTGGCTGCACCTGATGCCAGGACTCTGGAAGATGCTCTGTGTGCAGCGAGTTCAGCAGTGGCCACATCAAGACCGACCAATTAAAGACCAAAAAGAATTTCATCATAAAAACAAATTAGAAAAGCATCCTACCTTCATCAAACTGCACCAAATGGAAAGAGAAGATGAGGAGCAGCTGGGAGGGTAAGTTGTGCGAGTTCCCTTGCATTGCATTTCCTAAACCTGAATTAGACTGCTTATAGGAGTTGGATTAAGTAAGAATATAAATCTGCAACATGCTTGTGAGCGTTGACATTAAACAGCCCAGGTGTAGTCCACATGCGCCACCCTTTGCACGTGCATTTGATTGCCAGCTGTTGTTACCCTGCCCTGTGCAGCGCGCTATTGCAGGAGCAGCTGCCATTGTTCGTCACTTTAGAGAGCATGGCGACCACGGCGTCCGCCGCTGCGAGAAGAAACAACTGACCGTCCTCACGTCTCGACGTGTGACGGAGTCCGCATCACGACGTGTAGATCCGCCGGGCCGCGCGCTGGAGAACCCGTCTCCAGTGGTCTGGCTTACGGCTCCTTCATCATGAACAGGGATGCTGAGAAATAACGCGTTGGGTGACCTGGCAATCCTCCAACCACCTCCCATCACCTCCCATCATAACGGAGGATGAATTGGGGAATTAGCAGGATGAATAGCTTATCTACATCTCTATTTATATTTATATCTATATTTCTATATCTATATGCAAGAGGCCGTAAAGCGGAACAGGACCGACAGGTGCACGTAACCGCACGCGACTGCATCATAAAGCAAAAAAAAAAATCTCCCCACACGCGCACCCACCTTGATACACGTCCATACAATGACCCCAGACGCGAATAGCGCATCAAGTGAAATGACGCACACGGAGGTTGAAGATGCGCTGCTCTGCCATCCTGGAGAGGTTACGAGGGGTGTTAGCAGTAAGCTACACACCAGCCCGTCAGCGGGCTAACTGCTGCTGGGACCGGGCTAGCTGCTGCTGGGACCGGGCTAGCTGCTGCTGGGACCGGGCTAGCTGCTGCTGGATGCTCTGCCGACAGGAGGCATCACATAAAACAGCCCCGTCAGGCGAGGGGGAGGATGAACACGTCTCGGTCTTACCTCTCTGCCATTTTCCCGACGGTTGTCTGTCCTTATCCGCACAGAAGAATGTCCACCCTGCCTCCCATCTCACATGACTAACGCCTGTGGCCACAGTCTCCGGGACTCTCCTCCCTGGCGCCGGTCTCGCTGCACGCGCTCTCACTGACACTCCGGCTCCGCGCGAGCGGTCACCAACAAACCGGCCTCCCTCTCACCGGCGTGACGTCACTGCGGCGGCGTGCACGGGCTCTGATGGAGACGGTGTGCAGAGCCTCTCAGTAAGGGCACGTAAAGGATAAACAAGTCTTTCACAACCTGGCCTTATTTCCCTTGTTTTACCCATCGTGTACGTCGATTATGATGTCATTTTGCTCACTGACGTCACTGTAAACATGTTGGACACCGCTGGACACCGCTGGACACGGCTGGGCACGGCTGGACACCGCTGGACACAGCTGGACACCGCTGGACACAGCTGGGCACGGCTGGACACAGCTGGACACGGCTGGACACAGCTTCACACTGGCGTCTGACAGGACAATGGAACACCATCAGATATGTTTCAACAAGTCCGTTTCAACCCGATTATCTAGACCACATCTTTGGAAGGAAAACGGAAGTTTAAGTTCAGCGTTATGGCCCGACATGCCCCATGTTGTCAGTAGTCCATCACACTGCTGAACGTCTACACACTTGCATTAAGGTGATTGGTACAGTTTCTAATGTCCACCTTGTTTAAGCTTTCTGGCCATAAATAACAAATACAACATAGCCCAACACATGATCCACTTCTGTGCTACTGGGGATGTTACCTATAAATGTGAGGAGGAAAGAAGGCGTGGACTACCCTTCTGTGTAAACTGACCCAGCATTTTATTTTTTATTTTTTGTGTATCATCTAGGTGATTGAAACAACACATCTTAACATTGATTTATAACCATATTCATTGCACAATTTAATTCATACTTTTATATACGTTCACATGCACATTTTCCTTTTCATCATTATGAATTAACACGTCATGTCCATTTCTGTTAAACTTTATTACTGAAGGTTTTAAAATGCGTCCACACTTCATATCCACCTTATTCCTAGCCCCCGTGATACCTTGCGTGAATTATGGGCGCGACTTCCGGCGCGTCCTGTCACTGAACCGGAACCGGCGTTTTCCATGGTAGCGGTACGCTAACCGTCTTTCTTAGAGCGATTTGTACGGCGTCTCATTCATTCAGCCAGCCAAATGAGCTACTGGTGTAGGACACAACCTCACGGAGCTCAAAAAGGGTGCAATAAGAACACCTCGCCGTTCATAAGACGGCAAGTTGGTCGGGAAGATGACGTGAAAAAGTGGCCTCGTATCATGAAGCTGTGAAACGAAACACCACAGAGCCAAAAAAATAAAATAAAATTCTGATGAGCATGTGTACCCAACCTTCACTGGCAACACAGCATGGCAAAGAAAATGAGGTCAAATTCATCACACTCATGGAGAGCAGAGGGCATACTGTGGAGAAGAGAGGCCTGGTGGCGCACCCTGACCATCCTTGGTTGGGAGCCAGACCTGATGGGAGCCTTGATTCAACACAACTCCTTGAGATCAAGTGCCCCTTCAAGAGTTCCATGTCTCTGGTCGAATTTCTGAGTCGGCCACTGACATTAAATGCTTGGGTGGGGGACAGTACCCGGTTCATCCCTCAGGCGCAGGTGAATAGCATTTTTTTTCTTTCAAGAAAACAGATTATTGGCTGCATAATTAGAAGTATTGGACATTGTATTGTAAACTCATACTGATCAGAATTTTGTAGCAACGTGCTTTCATATTCTTTCTTTCAGACACAACTGACAATGATGTGCCTGGGCCTACAGACCTGCAAGCTGGTCATCTGGACACCAAGTGAGGACTTAGAAGTGAATATTCCCTTTGACAAAAACTATGCAGATGCACATGTGCAACAGCGGCAGAATTTCTACTTTTTACACATGCTACCTAGGCTGGCGGATGATTTTGCTAACAAGAAGCTAAATCTCTGCCCAAAGTACCTGGAGCTCGTCCATGTGTAGATGTGGGGTGAGCAGGCGAGTCAATATACTGGGCATACACAATACAATCCGTTTGAATGTACACATATTGTATGAAGTACTGTTTTAAAAGCTATGTTGAACAGATATAGATCACATGTTAAGGAACAGATCGACACAAACACAGTGTAATGATGTCTCAGATGGCGGTGCGAATTCACGTTCGCAGCGGCCTCACCCAGTGCCGGTGTGGGAAGATGGCGGCAGTGGCCTCCCCCAGTACCGGTGTGGGAAGATGGCGGCAGTGGCCTCACCCAGTGCCGGTGTGGGAAGATGGCGGCGGCGGCCTCACCCAGTGCCGGTGTGGGAAGATGGCAGCGGTGGCCTCAGCCAGTGCCGTCGGTGCAGTGTCTTTGTTCACGTCTGCGTCTAAATGGTTGTCTCGGTTTGTTGGCTGGGAGAGCTGGTGCTGGATCGGCTGCGAGAGCTTGCTCTGCTGCGCTGTGGGCCCAGGTAAGTGTGCAGGTGTGTAGTGTGTAGGTACAGGTAAGTGTGCAGGTTTGTAGTGTGTAGGTACAGGTAAGTGTGCAGGTGTGTAGTGTGTAGGTACAGGTAAGTGTGTAGTGTGTAGGTACAGGTAAGTGTGCAGGTGTGTAGTGTGTAGGTACAGGTAAGTGTGCAGGTTTGTAGTGTGTAGGTACAGGTAAGTGTGCAGGTGTGTAGTGTGTAGGTACAGGTAAGTGTGTAGTGTGTAGGTACAGGTAAGTGTACAGTGTGTAGGTGAGAGATGTGTAGGTATAGGTAAGTGTGCAGGTGTGTAGTGTGTAGGTACAGGTAATTGTGCAGGTGTGTAGTGTGTAGTGTGTAGGTACAGGTAAGTGTGCAGGTGTGTAGTGTGTAGGTACAGGTAAGTGTGCAGGTGAGAGATGTGTAGGTAAAGGTAGGTGTGTAGTGTGTAGGTAAAGGTAAGTGTGTAGGTGTGTAGTGTGTAGGTAAAGGTAAGTGTGCAGGTGTGTAGTGTGTAGGTACAGGTAAGTGTGCAGGTGAGAGATGTGTAGGTAAAGGTAAGTGTGTAGGTGTGTAGTGTGTAGGTATAGGTAAGTGTGTAGGTGTCTGGTCTGGCCTTGCCCGGAGCTGCGACTGAGGAGGAGACACGGAGAGCGGTCTGACAGGACCCATGATCGGGCAGGCTAAGCTAACTGCTAGCCCATGCAGACCGGCTGGCGTTTGTTCCCTTGGTCAGTGATTTTTTGTTTACTTTGGATATATGTGCTAGTTTGGATATATGTGTTAGTTTTGATATATGTTTTAGTTTACATATATGTGTTAGTTTGAATATATGTGTTAGTTTGGATATGTGTTAGTTTACATATATGTGTTAGTTTGGATATATGTGTTAGTTTGGATATATGTGTTAGTTTGGATATATGTGTTAGTTTAGATATATGTGTTAGTTTGGATATATGTGTTAGTTTGGATATATGTGTTAGTTTAGATATATGTGTTAGTTTGGATATATGTGTTAGTTTAGATATATGTGTTAGTTTGGATATATGTGTTAGTTTGGATATATGTGTTAGTTTAGATATATGTGTTAGTTTGGATATATGTGTTAGTTTGGATATATGTGTTAGTTTAGATGTATGTGTTCAGTAACACTTTAGTATGGGGAACATATACACCATTAATTAGGTGCGTATTAGCATGCAAATTAGCAACATATTGGCTCTTCATTGGTCTTTATTAAGCACTTATTAATGCCGTATTCTGCATGGCCTTATTATACAACCAGTAAGCCATTAACCATGAGTTTTCCCTCTATAACCTCAGAATTATTGCTTATTAGTAGTACCATCTCAATATGCTTTGCTTAGTATGGACTTTATAAGGTGGTAGTACCACAAGAAGAGTTATTCTCCCTTACTAACACTTAATGAATATGGTCTGTTCTTACATAACAAAACACAAAAGTACAAGTGTTAATAGTGTTAAATTACTCTAAATTAAGTTTTTGTTACTTAGAATATGTTCCCCATACTAAAGTGACATCTTCATCATTACTAATTCACTAGTAATTAAGTTTTTTTACTTAGAATATGTTCCCCATACTAAAGTGTTACCATGTGTTCTTGTAGTTCTTCAATGTGTTTATGTCTGTATGTTGTCCTGTTGTGGGCTGTGTGTTGTACTGCTGTGGGCTGTGTGTTGTCCTGTTGTGGGCTGTGTGTTGTACTGCTGTGGGCTGTGTGTTGTACTGCTGTGGGCTGTGTGTTGTCCTGTTGTGGGATGTGTGTTGTACTGCTGTAGGTTGTGTGTTGTACTGCTGTGGGCTGTGTGTTGTCCTGTTGTGGGCTGTGTGTTGTCCTGGTGTGAGCTGGGGGACGGCATTTTGTTTTGTGTCATGTGCCCCAGTACACGAGGTGACACATAAGCTGTTGGTGATTCCCGACTCTCCGGTTGGCTTTTCCTAGAGCCGGCTGTTCTGGTCGTGGGGAGGAACAGTGAGGACAGGCCAGTTGATGCAGGCAGTTGGGTGAGTTGACAGAACAGTGATTAGGAAACCGATCCCGCTAACGGCTGGAATCAAATAACTTTACACATTCTGACATTGTGCAGTTCATTAATAGGAATAAAGTCATGTACCTTTTTCAATACATTTAACAGCCAGCACACGTGGTGAGCAGTGGTAGAGGGATTCAGGTTCTTTCCTTTAATAAAAGTACTAATACAACATGGTAAAGTACTACACTGCAAGTGAAAGTCCTGCATTCAAAACCTTCAGTAAGAAAAAAGTATGTATAATCAGTAAAATCTACTGAAAATCTAAAAAGTAAAAGTACGCATTGTGCAGTAAAATGTTCCCTGTCAGTATTTTTACTATTATGTTTGATGTTTTTGGATTAATATTACTGCTGCATTAATGTGTATGCTGCATTTTACTACTGTAGATGTCTAAAGTGGAGCTCAGTGGAACTTCTTTCTATACTGTTTGTTACTTTACTCTACAGTGGTGCATCATATTCCATAAGATCATCACATGTTTGTAGCATGGCCATCCTGTGAGAATCACCTACATCTGAAATTCAGAAAATCAGCCTGATTTCAGCTTTGTGGTTGATATGGATTTCCCAACTAATCCAAGAGTTTTTTTAAATAGTTTATTGAGATTAACAAGGTAGGAGAATTTTCTCAACCCATGAAGAAACACTTTATCCTTCAGTTTATCACAAATACTCAAATTCAGCACATCTGGTTTTCACTGGACAGGAATGGTATGAACAATTATCTGAAAAGTAACTAGCAACTAAAACTGCAGGTTAGCAACTTCTATCATCTTTTTTGAAACACGAACAGCAATAGTTAACACTTCAGCCAAATCTGCTGCCGGTCTGTGATACTGCTTCCGCCGAACACCGGAAGTATTACCCATAATCGTTTCCCCAGAGACCCCCCCCCCCCCAAGGAAACTCATGGATAGCTGCCTTTCCTCACAACAACCCCCTCCCTCCCTCTCCCATCCTTAATTCTCCCCCACCAAATTTCATTAAACACATTTAATTGAGGTTAAAAATGCTTGAAGTCCAATATTCATTGAATACATTGAATTTAGGTGAAACAAAAATCATTAAGGTCAAAAAGGAATTGAACACATATAATTGAGGTAATAAAAAAAAATCCAGATCCGGATCGGTCGAGGCCCGGGTTAACAACGGCCGCCATCAGTGCTGTGTCCTCACAGGGTACCGATGGAAACAGGGAAGAAGCCGAAAGAAGAAGAAGAATTGAGGTTAAAAAATGCATTAATTCCAAAATCCACTGAATACATTTAACTAAAGTAAAAAGCTTCAGGGCCAAAATAAAACATTGCGGCAAAATCCTTTATGACATTTTTGTTTGTAGTTTAAAATGTATGAGGATTGCTCCAGATTGTTAATTAGGCCTAATTCTGGACACTAAGGAAGGAGAAAATAACTTGTACCGACTAGCTAGACAGAGGGACCGAGCTGGGAAGGATGTGCAGCAGCCTTAGGGCGATCAAGGATAGAGATGGAAATGTGCTGACAAGCGAGGAGAGTGTGCTGAGAAGGTGGAAGGAGTACTTTGAGGGGCTGATGAATGAAGAAAATGAGAGAGAGAGAGAGAGAGAGAGAGAAGAGAGAGAGAGAGAGAGAGAGAGAAGAGAGAGAGAGAGAGAGAGAGAGAGAGAGAGAGAGAGAGAGAGAGAGAGAGAGAGAGAGAAGGCTGGATGATGTGGGGATAGTGAATCAGGAAGTTCAGTGGATTAGCAAGGAGGAAGTGAGGGCAGCTATGAAGAGGATGAAGAGTGGAAGGGCAGTTGGTCCAGATGACATACCTGTGGAGGCATCGAGATGTTTAGGAGAGATGGCAGTGGGGTTTTTTATCTAGATTGTTTAACACAATCTTAGAAAGTGAGAAGATACCTGAAGAGTGGAGAAGAAGCATACTGGTACCGATTTTAAATAATGAGGGTGCTATGCAGAACTGTAGCAAGTATAAGGTATAAAGTTGATCAGCCACAGCATGAAGATATGGGAAAGAGTAATAGAAGCTAGGTTAGAGGAGAGGTGATGATCAGCAGCAGCAGTATGGTTCATGCCATGAAAGAGCACCACAGATGTGATGTTTGCTTTGAGAATGTTGATGGAGAAGTATAGAGAAGGCCAGAAGGAGTTACATTGTCTTGTAGGTTTAGAGAGAGAAAGCATATGACAGGGTGCCGAGAGAGTAGGTGTGGTATTGTATGAGGAAGTTGCGAATTGCAGAGAAGTATGTAGGAGTGGTGCAGGATGTGCATGAGGGCAGTGTGACAGTGGTGAGGTGTGTGGTTGGAATGACAGATGGGTTCAAGGTGGAGGTGGGATTACATCAAGGATTGGCTCTGAGCCCTTTCTTGTTTGCAGATGACATTATGATCTGTAGTGAGAGTAGTGTGCAGGTTGAGGAGAGCCTGGAAAGGTGGAGGTATGCACTGCAGAGAAGAGGGATGAAAGTCAGTAGGATCAAGACAGAATACATATGAGTGAATGAGAGAGAGGACAGCGAAATGGTGAGGATGCAAGGAGTAGAGGGGACGAAATATGAGTTTAAATGCTTGGGGTCAACTGTCCAAAGTAACGGGGAGTGCAGAAGTGAGGTGAAGAAGAGAGTGCAGGCAGGGTGGAGTAAGTGGAGAAGAGTGTCAGGAGTGATTTGTGACAGAAGGGTACCAGCAAGAGTTAAAGGGAAGGTTTACAAGATGGTTGTGAGACCAGCTATGTTGTATGGTTTGGAGACAGTGGCACTGACAGGAGGTGGAGCTGGAGGTGGCAGAGTTGAAGATGCTAAGATTTTCATTGGGAGTGATGGAAGAAGGACAGGATTAGGAACGAATATTTTAGAAGGACAGCTCAGGTTGGACAGTTTGGAGACAGAGCAAGCGAGACTAGATTGAGGGGGTTTGCACATTTGCAAAAGAGATGCTGGGTATGTTGAGAGAAGGAGCTGCCAGGGAAGAAGAAAAGAGGAAGCCCAAGGAGGAAGTTTATGGATGTGGTGAGAGAGGACATGCAGGTGGCTGGTTTGACAGAGGAAAATGCAGAGGACCGGAAGAGATGGAAACGGATGATCTGCTGTGGCGAACCCTAACGCAAGCAGCTGAAAGTAGTAGTAGTAGTAGTAGTAGTAGTAGTAGTAGTAGTAGTAGTAGTAGTAGTAGTAGTAGTAGTAGATCCTCTAAGTAAACCCTCTCTGGCACTAGTTGATACTTTTGGGTTCACTCAGTTTGTTCAAGAGTCAACTCATTGCAGTGGTAACACCCTTGATTTGATTTTATATAAAGGGATAGCTGTTTCTGATCTGAATGTCTTGCCAACCACATCTGCTGTGTCAGATCGTTTTTCTTGGCCTGTCCAGTTAATGTCAGCACAGATGTAATGTCACTCGCCACAGTGGTCCCTCCACTGTAACTGCATTTGGCCAGCAGCTGCCAGAACTCTTGTCTCCTTTCACTGTAGAGACTGACTCTGTTGAAAATTTCACTTGTGACTTAAATGTGGCCCTCTCTTGTCTCGTCGATTCAGTTGCACTACCAGAGCTAGGCAACTAAAGAGGCCTACACCCTGGTTTGACAATGAGACGCGTGCTCTTAAGCGGGCCTGCAGGAGTATGGAACGTAAATGACGAAAATCAAAACTGGAAGTTTTTTTTACCTATCATAGCATGAGTGTTTATTGAAATACAAGTGTGCTTTATCTGCTGCAAAAGCAGCGTACCTCTCGCTTGATCAATATTAATAAACATAATCCCAGATTTCTCTTTGATACTGCATCTAATTTTACTAAAAAGCAGGCATCTATTAGCTGCTCACCATTCACAGCCCATGAGTTTCTAGACTTTTTCTGCAATAAGGTTGATGAGATCATAAACAAAATTAGTTCAACTCCAGCAACTCCTGCAGATCTTGTCTTACCAAATTCATATATGTACAATGAGTCACTGATAGTCCCAGTTATTACAGTTTTGAGACTATCTCTCTTGATAATATGGCTAAGCTCGTGTCAGCTTCTAAACCAACTACTTGCCTACTTGACCCCTTACCAGCAAAACTTTATTTAAAGACCTTTGGCCTTTCCTGGGACCTACAATGCTAGACATTAATTTGTCACTTACTACTGGTACTGTTCCCAGCAGTTTTAAGATGGCTGTGGTTAAATCTCTACTTAAAAACCGCACCTCGATCCAGGGTCTCTTAATAACTATCGACTGGTCTCTAATCTTCCATTCTTTTTTTAGAGTACTAGAGAGAGTTGTGTATCAACAACATTCGACCCATATAAAAGAAATGATCTATATCTATATTATATATAATTATCTATATCTATATTATCTATATCTATGAACCTTTTCATTCAGCTTTCAGGGCCTGTCACTCCACTGAAACTGCTCTGACCAGAGTGTTGAATGATCTTTTACTAGCTATGGACTCTGATTCCACTTCTGTGCTTCTACTACTGGACTTCAGTGCAGCATTTGACACCATTGATCACTTTATACTATTAAGACTAAATTGTTATTTTGGTGTCTCTGGCTTAGTTCTCTCTTGACTTAAATCGTACTTATCTGGAAGAACACATTGTGTCTGCTATAGTAATATTACATCAAAATTCTCTGACGTTAAATATGGTGTACCTCAGGGCTCACTTCTTGGCCCTCTTTCTCTTTTCTCTTCTCAGTCCACTTTTCTCTCTTTATATTTTACCTCTTGGCCAAATTATACACAGTCATGGAATCAATTTGAATTGATATGCTGATGATACTGAGCTGTATGTGCCTTCACGGGCTGATGATCATTCTCAAATGATTAATGTAGAGGCCTGCTTGGCTGCTGTCAAATATTGGATGTCACAAAACTTTCTGTTTTTAAATTTGGATAAAACCGAGATGCTGGTCATTGGCCCTGGTAGACACAGACACCAATTTGATCAAGTAACGATAACAATCGACAACTCCGTGATTTCACAAAGTGTGGCAGCCTAAAATCTTGGTGTTACATTTGATCCCAGGCCTAGCCTTTCCTTTGATAAGCACATTAAAGAAATCACCAAGACTGCCTTTTTTCACTTATGTAACATAGCTAAAATTCGATCTGTCCTGTCCATGGCCGACACAGAAACTCTAATACATGCATTTGTTTCATCCAGACATGATTACTTTAATGTTCTGTTCTCAAGTCTGCTACATGCTAGTACTAAAAGTCTTCAGATCAGAATGCTGCAGCTAGAACGCTAAGTAAATCTAGGAAATTTGACCATATTGCACCAGTTCTTGCGTCCCTTCATTGGCTTCCTATCCATGTTAGATCATGGATTAGAAGCACCTTGAAGTCTGCTTCAAGGTGCTTCTGCTGACTTATAAAATCCTAAATGGGCTTGCTCCATCTTACCCGTCTGAGCTCCTTAAACTGTATATTCCATCTCGAGCTCTTCGCTCTCAAAATACAGGGCTCCTGTGTGTACCCAAAGTTAAAAATTAGTCAGCTGGTGGCAGGGCCTTTTCCTATCAGGCCTCATTCTAGTAGAATAACCTGCCTGCTGCCATCAGACAATCAAGAGTCTGTTGAGTCCTATAAAGCCAAACTTAAAACTCATCTTTTTGCCTTAGCTTACAATCAGTTGCCCTTAAGTTGAGTGCTTCACAACCTGTACTGGATGGCGGGTTGGTTTTCTGTCTCAATTTATTTACCAACCACTGTTCTGCCCACCAGATTATAGCATATAGATTATTGACAATCGCAAACTGTTCTCTTCTTTCACATGTCTTTTCTCTCTCTCTCTGAATTATGTCTTTTCCTTTCTCTTCTGTGTGTGAATGGTGTGATGTGAGTCTCCCAGGTGTGTGACGTGAGTCTCCCTCTTTTAACCCCCTCTTTGAAGTAATATAATGAGCCGTCACAGTTAAATAACTCTCCGTGGCTGTCGAGGTCCACGAGTCGGTGGTCAAAGCGAAGTGGTGCGCTTCAATTCCCTCGTTCGGGATTCCATGCTGTGTTTCATCATACAGGTCTGGAATGATTCTGCACGCCGTGTGGCACCTTGATGGTAAAGCGCGGCTGCGATATTTTAATCATGCGTTTAAATGCAGAATCTTCCACTATTGCCGGTGGCTGCATGTCCTTGGCTACGAACTGTCCTGGTGCTTTAGTGATTGGGTTTGCTCTGTGTGAATCGGCGGGCAGCTGCTGTCTCAAAGCAGCAGGAATACGTTTTTTTTATATATATATTTTTATTGAACATTGTTCATATTCGTGTACAGATTCTTGAAGAAAGTTCATTATAAAACAAACATGGCAAATATACATTCCATCCAAAAATACATAGATATATCCAAAGTGCCAAAGGGAACAGTATGTAAACATTTCTATACAGTATATCAGGAAGTACATAGAGATTTAATGTCACATGACAAATATACGGTAATGTATTATAAAAATAAGGGTACAAACAATAATAAATTAAATACATGATACACTAATTGAAAATAATAAAACATAGTCCATCATACAAGGGGGAATTAATAAGGATATCAGCCTTCTGATTCAGTGGGAAAATGTCTTAACACCTCATAAATCTTTAGAGCTTTTGTATCGGTCATTAGTTTTAAAGATTTCAAGTATAATCTAAATTCATTTAAAAAACAACAAATTTGGGGGATGACTTAAAGTATCTATTTTTATGAATAAAGACTTTGGCTAAGCAGAGGATTACAGTACAACAGAGTTCATCGTTTTTGTTTTGCAAAATCATACCAAATGTTATATTGTCTCTAGAAATCGAAGTTGGAAAGGACAAAATCCTTTGCTTTATCCATTTGTGAACGTCAAGCCAGAACACAAGTACCACGCCACATGAGAAAAATACATGGTCCGTAGTTTCTATGTCATTTTCACAAAATGAACATATATTATCGTCAAAACCAAACCGTGATCTAAGTAGTTCTTTGGAGGGATATATGTTATTCATAATTTTGAATTGTGTTTCCTTCGCTTTGGGGGGGGGGGGATAGGAAATGTTAGATACATTGTTCTCAATTTAATAATTGAATTTTTATCAAATTTGTGTAAAATGTCATTTTTGTTTTGTCTTTCAGGGAATAAGTTTTCAGTGAGACAGTTTCTAATAAAATGATTATCACATTTTTTGTCCAAGATTAAAAACCCTTGAATTGACAGTGGGGCCAATCGTGGCTGTACAGGTTGGTGAGTCATTATATTTGTTATCAGAGATACAAATTCTTTGGGGAGTGCTTTATGTAATTTAGTAAAGTCTGATTTGGAAGGCTTGAAAGTATGTTTTGTCTGGAATTGTTCATAGTTTAATAAATTACCACTAGGATCCATTAGATCAACTATTGACCATATATTTTCCTCATACCAATCCTTAAAGAATAAAGACTTGTTCCGATATAATATACACTACCGTTCAAAAGTTTGGGATCACCCAAACAATTTTGTGTTTTCCATGAAAAGTCACACTTATTCACCACCATATGTTGTGAAATGAATAGAAAATAGAGTCAAGACATTGACAAGGTTAGAAATAATGATTTGTATTGAAATAAGATTTTTTTTACATCAAACTTTGCTTTCGTCAAAGAATCCTCCATTTGCAGCAATTACAGCATTGCAGACCTTTGGCATTCTAGCTGTTAATTTGTTGAGGTAATCTGGAGAAATTGCACCCCACGCTTCCAGAAGCAGCTCCCACAAGTTGGATTGGTTGGATGGGCACTTCTTTGAGCAGATTGAGTTTCTGGAGCATCACATTTGTGGGGTCAATTAAACGCTCAAAATGGCCAGAAAAAGAGAACTTTCATCTGAAACTCGACAGTCTATTCTTGTTCTTAGAAATGAAGGCTATTCCATGCGAGAAATTGCTAAGAAATTGAAGATTTCCTACACCGGTGTGTACTACTCCCTTCAGAGGACAGCACAAACAGGCTCTAACCAGAGTAGAAAAAGAAGTGGGAGGCCGCGTTGCACAACTGAGCAAGAAGATAAGTACATTAGAGTCTCTAGTTTGAGAAACAGACGCCTCACAGGTCCCCAACTGGCATCTTCATTAAATAGTACCTGTTAGAGCCTGTTTGTGCTGTCCTCTGAAGGGAGTAGTACACACCGGTGTAGGAAATCTTCAATTTCTTAGCAATTTCTCGCATGGAATAGCCTTCATTTCTAAGAACAAGAATAGACTGTCGAGTTTCAGATGAAAGTTCTCTTTTTCTGGCCATTTTGAGCGTTTAATTGACCCCACAAATGTGATGCTCCAGAAACTCAATCTGCTCAAAGAAGTGCCCATCCAACCAATCCAACTTGTGGGAGCTGCTTCTGGAAGCGTGGGGTGCAATTTCTCCAGATTACCTCAACAAATTAACAGCTAGAATGCCAAAGGTCTGCAATGCTGTAATTGCTGCAAATGGAGGATTCTTTGACGAAAGCAAAGTTTGATGTAAAAAAAATCTTATTTCAAATACAAATCATTATTTCTAACCTTGTCAATGTCTTGACTCTATTTTCTATTCATTTCACAACATATGGTGGTGAATAAGTGTGACTTTTCATGGAAAACACGAAATTGTTTGGGTGATCCCAAACTTTTGAACGGTAGTGTATATCTATTATTCCAAAGTGCAGTGGTGTGGGGTGAAAAGTTATGTACATATAACATTCTCCAATACAACAGTATCTGTTTATGGAACTCTGATAATGAAACAGGAAGTTCATCAATATTATAGTCAGTTCTGAGTATAAATTTCATCCTCCAATTTTATTGAATAAGTGATTTGGAATACAGTACCAGAGGGAGTTACGATGTTTGATCCAAGATTTTAGCCAATTTATTTTTAAAGTTCCATTAAGGCAATCAAAATCAATAACTTTTAGTCCTCCATCCTTTACTTCTTTAACCATATGAATTTTCTTTATATAGTGTGGTCTGTTTCGCCAAATGAAATTTAGATTAATCTGATTGATTGATTTGATTAATTTTTTTTGGAATGGCGTGAGAATAGGCTGGGTAAATACACCTTGATAAGCATTCCATCTTAGTTAAATAAATTCTGCCAAGAATTGATAGGTCTCTTTGGAGCCAGATGTTTAGCTTTGATTTACATTCCTTTAACTTATTTTCTACATTCAAAGACTGACTTCGTTTTTGGTCTTTTGAAAGGAAAATTCCCAGGTATTTGATTTCTGATTTAATAGGAATATTACAGATTTCTTTTAGTGGGGTGTCATGTACAGCCAATAATTGACATTTTTTTAAATTTAGTGTTAATCCTGAAGCTTTAGAGAATTTTTCAACTTTTTCAATAGTTGTTGGAATTTGGTGTCTATCTTTTAAGAAAAATGTCGTGTCATCTGCTAGTTGGCTGATGATAACATCTGTACCTAATACATTTAATTGTTTAATGTCATCACAATTTTTGAGGTAAATTGCTAACATTTCTGTAACTAGTATGAATAAATATGGAGAAACCGGAAAACCCTGAGGAATCCCTACATTCACCTTAAAACTGGGGGTAGTGCCAGCAGGTAGTATAACACAGCTGGTAATATTCTGATACAGTCCACTGACAAAATTCCTAAAATTAACTCCAAATCCAAAATGTTCAAGTACCAAGATGATAAATGGATGCGCCACAGAGTCAAAGGCTTTATAAAAATCTAAAAACAGGAGAAACCCATCATCTTCAATTTGGTTTCTGTATTCAATAATGTCCATTACCAGCCTTATATTGTTGTGGATTGATCTTCCTTTTAGAAAACCTGATTGTGTTTCTGCAATAAGATTCGAAATCCCTGTTTGAAGACGAGTAGTGAAAATGTAGGTTAGGAGTTTGTAGTCTGAGTTTCTAAGAGTGATGGGCCTTCTATTATCTATAATTCTGGGGTCTTTTCCAGGTTTTGGAATTGAACTGATAATCCCTTGTTTCATTGTAGGTGGAAGTGTGCAAGTTTCAAATATTTCCATGAAAACTTGATGTAGTAGTTCTCTAATATCTTCCCAGAAATGTCTGTAGAAGTCACCTGTGAGGCCGTCTGACCCAGGGGCTTTATTTAAAGACAAGCGACTATTAAGCAGCAAGATGGAGGAGGGAGCGGACGCGGAATAAACAGCTCACGTAACAAACCCTGAAATCGACAAACTTGGACAAAAAACTCACAGGAAACTTTCTTTGTTTGCGTTGGAATCTATCGGAGTCGCTCTTAGAACTGAGTAGGTAATTTCGGTCACTTTCTAAAGCACACTCTAAACTAAAAATGGCTAAAGCTAACGCGAAGCTAAAGGCTCCCCAAATGCACGACCACTGCGGTCCAGAGAACATGGAGACAAACGCCAAAGGCACAAAAAACACCCTTACATCTCCTGCTAAGCCGCCAGGTCCTCAGAAAAAAACAAAAAGGAGACGAGGCCACAACTGCTGGAGCCCACGCCGAGGATACCTCGAATGCTGCTATCTTAGCTGCCATCGGTACTCTCCACAACATGATGGAGGATTTCAAGACGGAGTTGAAACAAAACACACTGACCATTGCTAACATCGCAAAAGCGGTCGAGTTTAACTCGGCCGAAATCAAAGTGTGCAAGGTTAAAAACAAAGAGTTGGATGAAGAAATAAAACAACTCCGTGTGAAGAACGCAGAGCTGGACAGGAGAGCTACAGAGGTGGAAAAGAGAGCTGCAGATCTGGAGCGCTACAAGACAGGATGGAACTTACGACTTAACGGCTGAAAAGAAGAAAAGGAGGAGAACACACGACAGCTCGTCGCTGAAATCAGCGGGAAGATCGTTCCACACTGGAAAGAGAAGATGGATCTCATGCTGGACTCTGTGCACCGTCTGGGGCCGAACAACAACAGCCGCCCTCGTCAGATCATCATGCAGTTCAATGGACGGCTCAACAGGGATGAACTCTGGCGAACCACCAAACTTCACCCAGTCTGCAAGAATCTCAACGTCCGCTTCGCAGAAGATCTCACCAAAGAAGACAGAGAGGCACGGCAAGCTGTTTGGCCGAAAGTTGAGCAAGCAAGGAGGGCAGGTCTGAAGAGCTTTTTCCGTGGCCCATATGCGTTCATTAACGGACAGAGTCACACCATAGACCTAAATAACCTGGAATGTTGATTCCTAAAACAAGTGAGTTATAAATAGAAAAAATGCTTAGGGTTTTGTTACACAAAGTTCAGTAACTACTAGCAGATAAACCTTTTTTTGTTCTTTAACAGTTCAGTTAATTATCTCTGTTTTTGTGTTCTATGTTTAGTCTAAAAAATGATATCTCTCATTTCTGTTAATGCAAGGGGTCTAAGAGACATGACAAAAAGGAAAAGCTTCTACTTATTCTGTAAAGGGAAAAATGCAAATGTTGTTTTTCTACAAGAAACTCACTCCAAGACTGAGGATACTTTATTTTGGTCTAAACAATGGGGAGATGATGCTTTCTTCAGCCATGGCACTTCAAGATCAGCAGGGGTTGCCATCCTCCTAAAAAACTTCAGAGGTCAGGTTATATCCCACAAGGCAGATGAACATGGCCACTGGTTGATTCTTACCCTAAGCATAGATGAATTGAAATTCATCCTGATTAATGTTTATGGCTACAACAATAGCACAGAAAACAGAGGACTATTTGATCAAATAAGCTTACAATTAGACAACTTAAAATGATCATACTCAACTGATAATGTTATAGTTGGAGGGGGTCTGAATTTAGTCCAGGATGATTTCTTTGATAAATATCCTCTTAGACATTCTGCAAGTCACCCTAATTCCTTATTTTCTAACTTTTGCAATGAACAAAATCTGATTGATGCATGGCGATATTTAAATCCAGGAATATTTAGATACTCATGGTTCAGCCCAAATTCAAATTTAAAATCTAGAATTGACTATTGGTTAATTGCAAGCCACTTGCTGTGCTATGATATCAACTCTGATATCTCGGCTGCTCCACTTACTGATCACAGCATTATTTCTCTACATGTTAAACCTAAAAACAGGAGTACTTATTCTCACAAATATTGCAAATTTAACTCCAGTCTAAATAAAAATTCTGATTACTGTAGAAAAATTAAACTATTGATTCAAGAGATCATAAACTTTGAAGAACTAACAACGCCTGTCAAGAAATGGGAGTTCCTAAAATATAAAATACGCCAACTCACCACCTCATTCAGTAAAAAAATTAAAAAAGATCTTGAAAGAAAAGAACTAGATATAATTAAACAGCTTAATGTTTACTGCAATAAACCTAATCCCACTGAAGATGAGAAACAGAAAATATTAAACCTTCAACCCAATTTGGATGAAATCTACACTCAGAAAGCAAAAGGAGCCTTTATTAGGTCTAGAGCTAAATGGATAGAGGAGGGTGAAAAATACTCAGCATATTTCTGTAACCTTGAAAAAAGAAGGCAAGAAAAAAATGACATTAAATCCTTGATAACTGATGATATAGAAACCACAGATGAAAAATTAATCTCCTCGGAAATCCTTAAATTCTATAGCCAGCTTTACAGCTCTAAATTTTCTAATGAGGAATGTCATGCATTCTTAAATGATATAGCAAGTTATATTCCCAAAATTGAAGATGGTTTCAAACAAACTTGCGATCATCAAATAACAATTGCAGAACTTGATGCAGTTATTAGTCACTTGTCTTTAAATAAAGCCCCTGGGTCAGACGGCCTCACAGGTGACTTCTACAGACATTTCTGGGAAGATATTAGAGAACTACTACATCAAGTTTTCATGGAAATATTTGAAACTTGTACATTCCACCTACAATGAAACAAGGGATTATCATTTCAATTCCAAAACCTGGAAAAGACCCCAGAATTATAGATAATAGAAGGCCCATCACTCTTAGAAACTCAGACTACAAACTCCTAACCTACATTTTCACTACTCGTCTTCAAACAGGGATTTCGAATCTTATTGCAGAAACACAATCAGGTTTTCTAAAAGGAAGATCAATCCACAACAATATAAGGCTGGTAATAGACATTATTGAATACAGAAACCAAATTGAGGATGATGGGTTTCTCCTGTTTTTAGATTTTTATAAAGCCTTTGGCTCTGTGGAGCATCCATTTATCATCTTGGTACCTGAACATTTTGGATTTGGAGTTAATTTTAGGAATTTTGTCAGTGGACTGTATCAGAATATTACCAGCTGTGTTATACTACCTGCTGGCACTACCCCCAGTTTTAAGGTTAATGTGTGGCGGACACCAGGGGCTATGCCTCCCACCCAGCAGGACTGTGAGCTGGGGGCGTGGTTTACGTTCCCGGACTCGCCGGTGCAGGGTTGTTCCTGCTGCAGTTGGTTTTTGGAGTTGAGGAATAAACATCAAACTCGCCTTGGTCTCCTGTGTTTTTCCTCATTCCTGCCACATTGGTGACCCCGAATTGAACATTTTTGGAGCAGAAGAGGACTGTGAATCCACTTCGGCCACGCCGCCCCAACTCTCACAGCCGGCCGTTCTCGCCGCGGCTGTGAAACTCCCAGAAACTCCCAGAGTTCTCGCAGAGCGACCCGGCCTCGTGGTTCCAGCATGTCGAGGCGCTGTTCCACCTGCGTGGAATCTCCGCGGACGACTCCAGATACTATCTGGTCGTCGCTGCGCTGGACCAGCAGTCCACACTCCGGGCCATGCAGCTGTTGCGCGCCCCTCCGCAACACGATAAATACGTCGCCCTCAAACATCTTCTGCTCCGGAGGTACAGACTATCTACCGCAGAGAGGGCAGATAGAATCCTTTCCCTATCCGGTTTGGGCGACGGGACGGCTGTGGATCTCATGGACAATATGCTGTCGCTGCTAGGCCCAGACGAAGGTGGGTTCCTTTTCCCGCACGTTTTCCTGCGCCAGCTCCCGTCTTCTGTGCGCGCGGCTTTGGCTAACTCCCCGTGTCTGGCCGCTGGTGACTGCCGAGGTTTGGCTGAGGAGGCCGATCGGGTCCTGCTGGTTACCAGACGGTTCTCTGTGCAGAGTGTGGCATCGGAGCCTCTGCAGCCGACGTCGGAGGACGCGGACCCGGCAGTGGTGGCTGAAGTGACTGCCCGGAGACGGCGCGGGAGAGGCCTCTGTTTCTTCCACCGGCGGTTCGGCGGCAAGGCGAGGCGCTGCGTCCCTCCGTGCACGTTTGAGGCGGCGGGAAACTCCAGGGCCAGCGCTCAGTAGCAGCTGTGGGCGCTGGTGGACGTCGTGAGCTGCTCTTCATTAAGGACACGATGTCAGGAAGACGGTTTCTGGTGGACTTAGGCTCGCAAAAGAGCCTACTCCCTCCTGCTAAGACAGACAGGTCAGCCGAAGGCGGCGGCCCACAGTTAAGTGCATCTAACGGTTCGTCCATTGCGACGTTTGGCACAAGGTTGGCGACTGTTTGCTTCCACGGACGCCATTTTGAGTGGGACTTTGTAGTGGCCGCCATTACTGTTCCTATTATCGGCGCGGATTTTCTGTGTGCTAATGGTCTGCTGGTTGATGTTGCAAACCGCCGTTTAATTGATGCTGTGTCTTTCGCCACTGTTCCGTGCGAGACAGGGGGAGCCGGGCCATTAACACACGCTAACTTTTTAGCATTAGGGGATGTTTTTCAGCGTTTGCTGGCGGATTTTCCATCGGTGACTACGCCTGCCTTTTCCACCACGGTTACTAAACACGGGGTAGAACATTTCATTCCCACGGTGGGACCGCCAGTTTTTGCGCGCGCGCGGCGCCTCGACGCGGTAAAATTGGCTACAGCTAAGGAGGAGTTCGCCATCATGGAGCGTCTGGGTATAGTGAGGCGTTCCAACAGCCCGTGGGCCTCGCCGCTTCACATGGTGCCCAAGGCGGATGGGTCGTGGTGGCCTTGCGGCGATTTTCGCCGCCTGAACAACGTCACCGCCAATGACCGCTATCCCATCCCACACATACAGGACTTTTCCATACGCCTGGCAGGTACCACTATCTTCTCTAAGGTGGACCTGGTGCGCGGCTATCATCAGGTTCCCGTGCGCGCAGAGGACGTGCCCAAGACCGCAGTGATCACCCCGTTTGGGCTTTTTGAGTTCATGCGCATGCCATTTGGCTTGAAGGGGGCAGCGCAAACCTTTCAGAGGCTGATGGACTCGGTGTTGCGTGACCTTGCTTTCGTGTTCGTTTATCTCGACGACATATTAGTGGCCAGTCCGTCAGCTGAAGAGCACCTGGCGCACCTGAAACAGGTTTTCCGTCGTCTGGACGAACACGGCCTGATAGTCAACCCGGCCAAGTGTCAGTTTGGACTGCCGGTGATTGACTTCTTGGGTCACCGCATTTCGCCGCAAGGCGCGGTCCCGTTGCCTTCTAAGGTGCAAGCGGTGGCGGAATTTCCCCGCCCAGTCTCTGTTAAGGCATTGCAGGAATTCTTGGGCATGGTGAATTTCTATAACCGTTTCCTCCCTCGCGCTGCCCACCTCCTTCAGCCACTTTACGAAGCCCTGCGGCTTAAGAAGGCTAACGACCCTGTCGACTGGACTCCCGAACAGGTCCAGGCCTTTGACGGAGCTAAGTGCGCCCTGGCTAACGCTGCCCTCCTCGCGCATCCCACACCCACGGCGTCCATAGCTTTAACAACCGACGCGTCTGACATAGCCGTGGGGGCTGTGGTTGAACAGCGTGTGGCGAATGCGTGGCAGCCACTCGCATTTTTTAGCCGCAAACTGCGAGATAGCGAGCGCAAGTACAGCGTTTTTGACCGGGAGTTGCTGGCACTGCACCCTGCAACCCGGCATTTCCGCTTCCTGCTGGAGGGTCGCCCATTCACGGCTTATGTGGATCATAAGCCGCTGACTTTTGCTATGTCCAAGGTGACTGAGCCGTGGTCTGCTCGCCAACAGCGCCAACTAGCGGCGAAACAGACCACACTATATAAAGAAAATTCATATGGTTAAAGAAGTAAAGGATGGAGGACTAAAAGTTATTGATTTTGATTGCCTTAATGGAACTTTAAAAATAAATTTTCTAAAATCTTGGATCAAACATAGTAACTCCTTCTGGTACTGTATTCCAAATCACTTATTCAATAAAATTGGAGGATGAAATTTATACTCAGAACTGACTATAATATTGATGAACTTCCTGTTTCATTATCAGAGTTCCATAAACAGATACTGTTGTATTGGAGAATGTTATATGTACATAACTTTTCACCCCACACCACTGTACTTTGGAATAATAGATATATATTATATCGGAACAAGTCTTTATTCTTTAAGGATTGGTATGAGGAAAATATATGGTCAATAGTTGATCTAATGGATCCTAGTGGTAATTTATTAAATTATGAACAATTCCAGACAAAACATACTTTCAAGCCTTCCAAATCAGACTTTACTAAATTACATAAAGCACTCCCCAAAGAATTTGTATCTCTGATAACAAATATAATGACTCACCAACCTATACAGCCACGATTGGCCCCACTGTCAATTCAAGGGTTTTTAATCTTGGACAAAAAATGTGATAATCATTTTATTAGAAACTGTCTCACTGAAAACTTATTCCCTGAAAGACAAAACAAAAATGACATTTTACACAAATTTGATAAAAATTCAATTATTAAATTGAGAACAATGTATCTAACATTTCCTATCCCCCCCCCCCAAAGCGAAGGAAACACACTTCAAAATTATGAATAACATATATCCCTCCAAAGAACTACTTAGATCACGGTTTGGTTTTGACGATAATATATGTTCATTTTGTGAAAATGACATAGAAACTACGGACCATGTATTTTTCTCATGTGGCGTGGTACTTGTGTTCTGGCTTGACGTTCACAAATGGATAAAGCAAAGGATTTTGTCCTTTCCAACTTCGATTTCTAGAGACAATATAACATTTGGTATGATTTTGCAAAACAAAAACGATGAACTCTGTTGTAATGTAATCCTCTGCTTAGCCAAATTCTTTATTCATAAAAATAGATACTTTAAGTCATCCCCCAAATTTATTGTTTTTTTAAATGAATTTAGATTATACTTGAAATCTTTAAAACTAATGACCGATACAAAAGCTCTAAAGATTTATGAGGTGTTAAGACATTTTCCCATTGAATCAGAAGACTGATATCCTTATTAATTCCCCCTTGTATGATGGACTATGTTTTATTATTTTCAATTAGTGTATCATGTATTTAATTTATTATTGTTTGTACCCTTATTTTTATAATACATTACCGTATATTTGTCATGTGACATTCAATCTCTATGTACTTCCTGATATACTGTATAGAAATGTTTACATACTGTTCCCTTTGGCACTTTGGATATATCTATGTATTTTTGGATGGAATGTATATTTGCCATGTTTGTTTTATAATGAACTTTTTTCAAGAATCTGTACGTGGATATGAACAATGTTCAATAAATATATATATATATAAAAATCTGTCGTGATGGCGATGGGCGCTCCAGACACAGGGTGTGCCAGCATCGCCGCGTCAGCCAGGGCGGCCTTCACATCCTTAAAAGCCTTGTCCCTCTCTGCAGACCAGTCCACGGTGTGTTTGGGGGCTGTGCCCTTCAGAGCCTCATATAGGGGGCGGAGGAGATCGGCAGCCCAGGGGATGAACCGGTGGTAGGACACCATGCCAATGAACTTCCGGAGGGACTGGGCCGTGTGTGGGCGTGGAAAGTCTGCGACGGCCTCCACCTTAGATGGAAGGGGGGCCGCCCCGTCCTTGGTGACCCGGTGGCCCAGGAAGTCGATGGTGCTCAGACCAAACTTGCATTTGGCCGGGTTAACTATCAGCCCGTGCAGGCTGAGCCTCTCGAAAAGGGCTCTGAGGTGGGACAAGTGATCGGACACGGAGGCGCTAGCGACCAGGATGTTATCCAGGTACACAAAGAGGAAAGGCAGGTCCCGCAACACTGAGTCCATGAGGCGTTGGAAGGACTGCGCGGCGTTCTTGAGCCCAAACGGCATGCGCAGGAACTCGAACAGTCCGAACGGAGCTGTCACAGCCGTTTTGGGGACATCAGGGGGATGGACGGGCACCTGGTGGTATCCACGGACGAGGTCCACCTTGGAAAAGATCACTTTCCCAGCCAGGTGGGCGGAGAAATCTTGGATGTGAGGGACCGGGTAGCGGTCCGGTGTTGTTGCGTCATTGAGCCGACGGTAGTCACCACATGGACGCCACCCACCGCCAGGCTTAGGCACTATGTGGAGGGGTGAAGCCCACGGGCTGCTAGAGCGGCGGATGATGCCGAGGCGCTCCATGTTCTCAAACTCCGCCTTGGCGACAGAGAGCTTGGTCGGGTCGAGGCGCCGAGCTCGGGCGTGCACCGGCGGCCCAGTGGTGACGATGTGGTGCTCAACCCCATGTTTGGTTGTAGATGACGAGAATGTGGGCTGAGTGAGGTCAGGGAACTCAGAGAGAAGATGGAGAAACACGTCCTCGTTGGAGAGCATGCTGGACAGCCTGACGGAGCCTGTATCGCTGAGTGCACACGCGTGTGAAGCGAAGGTGACGGCGTCAATCAGGCGTCGATTCCTAACGTCCACCAGCAGCTCATGAGCACAAAGGAAATCTGCACCGAGGAGGGGAAATGCCACGTCGGCGGTGACAAAATCCCAGCTGAACCGCTGTCCGTTAAAACACGTCAATGTGTCTCGTGCCGTACGTACGGATAGAGCTGCCGTTAGCAGCTTCCATGGGAGGGCCGTGAGCGCCCAACAGGGCGTCCACACTCGATGCAGGTACGACACCCCTCTGCGCCCCAGTGTCGCAAAGGAAACGCCGCCCCGAGATGGAGTCTTGCAGGAAAAGTAGCCTGTTGTCCTCCACGCCGACGCCCATGGCCACTAGTGAGCGCCAGCCTTGGCGTTTCCCGACGAGCTGAATTTGCACGGGGAGTTGCACTTTTTGCCCTGGCCCCGAACTTTGCATGGTAAAAGCACAGGCCGGGCTCCTGTCGCCGACCGGGGGTTGCCGCGGCGACCACCATGGAGTCACCAGGTGGTGGCGTGTGGGGGTGGGCAGGGGTGAGCGCGGACGCGCAGTGCTGCTTTTGGCTGGCCAGGGAGAACTTGTCAGCTTCTTCAGCTAGCTTGCGGCAATCGGTAATGCTGGTGTTAGCCAAAGCGGTCCGCACCTGAGCAGGCAGTTGTCGCAGAAACAGTTGGACAAAAAGGAAATCAGGTGTGTGCGCCGGTCCCAGCAGATTCAGCATCTTGTCCATGAGCTCGGATGGCTTGCGGTCACCCAAGCCCTGCAGAGAAAAGAGACGGTGGGCCCTCTCGGCGTCGGAAAGTTCAAAAATCTTCAGAAGGTGATCTTTGAGCCCCTTGTATTTGTCTTCCGCCGGAGGATTTGTAAGGAAACTCACCACTCTAGTTGCAGTCGAACACCCGAGCGCCGATACCACGTAATTGTATTTAGTAGCATCATCCGTTATTTTGCGGATAGCAAACTGACTCCCAGAACTCTGGCAATTTGAGAGAAACCGCGTTGATTTCGTCAACCATGTTCGTCTGAAAGATTGTCTCTGATAACTACCAAGAGACAAACGTCGGGGTCACCAGTGTAGAGGAGCTCAAGCAGGAGTCGTGACGACTTTCTCTTTCGGCTACACAACTTGCACCATTCATTCCTTCCACCTCTACAACAACAACAAAAACCCGCGCAGCGGAAGTGCACCACTGCAAACCCGAACAGAGAAAACAGCAGCTGTAAACAAACGTTCCTACTGGCTCAATAAGGGGAATCATGTATCCCCATAACCACTACAGTACAATGATTCGGGAAGACTTAAAATTACTATTTGTATTCATGGTGTTTTATTTTTGCATTTTCTCCAAGGCCACTACAAAATAGGCTGCGTAATGTCACCACAGCCTGAACTACGTTCGCCCAATTAATAACACACGAGCTCGCGAAATGGGGAGTGTATCGAACCGTGGAGACCGTAGCGAACGATTTGGAATTTGATCAAATATCGTCCCTCCCCTAGTCTCCCTTGTGTGCACGTGAAGTCTGTCCTCCTCCCAGGTCTCCATGGTGACGGTGGTCGCCACCTGTACAGTGCTTGGCATCCCCCTCATCACATTTTCTGTAAATGCATATAATGGTGTTATCCTATTTTAATGTTACATCCTCCTGTCACTCAGACGCGTGACTATTTTTATTTTTTTTTACATGGTGATGCTGGTCACGTGGCTCGGGTCATGGGCTGTTCCGGTGTCGTCAGGACACTACTTGGCATCCTCCTCATCACATTCTTCATATACTTTATAATTCCATTATAATTGTGTTATCCTCTTTTAATGTGGTATTGTGTAAATTGTGTAAACACAACATCATGGCACATTGTGCGTCTTGGGAGAGAGATCCTCTTCCTCTGTTGCTCTCCCTGAGGCTTCTTCCTGTTTTTCTCCCTGTTAGCGGGTTTTAGGGAGTTGTTCCTTATCCGATGCGAGGGTCTAAGGACAGGATGTTGTGTTGCTGTAAAGCCCCTGAGGCACATTTGTATTTTGTGATACTGAGCTACACAAATAACGCTGACTTGACTTGACTTACAATGTACACTCGCACCACGGATGATCCCTTCCACACTGTGTGGCTCAGCCCACCTAGTCAACACTGTAATAAACTACCCTCTCTCCGGGGCCACAGCATTCCAGTTTGCCCATGGCTTCGTCTTCTCGGAGATATCGCCTCAGTGGAAACACCACCTGAACCCCAGCAACCCATTTTGATGTCCTGAACTCTTGCCAAGAAAACAGTTCTACATCGCAACGGAAACACCAGTGGCAATATCCAGACATGAAGTTGATTCATTTGATGAAATAGGGCTGCTGTCATCGATGTCTTGGAATTAGCCAGCGACACATTAAGTCTTTCTGATCCTGGACGATGTGGTAGGTCTTGGGCATGTGTGGGTTTTCCAGGTCGCGGGATGTGCTGTCTGGTCGTGGGCCCTTGATCTTGGTTGGGTGCGCCTGGGGGGTGCTCTGCAAAGTGTGCTTCTCACTGGGGGACCAGGTGGCGGGTAGGGGACATTATCCATATCTGTGTCCATGGCCTGCATGCATGGCGGTCTGGTGCTGGCCAGGGTGCTGGTCAGGGGTCGGCTGGAGGTGGAGGATAGCCTGCCATGCTGGAGGTGCTTGGTGGGATGCTGAGTGCCCCTTGCTGGTCACAGTAGGTTGGTTTCCCTCCGGTGCCAGGGATGAGCCGCAGGCTGGTCCCGGAGGGGTGGGGTGGGGGGGTCTGCTTGGCCTCTGAGCAGCATTTAATGACAGTGCTGGGTGATGTCCTGCCTGCTGCATTCTGGCAGGACTGCGGTGAGCGCTGTTAGGTGCTTTTCAGAGCCTATTGGCTTATTGTCGTGGGTGTGGTCCGGGGGTGACAGTCTTGCTCCCGCTGCATGACTTTTCTGTGATGAGTGCAACATGTGTGGGGAGGTGGTGGTAGGACCACATGTCTGACTGTCCATGGGCGGTGGTGGGGCCCTATCTGTCCCGGTGGAGGTTGTTGTTGGGTGGCCTGGGTGGGATGTATTTGGGTATGTGGGTGTGTGCTTAGTGTGTGCGGCTGGATGGGGCGTCTACCCGATGGTGGTGGTGTAGCAGGCCACACCCCTGTGCCGTGTCTGGATAGGCATGGGCGCCCCACCCTGCATGCTGTGTGGGTGGGCGGTCCTGGCAGTGTGAGGGTCTGTCGTTTGTGGGGCCTAGCACCGGGTTTGTGCTTACCATCCACAGCTTGGGCCCCACACCGGCAGGTGCATCTTGTGCCTGCATGTTGGTGGTGTGGGCCTGGCTCATGCTTTTGGGGACTGGTTTGTGCACTATGTTGGCATGTGGGTCTGTTACTGTGCAGGCTCCTGGCCCCCCTGTGGGCTTGCTGTTCCTCTGGGGTTGTGGTGCTTTGGGCTCCGGCTGTTCTTTTGGTCGTGGGGTGTATGCACGTCTGTTGGGCCCGTGAGTGGCTGTGGAGCCTGTCTGCTGCACGGAGGCACTACGATAAGCCACAGATCTCAGACACCAGAATGTATGGGGATTAATCACGTGCACTCACGGGTGGACACTTCACATGCACATACACACTGCTAGCATCTGCCTCACACACTCGCTGGAACACACTGGATCACCTCCAGCTTCGTGATCCTTTTTCTCGCCTTGTTTTTGTCTTCTCCTTTGTCGACTGCCATCCTAACTGATCTTAACTTATGTAACCCTGTGGTTAAATTATAGGCCTTAGATATATGACATTGCACTATTAGATAAGAGTTTGGCCTATGTTTGTTATTTTGTATACCTTTTGAATATGAATATATTATATTGTTGATATTGTTCTGCAAAACAGTTGTTTACCAATGTGAAATGCATTTACTTTCGTGTTGAAACTTACCATTGTTGTGATTGGTTGGCTGTGGAGAGAATACCTTACCTTGAATGTGATTGGTTGAGAGGGCAGCGGGAAACGTGAGCACGAGCAGACTGGACGGAGGGAGGGAGGTCTCTCGTCCCTTGTGTGAGCAAAACGGAGCAGTTTGATGTCGAGTTGTTATATGCTATTTTGCGGTGAGAGAAATGTAATTGAAGTTTAGTGAACAGTGACGTGTGAGGGTGTCTGACCGAGACCCATCCCGGGAACTGTTTGTGTGGATTTGGGAGACAAACTGACTACTCGTCAGTCCCATATGTGGACCCAGCGACGTTACGGAGCGAGCTAGCCAGTCGGTGTTCGTTGCTAGCACAGCAAGACGCGCGAATGGACTGGATGCGGTAAGGGGCTCTCCCCACAGTGAGTCGGGCCGTCTTCTAGTTTAGCGAAGTAACGTTATCAGTACAGTGTAGTGGTGGGTTCATGCGACCATCGAGGAACGCAGAAGGAGTCGTCTGTTGCCGTGTTGGGCTGCCGAGGCGAGCGCACGGTTCGACCGTGAGATGGTGCTAACGGCTAACTAGCCAGTTAGCTAGGATGGCTGCCTGCCTGCCTGACGTTCGCTGCTGTGCCGCGGTGAGAAGCGCGAGACGAAGAGGAGCATTCTTTGTGAGTACAAGTTGGATGTGCGGGCTTCCAAGGGGAGCGAAGAGGGCTGTTTAGGGTCCCCACGTACCCGATAAAGAAACAGGCCTGCAACTGGGGGTTGACTTTCTTTTATTTTATTGCCGGCTTAGTTATAGGGTTATTGAGCTGTATGCTAATGTGTTAGTCTGATTAATTTGTGTATATCTGAATGCAGATGCTTGTTAGCCATTGAGGCTTATTACTTTCATTCATTCTAATAATTATTACTCATAATACATTTGTATATATAATTCTATGTACCTGTGTGAGTGTGGATTATTCATGTGTGTTTATTCCTGTGGTGTCTAGGCTATGGTAAGTGACATGTTGAGACAACCTTAAAGGGCTAATCCACCATTTTAATATGTTACTCGGTGACACATTGAGGTGTCTAGACCATGTTAGATTGCCTTAAAGGGGTAGTCAACCTTTTTAGTTGGAGTTACCAGATGACACTGTAAGACATTTAGAGCCTTTAGAACATACTTTAAACACATAAAAAGCGAAGTTAACATACTTCAATAGTTTATTGGATACCGAGTTGTATAGAGAACTCAGGAGCGTTGTCCTTGACAGTTAAAAAGGATAGATAGCGCTACACTTATCTTAACTGATCCTAACTGATCTCGATGAGCTCGAGTCAGTTGTTTTGTCAAACACACATCAGTGTCTGTCTCTATGTCTTATGGTCCCTTTTAATTTCTGTTTCCTTGTTCCTCTTGTGGTGATTGTCCCCCTATCGGAGAAGCAGTGCTGACTGGTTGTGTAGCTGATCAAACATGTGGAAGAGGGGGGCCGCCGAGTGGCGGCTATAAATACATAACCAAAACCCTGTGGCCTTGTCGCCTCACAGATCATCCAGTGGAAGGAGTTATAAGCAGGTCCTGATGGAGAACCTGAACTCCACATATGTCCAGGACACATCGACATGCAAATTCCCTGTGTTGGAGCCAAGCATGCCGACAGCACAGGTTTGAAAACAAAAATGATTGTTATTCCTCACAGAATAGATTCCAACGTATCATCACAGATTCAAACGTTGCATGTTGGAATGTGTATGACTTAATAGCGTGCTTTTAACATGCACTGTTGATGAAATGAAGGTGAAAAGGGCATGCTAAAATGTATATATAGCGCAAACACCTTTGCGCTCTATTTTCCATGCAAGCCCTGAGGATCAGGTGCCATATTCATTAAACATCTTCAGGCAAAAACAAGTTTCTAATGAGCTGATTTCTTAAAAATAATTTAAAGACTCCAATATTTTTTGTTTCAGAGTGATTCATTAAGCATTTAGCACCAAAACTAGCTCTTAAATCTGCAAAACCAGTGGTAGAGCAGTCCTACGTCATCACTTAGGACTCCTCCAAGGCCAAATCATAGAAGAAGAAGAAGAAGAAGAAGAAGAAGAAGAAGAAGAAGAAAGCCACTTTATTCTGTCTCTGTACGGTTGTTCGGTTACAATTAATTCATCCTCTGCATGTAACATCCTATTGTACAGGATGGGCTAGATACCCATCCTGTACAATAGGATGGGTATCTAGCCCATCCTGTTGTACAGGAGCAGCGGGCAGCTGCAGCACCCGGGGACCAACTCCACTGCTTCTTTCCATTGCCTTGCTCATAGCAGCCACTCACAGCAGTCTGCTGTTAGACTGGGCGGTGATCACAGGTCCAAAATTGCCTTTAATACTTTATTTCCTTTCATGGACAAGTTGTGCAAGAGGTAAAAGCTGGTCTTACATCCAATTTGGTTTTCGTTTGTTACAGTTATGACATCTAAGAGGCTCCATTAATTACCCGAACATATAGCCTATTTGATACCAAGTATTTTATTTTTGGTTCCATGTACGTGTAACCGGTTATTTTCTTGCCCGGTGCGGGATTCGATACGGGGTGTACTGCACCACAAGGCGACATCACTAACCGCTCGGCTAAAGGGTCAGACCCGTTAGCTAGGGACTAACGTGTCTTATTAGTAGTTTACATACGTAATCAGCTTATTAATAAACTAACTTTATTCAAGAATAAATTCTTTAATGGACATAATTTGCAACATAATGTGTACCTTCCACCTTTGTAATGTTCGTCTGCTCTTTGGGCTGGTATGAGAGTTGGCCTATAGGTGGCAACACTGTGTTAATCTTACGTGTCTGTGATCTACTAGACAAGAGAAGTAGAGTGATTGCGCCAACGTACAAGACATGTTCTGTACTGTGTCCCAGAGTTATAGGTAAAGCTTCATAAACCCACGTAACTGCATGATCATTTCAATATGGTGTCAGAACTGGACTCAGCGGCAACCAACAGAAGAAGAAAATAATAAATTTGAGGACGGAAAACTTCCACATTGAGACAGCTAGCTGGCTAACGTTGCTGCGGAGAAGTACCGTGCTAGCTACAATGGCAGAGGCAAAAGCTAATTTCCCGGCGATTCCAGTGCCGGAACGGATGGACCTGAAAGGAGGCGTATTCAACAACGTGACATTCTTTAGAGCACAATGGGAAAACTACCAGATGCAACGGGACTGAATGAAAAGGATGACAAAATCCGCGTGGCTACTCTGCTGACCGTGATGAGTAAGGAATGCCATGTGCTGCAACGGCACCTTCACAGGACAGATGTAGACAGACGCAAACCTGATAAGATTCTAGATGCACTTGAAAAGCACTTCGAGCCATCCAGGAATGAGATTTATGAGCGCTGTATATTCCATACCGCTCAGCAGAGCCAGTGTGAGTCAGCACTGCGCTGACTTGAGGAAGTTAGTGCACACCTGTGATTTTGGCGCTTTGAATGAGGAAATGATACGTGACAGGCTTGTCATTGGGACAAAAGACGTTGGCGCTCGCACGCACATGCTGAGGGAATCCAACCACACGCTAGCGACAGCCATAGATACTTTTGTGTCTATGGCTGTCCAGGCCTTTGGCTGTCCAGGCCTTTTGTCCTTGCATGTGACAAGTTTGATCAATACACCCATGGCAGGGAGAGCATTACAGTGCACAGCGACCACAAGCCACTGGAGGTGATCTTCAAAAAGTCCCTCCTCACAGCCCCCAAGAGGCCGTGAGGAGGCTCCAACGCTATCAGCTGCAGGTACAATACAAACCGGGCAAACTGCTGCATGTAGCGGATTTTCTCCCCAGAACGGCTCAACCAAATATGACACACACGCAAATGCAAACACCAGCCACAGTCTACGCCATGAGCCTGATTACAGAGGCCCTTGAAGGTGTGGATCACAGCAGCTGTACCAATATCTCCACAAAGACACTGGAGTCCATCAGAGCCGCCATGCTCAAAGATCCCTTATGTCAGGCTCTGTGTGCCCAAATCTCTGAAGGCTGGCCCATCTCTAAACGAGCAGTTGATCAAACACTGAGACCGTTTTGGACATTCAAGGACGAGCTAGCCATTGACAATGGACTGATATTCAAAGGTGACAGAGTGTTCATCCTAGAGCTACTACGCGATGGCTTCCTATCAAAGATTCCCTCAGGGCACTCTGGCATTGAAGGCAGTCCCAGGAAGGCACGGGACACAGTATTCTGGCCAGGAATAACGGAGGAGGTGAAGAAGTATGTGAGCAGATGTAGCACGTGCAACACCCTTCAGGGGAGACAGCAGAAGGAATCACTCAATCCCTATCATCTCCCCAAACTCCCACGGTCTAAGGTAGGCGTGGACCTATTCACCGTGAACCAATTACACTACCTCATCGACTACTACTCGGACTACTGGGAGCTGGATGAATTGGAGGACACCACAGCATCTATAGTCCATGGGCCAGAGCCCAAAATTTCCTATTTCGGTACACTCAAGGTGGCAAAACTTACTTATAATTTTTGAAAGGATCCATGTCTGTAGATGATATTTTGGTATGATAACAATTCCTGAGTGGCAGCTGTATCACAGTTATCAGCTCATGAAGTTAACCACCCGCTAAAGTAAATTGCATTTTAGACGCTGGTGCATATCCTGGTTTAGCCTCATGGTCAGGACATTTTTCAATGTTCTATAATATTGTCTTTGGTATCATTTTAAAGGGGACCTTCTTAGCTTTCATTCAAGCCCTGTTGTGGATATTTCTCACAAATATAGAGGTCACTTGAGCTCTTCAACCCGTCAATAACACACATCTTTCTGCAATGTTCGCCTAAACTATATACTTTCTTTTAGCCCTGTGGCATCTAGGAATATCAGGGACACAAAACACAAAAACTGGAATACTCACAGGACTGTAAAGATTCAGGAAATGTATAATATACCCATACTATTTCATTGTGTGAGGTGATTGTGAACCTTAAATTAGAAGGGCATTATTACTAAGAAACTAACTAGACCAAAGCCAGTTAGTCCATGGGTCAGACCAGATATCGATATCACCCAAGGTGACACAACTTCACTGGTGCCATTTTATTTGGTACACTAACAGAAGTAAAATAATACATGATAACCTTTCCAAATGAGCAGCTATTTCATTTTTCTTTCAGGAAACCTGTTTCTGTGCCTCTCACGATTGTGTATTTGCCCAGATTTTTACAAATATAGCATTTCAACACCCCTGGTACTGATTAGCCTAGCTTAAACTCTGGGACAGTTCTTAGTTGGCCAACAACCAAGGATAACCAGTACTGTGTACTTCCATTCATTGTGCTAAGCTAGGCTAACGTGCAGCCAGATAGCTTTCTACTAAACACATATAGAGGAAACTGGTATCTATCTTCTTGACTCACTCTGGAGAAGATTGTAAGCTAATTTCCCATAATGTTAGCATGTTCTTTTAATGTATATGTTAATATGATTAGTTAAAGTGGCTACGAGGAACTTTCATCTTGTGTTGATTTTAGCGGCCTCATGTGGACAAAATACAGCTGTTGCATAGCAACTAGGTAATGTATCTATTTGTGGCTATGTAAGATAAATAATGGTAATATGACGCTGGTGAAGCAAAGTAAACTTTGTTTTAGTAGTGTTCATACACCTAAGTTACATGTATTTGTTTGTATGTGGCAGGTGAAAACTGACTGAATATGGCCACTGGTGAACAAGCAAGTTTTTACCCAATACCAAAGCGCCCACGGGTGGAGTGCATTATCCACTGTTCTGATGATACAGATAAGCTGGTTTCACTACAAAGTGTCGACTCATGGAGAACTCTGCTCAGGGCAGCTCAGATACCAAATCATGCACCAGTTTTGAAACTGGAAAAAGACATTCCTGAGGGACAGATTCCAGCAATCTACTACCACAGAAAGTGTCGCAGTATCTTCACTATGAAGCAAATTCTTGATGGCCTCCTTGCAAAAGAAAAGAAAAGTTGTGTCTCTGCTGAAGAGAAACAATCTAAGAGAGTAGCTCGACATGCTCCAAGTACATCTAGGACTTATGATGCAGAGTGCATATTTTGTCAGAAAAACAGCAAATATTCCAAGAGACAGAATACGAGAGAAGTACTGGTGCAGTGTCGAGAACTGCGAGCTGATGCAAAGATCAGGAGTGCAGCCACAAAGAAAAGGGACAGCAGAATCCTTGCCATTGTGAGTAGAGACCTTGTAGCAGCTGAAGGGCACTACCACAGGTCATGCTATAGACTTTACACCAAAGAAGAGGTTTCCAAAGGAGAAGTTGCCGGCAACGAAGATGATGATGCTGCAGCCCAGTATGAAGCTGCTGTGAATAACGCATACAATGAGCTGTTCCTCTTCATCAGGATGGAGCTTTTGGGCAATCCTCAAGTGATGACAATGACTGATCTCTCTTCTAGACTGGTAGCTTCAATGAACTCCCAAGGCATTGCCCAAGTCAAGGAATCAACCAAGAAGCACATAAGGCGAAACCTGGAGAGTGAGTTTGCTGGAGCCTTGCAGATATTCGCTAATGAGAAAGGAAAATTCCTCCTCTATCCCGATAACTTGTCCATGAGGGAACTTGCCAAAGAAAATCAGTCTCTCGAAAGGGAGCTGCAGACCCTGAAAAGTGTCAGTGCACAAGATGTTATAGCCAAAGCAGCCATCAAATTGAGAGCAGACATTAAAAGTCAAGATGTTCCTCAAACCTGGCCGCCTGAAGTCAAACCAGAAGCAGAATGTCCTACCATTCCAGAGTCGCTCATTATCTTCCTGTACTCTCTACTCACAGGCTCAAATGATCCTGATCATCCATACCAGAGAGTGCAGTGCCTTCTGCAGTCATTTGGCCATGACATAGTATATGCAGTGACATGTGGAAATACCAAGCCTTCCAAGCACATTGTTCTGCCATTCAGTGTCAAATCGTTGACAGGAAATGTAGTTGATAAACATCCTCAACCGACTTGGTCAAAGTGTGTCCTATTTACAGATGGAAGAGATCAACACTGCCCTATGTCTCCAGAAAATCTCATCATCAGGGAGTGGCATTGCCCTTCCAGCTAACATCCATCCTGGCATATTCACAACTTTAGCCTGGGACAATATCGACCGTCTTGAAGAAACTGTCAGTGGTGAGGGAACATCTCACAGAGTCAATGGGATTGCTGTGCAAGCAAAGCCAGTCAACCCACTTCCTGTCCAACCCATGCCCACTGTTCCCAAAACAAAGAAGAGAAGCATTGATGGACCCCCACCAATGTTACCAACTTACAATGCTGGACAACGGGTAGGGCCACCACAAAGCAAAAAGTCAGATGCCGATACTGCAGCCAATACTAAGCTTGCCAGAGAGAAAAACCTTCTTTGGGTCCTAGCACGCATGTCACAACAAGAAGAACAGTCAGTCAGCAGCTGGACAGGCTTCAACATCCTGACTCGAGGAGAGATGACGGTCATCCCCGACAATATAGGCTATCTGCCTACCATCAATGCTCCAGCGACACAAATGTCTACTGTCAACGAGGTGCTTAACCAGTCACTGAGCATCATGCAGTGCTTAGGCCTGAGGAAGATTGTCTGTGTCTTTGACCAAGCCCTGTATGCGAAGGCTGTCGAGATCACATGGAAACACCATGACAAGTTCCATGATATCATCGTTAGGCTTGGGGTATTCCACACCATCTGCACACTGCTGGCAATAATAGGAAAACGTTTCCAAGATGCTGGACTCAAAGACCTCTGCATTGAGTCTGGCATGATTGCAGAAGGCTCAATTGCTGGTGTTATGGATGGCCGCAAGTACAACAGGGCAGTGCGACTACACAAGCTCCTGTATGAGGCTCTCATGCGACTGACCTTGAATGGTTTCCTGTCCCGGTTGGAAGAAACTCACAGGAATGACATGGTTCACCTGAATGAGACACTGAAGACCATTGACAGCCTTGGGAAAGAAGTATCACAACATGCTTTGAAGGAGGTCCTCGAGAACAGCTCTTGTACACGCATCATGGATCTATTTGAAGTCTACCGTGAGTTCCTTAGAGGTGGAAACGGCAGCCTCTCGAACTTCTGGATGTCCTATTTGGACATGGTTGAAATCTTGTTGGGGCTCATCCGAGCATCCAGAGAGGGAGACTGAATGCTACACTTGGCTAGCATTCGAGCAATGATCCCATGGTGCTTTGGTTATGACAGGATGAATTATGCACGCTACCTCCCCTACTACTACGCCCAGATGTCTGAGCTGCCCATCACACACCCAGATGTGTACACAGAATTCATGGAAGGAGGCTTCTCAGTCCAACTGGGCTCCACCAATCCCTTTGGCCGAATCCCTGTTGACCAAGCTATAGAAGAAACGGTGAACAAAGACACCAAAAACAGCTGGAGGGACAAAGGGATTCAGCTTGAAGCCAGGAGCTGTGACCAAATATTATCTCACAGCTGAGTATAGAAGCATGTACCTCAGACAGCTGAGAGACCTGACAGGTCAAGGCAGGTGCAAATGGTCTCATCCAGATCTACAGAGTCCAAGGATCAAGAGAGATGAAGCAGATGTCCAGTCTCTCATGGACCTTATGGAGAATAACTGGCTCAATCCTATGTCCCCTGATGACATTGATTTGGTTAGCCTCTCCACTGGCAACATGGCTCCACCTGATGTGACCATAGATCTCTTGAGAGCTCTTGAGAAAGGAGAAGAGGCCTACCAAGCATTCCAGCAAACAAGGTTAGATGCAGACCCACCACCTGTGAAATTCCACGACAAGATGACCAAGCAAAGTCTGAAAACATTCTCCAATGTCAGCACAAAACAAGCTCATGGAAAGAAAGCACAGGATGTGGTTCTGAAGGCAGATAGAAACCTTTTCAGTCACATGATCCTGGTGGCTGAAAGCAGGAAGGTGAATCTGAAGGATGTCCTTGCCTACCCATTGGGCCCACTACCATGGGCACTGGCAAATGCTGATGGGTCCTTACGAAAAACAAACAAGGCTGCACTTGCCAGAGAGCTTGAAAAGAATGCATCTCCTGCAGAAGACATCCCAATCCCATCTACTTCCATCATTGATGGGATGAGCCTGGTCCAAAAAATGAATGGCAACAACAAAACCTTTGCACAGGTGGCAGAGTCAGCCTTGACCCAGGTCCTCCATGAGGGAGCACAGAGTGGGAGGATTGATGTTGTTTTTGATGTCTATCACCAGACTTCGATCAAAGATGCTGAACGACTGAACCGGGGTGGAGACATCACTCTCCAGTACAAGAATCTTGCAGGGGGACACCACGTCCAGCAGTGGAGAAAATTTCTGTGCAGTTCCTCCAACAAGACCAGTCTCATCAAGTTTCTGGTGGAAGAGTGGAAACTCCCACGATACAGAGCTATGCTGCATGGCAAGGTGTTGTACATGACCTGTGAGGAAACCTGCTACAAGTTGACAGAAGATGGGTGTGAGGAAGCAGCAGAACTGCACTCCACACATGAAGAAGCTGACACCCGTCTGCTCCTGCATGCATTGCATGCAGCAAATGCGGGCTCAAAGTCAGTTATCATCACAGCTGAGGACACTGATGTCATGGTGCTTTGTCTTGGCTTCCAGAAGGACATCACCTGTCCCATCTACCAGAAGTGTGGGACTCAGAACCGCACACGGTTTGTCGACATCACCAAACTGGCAAGTTCACTTGGAGACAGCATCTGTGACAGCCTAATTGGCTTACATGCCTTCACAGGCTGCGACACTGTCAGTACATTCGCTGGTCGAGGGAAGCTGAATGCCCTGAAGATAGTGAGAAAGCACACTTCCTGCCAAGAGACTTTTAGTCAACTGGGACAGACATGGAATGTGAGTGATGAGCTGTTCCAGAAAATTGAGCAGTTCACCTGTCGGATGTATGTTGCTAATAGCAGCACTGCTGAGGTGAACAAACTGCGTTACCAGCTCTTCTGCACCAAAAGGGGAGAGGTTGAGTCCAGCCAGCTGCCACCATGTAGAGACTGTCTCTTTATGCATGTTCAACGAGCCAACTACCAGGCAGCAATATGGAAGTGCTGTCTGCAGGCTAACCCTGTGGTGCCAAGCCCTACTGAGTATGGATGGACAGACGATGAAGGCAAGCTGGCCATTTACTGGATGCGCTCCCCACCTGCACCAGATGTGGTCTTGGAAATGCTAACATGCAAGTGTGTGCATTCATGCAAAATGCCAAGCTGCATGTGCCTGTCAAATGGACTTCCATGCACAGACATGTGCAGGTTACAGACCTGCAGTAACCAAAAACAGCAGGATGGTCCAGAACTGGACTTTGAACTTGGGGAGTCAGATGATGAGAGAAACAAGCAGTTTGATGAATGACAGTGTGATGATTCTGATGGTATTACTGTGGTAGTAGTCTATTGATGCACAGGATGTTGATTCTGGACTTGGTTACCCAGAGCTTGATAACAATAATGTAACCATATTCACATATACCCATTACCCTACCCATTACCATTACATATACCCACTAATGATATGGGATTACATGTATCATTGACTAAGTATATGTAAATGTCAATGTTGTTTAAAATATTAAAATAGTTCATTACCTCACTATGGTATTCCTTTTTATCATGTATTTTGATTGTGTATTTAAACAAATGTATAGAGACCAGTTTGTGACCTAACTGGCTTTGGTCTAGTTCTCATTTAAGGCTCACAGTCACCTCACACAATGAAATAGTATGGGTATATTATACATTTTCTGAATCTTTACAGTCCTGTGAGTATTACAGTTTTTGTGTTTTGTGTCCCTGATATTCCTAGATGCCACAGGGCTAAAAGAAAGTATATAGTTTAGGCGAAAATTGCAGAAAGATGTGTGTTATTGACGGGTTGAAGAGCTCAAGTGACCTCTATATTTGTGAGAAATATCCACAACAGGGCTTGAATGAAAGCTAAGAAGGTCCCCTTTAAAATGATACCAAAGACAATATTATAGAACATTGAAAAATGTCCTGACCATGAGGCTAAACCAGGATATGCACCAGCGTCTAAAATGCAATTTAGTTTAGCGGGTGGTTAACTTCATGAGCTGATAACTGTGATACAGCTGCCACTCAGGAATGGTTATCATACCAAAATATCATCTACAGACATGGATCCTTTCAAAAATTATAAGTAAGTTTTGCCACCTTGAGTGTACCGAAATATCGTCTGGCCCATGGACTACTACTGTCATCGATCGCTGCAAACAGCACTTTAGCCGTTATGGCATCCCTCACACTGTCATCTCAGACAACGCCCCCCCCCCCCCCCCCCTGGACTTGACTTTCAGACCTTCTCAAATGACTGGGACTTCCGACACGTAACATCATCACCATACCACAGCCAAAACAATGCCAAGGCGGATTCAGCTGTCAAAATAGCCAAAGCAATGTGAAAACCAGATAATAACATCTCAAGCTATGTGATGAAAACCAACATTTTTATTTCCCAGTTATAACATGTCAAGCTGTGATGAAAACCAACATTTTTATTTCCCGGTTATAACATGTCAAGCTGTGATGAAAATCAGTTAATAACATCTCAAGCTGTGATGAAAATCAGTTATAACATCTCAAGCTATGTGATGAAAACCAACATTTTTATTTCCCAGTTATCACATGTCAAGCTGTGATGAAAACCCAACATTTTTATTTCCCAGTTATAACATGTCAAGCTGTGATGAAAATCAGTTATAACATGTCAAGCTGATGAAAATCAACATTTCTTTGCAAACATATTGAGTCAGGTTTGAGCAGGAGACTGTTGCCTCGGGTTTTTGATGAACTTACTGAAGCAGCCTGGTGTGTAAGATTGTGTCAGAACAAACCGGCTGCTGCGGGTGGCAGTTTCACATTGTGTGCGTTGTCCTCTGGGATTTGGCATGTTTATTGAATGTTGGACCAACAACAGTAGGTGACAACAACAGTTTTGTTCTCAGCGCTGGTCCTTCACTGCTGATTTCCTTGATAAGGATGTCGCCATCCATTTGTTCTGATGACGGATCTTGGAGCAGTGGCAGCTCACGGGTCACGTGAGGAGAAGGGTTATGTGGGAATGCGGCTGCGCAAATATTCCAACACAGCATCTGTTCCCTTGGCAACGATGGCTGCTCTTGGAGCCCGGAAGGGGTTCCCTTGTAGACTAAGACACCTGGAGAAGACAGACAATGGCTTTCATTTGTTATTTTCTCTTCTTTTCAAACGTTCTCTTCCCACAGTCAGCCTCGGCATTCAGAATAGGACAGACTACCAGGTCCAGAGTAAGGTCTGCAACACAGTCCACAACCCCCACATCAGATGTATCTGTGTGTGTGTGTGTGTGTGTGTGTGTGTGTGTGTGTGTGTGTGTGTGTGTGTGTGTGTGTGTGTGTGTGTGTGTGTGTGTGTGTGTGTGTGTGTGTGTGGATGTATATCAAACCTTAGGTTGGTACACAGTCCCAGCTCAGGAGGTATGTTTAGCAGGTCATTGTTTGAGAGATCCAGAGTTGAGAGATTGACCAGTTGCCTTAAACGGCAAGGGTCTATCCCGCCCACCTGATTGTCACTGAGCAACACCGTCTCCAGGGAAACTACCTGATACAGAACATCAGGGAAATACTTGAACCTACGACAACCAGCAAGAAAAACAGTAAGGAAACATTAGGAGAGTGACAGAATGTTTGGCCATGATCATTTCTGAACGCTTAACTGACAAGCTAACTGATGACTATATTAAGTAGCTAACTGACTGTACAGCACACAGCAGGCCTAGTTCTGACCAGCCACCAAGCCATTATCCAAGACTGTACAGCACACAGCAGGCCTGGTTCTGACCAGCCACCCAGCCATTATCCAAGACTGTACAGCACACAGCAGGCCTGGTTCTGACCACCCACCCACCCAGCCATTATCCAAGACTGTACAGCACACAGCAGGCCTAGTTCTGACCACCCACCCAGCCATTATCCAAGCCTGTACAGTACACAGCAGGCCTGGTTCTGACCACCCACCCAGCCACTATCCAAGACTGTACAGCACAAAGCAGGCCTAGTTCTGACCACCCACCCAGCCATTATCCAAGATTGTGCAGCACACATCAGGCCTGGTTCTGACCACCCAGCCAGCCAACCACTATCCAGACTGTACAGCACACGGCAGGCCTGGTTCTGACCAGCCACCCAGCCATTATCCAAGACTGTACAGCACACAGCAAGCCTAGTTCTGACCACCCACCCACCCACTATCCAAGACTGTACAGCACACAACAGGCCTAGTTCTGACCACCCACCCAGCCACTATCCAAGACTGTACAGCACACAGCAGGCCTAGTTCTGACCAACCACCCAACCACTATCTAAGACTGTGCAGCACATAGCAGGCCTAGTTCTGACCACCCACCCAGCCACTATCCAGACTGTACAGCACACAGCAGGCCTAGTTCTGACCACCCACCCACCCAGCCATTATCCAAGACTGTGCAGCACACAGCAAGCCTAGTTCTGACCACCCACCCAGCCATTATCCAAGACTGTGCAGCACACAGCAGGCCTGGTTCTGACCACCCAGCCAGCCAGCCACTATCCAAGACTGTACAGCAGGCCTGGTTCTGACCACCCACCCAGCCAATATCCAAGACTGTACAGCACACAGCAAGCCTAGTTCTGACCACCCACCCAGCCACTATCCAAGACTGTACAGCGCACAGAAGGCCTAGGTCTGACCACCCACCCAGCCATTATCCAAGACTGTATAGCACACAGCAGGCCTAGTTCTGACCACCCACCCACCCAGCCATTATTCAAGACTGTACAGCACACAGCAAGCCTAGTTCTGACCACCCACCCATCCACTATCCAAGACTGTACAGCACACAACAGGCCTAGTTCTGACCACCCACCCAGCCACTATCCAAGACTGTACAGCACACAGCAGGCCTAGTTCTGACCACCCACCCAACCACTATCTAAGACTGTGCAGCACACAGCAGGCCTAGTTCTGACCACCCACCCAGCCACTATCCAAGACTGTACAGCACACAGCAGGCCTAGTTCTGACCACCCACCCAGCCACTATACAGACTGTACAGCACACAGCAGGCCTAGTTCTGACCACCCACTCACCCAGCCATTATCCAAGACTGTGCAGCACACAGCAAGCCTAGTTCTGACCACCCACCCAGCCATTATCCAAGTCTGTACAGCACACAGCAGGCCTGGTTCTGACCACCCAGCCAGCCAGCCACTATCCAAGACTGTACAGCAGGCCTGGTTCTGACCACCCACCCAGCCAATATCCAAGACTGTACAGCACACAGCAAGCCTAGTTCTGACCACCCACCCAGCCATTATCCAAGACTGTACAGCACACAGCAGGCCTAGTTCTGACCACCCACCCAGCCACTATCCAAGACTGTACAGCACACAGCAGGCCTGGTTCTGACCACCCACCCAGCCATTATCCAAGCCGCTTTATCCGAATTCGGATTGCGGGGATGCTGGAGACTATCCCAGCAGTCACTGGGCGGCAGCTGGGGAGACACCCTGGACAGGCCGCCAGGCCATCACAGGGCCATCATTATTATTATCATTATCATTGGTATTATTATTATTGTTGTTGATTATTGCTATTATAATATTAAATATATCTTTATTTATATTTATATAATACCAAATTATTTAATAATTCTGACCATGAAGTTAAAAAGGTAAACTATCTCAATAAATACTACAGCACTCCTCACATTATTAATTCGTTCTTGAACAAAATTTTCTTCAGCTTGGTGACAAATACCCAAGAAATACAAGATAAGTACAAATACCAGGACAGCCGTCGATTTTCTGTAGTCGCCACTGGAATGTTCTGGGTAAGATACTCCAATTGTTCCACACAACACATATTAAGCCTCCTGATATCAAAGTATCAAGAAAACATCCAAAATTACCGTTATTAAAGACGAACACTGTCTACAGGACATCTTCATCACTTCACTGTTTATAACCCCTCTCTTCTACTGAATGTCTTCATCACTTCACTGTCTATAACCCTCTCTTCTACTGGACATCTTCATCACTTCACTGTCTACAATCCCTCTCTTCTACTTGATGTCTTCATCACTTCACTGTCTATAATCCCTCTCTTCTACTGGATGTCTTCATCACTTCACTGTCTATAATCCCTATTTTCTACTGAACGTCTTCATCGATTCACTGTCTATAATCCCTCTCTTCTACTGGACGTCTTCATCACTTCACTGTCTATAACCCCTTTCTTCTACTGGACATCTTCATCACTTCACTGTCTATAACCCCTCTCTTCTACTGGACATCTTCATCACTTCACTGTCTACAATCCCTCTCTTCTACTGGATGTCTTCATCCCTTCACTGTCTACAATCCCTCTCTTCTACTGGACGTATTCATCACTTCACTGTCTATCATCCCTCTCTTCTACTGGACATCGTCACCACTTCACCGTCTACAATCCCTCTCTTCTACTGGACGTCTTCATCGATTCACTGTCTATAATCCCTCTCTTCTACTGGATGTCTTCATCACTTCACTGTCTATAATCCCTATTTTCTACTGCACGTCTTCATCGATTCACTGTCTATAATCCCTCTCTTCTACTGGACGTCTTCATCACTTCACTGTCTATAACCCCTCTCTTCTACTCGACATCTTCATCACTTCACTGTCTATAACCCCTCTCTTCTACTCGACATCTTCATCACTTCACTGTCTACAATCGCTCTCTTCTACTGGATGTCTTCATCACTTCACTGTCTACAATTCCTCTCTTCTACTGGACGTCTTCATCACTTCACTGTCTATAACCCCTCTCTTCTACTGGATGTCTTCGTCACTTCACTGTCTATAATCCCTATTTTCTACTGGACGACTTCATCGATTCACTGTCTATAATCCCTCTCTTCTACTGGATGTCTTCATCACTTCACTGTCTATAATCCCTATTTTCTACCGCAAGTCTTCATCACTCCACTGTCTATAATCCCTGTCTTCTACTGGACGTCTTCATCACCTCACTGTCTATCATCCCTCTCGTCTACTGGACATCTTCATCACTCCACTGTCTATAACCCCTCTCTTCTACTGGACATCTTCATCACTTCACTGTCTATAACCCCTCTCTTCTACTGGACATCTTCATCACTTCACTGTCTACAATCCCTCTCTTCTACTGGATGTCTTCATCACTTCACTGTCTACAATTCCTCTCTTCTACTGGATGTCTTCATCACTTCACTGTCTACAATCCCTCTCTTCTACTGGACGTTTTCATCACTTCACTGACTTCACTGTCTACAATCCCTCTCTTCTACTGGATGTATTCATCACTTCACTGTCTATCATCCCTCTCTTCTACTGGACATCGTCACCACTTCACTGTCTACAATCCCTCTCTTCTACTGGACGTCTTCATCGATTCACTGTCTATAATCCCTCTCTTCTACTGGACGTCTTCATCACTTCACTGTCTATAATCCCTATTTTCTACTGCACGTCTTCATCGATTCACTGTCTATAATCCCTCTCTTCTACTGGACGTCTTCATCACTTCACTGTCTATCATCCCTCTCGTCTACTGGACATCTTCATCACTCCACTGTCTATAATCCCTGTCTTCTACTGGATGTCTTCATCACTTCACTGTCTATCATCCCTCTCGTCTACTGGACATCTTCATCACTCCACTGTCTATAATCCCTGTCTTCTACTGGACGTCTTCATCACTTAACTGTCTTTAATCCCTCTCTTCTACTGGACATCTTCATCACTTCACTGTCTATTATCCCTCTCTTGTACTGGACGTCTTCATCACTTCACTGTCTATTATCCCTCTCTTGTACTGGACGTCTTCATCACTTCACTGTCTATCATCCCTCTCGTCTACTGGACATCTTCATCACTCCACTGTCTATAACCCCTCTCTTCTACTGGACATCTTCATCACTTCACTGTCTATAACCCCTCTCTTCTACTGGACATCTTCATCACTTCACTGTCTACAATCCCTCTCTTCTACTGGATGTCTTCATCACTTCACTGTCTACAATTCCTCTCTTCTACTGGATGTCTTCATCACTTCACTGTCTATAATCCCTCTCTTCTACTGGACGTCTTCATCACGTCACTGTGTACAATCCCTCTCTTCTACTGGACGTTTTCATCACTTCACTGACTTCACTGTCTACAATCCCTCTCTTCTACTGGATGTATTCATCACTTCACTGTCTATCATCCCTCTCTTCTACTGGACATCGTCACCACTTCACTGTCTACAATCCCTCTCTTCTACTGGACGTCTTCATCGATTCACTGTCTATAATCCCTCTCTTCTACTGGACGTCTTCATCACTTCACTGTCTATAATCCCTATTTTCTACTGCACGTCTTCATCGATTCACTGTCTATAATCCCTCTCTTCTACTGGACGTCTTCATCACTTCACTGTCTATCATCCCTCTCGTCTACTGGACATCTTCATCACTCCACTGTCTATAATCCCTGTCTTCTACTGGATGTCTTCATCACTTCACTGTCTATCATCCCTCTCGTCTACTGGACATCTTCATCACTCCACTGTCTATAATCCCTGTCTTCTACTGGACGTCTTCATCACTTAACTGTCTTTAATCCCTCTCTTCTACTGGACATCTTCATCACTTCACTGTCTATTATCCCTCTCTTGTACTGGACGTCTTCATCACTTCACTGTCTATAACCCCTCTCTTCTACTGAATGTCTTCATCACTTCACTGTCTATAACCCTCTCTTCTACTCCTCTCCAGGTATGGATGGCCGCTGGTTCAGAGAGGAACTTATCCGCCTTTTGACAGGTTTTGTTTTTAGTTCTGCTGGTTGTCCACACACCATCCTGACAACAAACCAAGGGCTGAAGTGGGGGTGCCGGTTTAGTCGCTGACGACCCGACGGTTGCAGTTTAACGTCGTACCCAGGACTTGCATATGTTGCCTTCCAGTAAATAAACAGTTGTCACTTTATGATACTTTCTCAGCTCTTAAATATATTTCTGTAATGCTGTTAAATTACTTTTATTGCTATAAATAATAAATAAATGAATAATGCTACATAATAAATTGAACACTTTAAATGGAAGATCCCCATCCCCCCACCACCACCCACCCTGTGATTGACATCGGCCAATTCTGATTCAGGTGATTGGACCCAAAACCCCTGATCAGAGCATCCCTATAAGTCTATTTACACAAGTCTTTTTTTATACAATTATACAAGTCTATTTACATACACAAGTCTGTGATGGTTGTCAGACCTTTATCCTTCCTGTAAGTAAAGGCTTGATCAGATTGGGATGGAATAAAATAATGATTGAAACAAATAGAAGAATGGACAGAAATTTCGGTTCTGAGACCACTCTTAATTTGATTCAAACTTTTAATTGTGTTTTGCAGGACAAAACCATCTTCCAGCAGATGCAATGGATAATCCTTTGTGGAAAACAGAAGAGCTTACAGAGAAGTGTTCCTGGCTGTATGAAACTCAGCTGCAGCCACTTGGGTGTAGCAGAGACACACTTGTGTGAGGGAACTGATCCTGACAGTAAATTACGGCTCTGGCATTGGCCGCCACATAATAATGTTGGAAAACTGGAGGGGATAAACCCTCCAGTTTCTTAGACTTTTGTAAATAAGTCTTGGACATACAATGGGTTTCATAACCCCAAACGAACGGCATTGTTATTGAATCACGTTTTGAAAAGAATGACATCCATCCATCCATTATCCAAACTGCTTATCCTGCTCTCAGGGCCACGGGGATGCTGGAGCCTATCCCAGCAGTCATTGGGCAGCAGACGGGGAGACACCCTGGACAATGAAAGCTTAAATGGAATACTTTGAAACAAATACAGAAACCCGGGGAGCAACACCATAATAATCACTTTTACACGGCCTGTAAGTTAAAGTGACAAAGATGTCCATGAATCAATATTTTTCTTCAGCTGGTCTGAGTACAAAAGTTATTCTTAAACAAAAGCTTAGGACGTACAGGAGTAGACAAGTCCAAGTAAGAGAACTGGTCTTTGACATTTCAAAAGGCAGAGATTCAAGAAAAAGAAGATCCAAATTTTTTGTAAGAGGACTGAATACACTTTTCCTCCAGGTAACGGCATACCCAGAGAACCTACCAGAACATCTGATTAGAGAAACCCTCTCATGACACCCCCTATAATAAAACCCCTCGATACCCCCTATAATCAAGCTGGTAGAATTCAGATCTGGTATTAAACTGAAAACATTATGAAAGCATCCAAAGGAGTTGAATCAAGTGCAACTGGACTTGGTATATATATCCGTGAAGACGTTTCGCCTCTCATCCAAGAGGCTTCCTCAGTTCGTGCCTTTCTGACTAGACCAAGCTAGTCTGACTGGCTGGTGATGAAACTCAGATATTTATCCTCTTTGGAGTCGTTATCAGAGCTATTGATGTCCATGGCTCTTTGTGTTCCGATGTTTAGCAACGCCCGTCATTATCAGAGGTATTGATATGCATGGCTCTTTTGTGTTCCGATGTTTAGCCACGCCTGTCGTTATCAGAGCTATTGATGTGCATGGCTCTTTTGTGTACTGATGTTTAGCGGCGACGGTCGTTGGGGGTGTTAGTTTCGACTTCGTTAGTGCTCCATTCAGTGGTCATGAGTCATTGGAGCCGTTAGTGACCGACTGTTGTTCTTGGAGGCTAGGCTTCTTGAGTCTCCTGGGTAGAGATGAAAGGACGGCATTGTAAGTGGGAGATAGGTGGTGTCGCAGACCTCCTCCTCTGTTGAGGGATGGTTTTTCCAGTTTCACATAGATGGCTTCCTTCACCCCTCTTTCAAACCATCTATCTTCCCTGTCGAAAATGTGTACGTTGCTGTCCTCAAAGGAGTGTGTCTTCTCCTTTAGGTGTAGATAGACTGCTGAGTCTTGTCCTGAGGAGTTTGGCCTTCTGTGTTGGGCCATCCGTTTGCGTAGTGGTTGTTTGGTTTCTCCTATGTATAGGTCAGTGCAATCCTCATTGCATTGTACAGCATACACCAGATTGCTTACCCAAAAAAGCAACCTGGTGTATGCTGTACTTTGATCAGAAGGCTTAACATGGGCTTCTTGTGGGCGTCTAGGTGGCATAGCGGTCTATTCCGTTGCCTACCAACATGGGGATTTCCAGTTCGAATCCCCGTGTTACCTCCGGCTTGGTCGGGCATCCCTACAGACACAATTGGCTGTGTCTGCGGGTGAGAAGCCGGATGTGAGTATGTGTCCTGGTCGCTGCACTATCACCTCTTCTGGTTGGTTGGGACGCCTGTTCGGCGAGAGGGGGAACTGGGGGGAATAGTGTGATCCTCCCACGCGCGATGTCCCCCTGGTGAAACTCTTCACTGTCAAGTGAAAAGAAGCAGCTGGTGACTCCACATGTATCGGAGGAGACATGTGGTAGTCTGCGGCCCTCCCCGGATCAGCAGAGACCAGGATGACTCGGAAGAGTGGGGTAATTGGCCAAGTACAATTGGGGGAAAAAAGGGGGAGGAAAAAAATGTGTTTCTTGTAAAAATAAAACACCAGCAGATATTTTAGATGAGACAAAACCTTCCTTCTCTTCACGTGACTTCCCATACCCTCTACTTTGCCATACCCTCTACATTCCCATACCCTCTACTTTCCCGTCCCTTCTACATTCCCACGCCCTCTACAGTCCCATACCCTCTATGTTCCCATACCCTCTACATTCCCATGCCCTCTACAGTCCCATACCCTCTATGTTCCCATACCCTCTACATTCCCATGCCCTCTACAGTCCCATACCCTCTACGTTCCCACACCCTCTACATTCCCACACCCTCTACATTCCCATGCTCTCTACATTCCCATACCCTCTACGTTCCCTTACCCTCTACGTTCCAAGTAACAAAGGTTAATGTCCCGACATCAGAGGTATTCTTAATCATTCCCACCACTGCAAACATATCAAACAAATATAACACAAAGAATAGGCTTGGCAAATTTGAATAAAATTTGGAACATTCCCCAGTCTGGCACAAATATACCCAATCCCCCCCAAAGCTAAACAGGTTGACCATACCCCTGTCTTCTTAAGGAAACGACAAGGCAATAATGTGGGTTAACCACACTGACCCTCACCAGCAAAACCATTTTGGTAACCCTCTCAATATTTTAGCTTGTAATGCTCAGGTAAAGAATAGTAGCCTGTGCTTCATCACCCTTTCAATTTGAGAAGAAAAAAATAAAGGAACAAAACTGTATATCAGACCATTGAGTTAGCAACAATCATGCAGCTTACACATCTGTAGCTTTTACCAGCTGCATTTGTTTGTAGAATCAGCTGCAGGGTAAGGAGTCTGCAAAATGCTTGGGATCCTCCATTGATGTACTCAAACTTTTGGATGAGTGCTTTACCCCAGACCATCAACTAAGAAACGTATTCGACAGGAACACAGTCAAATTAGCTACAGCTGCACGCCAAATGTTCAGCAGGTTATTTCATCCCACAACACAAGCATCATGACCAAGGCACAGACACCCTCAATGCAGCCAAACACCACCAACTGCAACTGCCATGCTAAGGCATCGTGCCCTCTTGAAGGAAAATGCCAGACAGAGGGAGTCATCTACCAGGCATCGGTGACTATACAAGACAACTGCAATGTGGACACTTATGTTGGACTAACAGAGGGCCCTTTTAAAATGAGGTTTAACGCCTATATGAGTAGCTTCAGAAATGCAACGGCCTTGAGCTGCCACATTTGGTCATTGGTAGACAAGAATTTTAGTTACTCTATCTCATGGAAAATCCTTACTAAAAGCAATGCATATTCAACTAACAGCAAAAGATGTAACCTGTGCTTAGCAGAGACGTATTTTATTATTTGCAGACCAGATATGTCCACCTTGAACAGTAGAAATGAACTGGCCACCAGCTGTAGACACCGAAAAAATACCTGCTTTGTAATTATAAATAAGCCATTGTCTTTATTATTCCCCTCCCACAAGACGATACACATGTGATGACCTTTATTAGATGTTATATTTTTATATTTTAACTGTCTGCTCTTCCAACTGTGCTCCAGCACCACTCCACCATATGATTTACGTAAAGTACCCCGCTGGATGTTGCCCTGTTATATTTTACATGTAGGCTTTGTCAACAGTGCTCCGGCCCTTTAAGTCCTTGCTTTTTCAAAACAAGCCCCAACCCCTCCCACATTGGTTGTAATGTTTCTGATGTTATTTTTCAAATGTTTTCTATCCTCCCATTGGTTGCCGTGCACTGTAAATAGGCGGTATGGCGCGGGACAGCATAGTATTTATGCGCTGTGTTTTTTCTTTGTTGTTTAGCCACCTTGGCAGCTGATGAGCACGTGATGCACAAAACAGGCTTGTACTGCAATGTATTAAAGTTTTTTTTTCCTACATCTATCTTAATATAAATGTAAAACACACACACACACACAAGGTTATGGATAAAAAGAAGAGATCAGCTTGACTGAAGAAAGATCACAGCAGGAAACAGTGTGTTGCTTGCCTGTTACTACTGAGCACAACGGACCGCAGTCTGGTCAGGTTCTTCATGTCAGATGGCAGCTCATCCAGCTTGTTGTTCCTGACAGAAACACACAACAACACACAGTCACCACACTAACACAAACTCAGTCCCTTCATCTAGTTCAACATTCACACAAGTGTGTAAAAAAGACCCCAACTGTCCAACCTAGCCTCCTCAAATGGTTTAACATAGTACTGCTGTTTGTTTAACAGGTTACTGATGTTTTTTTAACATGTTACTGGTGTTTGTTTAACATGTTACTGGTGCTTATTTAATGGGTTACTGGTGTTTGTTTAACATGTTACTGGTGCTTATTTAACGGGTTACTGGTGTTTGTTTAACGGGTTACTGGTGTTTGTTTAACATGTTACTGGTGTTTGTTTAACAGGCTCCTGGTTTTTGTTTAACATGTTACTGGTGCTTATTTAACGGGTTAATGGTCTTTGTTTAACATGTTATTGGTGTTTGTTTAACATGTTACTGGTGTTTGTTTCACATGTTACTGGTGTTTGTTTAACATGTTATTGGTGTTTGTTTAACATGTTACTGGCGCTTATTTAACGGGTTACTTGTATTTGTTTAACAGGTTATTGGTGTTTGTTTAACATGTTACTGGTGTTTGTTTTAAAGGTGAATTGTGTTTGTTTAACAGGTTACTGGTGTTTGTTTTAAAGGTTAATGGTGTTTGTTTAACAGGTTACTGGTGTTTGTTTAGCATGTTACTGGTGTTTGTTTACGATGTTATTGGTGTTTGTTTAACAGGTTACTTGTGTTTGTTTAACATGTTACTTGTGCTTGTTTAACGGGTTACTGGTGTTTGTTTAACATGTTACTGGTGTTTGTTTAACAGGTTAATGGTGTTTGTCTAACATGTTACTGGTGCTTATTTAACGGGTTACTGGTGCTTATTTAACGGGTTACTGGTGTTTGTTTAACATGTTACTGGTGTTTGTTTAACATGTTATTAGTGTTTGTTTAACATGTTACAGGTGCTTATTTAACGGGTTAATGGTGTTTGTTTAACAGGTTACTGGTGTTTGTTTTAAAGGTTAATGGTGTTTGTTTAACAGGTTACTTGTGTTTGCTTTACATGTTACTGGTGTTTGTTTAACAGGTTCCTGGTTTTATGTTTAACATGTTACTGGTGCTTATTTAACGGGTTACTGGTGTTTGTTTAACATGTTACTGGTGTTTGTTTAACATGTTATTAGTGTTTGTTTAACATGTTACAGGTGCTTATTTAACGGGTTAATGGTGTTTGTTTAACAGGTTACTGGTGTTTGTTTAACAGGTTACTTGTGTTTGCTTTACATGTTACTGGTGTTTGTTTAACAGGTTCCTGGTTTTATGTTTAACATGTTACTGGTGCTTATTTAACGGGTTAATGGTCTTTGTTTAACATGTTATTGGTGTTTGTTTAACATGTTACTGGTGTTTGTTTCACATGTTACTGGTGCTTATTTAACGGGTTACTGGTGTTTGTTTAACATGTTACTGGTGTTTGTTTCACATTTTACCGGTGCTTATTTAACGGGTTACTGGTGTTTGTTTAACAGGTTACTGGTGTTTGTTTTAAAGGTTAATGGTGTTTGTTTAACAGGTTACTTGTGTTTGTTTTACATGTTACTGGTGTTTGTTTTAACATGTTACTGGTGCTCATTTAACGTGTTAATGGTCTTTGTTTAACATGTTATTGGTGTTTGTTTAACATGTTATTGGTGTTTGTTTCACATGTTACTGGTGCTTATTTAACGGGTTACTGGTGTTTGTTTAATATCTTACTGGTGTTTGTTTAACAGGTGAATGGTGTTTGTTTAACAGGTTACTGGTGTTTGTTTAACATGTTACTGGCGCTTATTTAACGGGTTACCGGTGTTTGTTTAACATGTTACTGGTGTTTGTTTAGCATGTTACTGGTGTTTAATCAACAGGTTACTGGTGTTTGTTCAACATGTTATTGGTGTTTGTTTAACATGTTACTGGTGTTTGCTTAACAGGTTACCGGTGTTTGTTTTACAGGTAACTGGTGTTTGTTCAATATGTTACTTATGTTTATTCAACAGGTTACTGGTGTTTGTTTAATGGTTTACTTGTCTTTGTTTTAAAGGTTAATGGTGTTTGTTTAACAGGTTACTGGTGTTTGTTTTACAGGTTACTGGTGTTTATTTTAATGGTCAATGGTGTTTGTTCAACATGTTATTGGTGTTTGTTTAACATGTTACTGTTGCTTATTTAACGGGTTACTGGTGTTTGTTCAACATGTTATTGGTGTTTGTTTAACATGTTACTGTTGCTTATTTAACGAGTTACTGGTGTTTCTTTAACAGGTTACTGATATTTGTTTAATATCTTACTGGTGTTTGTTTTAAAGGTGAATGGTGTTTGTTTAACAGGTTACTGGTGTTTGTTTTAAAGGTTAATGGTGCTTGTTTAACAGGTTACTGGTGTTTGTTTAACAGGTTACTGCTGTTTGTTTAACAGGTTACTGGTGTTTGTTTTACAGGTTACTGGTGTTTGTTTAACAGGTTACTGGTGTTTATTTTAAAGGTTAATGGTGTTTGTTTAACAGGTTACTGGTGTTTATTTTAAAGGTTAATGGTGTTTGTTTAATATGTTACTGGTGCTTATTTAACGAGTTACTGGTGTTTGTTTAACATGTTACTGGTGCTTATTTAACGGGTTAATGGTCTTTGTTTAACATGTTATTGGTGTTTGTTTAACATGTTACTGGTGTTTGTTTCACATGTTACAGGTGCTTATTTAACGGGTTAATGGTGTTTGTTTAACAGGTTAACGGTGTTTGTTTTAAAGGTTAATGGTGTTTGTTTAACAGGTTACTTGTGTTTGTTTTACATGTTACTGGTGTTTGTTTAACAGGTTCCTGGTTTTTGTTTAACATGTTACTGGTGCTTATTTAACGGGTTACTGGTGTTTGTTTAACATGTTACCGGTGTTTGTTTCACATGTTACTGGTGCTTATTTAACGGGTTACTGGTATTTGTTTAATATCTTACTGGTGTTTGTTTTAAAGGTGAATGGTGTTTGTTTAACAGGTTACTGGTGTTTTTTTTAGCATGTTACTGGTGTTTGTTTAACAGGTTACTGGTGTTTGTTTAACATGTTACTGGTGCTTATTTAACGGGTTACTGGTGTTTGTTTAACATGTTACTGGTGTTTGTTTAACAGGTTAATGGTGTTTGTCTAACATGTTACTGGTGCTTATTTAACGGGTTACTGGTGTTTGTTTAACATGTTACTGGTGCTTATTTAACGGGTTACTGGTATTTGTTTAATATCTTACTGATGTTTGTTTTAAAGGTGAATGGTGTTTGTTTAACAGGTTACTGGTGTTTGTTTAGCATGTTACTGGTGTTTGTTTAACAGGTTACCGGTGTTTGTTTTACAGGTAACTGGTGTTTGTTCAATATGTTACTTATGTTTATTCAACAGGTTACTGGTGTTTGTTTAATGGTTTACTTGTCTTTGTTTTAAAGGTTAATGGTGCTTGTTTAACAGGTTACTGGTGTTTGTTTAACAGGTTACTGGTGTTTGTTTTAAAGGTGAATTGTGTTTGTTTAACAGGTTACTGGTGTTTGTTTTAAAGGTTAATGGTGTTTGTTTAACAGGTTACTGGTGTTTGTTTAGCATGTTACTGGTGTTTGTTTACGATGTTATTGGTGTTTGTTTAACAGGTTACTTGTGTTTGTTTAACATGTTACTTGTGCTTGTTTAACGGGTTACTGGTGTTTGTTTAACATGTTACTGGTGTTTGTTTAACAGGTTAATGGTGTTTGTCTAACATGTTACTGGTGCTTATTTAACGGGTTACTGGTGCTTATTTAACGGGTTACTGGTGTTTGTTTAACATGTTACTGGTGTTTGTTTAACATGTTATTAGTGTTTGTTTAACATGTTACAGGTGCTTATTTAACGGGTTAATGGTGTTTGTTTAACAGGTTACTGGTGTTTGTTTTAAAGGTTAATGGTGTTTGTTTAACAGGTTACTTGTGTTTGCTTTACATGTTACTGGTGTTTGTTTAACAGGTTCCTGGTTTTATGTTTAACATGTTACTGGTGCTTATTTAACGGGTTACTGGTGTTTGTTTAACATGTTACTGGTGTTTGTTTAACATGTTATTAGTGTTTGTTTAACATGTTACAGGTGCTTATTTAACGGGTTAATGGTCTTTGTTTAACAGGTTACTGGTGTTTGTTTTAAAGGTTAATGGTGTTTGTTTAACAGGTTACTTGTGTTTGCTTTACATGTTACTGGTGTTTGTTTAACAGGTTCCTGGTTTTATGTTTAACATGTTACTGGTGCTTATTTAACGGGTTAATGGTCTTTGTTTAACATGTTATTGGTGTTTGTTTAACATGTTACTGGTGTTTGTTTCACATGTTACTGGTGCTTATTTAACGGGTTACTGGTGTTTGTTTAACATGTTACTGGTGTTTGTTTCACATTTTACCGGTGCTTATTTAACGGGTTACTGGTGTTTGTTTAACAGGTTACTGGTGTTTGTTTTAAAGGTTAATGGTGTTTGTTTCACATTTTACCGGTGCTTATTTAACGGGTTACTGGTGTTTGTTTAATATCTTACTGGTGTTTGTTTAACAGGTGAATGGTGTTTGTTTAACAGGTTACTGGTGTTTGTTTAACATGTTACTGGCGCTTATTTAACGGGTTACCGGTGTTTGTTTAACATGTTACTGGTGTTTGTTTTAAAGGTTAATGGTGTTTGTTTAACAGGTTACTTGTGTTTGTTTTACATGTTACTGGTGTTTGTTTTAACATGTTACTGGTGCTCATTTAACGTGTTAATGGTCTTTGTTTAACATGTTACTGGTGTTTGTTTCACATGTTACTGGTGCTTATTTAACGGGTTACTGGTGTTTGTTTAACATGTTACTGGTGTTTGTTTCACATGTTACTGGTGCTTATTTAACGGGTTATTGGTATTTGTTTAATATCTTACTGGTGTTTGTTTTAAAGTTGAATGGTGTTTGTTTAACAGGTTACTGGTGTTTGTTTAGCATGTTACTGGTGTTTAATCAACAGGTTACTGGTGTTTGTTCAACATGTTATTGGTGTTTGTTTAACATGTTACTGGTGTTTGCTTAACAGGTTACCGGTGTTTGTTTTACAGGTAACTGGTGTTTGTTCAGTATGTTACTTATGTTTATTCAACAGGTTACTGGTGTTTGTTTAATGGTTTACTTGTCTTTGTTTTAAAGGTTAATGGTGTTTGTTTAACAGGTTACTGGTGTTTGTTTTACAGGTTACTGGTGTTTATTTTAATGGTCAATGGTGTTTGTTTCACAGGTTACTGGTGTTTGTTCAACATGTTATTGGTGTTTGTTTAACATGTTACTGTTGCTTATTTAACGGGTTACTGGTGTTTGTTCAACATGTTATTGGTGTTTGTTTAACATGTTACTGTTGCTTATTTAACGAGTTACTGGTGTTTCTTTAACAGGTTACTGATATTTGTTTAATATCTTACTGGTGTTTGTTTTAAAGGTGAATGGTGTTTGTTTAACAGGTTACTGGTGTTTGTTTTAAAGGTTAATGGTGCTTGTTTAATAGGTTACTGGTGTTTGTTTAACAGGTTACTGCTGTTTGTTTAACAGGTTACTGGTGTTTGTTTTACAGGTTACTGGTGTTTGTTTAACAGGTTACTGGTGTTTATTTTAAAGGTTAATGGTGTTTCTTTAACAGGTTACTGGTGTTTACTTTAAAGGTTAATGGTGTTTGTTTAATATGTTACTGGTGCTTATTTAACGAGTTACTGGTGTTTGTTTAACATGTTACTGGTGCTTATTTAACGGGTTAATGGTCTTTGTTTAACATGTTATTGGTGTTTGTTTAACATGTTACTGGTGTTTGTTTCACATGTTACAGGTGCTTATTTAACGGGTTAATGGTGTTTGTTTAACAGGTTAACGGTGTTTGTTTTAAAGGTTACTTGTGTTTGTTTTACATGTTACTGGTGTTTGTTTAACAGGTTCCTGGTTTTTGTTTAACATGTTACTGGTGCTTATTTAACGGGTTACTGGTGTTTGTTTAACATGTTACCGGTGTTTGTTTCACATGTTACTGGTGCTTATTTAACGGGTTACTGGTATTTGTTTAATATCTTACTGGTGTTTGTTTTAAAGGTGAATGGTGTTTGTTTAACAGGTTACTGGTGTTTTTTTTAGCATGTTACTGGTGTTTGTTTAACAGGTTACTGGTGTTTGTTTAACATGTTACTGGTGCTTATTTAACGGGTTACTGGTGTTTGTTTAACATGTTACTGGTGTTTGTTTAACAGGTTAATGGTGTTTGTCTAACATGTTACTGGTGCTTATTTAACGGGTTACTGGTGTTTGTTTAACATGTTACTGGTGCTTATTTAACGGGTTACTGGTATTTGTTTAATATCTTACTGATGTTTGTTTTAAAGGTGAATGGTGTTTGTTTAACAGGTTACTGGTGTTTGTTTAGCATGTTACTGGTGTTTGTTTAACAGGTTACCGATGTTTGTTTTACAGGTAACTGGTGTTTGTTCAATATGTTACTTATGTTTATTCAACAGGTTACTGGTGTTTGTTTAATGGTTTACTTGTCTTTGTTTTAAAGGTTAATGGTGCTTGTTTAACAGGTTACTGGTGTTTGTTTAACAGGTTACTGGTGTTTGTTTTAAAGGTGAATTGTGTTTGTTTAACAGGTTACTGGTGTTTGTTTTAAAGGTTAATGGTGTTTGTTTAACAGGTTACTGGTGTTTGTTTTACAGGTTACTGGTGTTTATTTTAATGGTCAATGGTGTTTGTTTCACAGGTTACTGGTGTTTGTTCAACATGTTATTGGTGTTTGTTTAACATGTTACTGTTGCTTATTTAACGGGTTACTGGTGTTTGTTCAACATGTTATTGGTGTTTGTTTAACATGTTACTGTTGCTTATTTAACGAGTTACTGGTGTTTCTTTAACAGGTTACTGATATTTGTTTAATATCTTACTGGTGTTTGTTTTAAAGGTGAATGGTGTTTGTTTAACAGGTTACTGGTGTTTGTTTTAAAGGTTAATGGTGCTTGTTTAACAGGTTACTGGTGTTTGTTTAACAGGTTACTGCTGTTTGTTTAACAGGTTACTGGTGTTTGTTTTACAGGTTACTGGTGTTTGTTTAACAGGTTACTGGTGTTTATTTTAAAGGTTAATGGTGTTTGTTTAACAGGTTACTGGTGTTTATTTTAAAGGTTAATGGTGTTTGTTTAATATGTTACTGGTGCTTATTTAACGAGTTACTGGTGTTTGTTTAACATGTTACTGGTGCTTATTTAACGGGTTAATGGTCTTTGTTTAACATGTTATTGGTGTTTGTTTAACATGTTACTGGTGTTTGTTTCACATGTTACAGGTGCTTATTTAACGGGTTAATGGTGTTTGTTTAACAGGTTAACGGTGTTTGTTTTAAAGGTTAATGGTGTTTGTTTAACAGGTTACTTGTGTTTGTTTTACATGTTACTGGTGTTTGTTTAACAGGTTCCTGGTTTTTGTTTAACATGTTACTGGTGCTTATTTAACGGGTTACTGGTGTTTGTTTAACATGTTACCGGTGTTTGTTTCACATGTTACTGGTGCTTATTTAACGGGTTACTGGTATTTGTTTAATATCTTACTGGTGTTTGTTTTAAAGGTGAATGGTGTTTGTTTAACAGGTTACTGGTGTTTGTTTAACAGGTTACTGGTGTTTGTTTAACATGTTACTGGTGCTTATTTAACGGGTTACTGGTGTTTGTTTAACATGTTACTGGTGCTTATTTAACGGGTTACTGGTATTTGTTTAATATCTTACTGATGTTTGTTTTAAAGGTGAATGGTGTTTGTTTAACAGGTTACTGGTGTTTGTTTAGCATGTTACTGGTGTTTGTTTAACAGGTTACCGGTGTTTGTTTTACAGGTAACTGGTGTTTGTTCAATATGTTACTTATGTTTATTCAACAGGTTACTGGTGTTTGTTTAATGGTTTACTTGTCTTTGTTTTAAAGGTTAATGGTGCTTGTTTAACAGGTTACTGGTGTTTGTTTAACAGGTTACTGGTGTTTGTTTTAAAGGTGAATTGTGTTTGTTTAACAGGTTACTGGTGTTTGTTTTAAAGGTTAATGGTGTTTGTTTAACAGGTTACTGGTGTTTGTTTAGCATGTTACTGGTGTTTGTTTACGATGTTATTGGTGTTTGTTTAACAGGTTACTTGTGTTTGTTTAACATGTTACTTGTGCTTGTTTAACGGGTTACTGGTGTTTGTTTAACATGTTACTGGTGTTTGTTTAACAGGTTAATGGTGTTTGTCTAACATGTTACTGGTGCTTATTTAACGGGTTACTGGTGCTTATTTAACGGGTTACTGGTGTTTGTTTAACATGTTACTGGTGTTTGTTTAACATGTTATTAGTGTTTGTTTAACATGTTACAGGTGCTTATTTAACGGGTTAATGGTGTTTGTTTAACAGGTTACTGGTGTTTGTTTTAAAGGTTAATGGTGTTTGTTTAACAGGTTACTTGTGTTTGCTTTACATGTTACTGGTGTTTGTTTAACAGGTTCCTGGTTTTATGTTTAACATGTTACTGGTGCTTATTTAACGGGTTACTGGTGTTTGTTTAACATGTTACTGGTGTTTGTTTAACATGTTATTAGTGTTTGTTTAACATGTTACAGGTGCTTATTTAACGGGTTAATGGTCTTTGTTTAACAGGTTACCGGTGTTTGTTTTAAAGGTTAATGGTGTTTGTTTAACAGGTTACTTGTGTTTGCTTTACATGTTACTGGTGTTTGTTTAACAGGTTCCTGGTTTTATGTTTAACATGTTACTGGTGCTTATTTAACGGGTTAATGGTCTTTGTTTAACATGTTATTGGTGTTTGTTTAACATGTTACTGGTGTTTGTTTCACATGTTACTGGTGCTTATTTAACGGGTTACTGGTGTTTGTTTAACATGTTACTGGTGTTTGTTTCACATTTTACCGGTGCTTATTTAACGGGTTACTGGTGTTTGTTTAACAGGTTACTGGTGTTTGTTTTAAAGGTTAATGGTGTTTGTTTCACATTTTACCGGTGCTTATTTAACGGGTTACTGGTGTTTGTTTAATATCTTACTGGTGTTTGTTTAACAGGTGAATGGTGTTTGTTTAACAGGTTACTGGTGTTTGTTTAACATGTTACTGGCGCTTATTTAACGGGTTACCGGTGTTTGTTTAACATGTTACTGGTGTTTGTTTTAAAGGTTAATGGTGTTTGTTTAACAGGTTACTTGTGTTTGTTTTACATGTTACTGGTGTTTGTTTTAACATGTTACTGGTGCTCATTTAACGTGTTAATGGTCTTTGTTTAACATGTTACTGGTGTTTGTTTCACATGTTACTGGTGCTTATTTAACGGGTTACTGGTGTTTGTTTAACATGTTACTGGTGTTTGTTTCACATGTTACTGGTGCTTATTTAACGGGTTATTGGTATTTGTTTAATATCTTACTGGTGTTTGTTTTAAAGTTGAATGGTGTTTGTTTAACAGGTTACTGGTGTTTGTTTAGCATGTTACTGGTGTTTAATCAACAGGTTACTGGTGTTTGTTCAACATGTTATTGGTGTTTGTTTAACATGTTACTGGTGTTTGCTTAACAGGTTACCGGTGTTTGTTTTACAGGTAACTGGTGTTTGTTCAGTATGTTACTTATGTTTATTCAACAGGTTACTGGTGTTTGTTTAATGGTTTACTTGTCTTTGTTTTAAAGGTTAATGGTGTTTGTTTAACAGGTTACTGGTGTTTGTTTTACAGGTTACTGGTGTTTATTTTAATGGTCAATGGTGTTTGTTTCACAGGTTACTGGTGTTTGTTCAACATGTTATTGGTGTTTGTTTAACATGTTACTGTTGCTTATTTAACGGGTTACTGGTGTTTGTTCAACATGTTATTGGTGTTTGTTTAACATGTTACTGTTGCTTATTTAACGAGTTACTGGTGTTTCTTTAACAGGTTACTGATATTTGTTTAATATCTTACTGGTGTTTGTTTTAAAGGTGAATGGTGTTTGTTTAACAGGTTACTGGTGTTTGTTTTAAAGGTTAATGGTGCTTGTTTAACAGGTTACTGGTGTTTGTTTAACAGGTTACTGCTGTTTGTTTAACAGGTTACTGGTGTTTGTTTTACAGGTTACTGGTGTTTGTTTAACAGGTTACTGGTGTTTATTTTAAAGGTTAATGGTGTTTCTTTAACAGGTTACTGGTGTTTACTTTAAAGGTTAATGGTGTTTGTTTAATATGTTACTGGTGCTTATTTAACGAGTTACTGGTGTTTGTTTAACATGTTACTGGTGCTTATTTAACGGGTTAATGGTGTTTGTTTAACAGGTTAACGGTGTTTGTTTTAAAGGTTACTTGTGTTTGTTTTACATGTTACTGGTGTTTGTTTAACAGGTTCCTGGTTTTTGTTTAACATGTTACTGGTGCTTATTTAACGGGTTACTGGTGTTTGTTTAACATGTTACCGGTGTTTGTTTCACATGTTACTGGTGCTTATTTAACGGGTTACTGGTATTTGTTTAATATCTTACTGGTGTTTGTTTTAAAGGTGAATGGTGTTTGTTTAACAGGTTACTGGTGTTTTTTTTAGCATGTTACTGGTGTTTGTTTAACAGGTTACTGGTGTTTGTTTAACATGTTACTGGTGCTTATTTAACGGGTTACTGGTGTTTGTTTAACATGTTACTGGTGTTTGTTTAACAGGTTAATGGTGTTTGTCTAACATGTTACTGGTGCTTATTTAACGGGTTACTGGTGTTTGTTTAACATGTTACTGGTGCTTATTTAACGGGTTACTGGTATTTGTTTAATATCTTACTGATGTTTGTTTTAAAGGTGAATGGTGTTTGTTTAACAGGTTACTGGTGTTTGTTTAGCATGTTACTGGTGTTTGTTTAACAGGTTACCGGTGTTTGTTTTACAGGTAACTGGTGTTTGTTCAATATGTTACTTATGTTTATTCAACAGGTTACTGGTGTTTGTTTAATGGTTTACTTGTCTTTGTTTTAAAGGTTAATGGTGCTTGTTTAACAGGTTACTGGTGTTTGTTTAACAGGTTACTGGTGTTTATTTTAAAGGTTAATGGTGTTTGTTTAATATGTTACTGCTGCTTATTTAAGGAGTTACTGGTGTTTGTTTAACATGTTACTGGTGCTTATTTAACGGGTTACTGGTGTTTGTTTAACAGGTTACTGGTGTTTGTTTAATGGTTTACTTGTCTTTGTTTAACAGGTTACTGGTGCTTATTTAACGGGTTACTTGTATTTGTTTAACAGGTTATTGGTGTTTGTTTAACATGTTACCTACCGGTGTTTGTTTAATATCTTACTGGTGTTTGTTTAACAGGTTACTGGTGTTTCTTTAACAGGTTACTGATATTTGTTCAATATGTTACTTATGTTTATTCAACTGGTTACTGGTGTTTGTTTAATGGTTTGTCTTTGTTTTAAAGGTTAATGGTGTTTGTTTAACAGGTTACTGGTGTTTGTTTTACAGGTTACTGGTGTTTATTTTAATGGTCAATGGTGTTTGTTTCACAGGTTACTGGTGTTTGTTCAACATGTTATTGGTGTTTGTTTAACATGTTACTGTTGCTTATTTAACGGGTTACTGGTGTTTGTTCAACATGTTATTGGTGTTTGTTTAACATGTTACTGTTGCTTATTTAACGAGTTACTGGTGTTTCTTTAACAGGTTACTGATATTTGTTTAATATCTTACTGGTGTTTGTTTTAAAGGTGAATGGTGTTTGTTTAACAGGTTACTGGTGTTTGTTTTAAAGGTTAATGGGGCTTGTTTAACAGGCTACTGGTGTTTGTTTAACAGGTTACTTGTGTTTGTTTTACAGGTTACTGGTGTTTGTTTAACAGGTTACTGGTGTTTATTTTAAAGGTTAATGGTGTTTGTTTAATATGTTACTGGTGCTTATTTAACGAGTTACTGATGTTTGTTTAACATGTTACTGGTGCTTATTTAACGGGTTACTGGTGTTTGTTTAACATGTTATTGGTGTTTGTTTAACATGTTACTGTTGCTTATTTAACGGGTTACTGGAGTTTGTTCAACATGTTATTGGTGTTTGTTTAACATGTTGATGTTGCTTATTTAACGAGTTACTGGTGTTTCTTTAACAGGTTACTGATATTTGTTTAATATCTTACTGGTGTTTGTTTTAAAGGTGAATGGTGTTTGTTTAACAGGTTACTGGTGTTTGTTTTAAAGGTTAATGGGGCTTGTTTAACAGGTTACTGGTGTTTGTTTAACAGGTTACTGCTGTTTGTTTAACAGGTTACTTGTGTTTGTTTTACAGGTTACTGGTGTTTGTTTAACAGGTTACTGGTGTTTATTTTAAAGGTTAATGGTGTTTGTTTAATATGTTACTGGTGCTTATTTAACGAGTTACTGATGTTTGTTTAACATGTTACTGGTGCTTATTTAACGGGTTACTGGTGTTTGTTTAACATGTTATTGGTGCTTATTTAACGGGTTACTGGTGTTTGTTTAACGGGTTACTGGTGTTTGTTTAACATGTTACTGGTGTTTGTTTAACATGTTACTGGTGTTTGTTTTAAAGGTTAATGGTGCTTGTTTAACAGGTTACTGGTGTTTGTTTAACATGTTACTGGTGCTTATTTAACGGGTTACTGGTGTTTGTTTAACAGGTTAATGGTGTTTGCTTTAAAGGTTAATGGTGTTTGTTTAACATGTTACTGGCGCTTATTTAACGGGTTACCGGTGTTTGTTTAACATGTTACTGGTGTTTGTTTAACAGGTTACTGGTGTTTGTTTAACATGTTACTGGTGCTTATTTAACGGGCTACTGGTGTTTGCTTAACGTGTTACTGGTGTTTGTTTTAAAGGTTAATGGTGTTTGTTTAACAGGTTACTTGTGTTTGTTTTACATGTTACTGGTGTTTGTTTTAACATGTTACTGGTGCTTATTTAACGGGTTAATGGTCTTTGTTTAACATGTTATTGGTGTTTGTTTAACATGTTACTGGTGTTTGTTTCACATGTTCCTGGTGCTTATTTAACGGGTTACTGGTGTTTGTTTAACATGTTACTGGTGTTTGTTTCACATGTTACTGGTGCTTATTTAACGGGTTACTGGTGCTTATTTAACGGGTTACTGGTGTTTGTTTAACATGTTACTGGTGTTTGTTTAACATGTTATTAGTGTTTGTTTAACATGTTACAGGTGCTTATTTAACGGGTTAATGGTGTTTGTTTAACAGGTTACTGGTGTTTGTTTTAAAGGTTAATGGTGTTTGTTTAACAGGTTACTTGTGTTTGCTTTACATGTTACTGGTGTTTGTTTAACAGGTTCCTGGTTTTATGTTTAACATGTTACTGGTGCTTATTTAACGGGTTAATGGTCTTTGTTTAACATGTTATTGGTGTTTGTTTAACATGTTACTGGTGTTTGTTTCACATGTTACTGGTGCTTATTTAACGGGTTACTGGTGTTTGTTTAACATGTTACTGGTGTTTGTTTCACATTTTACCGGTGCTTATTTAACGGGTTACTGGTGTTTGTTTAACAGGTTACTGGTGTTTGTTTTAAAGGTTAATGGTGTTTGTTTCACATTTTACCGGTGCTTATTTAACGGGTTACTGGTGTTTGTTTAATATCTTACTGGTGTTTGTTTAACAGGTGAATGGTGTTTGTTTAACAGGTTACTGGTGTTTGTTTAACATGTTACTGGCGCTTATTTAACGGGTTACCGGTGTTTGTTTAACATGTTATTGGTGTTTGTTTTAAAGGTTAATGGTGTTTGTTTAACAGGTTACTTGTGTTTGTTTTACATGTTACTGGTGTTTGTTTTAACATGTTACTGGTGCTCATTTAACGTGTTAATGGTCTTTGTTTAACATGTTACTGGTGTTTGTTTCACATGTTACTGGTGCTTATTTAACGGGTTACTGGTGTTTGTTTAACATGTTACTGGTGTTTGTTTCACATGTTACTGGTGCTTATTTAACGGGTTATTGGTATTTGTTTAATATCTTACTGGTGTTTGTTTTAAAGTTGAATGGTGTTTGTTTAACAGGTTACTGGTGTTTGTTTAGCATGTTACTGGTGTTTAATCAACAGGTTACTGGTGTTTGTTCAACATGTTATTGGTGTTTGTTTAACATGTTACTGGTGTTTGCTTAACAGGTTACCGGTGTTTGTTTTACAGGTAACTGGTGTTTGTTCAGTATGTTACTTATGTTTATTCAACAGGTTACTGGTGTTTGTTTAATGGTTTACTTGTCTTTGTTTTAAAGGTTAATGGTGTTTGTTTAACAGGTTACTGGTGTTTGTTTTACAGGTTACTGGTGTTTATTTTAATGGTCAATGGTGTTTGTTTCACAGGTTACTGGTGTTTGTTCAACATGTTATTGGTGTTTGTTTAACATGTTACTGTTGCTTATTTAACGGGTTACTGGTGTTTGTTCAACATGTTATTGGTGTTTGTTTAACATGTTACTGTTGCTTATTTAACGAGTTACTGGTGTTTCTTTAACAGGTTACTGATATTTGTTTAATATCTTACTGGTGTTTGTTTTAAAGGTGAATGGTGTTTGTTTAACAGGTTACTGGTGTTTGTTTTAAAGGTTAATGGTGCTTGTTTAACAGGTTACTGGTGTTTGTTTAACAGGTTACTGCTGTTTGTTTAACAGGTTACTGGTGTTTGTTTTACAGGTTACTGGTGTTTGTTTAACAGGTTACTGGTGTTTATTTTAAAGGTTAATGGTGTTTCTTTAACAGGTTACTGGTGTTTACTTTAAAGGTTAATGGTGTTTGTTTAATATGTTACTGGTGCTTATTTAACGAGTTACTGGTGTTTGTTTAACATGTTACTGGTGCTTATTTAACGGGTTAATGGTGTTTGTTTAACAGGTTAACGGTGTTTGTTTTAAAGGTTACTTGTGTTTGTTTTACATGTTACTGGTGTTTGTTTAACAGGTTCCTGGTTTTTGTTTAACATGTTACTGGTGCTTATTTAACGGGTTACTGGTGTTTGTTTAACATGTTACCGGTGTTTGTTTCACATGCTACTGGTGCTTATTTAACGGGTTACTGGTATTTGTTTAATATCTTACTGGTGTTTGTTTTAAAGGTGAATGGTGTTTGTTTAACAGGTTACTGGTGTTTTTTTTAGCATGTTACTGGTGTTTGTTTAACAGGTTACTGGTGTTTGTTTAACATGTTACTGGTGCTTATTTAACGGGTTACTGGTGTTTGTTTAACATGTTACTGGTGTTTGTTTAACAGGTTAATGGTGTTTGTCTAACATGTTACTGGTGCTTATTTAACGGGTTACTGGTGTTTGTTTAACATGTTACTGGTGCTTATTTAACGGGTTACTGGTATTTGTTTAATATCTTACTGATGTTTGTTTTAAAGGTGAATGGTGTTTGTTTAACAGGTTACTGGTGTTTGTTTAGCATGTTACTGGTGTTTGTTTAACAGGTTACCGGTGTTTGTTTTACAGGTAACTGGTGTTTGTTCAATATGTTACTTATGTTTATTCAACAGGTTACTGGTGTTTGTTTAATGGTTTACTTGTCTTTGTTTTAAAGGTTAATGGTGCTTGTTTAACAGGTTACTGGTGTTTGTTTAACAGGTTACTGGTGTTTATTTTAAAGGTTAATGGTGTTTGTTTAATATGTTACTGCTGCTTATTTAAGGAGTTACTGGTGTTTGTTTAACATGTTACTGGTGCTTATTTAACGGGTTACTGGTGTTTGTTTAACAGGTTACTGGTGTTTGTTTAATGGTTTACTTGTCTTTGTTTAACAGGTTACTGGTGCTTATTTAACGGGTTACTTGTATTTGTTTAACAGGTTATTGGTGTTTGTTTAACATGTTACCTACCGGTGTTTGTTTAATATCTTACTGGTGTTTGTTTAACAGGTTACTGGTGTTTCTTTAACAGGTTACTGATATTTGTTCAATATGTTACTTATGTTTATTCAACTGGTTACTGGTGTTTGTTTAATGGTTTGTCTTTGTTTTAAAGGTTAATGGTGTTTGTTTAACAGGTTACTGGTGTTTGTTTTACAGGTTACTGGTGTTTATTTTAATGGTCAATGGTGTTTGTTTCACAGGTTACTGGTGTTTGTTCAACATGTTATTGGTGTTTGTTTAACATGTTACTGTTGCTTATTTAACGGGTTACTGGTGTTTGTTCAACATGTTATTGGTGTTTGTTTAACATGTTACTGTTGCTTATTTAACGAGTTACTGGTGTTTCTTTAACAGGTTACTGATATTTGTTTAATATCTTACTGGTGTTTGTTTAACAGGTTACTGGTGTTTGTTTTAAAGGTGAATGGTGTTTGTTTAACAGGTTACTGGTGTTTGTTTTAAAGGTTAATGGGGCTTGTTTAACAGGCTACTGGTGTTTGTTTAACAGGTTACTTGTGTTTGTTTTACAGGTTACTGGTGTTTGTTTAACAGGTTACTGGTGTTTATTTTAAAGGTTAATGGTGTTTGTTTAATATGTTACTGGTGCTTATTTAACGAGTTACTGATGTTTGTTTAACATGTTACTGGTGCTTATTTAACGGGTTACTGGTGTTTGTTTAACATGTTATTGGTGTTTGTTTAACATGTTACTGTTGCTTATTTAACGGGTTACTGGAGTTTGTTCAACATGTTATTGGTGTTTGTTTAACATGTTGATGTTGCTTATTTAACGAGTTACTGGTGTTTCTTTAACAGGTTACTGATATTTGTTTAATATCTTACTGGTGTTTGTTTTAAAGGTGAATGGTGTTTGTTTAACAGGTTACTGGTGTTTGTTTTAAAGGTTAATGGGGCTTGTTTAACAGGTTACTGGTGTTTGTTTAACAGGTTACTGCTGTTTGTTTAACAGGTTACTTGTGTTTGTTTTACAGGTTACTGGTGTTTGTTTAACAGGTTACTGGTGTTTATTTTAAAGGTTAATGGTGTTTGTTTAATATGTTACTGGTGCTTATTTAACGAGTTACTGATGTTTGTTTAACATGTTACTGGTGCTTATTTAACGGGTTACTGGTGTTTGTTTAACATGTTATTGGTGCTTATTTAACGGGTTACTGGTGTTTGTTTAACGGGTTACTGGTGTTTGTTTAACATGTTACTGGTGTTTGTTTAACATGTTACTGGTGTTTGTTTTAAAGGTTAATGGTGCTTGTTTAACAGGTTACTGGTGTTTGTTTAACATGTTACTGGTGCTTATTTAACGGGTTACTGGTGTTTGTTTAACAGGTTAATGGTGTTTGCTTTAAAGGTTAATGGTGTTTGTTTAACATGTTACTGGCGCTTATTTAACGGGTTACCGGTGTTTGTTTAACATGTTACTGGTGTTTGTTTAACAGGTTACTGGTGTTTGTTTAACATGTTACTGGTGCTTATTTAACGGGCTACTGGTGTTTGCTTAACGTGTTACTGGTGTTTGTTTTAAAGGTTAATGGTGTTTGTTTAACAGGTTACTTGTGTTTGTTTTACATGTTACTGGTGTTTGTTTTAACATGTTACTGGTGCTTATTTAACGGGTTAATGGTCTTTGTTTAACATGTTATTGGTGTTTGTTTAACATGTTACTGGTGTTTGTTTCACATGTTCCTGGTGCTTATTTAACGGGTTACTGGTGTTTGTTTAACATGTTACTGGTGTTTGTTTCACATGTTACTGGTGCTTATTTAACGGGTTACTGGTGTTTGTTTAACGGGTTACTGGTGTTTGTTTAACACGTTACTGGTGTTTGTTTAACAGGTTACTGGTGTTTGTTTTAAAGGTTAATGGTGCTTGTTTAACAGGTTACTGGCGTTTGTCTAACATGTTACTGGTGCTTATTTAACGGGTTACTGGTGTTTGTTTAACATGTTACTGGTGTTTGTTTAACAGGTTAATGGTGTTTGTCTAACATGTTACTGGTGCTTATTTAACGGGTTACTGGTGTTTGTTTAACATGTTACTGGTGCTTATTTAACGGGTTACTGGTGTTTGTTTAACATGTTACTGGTGTTTGTTTAACATGTTATTAGTGTTTGTTTAACATGTTACAGGTGCTTATTTAACGGGTTAATGGTGTTTGTTTAACAGGTTACTGGTGTTTGTTTTAAAGGTTAATGGTGTTTGTTTAACAGGTTACTTGTGTTTGTTTTACATGTTAGTGGTGTTTGTTTAACAGGTTCCTGGTTTTTGTTTAACATGTTACTGGTGCTTATTTAATGGGTTAATGGTCTTTGTTTAACATGTTATTGGTGTTTGTTTAACATGTTACTGGTGTTTGTTTAACAGGTTACTGGTGTTTAATCAACAGGTTACTGGTGTTTGTTTTACAGGTAACTGGTGTTTGTTCAATATGTTACCCATGTTTATTCAACAGGTTACTGGTGTTTGTTTAATGGTTTACTTGTCTTTGTTTAACAGGTTACTGGTGTTTGTTTAACATGTTACTGGTGCTTATTTAACGGGTTACTTGTATTTGTTTAACAGGTTATTGGTGTTTGTTTAACATGTTATTGGTGTTTGTTCAACATGTTACTGGTGCTTATTTAACGGGTTACTGGTGTTTGTTTAACAGGTTACTGGTGTTTGTTTTAAAGGTTAATGGTGCTTGTTTAACAGGTTACTGGTGTTTGTTTAACAGGTTACTGCTGTTTGTTTAACAGGTTACTGGTGTTTGTTTTACAGGTTACTGGTGTTTGTTTAACAGGTTACTGGTGTTTATTTTAAAGGTTAATGGTGTTTGTTTAACAGGTTACTGGTGTTTATTTTAAAGGTTAATGGTGTTTGTTTAATATGTTACTGGTGCTTATTTAACGAGTTACTGGTGTTTGTTTAACATGTTACTGGTGCTTATTTAACGGGTTAATGGTCTTTGTTTAACATGTTATTGGTGTTTGTTTAACATGTTACTGGTGTTTGTTTCACATGTTACAGGTGCTTATTTAACGGGTTAATGGTGTTTGTTTAACAGGTTAACGGTGTTTGTTTTAAAGGTTAATGGTGTTTGTTTAACAGGTTACTTGTGTTTGTTTTACATGTTACTGGTGTTTGTTTAACAGGTTCCTGGTTTTTGTTTAACATGTTACTGGTGCTTATTTAACGGGTTACTGGTGTTTGTTTAACATGTTACCGGTGTTTGTTTCACATGTTACTGGTGCTTATTTAACGGGTTACTGGTATCTGTTTAATATCTTACTGGTGTTTGTTTTAAAGGTGAATGGTGTTTGTTTAACAGGTTACTGGTGTTTTTTTTTAGCATGTTACTGGTGTTTGTTTAACAGGTTACTGGTGTTTGTTTAACATGTTACTGGTGCTTATTTAACGGGTTACTGGTGTTTGTTTAACATGTTACTGGTGTTTGTTTAACAGGTTAATGGTGTTTGTCTAACATGTTACTGGTGCTTATTTAACGGGTTACTGGTGTTTGTTTAACATGTTACTGGTGCTTATTTAACGGGTTACTGGTATTTGTTTAATATCTTACTGATGTTTGTTTTAAAGGTGAATGGTGTTTGTTTAACAGGTTACTGGTGTTTGTTTAGCATGTTACTGGTGTTTGTTTAACAGGTTACCGGTGTTTGTTTTACAGGTAACTGGTGTTTGTTCAATATGTTACTTATGTTTATTCAACAGGTTACTGGTGTTTGTTTAATGGTTTACTTGTCTTTGTTTTAAAGGTTAATGGTGCTTGTTTAACAGGTTACTGGTGTTTGTTTAACAGGTTACTGGTGTTTATTTTAAAGGTTAATGGTGTTTGTTTAATATGTTACTGCTGCTTATTTAAGGAGTTACTGGTGTTTGTTTAACATGTTACTGGTGCTTATTTAACGGGTTACTGGTGTTTGTTTAACAGGTTACTGGTGTTTGTTTAATGGTTTACTTGTCTTTGTTTAACAGGTTACTGGTGCTTATTTAACGGGTTACTTGTATTTGTTTAACAGGTTATTGGTGTTTGTTTAACATGTTACCTACCGGTGTTTGTTTAATATCTTACTGGTGTTTGTTTAACAGGTTACTGGTGTTTCTTTAACAGGTTACTGATATTTGTTCAATATGTTACTTATGTTTATTCAACAGGTTACTGGTGTTTGTTTAATGGTTTGTCTTTGTTTTAAAGGTTAATGGTGTTTGTTTAACAGGTTACTGGTGTTTGTTTTACAGGTTACTGGTGTTTATTTTAATGGTCAATGGTGTTTGTTTCACAGGTTACTGGTGTTTGTTCAACATGTTATTGGTGTTTGTTTAACATGTTACTGTTGCTTATTTAACGGGTTACTGGTGTTTGTTCAACATGTTATTGGTGTTTGTTTAACATGTTACTGTTGCTTATTTAACGAGTTACTGGTGTTTCTTTAACAGGTTACTGATATTTGTTTAATATCTTACTGGTGTTTGTTTTAAAGGTGAATGGTGTTTGTTTAACAGGTTACTGGTGTTTGTTTTAAAGGTTAATGGGGTTTGTTTAACAGGTTACTGGTGTTTGTTTAACAGGTTACTGCTGTTTGTTTAACAGGTTACTTGTGTTTGTTTTACAGGTTACTGGTGTTTGTTTAACAGGTTACTGGTGTTTATTTTAAAGGTTAATGGTGTTTGTTTAATATGTTACTGGTGCTTATTTAACGAGTTACTGATGTTTGTTTAACATGTTACTGGTGCTTATTTAACGGGTTACTGGTGTTTGTTTAACATGTTATTGGTGTTTGTTTAACATGTTACTGTTGCTTATTTAACGGGTTACTGGTGTTTGTTCAACATGTTATTGGTGTTTGTTTAGCATGTTACTGTTGCTTATTTAACGAGTTACTGGTGTTTCTTTAACAGGTTACTGATATTTGTTTAATATCTTACTGGTGTTTGTTTTAAAGGTGAATGGTGTTTGTTTAACAGGTTACTGGTGTTTGTTTTAAAGGTTAATGGGGCTTGTTTAACAGGTTACTGGTGTTTGTTTAACAGGTTACTGCTGTTTGTTTAACAGGTTACTTGTGTTTGTTTTACAGGTTACTGGTGTTTGTTTAACAGGTTACTGGTGTTTATTTTAAAGGTTAATGGTGTTTGTTTAATATGTTACTGGTGCTTATTTAACGAGTTACTGATGTTTGTTTAACATGTTACTGGTGCTTATTTAACGGGTTACTGGTGTTTGTTTAACATGTTATTGGTGCTTATTTAACGGGTTACTGGTGTTTGTTTAACATGTTACTGGTGTTTGTTTAACATGTTATTAGTGTTTGTTTAACATGTTACAGGTGCTTATTTAACGGTTAATGGTGTTTGTTTAACAGGTTACTGGTGTTTGTTTTAAAGGTTAATGGTGTTTGTTTAACAGGTTACTTGTGTTTGCTTTACATGTTACTGGTGTTTGTTTAACAGGTTCCTGGTTTTATGTTTAACATGTTACTGGTGCTTATTTAACGGGTTAATGGTCTTTGTTTAACATGTTATTGGTGTTTGTTTAACATGTTACTGGTGTTTGTTTCACATGTTACTGGTGCTTATTTAACGGGTTACTGGTGTTTGTTTAACATGTTACTGGTGTTTGTTTCACATTTTACCGGTGCTTATTTAACGGGTTACTGGTGTTTGTTTAACAGGTTACTGGTGTTTGTTTTAAAGGTTAATGGTGTTTGTTTCACATTTTACCGGTGCTTATTTAACGGGTTACTGGTGTTTGTTTAATATCTTACTGGTGTTTGTTTAACAGGTGAATGGTGTTTGTTTAACAGGTTACTGGTGTTTGTTTAACATGTTACTGGCGCTTATTTAACGGGTTACCGGTGTTTGTTTAACATGTTACTGGTGTTTGTTTTAAAGGTTAATGGTGTTTGTTTAACAGGTTACTTGTGTTTGTTTTACATGTTACTGGTGTTTGTTTTAACATGTTACTGGTGCTCATTTAACGTGTTAATGGTCTTTGTTTAACATGTTACTGGTGTTTGCTTAACAGGTTACCGGTGTTTGTTTTACAGGTAACTGGTGTTTGTTCAGTATGTTACTTATGTTTATTCAACAGGTTACTGGTGTTTGTTTAATGGTTTACTTGTCTTTGTTTTAAAGGTTAATGGTGTTTGTTTAACAGGTTACTGGTGTTTGTTTTACAGGTTACTGGTGTTTATTTTAATGGTCAATGGTGTTTGTTTCACAGGTTACTGGTGTTTGTTCAACATGTTATTGGTGTTTGTTTAACATGTTACTGTTGCTTATTTAACGGGTTACTGGTGTTTGTTCAACATGTTATTGGTGTTTGTTTAACATGTTACTGTTGCTTATTTAACGAGTTACTGGTGTTTCTTTAACAGGTTACTGATATTTGTTTAATATCTTACTGGTGTTTGTTTTAAAGGTGAATGGTGTTTGTTTAACAGGTTACTGGTGTTTGTTTTAAAGGTTAATGGTGCTTGTTTAACAGGTTACTGGTGTTTGTTTAACAGGTTACTGCTGTTTGTTTAACAGGTTACTGGTGTTTGTTTTACAGGTTACTGGTGTTTGTTTAACAGGTTACTGGTGTTTATTTTAAAGGTTAATGGTGTTTCTTTAACAGGTTACTGGTGTTTACTTTAAAGGTTAATGGTGTTTGTTTAATATGTTACTGGTGCTTATTTAACGAGTTACTGGTGTTTGTTTAACATGTTACTGGTGCTTATTTAACGGGTTAATGGTCTTTGTTTAACATGTTATTGGTGTTTGTTTAACATGTTACTGGTGTTTGTTTCACATGTTACAGGTGCTTATTTAACGGGTTAATGGTGTTTGTTTAACAGGTTAACGGTGTTTGTTTTAAAGGTTACTTGTGTTTGTTTTACATGTTACTGGTGTTTGTTTAACAGGTTCCTGGTTTTTGTTTAACATGTTACTGGTGCTTATTTAACGGGTTACTGGTGTTTGTTTAACATGTTACCGGTGTTTGTTTCACATGTTACTGGTGCTTATTTAACGGGTTACTGGTATTTGTTTAATATCTTACTGGTGTTTGTTTTAAAGGTGAATGGTGTTTGTTTAACAGGTTACTGGTGTTTTTTTTAGCATGTTACTGGTGTTTGTTTAACAGGTTACTGGTGTTTGTTTAACATGTTACTGGTGCTTATTTAACGGGTTACTGGTGTTTGTTTAACATGTTACTGGTGTTTGTTTAACAGGTTAATGGTGTTTGTCTAACATGTTACTGGTGCTTATTTAACGGGTTACTGGTGTTTGTTTAACATGTTACTGGTGCTTATTTAACGGGTTACTGGTATTTGTTTAATATCTTACTGATGTTTGTTTTAAAGGTGAATGGTGTTTGTTTAACAGGTTACTGGTGTTTGTTTAGCATGTTACTGGTGTTTGTTTAACAGGTTACCGGTGTTTGTTTTACAGGTAACTGGTGTTTGTTCAATATGTTACTTATGTTTATTCAACAGGTTACTGGTGTTTGTTTAATGGTTTACTTGTCTTTGTTTTAAAGGTTAATGGTGCTTGTTTAACAGGTTACTGGTGTTTGTTTAACAGGTTACTGGTGTTTATTTTAAAGGTTAATGGTGTTTGTTTAATATGTTACTGCTGCTTATTTAAGGAGTTACTGGTGTTTGTTTAACATGTTACTGGTGCTTATTTAACGGGTTACTGGTGTTTGTTTAACAGGTTACTGGTGTTTGTTTAATGGTTTACTTGTCTTTGTTTAACAGGTTACTGGTGCTTATTTAACGGGTTACTTGTATTTGTTTAACAGGTTATTGGTGTTTGTTTAACATGTTACCTACCGGTGTTTGTTTAATATCTTACTGGTGTTTGTTTAACAGGTTACTGGTGTTTCTTTAACAGGTTACTGATATTTGTTCAATATGTTACTTATGTTTATTCAACTGGTTACTGGTGTTTGTTTAATGGTTTGTCTTTGTTTTAAAGGTTAATGGTGTTTGTTTAACAGGTTACTGGTGTTTGTTTTACAGGTTACTGGTGTTTATTTTAATGGTCAATGGTGTTTGTTTCACAGGTTACTGGTGTTTGTTCAACATGTTATTGGTGTTTGTTTAACATGTTACTGTTGCTTATTTAACGGGTTACTGGTGTTTGTTCAACATGTTATTGGTGTTTGTTTAACATGTTACTGTTGCTTATTTAACGAGTTACTGGTGTTTCTTTAACAGGTTACTGATATTTGTTTAATATCTTACTGGTGTTTGTTTTAAAGGTGAATGGTGTTTGTTTAACAGGTTACTGGTGTTTGTTTTAAAGGTTAATGGGGCTTGTTTAACAGGTTACTGGTGTTTGTTTAACAGGTTACTTGTGTTTGTTTTACAGGTTACTGGTGTTTGTTTAACAGGTTACTGGTGTTTATTTTAAAGGTTAATGGTGTTTGTTTAATATGTTACTGGTGCTTATTTAACGAGTTACTGATGTTTGTTTAACATGTTACTGGTGCTTATTTAACGGGTTACTGGTGTTTGTTTAACATGTTATTGGTGTTTGTTTAACATGTTACTGTTGCTTATTTAACGGGTTACTGGAGTTTGTTCAACATGTTATTGGTGTTTGTTTAACATGTTGATGTTGCTTATTTAACGAGTTACTGGTGTTTCTTTAACAGGTTACTGATATTTGTTTAATATCTTACTGGTGTTTGTTTTAAAGGTGAATGGTGTTTGTTTAACAGGTTACTGGTGTTTGTTTTAAAGGTTAATGGGGCTTGTTTAACAGGTTACTGGTGTTTGTTTAACAGGTTACTGCTGTTTGTTTAACAGGTTACTTGTGTTTGTTTTACAGGTTACTGGTGTTTGTTTAACAGGTTACTGGTGTTTATTTTAAAGGTTAATGGTGTTTGTTTAATATGTTACTGGTGCTTATTTAACGAGTTACTGATGTTTGTTTAACATGTTACTGGTGCTTATTTAACGGGTTACTGGTGTTTGTTTAACATGTTATTGGTGCTTATTTAACGGGTTACTGGTGTTTGTTTAACGGGTTACTGGTGTTTGTTTAACATGTTACTGGTGTTTGTTTAACATGTTACTGGTGTTTGTTTTAAAGGTTAATGGTGCTTGTTTAACAGGTTACTGGTGTTTGTTTAACATGTTACTGGTGCTTATTTAACGGGTTACTGGTGTTTGTTTAACAGGTTAATGGTGTTTGCTTTAAAGGTTAATGGTGTTTGTTTAACATGTTACTGGCGCTTATTTAACGGGTTACCGGTGTTTGTTTAACATGTTACTGGTGTTTGTTTAACAGGTTACTGGTGTTTGTTTAACATGTTACTGGTGCTTATTTAACGGGCTACTGGTGTTTGCTTAACGTGTTACTGGTGTTTGTTTTAAAGGTTAATGGTGTTTGTTTAACAGGTTACTTGTGTTTGTTTTACATGTTACTGGTGTTTGTTTTAACATGTTACTGGTGCTTATTTAACGGGTTAATGGTCTTTGTTTAACATGTTATTGGTGTTTGTTTAACATGTTACTGGTGTTTGTTTCACATGTTCCTGGTGCTTATTTAACGGGTTACTGGTGTTTGTTTAACATGTTACTGGTGTTTGTTTCACATGTTACTGGTGCTTATTTAACGGGTTACTGGTGTTTGTTTAACGGGTTACTGGTGTTTGTTTAACACGTTACTGGTGTTTGTTTAACAGGTTACTGGTGTTTGTTTTAAAGGTTAATGGTGCTTGTTTAACAGGTTACTGGCGTTTGTCTAACATGTTACTGGTGCTTATTTAACGGGTTACTGGTGTTTGTTTAACATGTTACTGGTGTTTGTTTAACAGGTTAATGGTGTTTGTCTAACATGTTACTGGTGCTTATTTAACGGGTTACTGGTGTTTGTTTAACATGTTACTGGTGCTTATTTAACGGGTTACTGGTGTTTGTTTAACATGTTACTGGTGTTTGTTTAACATGTTATTAGTGTTTGTTTAACATGTTACAGGTGCTTATTTAACGGGTTAATGGTGTTTGTTTAACAGGTTACTGGTGTTTGTTTTAAAGGTTAATGGTGTTTGTTTAACAGGTTACTTGTGTTTGTTTTACATGTTAGTGGTGTTTGTTTAACAGGTTCCTGGTTTTTGTTTAACATGTTACTGGTGCTTATTTAATGGGTTAATGGTCTTTGTTTAACATGTTATTGGTGTTTGTTTAACATGTTACTGGTGTTTGTTTAACAGGTTACTGGTGTTTAATCAACAGGTTACTGGTGTTTGTTTTACAGGTAACTGGTGTTTGTTCAATATGTTACCCATGTTTATTCAACAGGTTACTGGTGTTTGTTTAATGGTTTACTTGTCTTTGTTTAACAGGTTACTGGTGTTTGTTTAACATGTTACTGGTGCTTATTTAACGGGTTACTTGTATTTGTTTAACAGGTTATTGGTGTTTGTTTAACATGTTATTGGTGTTTGTTCAACATGTTACTGGTGCTTATTTAACGGGTTACTGGTGTTTGTTTAACAGGTTACTGGTGTTTGTTTTAAAGGTTAATGGTGCTTGTTTAACAGGTTACTGGTGTTTGTTTAACAGGTTACTGCTGTTTGTTTAACAGGTTACTGGTGTTTGTTTTACAGGTTACTGGTGTTTGTTTAACAGGTTACTGGTGTTTATTTTAAAGGTTAATGGTGTTTGTTTAACAGGTTACTGGTGTTTATTTTAAAGGTTAATGGTGTTTGTTTAATATGTTACTGGTGCTTATTTAACGAGTTACTGGTGTTTGTTTAACATGTTACTGGTGCTTATTTAACGGGTTAATGGTCTTTGTTTAACATGTTATTGGTGTTTGTTTAACATGTTACTGGTGTTTGTTTCACATGTTACAGGTGCTTATTTAACGGGTTAATGGTGTTTGTTTAACAGGTTAACGGTGTTTGTTTTAAAGGTTAATGGTGTTTGTTTAACAGGTTACTTGTGTTTGTTTTACATGTTACTGGTGTTTGTTTAACAGGTTCCTGGTTTTTGTTTAACATGTTACTGGTGCTTATTTAACGGGTTACTGGTGTTTGTTTAACATGTTACCGGTGTTTGTTTCACATGTTACTGGTGCTTATTTAACGGGTTACTGGTATCTGTTTAATATCTTACTGGTGTTTGTTTTAAAGGTGAATGGTGTTTGTTTAACAGGTTACTGGTGTTTTTTTTTAGCATGTTACTGGTGTTTGTTTAACAGGTTACTGGTGTTTGTTTAACATGTTACTGGTGCTTATTTAACGGGTTACTGGTGTTTGTTTAACATGTTACTGGTGTTTGTTTAACAGGTTAATGGTGTTTGTCTAACATGTTACTGGTGCTTATTTAACGGGTTACTGGTGTTTGTTTAACATGTTACTGGTGCTTATTTAACGGGTTACTGGTATTTGTTTAATATCTTACCGATGTTTGTTTTAAAGGTGAATGGTGTTTGTTTAACAGGTTACTGGTGTTTGTTTAGCATGTTACTGGTGTTTGTTTAACAGGTTACCGGTGTTTGTTTTACAGGTAACTGGTGTTTGTTCAATATGTTACTTATGTTTATTCAACAGGTTACTGGTGTTTGTTTAATGGTTTACTTGTCTTTGTTTTAAAGGTTAATGGTGCTTGTTTAACAGGTTACTGGTGTTTGTTTAACAGGTTACTGGTGTTTATTTTAAAGGTTAATGGTGTTTGTTTAATATGTTACTGCTGCTTATTTAAGGAGTTACTGGTGTTTGTTTAACATGTTACTGGTGCTTATTTAACGGGTTACTGGTGTTTGTTTAACAGGTTACTGGTGTTTGTTTAATGGTTTACTTGTCTTTGTTTAACAGGTTACTGGTGCTTATTTAACGGGTTACTTGTATTTGTTTAACAGGTTATTGGTGTTTGTTTAACATGTTACCTACCGGTGTTTGTTTAATATCTTACTGGTGTTTGTTTAACAGGTTACTGGTGTTTCTTTAACAGGTTACTGATATTTGTTCAATATGTTACTTATGTTTATTCAACAGGTTACTGGTGTTTGTTTAATGGTTTGTCTTTGTTTTAAAGGTTAATGGTGTTTGTTTAACAGGTTACTGGTGTTTGTTTTACAGGTTACTGGTGTTTATTTTAATGGTCAATGGTGTTTGTTTCACAGGTTACTGGTGTTTGTTCAACATGTTATTGGTGTTTGTTTAACATGTTACTGTTGCTTATTTAACGGGTTACTGGTGTTTGTTCAACATGTTATTGGTGTTTGTTTAACATGTTACTGTTGCTTATTTAACGAGTTACTGGTGTTTCTTTAACAGGTTACTGATATTTGTTTAATATCTTACTGGTGTTTGTTTTAAAGGTGAATGGTGTTTGTTTAACAGGTTACTGGTGTTTGTTTTAAAGGTTAATGGGGCTTGTTTAACAGGTTACTGGTGTTTGTTTAACAGGTTACTGCTGTTTGTTTAACAGGTTACTTGTGTTTGTTTTACAGGTTACTGGTGTTTGTTTAACAGGTTACTGGTGTTTATTTTAAAGGTTAATGGTGTTTGTTTAATATGTTACTGGTGCTTATTTAACGAGTTACTGATGTTTGTTTAACATGTTACTGGTGCTTATTTAACGGGTTACTGGTGTTTGTTTAACATGTTATTGGTGTTTGTTTAACATGTTACTGTTGCTTATTTAACGGGTTACTGGTGTTTGTTCAACATGTTATTGGTGTTTGTTTAGCATGTTACTGTTGCTTATTTAACGAGTTACTGGTGTTTCTTTAACAGGTTACTGATATTTGTTTAATATCTTACTGGTGTTTGTTTTAAAGGTGAATGGTGTTTGTTTAACAGGTTACTGGTGTTTGTTTTAAAGGTTAATGGGGCTTGTTTAACAGGTTACTGGTGTTTGTTTAACAGGTTACTGCTGTTTGTTTAACAGGTTACTTGTGTTTGTTTTACAGGTTACTGGTGTTTGTTTAACAGGTTACTGGTGTTTATTTTAAAGGTTAATGGTGTTTGTTTAATATGTTACTGGTGCTTATTTAACGAGTTACTGATGTTTGTTTAACATGTTACTGGTGCTTATTTAACGGGTTACTGGTGTTTGTTTAACATGTTATTGGTGCTTATTTAACGGGTTACTGGTGTTTGTTTAACATGTTACTGGTGTTTGTTTAACATGTTATTAGTGTTTGTTTAACATGTTACAGGTGCTTATTTAACGGTTAATGGTGTTTGTTTAACAGGTTACTGGTGTTTGTTTTAAAGGTTAATGGTGTTTGTTTAACAGGTTACTTGTGTTTGTTTTACATGTTACTGGTGTTTGTTTAACAGGTTCCTGGTTTTTGTTTAACATGTTACTGGTGCTTATTTAATGGGTTAATGGTCTTTGTTTAACATGTTATTGGTGTTTGTTTAACAAGTTACTGGTGTTTGTTTAACAGGTTACTGGTGTTTAATCAACACTTTACTGGTGTTTGTTTTATAGGTAATTGGTGTTTGTTCAATATGTTACCCATGTTTATTCAACAGGTTACTGGTGTTTGTTTAATGGTATACTTGTCTTTGTTTAACATGTTACTGGTGTTTGTTTAACATGTTACTGGTGCTTATTTAACGGGTTACTTGTATTTGTTTAACAGGTTATTGGTGTTTGTTTAACATGTTATTGGTGTTTGTTCAACATGTTACTGGTGCTTATTTAACGGGTTACTGGTGTTTGTTTAACAGGTTACTGGTGTTTGTTTTAAAGGTTAATGGGGCTTGTTTAACAGGTTACTGGTGTTTGTTTTACAGGTTACTGGTGTTTGTTTAACAGGTTACTGGTGTTTATTTTAAAGGTTAATGGTGTTTGTTTAACAGGTTACTGGTGTTTATTTTAAAGGTTAATGGTGTTTGTTTAATATGTTACTGGTGCTTATTTAACGAGTTACTGGTGTTTGTTTAACATGTTACTGGTGCTTATTTAACGGGTTAATGGTCTTTGTTTAACATGTTATTGGTGTTTGTTTAACATGTTACTGGTGTTTGTTTCACATGTTACAGGTGCTTATTTAACGGGTTAATGGTGTTTGTTTAACAGGTTAACGGTGTTTGTTTTAAAGGTTAATGGTGTTTGTTTAACAGGTTACTTGTGTTTGTTTTACATGTTACTGGTGTTTGTTTAAAGGTTCCTGGTTTTTGTTTAACATGTTACTGGTGCTTATTTAACGGGTTACTGGTGTTTGTTTAACATGTTACCGGTGTTTGTTTCACATGTTACTGGTGCTTATTTAACGGGTTACTGGTATTTGTTTAATATCTTACTGGTGTTTGTTTTAAAGGTGAATGGTGTTTGTTTAACAGGTTACTGGTGTTTTTTTTAGCATGTTACTGGTGTTTGTTTAACAGGTTACTGGTGTTTGTTTAACATGTTACTGGTGCTTATTTAACGGGTTACTGGTGTTTGTTTAACATGTTACTGGTGTTTGTTTAACAGGTTAATGGTGTTTGTCTAACATGTTACTGGTGCTTATTTAACGGGTTACTGGTGTTTGTTTAACATGTTACTGGTGCTTATTTAACGGGTTACTGGTATTTGTTTAATATCTTACTGATGTTTGTTTTAAAGGTGAATGGTGTTTGTTTAACAGGTTACTGGTGTTTGTTTAGCATGTTACTGGTGTTTGTTTAACAGGTTACCGGTGTTTGTTTTACAGGTAACTGGTGTTTGTTCAATATGTTACTTATGTTTATTCAACAGGTTACTGGTGTTTGTTTAATGGTTTACTTGTCTTTGTTTTAAAGGTTAATGGTGCTTGTTTAACAGGTTACTGGTGTTTGTTTAACAGGTTACTGGTGTTTATTTTAAAGGTTAATGGTGTTTGTTTAATATGTTACTGCTGCTTATTTAAGGAGTTACTGGTGTTTGTTTAACATGTTACTGGTGCTTATTTAACGGGTTACTGGTGTTTGTTTAACAGGTTACTGGTGTTTGTTTAATGGTTTACTTGTCTTTGTTTAACAGGTTACTGGTGCTTATTTAACGGGTTACTTGTATTTGTTTAACAGGTTATTGGTGTTTGTTTAACATGTTACCTACCGGTGTTTGTTTAATATCTTACTGGTGTTTGTTTAACAGGTTACTGGTGTTTCTTTAACAGGTTACTGATATTTGTTCAATATGTTACTTATGTTTATTCAACAGGTTACTGGTGTTTGTTTAATGGTTTGTCTTTGTTTTAAAGGTTAATGGTGTTTGTTTAACAGGTTACTGGTGTTTGTTTTACAGGTTACTGGTGTTTATTTTAATGGTCAATGGTGTTTGTTTCACAGGTTACTGGTGTTTGTTCAACATGTTATTGGTGTTTGTTTAACATGTTACTGTTGCTTATTTAACGGGTTACTGGTGTTTGTTCAACATGTTATTGGTGTTTGTTTAACATGTTACTGTTGCTTATTTAACGAGTTACTGGTGTTTCTTTAACAGGTTACTGATATTTGTTTAATATCTTACTGGTGTTTGTTTTAAAGGTGAATGGTGTTTGTTTAACAGGTTACTGGTGTTTGTTTTAAAGGTTAATGGGGCTTGGTTAACAGGTTACTGGTGTTTGTTTAACAGGTTACTGCTGTTTGTTTAACAGGTTACTTGTGTTTGTTTTACAGGTTACTGGTGTTTGTTTAACAGGTTACTGGTGTTTATTTTAAAGGTTAATGGTGTTTGTTTAATATGTTACTGGTGCTTATTTAACGAGTTACTGATGTTTGTTTAACATGTTACTGGTGCTTATTTAACGGGTTACTGGTGTTTGTTTAACATGTTATTGGTGTTTGTTTAACATGTTACTGTTGCTTATTTAACGGGTTACTGGTGTTTGTTCAACATGTTATTGGTGTTTGTTTAGCATGTTACTGTTGCTTATTTAACGAGTTACTGGTGTTTCTTTAACAGGTTACTGATATTTGTTTAATATCTTACTGGTGTTTGTTTTAAAGGTGAATGGTGTTTGTTTAACAGGTTACTGGTGTTTGTTTTAAAGGTTAATGGGGCTTGTTTAACAGGTTACTGGTGTTTGTTTAACAGGTTACTGCTGTTTGTTTAACAGGTTACTTGTGTTTGTTTTACAGGTTACTGGTGTTTGTTTAACAGGTTACTGGTGTTTATTTTAAAGGTTAATGGTGTTTGTTTAATATGTTACTGGTGCTTATTTAACGAGTTACTTATGTTTGTTTAACATGTTACTGGTGCTTATTTAACGGGTTACTGGTGTTTGTTTAACATGTTACTGGTGCTTATTTAACGGGTTACTGGTGTTTGTTTAACATGTTACTGGTGTTTGTTTAACAGGTTAATGGTGTTTGTCTAACATGTTACTGGTGCTTATTTAACGGGTTACTGGTGTTTGTTTAACATGTTACTGGTGCTTATTTAACGGGTTACTGGTGTTTGTTTAACATGTTACTGGTGTTTGTTTAACATGTTATTAGTGTTTGTTTAACATGTTACAGGTGCTTATTTAACGGGTTAATGGTGTTTGTTTAACAGGTTACTGGTGTTTGTTTTAAAGGTTAATGGTGTTTGTTTAACAGGTTACTTGTGTTTGTTTTACATGTTACTGGTGTTTGTTTAACAGGTTCCTGGTTTTTGTTTAACATGTTACTGGTGCTTATTTAATGGGTTAATGGTCTTTGTTTAACATGTTATTGGTGTTTGTTTAACATGTTACTGGTGTTTGTTTAACAGGTTACTGGTGTTTGTTTAACAGGTTACTGGTGTTTGTTTTACAGGTAACTGGTGTTTGTTCAATATGTTACCCATGTTTATTCAACAGGTTACTGGTGTTTGTTTAATGGTTTACTTGTCTTTGTTTAACAGGTTACTGGTGTTTGTTTAACATGTTACTGGTGCTTATTTAACGGGTTACTTGTATTTGTTTAACAGGTTACTGGTGTTTGTTTTAAAGGTTAATGGTGCTTGTTTAACAGGTTATTGGTGTTTGTTTAACATGTTATTGGTGTTTGTTCAACATGTTACTGGTGCTTATTTAACGGGTTACTGGTGTTTGTTTAACAGGTTACTGGTGTTTGTTTTAAAGGTTAATGGTGCTTGTTTAACAGGTTACTGGTGTTTGTTTAACAGGTTACTGCTGTTTGTTTAACAGGTTACTGGTGTTTGTTTTACAGGTTACTGGTGTTTGTTTAACAGGTTACTGGTGTTTATTTTAAAGGTTAATGGTGTTTGTTTAATATGTTACTGGTGCTTATTTAACGAGTTACTGGTGTTTGTTTAACATGTTACTGGTGCTTATTTAACGGGTTAATGGTCTTTGTTTAACATGTTATTGGTGTTTGTTTAACATGTTACTGGTGTTTGTTTCACATGTTACAGGTGCTTATTTAACGGGTTAATGGTGTTTGTTTAACAGGTTAACGGTGTTTGTTTTAAAGGTTAATGGTGTTTGTTTAACAGGTTACTTGTGTTTGTTTTACATGTTACTGGTGTTTGTTTAACAGGTTCCTGGTTTTTGTTTAACATGTTACTGGTGCTTATTTAACGGGTTACTGGTATTTGTTTAATATCTTACTGGTGTTTGTTTTAAAGGTGAATGGTGTTTGTTTAACAGGTTACTGGTGGTTTTTTTAGCATGTTACTGGTGTTTGTTTAACAGGTTACTGGTGTTTGTTTAACATGTTACTGGTGCTTATTTAACGGGTTACTGGTGTTTGTTTAACATGTTACTGGTGTTTGTTTAACAGGTTAATGGTGTTTGTCTAACATGTTACTGGTGCTTATTTAACGGGTTACTGGTGTTTGTTTAACATGTTACTGGTGCTTATTTAACGGGTTACTGGTATTTGTTTAATATCTTACTGATGTTTGTTTTAAAGGTGAATGGTGTTTGTTTAACAGGTTACTGGTGTTTGTTTAGCATGTTACTGGTGTTTATTTTAAAGGTTAATGGTGTTTGTTTAATATGTTACTGCTGCTTATTTAAGGAGTTACTGGTGTTTGTTTAACATGTTACTGGTGCTTATTTAACGGGTTACTGGTGTTTGTTTAACAGGTTACTGGTGTTTGTTTAATGGTTTACTTGTCTTTGTTTAACAGGTTACTGGTGCTTATTTAACGGGTTACTTGTATTTGTTTAACAGGTTATTGGTGTTTGTTTAACATGTTACCTACCGGTGTTTGTTTAATATCTTACTGGTGTTTGTTTAACAGGTTACTGGTGTTTCTTTAACAGGTTACTGATATTTGTTCAATATGTTACTTATGTTTATTCAACAGGTTACTGGTGTTTGTTTAATGGTTTGTCTTTGTTTTAAAGGTTAATGGTGTTTGTTTAACAGGTTACTGGTGTTTGTTTTACAGGTTACTGGTGTTTATTTTAATGGTCAATGGTGTTTGTTTCACAGGTTACTGGTGTTTGTTCAACATGTTATTGGTGTTTGTTTAACATGTTACTGTTGCTTATTTAACGGGTTACTGGTGTTTGTTCAACATGTTATTGGTGTTTGTTTAACATGTTACTGTTGCTTATTTAACGAGTTACTGGTGTTTCTTTAACAGGTTACTGATATTTGTTTAATATCTTACTGGTGTTTGTTTTAAAGGTGAATGGTGTTTGTTTAACAGGTTACTGGTGTTTGTTTTAAAGGTTAATGGGGCTTGGTTAACAGGTTACTGGTGTTTGTTTAACAGGTTACTGCTGTTTGTTTAACAGGTTACTTGTGTTTGTTTTACAGGTTACTGGTGTTTGTTTAACAGGTTACTGGTGTTTATTTTAAAGGTTAATGGTGTTTGTTTAATATGTTACTGGTGCTTATTTAACGAGTTACTGATGTTTGTTTAACATGTTACTGGTGCTTATTTAACGGGTTACTGGTGTTTGTTTAACATGTTATTGGTGTTTGTTTAACATGTTACTGTTGCTTATTTAACGGGTTACTGGTGTTTGTTCAACATGTTATTGGTGTTTGTTTAGCATGTTACTGTTGCTTATTTAACGAGTTACTGGTGTTTCTTTAACAGGTTACTGATATTTGTTTAATATCTTACTGGTGTTTGTTTTAAAGGTGAATGGTGTTTGTTTAACAGGTTACTGGTGTTTGTTTTAAAGGTTAATGGGGCTTGTTTAACAGGTTACTGGTGTTTGTTTAACAGGTTACTGCTGTTTGTTTAACAGGTTACTTGTGTTTGTTTTACAGGTTACTGGTGTTTGTTTAACAGGTTACTGGTGTTTATTTTAAAGGTTAATGGTGTTTGTTTAATATGTTACTGGTGCTTATTTAACGAGTTACTGATGTTTGTTTAACATGTTACTGGTGCTTATTTAACGGGTTACTGGTGTTTGTTTAACATGTTATTGGTGCTTATTTAACGGGTTACTGGTGTTTGTTTAACGGGTTACTGGTGTTTGTTTAACATGTTACTGGTGTTTGTTTAACATGTTACTGGTGTTTGTTTTAAAGGTTAATGGTGCTTGTTTAACAGGTTACTGGCGTTTGTCTAACATGTTACTGGTGCTTATTTAACGGGTTACTGGTGTTTGTTTAACATGTTACTGGTGTTTGTTTAACGGGTTACTGGTGTTTGTTTAACAGGTTAATGGTGTTTGCTTTAAAGGTTAATGGTGTTTGTTTAACATGTTACTGGCGCTTATTTAACGGGTTACCGGTGTTTGTTTAACATGTTACTGGTGTTTGTTTAACAGGTTACTGGTGTTTGTTTAACATGTTACTGGTGCTTATTTAACGGGCTACTGGTGTTTGCTTAACGTGTTACTGGTGTTTGTTTTAAAGGTTAATGGTGTTTGTTTAACAGGTTACTTGTGTTTGTTTTACATGTTACTGGTGTTTGTTTTAACATGTTACTGGTGCTTATTTAACGGGTTAATGGTCTTTGTTTAACATGTTATTGGTGTTTGTTTAACATGTTACTGGTGTTTGTTTCACATGTTCCTGGTGCTTATTTAACGGGTTACTGGTGTTTGTTTAACATGTTACTGGTGTTTGTTTCACATGTTACTGGTGCTTATTTAACGGGTTACTGGTATTTGTTTAATATCTTACTGGTGTTTGTTTAACAGGTTAATGGTGTTTGTCTAACATGTTACTGGTGCTTATTTAACGGGTTACTGGTGTTTGTTTAACGGGTTACTGGTGTTTGTTTAACACATTACTGGTGTTTGTTTAACAGGTTACTGGTGTTTGTTTTAAAGGTTAATGGTGCTTGTTTAACAGGTTACTGGCGTTTGTCTAACATGTTACTGGTGCTTATTTAACGGGTTACTGGTGTTTGTTTAACATGTTACTGGTGTTTGTTTAACAGGTTAATGGTGTTTGTCTAACATGTTACTGGTGCTTATTTAACGGGTTACTGGTGTTTGTCTAACATGTTACTGGTGCTTATTTAACGGGTTACTGGTGTTTGTTTAACATGTTACTGGTGCTTATTTAACGGGTTACTGGTGTTTGTTTAACATGTTACTGGTGTTTGTTTAACATGTTATTAGTGTTTGTTTAACATGTTACAGGTGCTTATTTAACGGGTTAATGGTGTTTGTTTAACAGGTTACTGGTGTTTGTTTTAAAGGTTAATGGTGTTTGTTTAACAGGTTACTGGTGTTTTTTTTAGCATGTTACTGGTGTTTGTTTAACAGGTTACTGGTGTTTGTTTAACATGTTACTGGTGCTTATTTAACGGGTTACTGGTGTTTGTTTAACATGTTACTGGTGTTTGTTTAACAGGTTAATGGTGTTTGTCTAACATGTTACTGGTGCTTATTTAACGGGTTACTGGTGTTTGTTTAACATGTTACTGGTGCTTATTTAACGGGTTACTGGTATTTGCTTAATATCTTACTGATGTTTGTTTTAAAGGTGAATGGTGTTTGTTTAACAGGTTACTGGTGTTTGTTTAGCATGTTACTGGTGTTTATTTTAAAGGTTAATGGTGTTTGTTTAATATGTTACTGCTGCTTATTTAAGGAGTTACTGGTGTTTGTTTAACATGTTACTGGTGCTTATTTAACGGGTTACTGGTGTTTGTTTAACAGGTTACTGGTGTTTGTTTAATGGTTTACTTGTCTTTGTTTAACAGGTTACTGGTGCTTATTTAACGGGTTACTTGTATTTGTTTAACAGGTTATTGGTGTTTGTTTAACATGTTACCTACCGGTGTTTGTTTAATATCTTACTGGTGTTTGTTTAACAGGTTACTGGTGTTTCTTTAACAGGTTACTGATATTTGTTCAATATGTTACTTATGTTTATTCAACAGGTTACTGGTGTTTGTTTAATGGTTTGTCTTTGTTTAACAGGTTACTGGTGTTTGTTTTACAGGTTACTGGTGTTTATTTTAATGGTCAATGGTGTTTGTTTCACAGGTTACTGGTGTTTGTTCAACATGTTATTGGTGTTTGTTTAACATGTTACTGTTGCTTATTTAACGGGTTACTGGTGTTTGTTCAACATGTTATTGGTGTTTGTTTAACATGTTACTGTTGCTTATTTAACGAGTTACTGGTGTTTCTTTAACAGGTTACTGATATTTGTTTAATATCTTACTGGTGTTTGTTTTAAAGGTGAATGGTGTTTGTTTAACAGGTTACTGGTGTTTGTTTTAAAGGTTAATGGGGCTTGTTTAACAGGTTACTGGTGTTTGTTTAACAGGTTACTGCTGTTTGTTTAACAGGTTACTTGTGTTTGTTTTACAGGTTACTGGTGTTTGTTTAACAGGTTACTGGTGTTTATTTTAAAGGTTAATGGTGTTTGTTTAATATGTTACTGGTGCTTATTTAACGAGTTACTGATGTTTGTTTAACATGTTACTGGTGCTTATTTAACGGGTTACTGGTGTTTGTTTAACATGTTATTGGTGTTTGTTTAACATGTTACTGTTGCTTATTTAACGGGTTACTGGTGTTTGTTCAACATGTTATTGGTGTTTGTTTAGCATGTTACTGTTGCTTATTTAACGAGTTACTGGTGTTTCTTTAACAGGTTACTGATATTTGTTTAATATCTTACTGGTGTTTGTTTTAAAGGTGAATGGTGTTTGTTTAACAGGTTACTGGTGTTTGTTTTAAAGGTTAATGGGGCTTGTTTAACAGGTTACTGGTGTTTGTTTAACAGGTTACTGCTGTTTGTTTAACAGGTTACTTGTGTTTGTTTTACAGGTTACTGGTGTTTGTTTAACAGGTTACTGGTGTTTATTTTAAAGGTTAATGGTGTTTGTTTAATATGTTACTGGTGCTTGTTTAACGAGTTACTGATGTTTGTTTAACATGTTACTGGTGCTTATTTAATGGGTTACTGGTGTTTGTTTAACATGTTATTGGTGCTTATTTAACGGGTTACTGGTGTTTGTTTAACGGGTTACTGGTGTTTGTTTAACATGTTACTGGTGTTTGTTTAACATGTTACTGGTGTTTGTTTTAAAGGTTAATGGTGCTTGTTTAACAGGTTACTGGCGTTTGTCTAACATGTTACTGGTGCTTATTTAACGGGTTACTGGTGTTTGTTTAACATGTTACTGGTGTTTAACAGGTTAATGGTGTTTGTCTAACATGTTACTGGTGCTTATTTAACGGGTTACTGGTGTTTGTTTAACATGTTACTGGTGCTTATTTAACGGGTTACTGGTGTTTGTTTAACATGTTACTGGTGTTTGTTTAACATGTTATTAGTGTTTGTTTAACATGTTACAGGTGCTTATTTAACGGTTAATGGTGTTTGTTTAACAGGTTACTGGTGTTTGTTTTAAAGGTTAATGGTGTTTGTTTAACAGGTTACTTGTGTTTGTTTTACATGTTACTGGTGTTTTTTAACAGGTTCCCGGTTTTTGTTTAACATGTTACTGGTGCTTATTTAATGGGTTAATGGTCTTTGTTTAACATGTTATTGGTGTTTGTTTAACAAGTTACTGGTGTTTGTTTAACAGGTTACTGGTGTTTAATCAACAGGTTACTGGTGTTTGTTTTACAGGTAACTGGTGTTTGTTCAATATGTTACCCATGTTTATTCAACAGGTTACTGGTGTTTGTTTAATGGTTTACTTGTCTTTGTTTAACAGGTTACTGGTGTTTGTTTAACATGTTACTGGTGCTTATTTAACGGGTTACTTGTATTTGTTTAACAGGTTATTGGTGTTTGTTCAACATGTTACTGGTGCTTATTTAACGGGTTACTGGTGTTTGTTTAACAGGTTACTGGTGTTTGTTTTAAAGGTTAATGGTGCTTGTTTAACAGGTTACTGGTGTTTGTTTAACAGGTTACTGCTGTTTGTTTAACAGGTTACTGGTGTTTGTTTTACAGGTTACTGGTGTTTGTTTAACAGGTTACTGGTGTTTATTTTAAAGGTTAATGGTGTTTGTTTAACAGGTTACTGGTGTTTATTTTAAAGGTTAATGGTGTTTGTTTAATATGTTACTGGTGCTTATTTAACGAGTTACTGGTGTTTGTTTAACATGTTACTGGTGCTTATTTAACGGGTTAATGGTCTTTGTTTAACATGTTATTGGTGTTTGTTTAACATGTTACTGGTGTTTGTTTCACATGTTACAGGTGCTTATTTAACGGGTTAATGGTGTTTGTTTAACAGGTTACTTGTGTTTGTTTTACATGTTACTGGTGTTTGTTTAACAGGTTCCTGGTTTTTGTTTAACATGTTACTGGTGCTTATTTAACGGGTTACTGGTGTTTGTTTAACATGTTACCGGTGTTTGTTTCACATGTTACTGGTGCTTATTTAACGGGTTACTGGTATTTGTTTAATATCTTACTGGTGTTTGTTTTAAAGGTGAATGGTGTTTGTTTAACAGGTTACTGGTGTTTTTTTAGCATGTTACTGGTGTTTGTTTAACAGGTTACTGGTGTTTGTTTAACATGTTACTGGTGCTTATTTAACGGGTTACTGGTGTTTGTTTAACATGTTACTGGTGTTTGTTTAACAGGTTAATGGTGTTTGTCTAACATGTTACTGGTGCTTATTTAACGGGTTACTGGTGTTTGTTTAATGGTTTACTTGTCTTTGTTTTAAAGGTTAATGGTGCTTGTTTAACAGGTTACTGGTGTTTGTTTAACAGGTTACTGGTGTTTATTTTAAAGGTTAATGGTGTTTGTTTAATATGTTACTGCTGCTTATTTAAGGAGTTACTGGTGTTTGTTTAACATGTTACTGGTGCTTATTTAACGGGTTACTGGTGTTTGTTTAATGGTTTACTTGTCTTTGTTTAACAGGTTACTGGTGCTTATTTAACGGGTTACTTGTATTTGTTTAACAGGTTATTGGTGTTTGTTTAACATGTTACCTACCGGTGTTTGTTTAATATCTTACTGGTGTTTGTTTAACAGGTTACTGGTGTTTCTTTAACAGGTTACTGATATTTGTTCAATATGTTACTTATGTTTATTCAACAGGTTACTGGTGTTTGTTTAATGGTTTGTCTTTGTTTTAAAGGTTAATGGTGTTTGTTTAACAGGTTACTGGTGTTTGTTTTACAGGTTACTGGTGTTTATTTTAATGGTCAATGGTGTTTGTTTCACAGGTTACTGGTGTTTGTTCAACATGTTATTGGTGTTTGTTTAACATGTTACTGTTGCTTATTTAACGGGTTACTGGTGTTTGTTCAACATGTTATTGGTGTTTGTTTAACATGTTACTGTTGCTTATTTAACGAGTTACTGGTGTTTCTTTAACAGGTTACTGATATTTGTTTAATATCTTACTGGTGTTTGTTTTAAAGGTGAATGGTGTTTGTTTAACAGGTTACTGGTGTTTGTTTTAAAGGTTAATGGGGCTTGTTTAACAGGTTACTGGTGTTTGTTTAACAGGTTACTGCTGTTTGTTTAACAGGTTACTTGTGTTTGTTTTACAGGTTACTGGTGTTTGTTTAACAGGTTACTGGTGTTTATTTTAAAGGTTAATGGTGTTTGTTTAATATGTTACTGGTGCTTATTTAACGAGTTACTGATGTTTGTTTAACATGTTACTGGTGCTTATTTAACGGGTTACTGGTGTTTGTTTAACATGTTATTGGTGTTTGTTTAACATGTTACTGTTGCTTATTTAACGGGTTACTGGTGTTTGTTCAACATGTTATTGGTGTTTGTTTAACATGTTACTGTTGCTTATTTAACGAGTTACTGGTGTTTCTTTAACAGGTTACTGATATTTGTTTAATATCTTACTGGTGTTTGTTTTAAAGGTGAATGGTGTTTGTTTAACAGGTTACTGGTGTTTGTTTAATGGTTTACTTGTCTTTGTTTAACAGGTTACTGGTGTTTGTTTAACATGTTACTGGTGCTTATTTAACGGGTTACTTGTATTTGTTTAACAGGTTATTGGTGTTTGTTTAACATGTTATTGGTGTTTGTTCAACATGTTACTGGTGCTTATTTAACGGGTTACTGGTGTTTGTTTAACATGCTACTGGTGTTTGTTTAACAGGTTACTGGTGTTTGTTTAACAGGTTACTGGTGTTTGTTTTACAAGTAACTGGTGTTTGTTCAATATGTTACTCATGTTTATTCAACAGGTTACTGGTGTTTGATTAATGGTTTACTTGTGTTTGTTTAACAGGTTACTGGTGTTTGTTTAACGTGTTACTGGTGCTTATTTAACGGGTTACTTGTATTTGTTTAACAGGTTATTCGTGTTTGTTGAACATGTTACCAGTGTTTGTTTAACAGGTTACTGGTATTTGTTTAATAGCTTACCGGTGTTTGTTTAACAGGTTACTGGTGTTTGTTTTAAAGGTTAATGGTGTTTGTTTAGCAGGTTACTGGTGTTTGTTTAAGATGTTATTGGTGTTTGTTTAACAGGGTACTGGTTTTTGTTTAACATGTTACTTTTGTTTAATCAACAGGTTACTGGTGTTTGTTTAACATGTTATTGGAGTTTGTTTAACATGTTACTGGTGCTTATTTAACGGGTTACTGGTGTTTGTTTAACATGTTACTGGTGCTTATTTAACGGGTTACTGGTGTTTGTTTAACATGTTACTGGTGTTTGTTTAACAGCTTACTGATGTTTAATCAACAGATTACTGGTGTTTGTTTAACATGTTATTGGTGTTTGTTTAGCATGTTACTGTTGCTTATTTAACGAGTTACTGGTGTTTCTTTAACGGGTTACTGGTATTTGTTTAATATCTTACTGGTGTTTGTTTTAAAGGTGAATGGTGTTTGTTTAACAGGTTACTGGTGTTTTTTTTTAGCATGTTACTGGTGTTTGTTTAACAGGTTACTGGTGTTTGTTTAACATGTTACTGGTGCTTATTTAACGGGTTACTGGTGTTTGTTTAACATGTTACTGGTGTTTGTTTAACAGGTTAATGGTGTTTGTCTAACATGTTACTGGTGCTTATTTAACGGGTTACTGGTGTTTGTTTAACATGTTACTGGTGCTTATTTAACGGGTTACTGGTATTTGTTTAATATCTTACTGATGTTTGTTTTAAAGGTGAATGGTGTTTGTTTAACAGGTTACTGGTGTTTGTTTAGCATGTTACTGGTGTTTGTTTAACAGGTTACCGGTGTTTGTTTTACAGGTAACTGGTGTTTGTTCAATATGTTACTTATGTTTATTCAACAGGTTACTGGTGTTTGTTTAATGGTTTACTTGTCTTTGTTTTAAAGGTTAATGGTGCTTGTTTAACAGGTTACTGGTGTTTGTTTAACAGGTTACTGGTGTTTATCTTAAAGGTTAATGGTGTTTGTTTAATATGTTACTGCTGCTTATTTAAGGAGTTACTGGTGTTTGTTTAACATGTTACTGGTGCTTATTTAACGGGTTACTGGTGTTTGTTTAATGGTTTACTTGTCTTTGTTTAACAGGTTACTGGTGCTTATTTAACGGGTTACTTGTATTTGTTTAACAGGTTATTGGTGTTTGTTTAACATGTTACCTACCGGTGTTTGTTTAATATCTTACTGGTGTTTGTTTAACAGGTTACTGGTGTTTCTTTAACAGGTTACTGATATTTGTTCAATATGTTACTTATGTTTATTCAACAGGTTACTGGTGTTTGTTTAATGGTTTGTCTTTGTTTTAAAGGTTAATGGTGTTTGTTTAACAGGTTACTGGTGTTTGTTTTACAGGTTACTGGTGTTCATTTTAATGGTCAATGGTGTTTGTTTCACAGGTTACTGGTGTTTGTTCAACATGTTATTGGTGTTTGTTTAACATGTTACTGTTGCTTATTTAACGGGTTACTGGTGTTTGTTCAACATGTTATTGGTGTTTGTTTAACATGTTACTGTTGCTTATTTAACGAGTTACTGGTGTTTCTTTAACAGGTTACTGATATTTGTTTAATATCTTACTGGTGTTTGTTTTAAAGGTGAATGGTGTTTGTTTAACAGGTTACTGGTGTTTGTTTTAAAGGTTAATGGGGCTTGTTTAACAGGTTACTGGTGTTTGTTTAACAGGTTACTGCTGTTTGTTTAACAGGTTACTTGTGTTTGTTTTACAGGTTACTGGTGTTTGTTTAACAGGTTACTGGTGTTTATTTTAAAGGTTAATGGTGTTTGTTTAATATGTTACTGGTGCTTATTTAACGAGTTACTGATGTTTGTTTAACATGTTACTGGTGCTTATTTAACGGGTTACTGGTGTTTGTTTAACATGTTATTGGTGTTTGTTTAACATGTTACTGTTGCTTATTTAACGGGTTACTGGTGTTTGTTCAACATGTTATTGGTGTTTGTTTAACATGTTACTGTTGCTTATTTAACGAGTTACTGGTGTTTCTTTAACAGGTTACTGATATTTGTTTAATATCTTACTGGTGTTTGTTTTAAAGGTGAATGGTGTTTGTTTAACAGGTTACTGGTGTTTGTTTAATGGTTTACTTGTCTTTGTTTAACAGGTTACTGGTGTTTGTTTAACATGTTACTGGTGCTTATTTAACGGGTTACTTGTATTTGTTTAACAGGTTATTGGTGTTTGTTTAACATGTTATTGGTGTTTGTTCAACATGTTACTGGTGCTTATTTAACGGGTTACTGGTGTTTGTTTAACATGCTACTGGTGTTTGTTTAACAGGTTACTGGTGTTTGTTTAACAGGTTACTGGTGTTTGTTTTACAAGTAACTGGTGTTTGTTCAATATGTTACTCATGTTTATTCAACAGGTTACTGGTGTTTGATTAATGGTTTACTTGTGTTTGTTTAACAGGTTACTGGTGTTTGTTTAACGTGTTACTGGTGCTTATTTAACGGGTTACTTGTATTTGTTTAACAGGTTATTCGTGTTTGTTGAACATGTTACCAGTGTTTGTTTAACAGGTTACTGGTATTTGTTTAATAGCTTACCGGTGTTTGTTTAACAGGTTACTGGTGTTTGTTTTAAAGGTTAATGGTGTTTGTTTAGCAGGTTACTGGTGTTTGTTTAAGATGTTATTGGTGTTTGTTTAACAGGGTACTGGTTTTTGTTTAACATGTTACTTTTGTTTAATCAACAGGTTACTGGTGTTTGTTTAACATGTTATTGGAGTTTGTTTAACATGTTACTGGTGCTTATTTAACGGGTTACTGGTGTTTGTTTAACATGTTACTGGTGCTTATTTAACGGGTTACTGGTGTTTGTTTAACATGTTACTGGTGTTTGTTTAACAGCTTACTGATGTTTAATCAACAGATTACTGGTGTTTGTTTAACATGTTACTGGTGTTTGTTTAATGGTTTACTTGTCTTTTTTTAACAGGTTACTGGTGCTTATTTAACGGGTTACTTGTATTTGTTTAACAGGTTATTGGTGTTTGTTTAACAGGTTACTGGTGTTTGTTTTAAAGGTTAATGGTGTTTGTTTAACAGGTTACTGGTGTTTGTTTTACAGGTTACTGGTGTTTGTTTAACAGGTTACTCGTGTTTGTTTTAAAGGTTAATGGGCTTTGTTTATCAGGTTACTGGTGTTTGTTTAACAGGTTACTGGTGTTTGTTTAACAGGTTACTGATGCTTATTTAACGAGTTACTGGTGTTTCTTTAACAGGTTACTGATATTTGTTTAATATCTTACTGGTGTTTGTTTTAAAGGTGAATGGTGTTTGTTTAACAGGTTACTGGTGTTTGTTTTAAAGGTTAATGGGGCTTGTTTAACAGGTTACTGGTGTTTGTTTAACAGGTTACTGCTGTTTGTTTAACAGGTTACTTGTGTTTGTTTTACAGGTTACTGGTGTTTGTTTAACAGGTTACTGGTGTTTATTTTAAAGGTTAATGGTGTTTGTTTAATATGTTACTGGTGCTTATTTAACGAGTTACTGATGTTTGTTTAACATGTTACTGGTGCTTATTTAACGGGTTACTGGTGTTTGTTTAACATGTTATTGGTGCTTATTTAACGGGTTACTGGTGTTTGTTTAACGGGTTACTGGTGTTTGTTTAACATGTTACTGGTGTTTGTTTAACATGTTACTGGTGTTTGTTTTAAAGGTTAATGGTGCTTGTTTAACAGGTTACTGGCGTTTGTCTAACATGTTACTGGTGCTTATTTAACGGGTTACTGGTGTTTGTTTAACATGTTACTGGTGTTTGTTTAACGGGTTACTGGTGTTTGTTTAACAGGTTAATGGTGTTTGCTTTAAAGGTTAATGGTGTTTGTTTAACATGTTACTGGCGCTTATTTAACGGGTTACCGGTGTTTGTTTAACATGTTACTGGTGTTTGTTTAACAGGTTACTGGTGTTTGTTTAACATGTTACTGGTGCTTATTTAACGGGCTACTGGTGTTTGCTTAACGTGTTACTGGTGTTTGTTTTAAAGGTTAATGGTGTTTGTTTAACAGGTTACTTGTGTTTGTTTTACATGTTACTGGTGTTTGTTTTAACATGTTACTGGTGTTTGTTTCACATGTTCCTGGTGCTTATTTAACGGGTTACTGGTGTTTGTTTAACATGTTACTGGTGTTTGTTTCACATGTTACTGGTGCTTATTTAACGGGTTACTGGTATTTGTTTAATATCTTACTGGTGTTTGTTTAACAGGTTAATGGTGTTTGTCTAACATGTTACTGGTGCTTATTTAACGGGTTACTGGTGTTTGTTTAACGGGTTACTGGTGTTTGTTTAACACATTACTGGTGTTTGTTTAACAGGTTACTGGTGTTTGTTTTAAAGGTTAATGGTGCTTGTTTAACAGGTTACTGGCGTTTGTCTAACATGTTACTGGTGCTTATTTAACGGGTTACTGGTGTTTGTTTAACATGTTACTGGTGTTTGTTTAACAGGTTAATGGTGTTTGTCTAACATGTTACTGGTGCTTATTTAACGGGTTACTGGTGTTTGTTTAACATGTTACTGGTGCTTATTTAACGGGTTACTGGTGTTTGTTTAACATGTTACTGGTGTTTGTTTAACATGTTATTAGTGTTTGTTTAACATGTTACAGGTGCTTATTTAACGGGTTAATGGTGTTTGTTTAACAGGTTACTGGTGTTTGTTTTAAAGGTTAATGGTGTTTGTTTAACAGGTTACTTGTGTTTGTTTTACATGTTACTGGTGTTTGTTTAACAGGTTCCTGGTTTTTGTTTAACATGTTACTGGTGCTTATTTAATGGGTTAATGGTCTTTGTTTAACATGTTATTGGTGTTTGTTTAACATGTTACTGGTGTTTGTTTAACAGGTTACTGGTGTTTAATCAACAGGTTACTGGTGTTTGTTTTACAGGTAACTGGTGTTTGTTCAATATGTTACCCATGTTTATTCAACAGGTTACTGGTGTTTGTTTAATGGTTTACTTGTCTTTGTTTAACAGGTTACTGGTGTTTGTTTAACATGTTACTGGTGCTTATTTAACGGGTTACTTGTATTTGTTTAACAGGTTATTGGTGTTTGTTTAACATGTTATTGGTGTTTGTTCAACATGTTACTGGTGCTTATTTAACGGGTTACTGGTGTTTGTTTAACAGGTTACTGGTGTTTGTTTTAAAGGTTAATGGTGCTTGTTTAACAGGTTACTGGTGTTTGTTTAACAGGTTACTGCTGTTTGTTTAACAGGTTACTGGTGTTTGCTTTACAGGTTACTGGTGTTTGTTTAACAGGTTACTGGTGTTTATTTTAAAGGTTAATGGTGTTTGTTTAACAGGTTACTGGTGTTTATTTTAAAGGTTAATGGTGTTTGTTTAATATGTTACTGGTGCTTATTTAACGAGTTACTGGTGTTTGTTTAACATGTTACTGGTGCTTATTTAACGGGTTAATGGTCTTTGTTTAACATGTTATTGGTGTTTGTTTAACATGTTACTGGTGTTTGTTTCACATGTTACAGGTGCTTATTTAACGGGTTAATGGTGTTTGTTTAACAGGTTAACGGTGTTTGTTTTAAAGGTTAATGGTGTTTGTTTAACAGGTTACTTGTGTTTGTTTTACATGTTACTGGTGTTTGTTTAACAGGTTCCTGGTTTTTGTTTAACATGTTACTGGTGCTTATTTAACGGGTTACTGGTGTTTGTTTAACATGTTACCGGTGTTTGTTTCACATGTTACTGGTGCTTATTTAACGGGTTACTGGTATTTGTTTAATATCTTACTGGTGTTTGTTTTAAAGGTGAATGGTGTTTGTTTAACAGGTTACTGGTGTTTTTTTTAGCATGTTACTGGTGTTTGTTTAACAGGTTACTGGTGTTTGTTTAACATGTTACTGGTGCTTATTTAACGGGTTACTGGTATTTGTTTAATATCTTACTGATGTTTGTTTTAAAGGTGAATGGTGTTTGTTTAACAGGTTACTGGTGTTTGTTTAGCATGTTACTGGTGTTTATTTTAAAGGTTAATGGTGTTTGTTTAACAGGTTACTGGTGTTTGTTTTACAGGTAACTGGTGTTTGTTCAATATGTTACCCATGTTTATTCAACAGGTTACTGGTGTTTGTTTAATGGTTTACTTGTCTTTGTTTAACAGGTTACTGGTGTTTGTTTAACATGTTACTGGTGCTTATTTAACGGGTTACTTGTATTTGTTTAACAGGTTACTGGTGTTTGTTTTAAAGGTTAATGGTGCTTGTTTAACAGGTTATTGGTGTTTGTTTAACATGTTATTGGTGTTTGTTCAACATGTTACTGGTGCTTATTTAACGGGTTACTGGTGTTTGCTTAACAGGTTACTGGTGTTTGTTTTAAAGGTTAATGGTGCTTGTTTAACAGGTTACTGGTGTTTGTTTAACAGGTTACTGCTGTTTGTTTAACAGGTTACTGGTGTTTGTTTTACAGGTTACTGGTGTTTGTTTAACAGGTTACTGGTGTTTGTTTAACATGTTACTGGTGCTTATTTAACGGGTTACTTGTATTTGTTTAACAGGTTACTGGTGTTTGTTTTAAAGGTTAATGGTGCTTGTTTAACAGGTTATTGGTGTTTGTTTAACATGTTATTGGTGTTTGTTCAACATGTTACTGGTGCTTATTTAACGGGTTACTGGTGTTTGTTTAACAGGTTACTGGTGTTTGTTTTAAAGGTTAATGGTGCTTGTTTAACAGGTTACTGGTGTTTGTTTAACAGGTTACTGCTGTTTGTTTAACAGGTTACTGGTGTTTGTTTTACAGGTTACTGGTGTTTGTTTAACAGGTTACTGGTGTTTATTTTAAAGGTTAATGGTGTTTGTTTAACATGTTATTGGTGTTTGTTTAACATGTTACTGGTGTTTGTTTCACATGTTACAGGTGCTTATTTAACGGGTTAATGGTGTTTGTTTAACAGGTTAACGGTGTTTGTTTTAAAGGTTAATGGTGTTTGTTTAACAGGTTACTTGTGTTTGTTTTACATGTTACTGGTGTTTGTTTAACAGGTTCCTGGTTTTTGTTTAACATGTTACTGGTGCTTATTTAACGGGTTACTGGTATTTGTTTAATATCTTACTGGTGTTTGTTTTAAAGGTGAATGGTGTTTGTTTAACAGGTTACTGGTGGTTTTTTTAGCATGTTACTGGTGTTTGTTTAACAGGTTACTGGTGTTTGTTTAACATGTTACTGGTGCTTATTTAACGGGTTACTGGTGTTTGTTTAACATGTTACTGGTGTTTGTTTAACAGGTTAATGGTGTTTGTCTAACATGTTACTGGTGCTTATTTAACGGGTTACTGGTGTTTGTTTAACATGTTACTGGTGCTTATTTAACGGGTTACTGGTATTTGTTTAATATCTTACTGATGTTTGTTTTAAAGGTGAATGGTGTTTGTTTAACAGGTTACTGGTGTTTGTTTAGCATGTTACTGGTGTTTATTTTAAAGGTTAATGGTGTTTGTTTAATATGTTACTGCTGCTTATTTAAGGAGTTACTGGTGTTTGTTTAACATGTTACTGGTGCTTATTTAACGGGTTACTGGTGTTTGTTTAACAGGTTACTGGTGTTTGTTTAATGGTTTACTTGTCTTTGTTTAACAGGTTACTGGTGCTTATTTAACGGGTTACTTGTATTTGTTTAACAGGTTATTGGTGTTTGTTTAACATGTTACCTACCGGTGTTTGTTTAATATCTTACTGGTGTTTGTTTAACAGGTTACTGGTGTTTCTTTAACAGGTTACTGATATTTGTTCAATATGTTACTTATGTTTATTCAACAGGTTACTGGTGTTTGTTTAATGGTTTGTCTTTGTTTTAAAGGTTAATGGTGTTTGTTTAACAGGTTACTGGTGTTTGTTTTACAGGTTACTGGTGTTTATTTTAATGGTCAATGGTGTTTGTTTCACAGGTTACTGGTGTTTGTTCAACATGTTATTGGTGTTTGTTTAACATGTTACTGTTGCTTATTTAACGGGTTACTGGTGTTTGTTCAACATGTTATTGGTGTTTGTTTAACATGTTACTGTTGCTTATTTAACGAGTTACTGGTGTTTCTTTAACAGGTTACTGATATTTGTTTAATATCTTACTGGTGTTTGTTTTAAAGGTGAATGGTGTTTGTTTAACAGGTTACTGGTGTTTGTTTTAAAGGTTAATGGGGCTTGGTTAACAGGTTACTGGTGTTTGTTTAACAGGTTACTGCTGTTTGTTTAACAGGTTACTTGTGTTTGTTTTACAGGTTACTGGTGTTTGTTTAACAGGTTACTGGTGTTTATTTTAAAGGTTAATGGTGTTTGTTTAATATGTTACTGGTGCTTATTTAACGAGTTACTGATGTTTGTTTAACATGTTACTGGTGCTTATTTAACGGGTTACTGGTGTTTGTTTAACATGTTATTGGTGTTTGTTTAACATGTTACTGTTGCTTATTTAACGGGTTACTGGTGTTTGTTCAACATGTTATTGGTGTTTGTTTAGCATGTTACTGTTGCTTATTTAACGAGTTACTGGTGTTTCTTTAACAGGTTACTGATATTTGTTTAATATCTTACTGGTGTTTGTTTTAAAGGTGAATGGTGTTTGTTTAACAGGTTACTGGTGTTTGTTTTAAAGGTTAATGGGGCTTGTTTAACAGGTTACTGGTGTTTGTTTAACAGGTTACTGCTGTTTGTTTAACAGGTTACTTGTGTTTGTTTTACAGGTTACTGGTGTTTGTTTAACAGGTTACTGGTGTTTATTTTAAAGGTTAATGGTGTTTGTTTAATATGTTACTGGTGCTTATTTAACGAGTTACTGATGTTTGTTTAACATGTTACTGGTGCTTATTTAACGGGTTACTGGTGTTTGTTTAACATGTTATTGGTGCTTATTTAACGGGTTACTGGTGTTTGTTTAACGGGTTACTGGTGTTTGTTTAACATGTTACTGGTGTTTGTTTTAAAGGTTAATGGTGCTTGTTTAACAGGTTACTGGCGTTTGTCTAACATGTTACTGGTGCTTATTTAACGGGTTACTGGTGTTTGTTTAACATGTTACTGGTGTTTGTTTAACGGGTTACTGGTGTTTGTTTAACAGGTTAATGGTGTTTGCTTTAAAGGTTAATGGTGTTTGTTTAACATGTTACTGGCGCTTATTTAACGGGTTACCGGTGTTTGTTTAACATGTTACTGGTGTTTGTTTAACAGGTTACTGGTGTTTGTTTAACATGTTACTGGTGCTTATTTAACGGGCTACTGGTGTTTGCTTAACGTGTTACTGGTGTTTGTTTTAAAGGTTAATGGTGTTTGTTTAACAGGTTACTTGTGTTTGTTTTACATGTTACTGGTGTTTGTTTTAACATGTTACTGGTGCTTATTTAACGGGTTAATGGTCTTTGTTTAACATGTTATTGGTGTTTGTTTAACATGTTACTGGTGTTTGTTTCACATGTTCCTGGTGCTTATTTAACGGGTTACTGGTGTTTGTTTAACATGTTACTGGTGTTTGTTTCACATGTTACTGGTGCTTATTTAACGGGTTACTGGTATTTGTTTAATATCTTACTGGTGTTTGTTTAACAGGTTAATGGTGTTTGTCTAACATGTTACTGGTGCTTATTTAACGGGTTACTGGTGTTTGTTTAACGGGTTACTGGTGTTTGTTTAACACATTACTGGTGTTTGTTTAACAGGTTACTGGTGTTTGTTTTAAAGGTTAATGGTGCTTGTTTAACAGGTTACTGGCGTTTGTCTAACATGTTACTGGTGCTTATTTAACGGGTTACTGGTGTTTGTTTAACATGTTACTGGTGTTTGTTTAACAGGTTAATGGTGTTTGTCTAACATGTTACTGGTGCTTATTTAACGGGTTACTGGTGTTTGTTTAACATGTTACTGGTGCTTATTTAACGGGTTACTGGTGTTTGTTTAACATGTTACTGGTGTTTGTTTAACATGTTATTAGTGTTTGTTTAACATGTTACAGGTGCTTATTTAACGGGTTAATGGTGTTTGTTTAACAGGTTACTGGTGTTTGTTTTAAAGGTTAATGGTGTTTGTTTAACAGGTTACTGGTGTTTTTTTTAGCATGTTACTGGTGTTTGTTTAACAGGTTACTGGTGTTTGTTTAACATGTTACTGGTGCTTATTTAACGGGTTACTGGTGTTTGTTTAACATGTTACTGGTGTTTGTTTAACAGGTTAATGGTGTTTGTCTAACATGTTACTGGTGCTTATTTAACGGGTTACTGGTGTTTGTTTAACATGTTACTGGTGCTTATTTAACGGGTTACTGGTATTTGCTTAATATCTTACTGATGTTTGTTTTAAAGGTGAATGGTGTTTGTTTAACAGGTTACTGGTGTTTGTTTAGCATGTTACTGGTGTTTATTTTAAAGGTTAATGGTGTTTGTTTAATATGTTACTGCTGCTTATTTAAGGAGTTACTGGTGTTTGTTTAACATGTTACTGGTGCTTATTTAACGGGTTACTGGTGTTTGTTTAACAGGTTACTGGTGTTTGTTTAATGGTTTACTTGTCTTTGTTTAACAGGTTACTGGTGCTTATTTAACGGGTTACTTGTATTTGTTTAACAGGTTATTGGTGTTTGTTTAACATGTTACCTACCGGTGTTTGTTTAATATCTTACTGGTGTTTGTTTAACAGGTTACTGGTGTTTCTTTAACAGGTTACTGATATTTGTTCAATATGTTACTTATGTTTATTCAACAGGTTACTGGTGTTTGTTTAATGGTTTGTCTTTGTTTAACAGGTTACTGGTGTTTGTTTTACAGGTTACTGGTGTTTATTTTAATGGTCAATGGTGTTTGTTTCACAGGTTACTGGTGTTTGTTCAACATGTTATTGGTGTTTGTTTAACATGTTACTGTTGCTTATTTAACGGGTTACTGGTGTTTGTTCAACATGTTATTGGTGTTTGTTTAACATGTTACTGTTGCTTATTTAACGAGTTACTGGTGTTTCTTTAACAGGTTACTGATATTTGTTTAATATCTTACTGGTGTTTGTTTTAAAGGTGAATGGTGTTTGTTTAACAGGTTACTGGTGTTTGTTTTAAAGGTTAATGGGGCTTGTTTAACAGGTTACTGGTGTTTGTTTAACAGGTTACTGCTGTTTGTTTAACAGGTTACTTGTGTTTGTTTTACAGGTTACTGGTGTTTGTTTAACAGGTTACTGGTGTTTATTTTAAAGGTTAATGGTGTTTGTTTAATATGTTACTGGTGCTTATTTAACGAGTTACTGATGTTTGTTTAACATGTTACTGGTGCTTATTTAACGGGTTACTGGTGTTTGTTTAACATGTTATTGGTGTTTGTTTAACATGTTACTGTTGCTTATTTAACGGGTTACTGGTGTTTGTTCAACATGTTATTGGTGTTTGTTTAGCATGTTACTGTTGCTTATTTAACGAGTTACTGGTGTTTCTTTAACAGGTTACTGATATTTGTTTAATATCTTACTGGTGTTTGTTTTAAAGGTGAATGGTGTTTGTTTAACAGGTTACTGGTGTTTGTTTTAAAGGTTAATGGGGCTTGTTTAACAGGTTACTGGTGTTTGTTTAACAGGTTACTGCTGTTTGTTTAACAGGTTACTTGTGTTTGTTTTACAGGTTACTGGTGTTTGTTTAACAGGTTACTGGTGTTTATTTTAAAGGTTAATGGTGTTTGTTTAATATGTTACTGGTGCTTGTTTAACGAGTTACTGATGTTTGTTTAACATGTTACTGGTGCTTATTTAATGGGTTACTGGTGTTTGTTTAACATGTTATTGGTGCTTATTTAACGGGTTACTGGTGTTTGTTTAACGGGTTACTGGTGTTTGTTTAACATGTTACTGGTGTTTGTTTAACATGTTACTGGTGTTTGTTTTAAAGGTTAATGGTGCTTGTTTAACAGGTTACTGGCGTTTGTCTAACATGTTACTGGTGCTTATTTAACGGGTTACTGGTGTTTGTTTAACATGTTACTGGTGTTTAACAGGTTAATGGTGTTTGTCTAACATGTTACTGGTGCTTATTTAACGGGTTACTGGTGTTTGTTTAACATGTTACTGGTGCTTATTTAACGGGTTACTGGTGTTTGTTTAACATGTTACTGGTGTTTGTTTAACATGTTATTAGTGTTTGTTTAACATGTTACAGGTGCTTATTTAACGGTTAATGGTGTTTGTTTAACAGGTTACTGGTGTTTGTTTTAAAGGTTAATGGTGTTTGTTTAACAGGTTACTTGTGTTTGTTTTACATGTTACTGGTGTTTTTTAACAGGTTCCCGGTTTTTGTTTAACATGTTACTGGTGCTTATTTAATGGGTTAATGGTCTTTGTTTAACATGTTATTGGTGTTTGTTTAACAAGTTACTGGTGTTTGTTTAACAGGTTACTGGTGTTTAATCAACAGGTTACTGGTGTTTGTTTTACAGGTAACTGGTGTTTGTTCAATATGTTACCCATGTTTATTCAACAGGTTACTGGTGTTTGTTTAATGGTTTACTTGTCTTTGTTTAACAGGTTACTGGTGTTTGTTTAACATGTTACTGGTGCTTATTTAACGGGTTACTTGTATTTGTTTAACAGGTTATTGGTGTTTGTTCAACATGTTACTGGTGCTTATTTAACGGGTTACTGGTGTTTGTTTAACAGGTTACTGGTGTTTGTTTTAAAGGTTAATGGTGCTTGTTTAACAGGTTACTGGTGTTTGTTTAACAGGTTACTGCTGTTTGTTTAACAGGTTACTGGTGTTTGTTTTACAGGTTACTGGTGTTTGTTTAACAGGTTACTGGTGTTTATTTTAAAGGTTAATGGTGTTTGTTTAACAGGTTACTGGTGTTTATTTTAAAGGTTAATGGTGTTTGTTTAATATGTTACTGGTGCTTATTTAACGAGTTACTGGTGTTTGTTTAACATGTTACTGGTGCTTATTTAACGGGTTAATGGTCTTTGTTTAACATGTTATTGGTGTTTGTTTAACATGTTACTGGTGTTTGTTTCACATGTTACAGGTGCTTATTTAACGGGTTAATGGTGTTTGTTTAACAGGTTACTTGTGTTTGTTTTACATGTTACTGGTGTTTGTTTAACAGGTTCCTGGTTTTTGTTTAACATGTTACTGGTGCTTATTTAACGGGTTACTGGTGTTTGTTTAACATGTTACCGGTGTTTGTTTCACATGTTACTGGTGCTTATTTAACGGGTTACTGGTATTTGTTTAATATCTTACTGGTGTTTGTTTTAAAGGTGAATGGTGTTTGTTTAACAGGTTACTGGTGTTTTTTTTAGCATGTTACTGGTGTTTGTTTAACAGGTTACTGGTGTTTGTTTAACATGTTACTGGTGCTTATTTAACGGGTTACTGGTGTTTGTTTAACATGTTACTGGTGTTTGTTTAACAGGTTAATGGTGTTTGTCTAACATGTTACTGGTGCTTATTTAACGGGTTACTGGTGTTTGTTTAATGGTTTACTTGTCTTTGTTTTAAAGGTTAATGGTGCTTGTTTAACAGGTTACTGGTGTTTGTTTAACAGGTTACTGGTGTTTATTTTAAAGGTTAATGGTGTTTGTTTAATATGTTACTGCTGCTTATTTAAGGAGTTACTGGTGTTTGTTTAACATGTTACTGGTGCTTATTTAACGGGTTACTGGTGTTTGTTTAATGGTTTACTTGTCTTTGTTTAACAGGTTACTGGTGCTTATTTAACGGGTTACTTGTATTTGTTTAACAGGTTATTGGTGTTTGTTTAACATGTTACCTACCGGTGTTTGTTTAATATCTTACTGGTGTTTGTTTAACAGGTTACTGGTGTTTCTTTAACAGGTTACTGATATTTGTTCAATATGTTACTTATGTTTATTCAACAGGTTACTGGTGTTTGTTTAATGGTTTGTCTTTGTTTTAAAGGTTAATGGTGTTTGTTTAACAGGTTACTGGTGTTTGTTTTACAGGTTACTGGTGTTTATTTTAATGGTCAATGGTGTTTGTTTCACAGGTTACTGGTGTTTGTTCAACATGTTATTGGTGTTTGTTTAACATGTTACTGTTGCTTATTTAACGGGTTACTGGTGTTTGTTCAACATGTTATTGGTGTTTGTTTAACATGTTACTGTTGCTTATTTAACGAGTTACTGGTGTTTCTTTAACAGGTTACTGATATTTGTTTAATATCTTACTGGTGTTTGTTTTAAAGGTGAATGGTGTTTGTTTAACAGGTTACTGGTGTTTGTTTTAAAGGTTAATGGGGCTTGGTTAACAGGTTACTGGTGTTTGTTTAACAGGTTACTGCTGTTTGTTTAACAGGTTACTTGTGTTTGTTTTACAGGTTACTGGTGTTTGTTTAACAGGTTACTGGTGTTTATTTTAAAGGTTAATGGTGTTTGTTTAATATGTTACTGGTGCTTATTTAACGAGTTACTGATGTTTGTTTAACATGTTACTGGTGCTTATTTAACGGGTTACTGGTGTTTGTTTAACATGTTATTGGTGTTTGTTTAACATGTTACTGTTGCTTATTTAACGGGTTACTGGTGTTTGTTCAACATGTTATTGGTGTTTGTTTAACATGTTACTGTTGCTTATTTAACGAGTTACTGGTGTTTCTTTAACAGGTTACTGATATTTGTTTAATATCTTACTGGTGTTTGTTTTAAAGGTGAATGGTGTTTGTTTAACAGGTTACTGGTGTTTGTTTAATGGTTTACTTGTCTTTGTTTAACAGGTTACTGGTGTTTGTTTAACATGTTACTGGTGCTTATTTAACGGGTTACTTGTATTTGTTTAACAGGTTATTGGTGTTTGTTTAACATGTTATTGGTGTTTGTTCAACATGTTACTGGTGCTTATTTAACGGGTTACTGGTGTTTGTTTAACATGCTACTGGTGTTTGTTTAACAGGTTACTGGTGTTTGTTTAACAGGTTACTGGTGTTTGTTTTACAAGTAACTGGTGTTTGTTCAATATGTTACTCATGTTTATTCAACAGGTTACTGGTGTTTGATTAATGGTTTACTTGTGTTTGTTTAACAGGTTACTGGTGTTTGTTTAACGTGTTACTGGTGCTTATTTAACGGGTTACTTGTATTTGTTTAACAGGTTATTCGTGTTTGTTGAACATGTTACCAGTGTTTGTTTAACAGGTTACTGGTATTTGTTTAATAGCTTACCGGTGTTTGTTTAACAGGTTACTGGTGTTTGTTTTAAAGGTTAATGGTGTTTGTTTAGCAGGTTACTGGTGTTTGTTTAAGATGTTATTGGTGTTTGTTTAACAGGGTACTGGTTTTTGTTTAACATGTTACTTTTGTTTAATCAACAGGTTACTGGTGTTTGTTTAACATGTTATTGGAGTTTGTTTAACATGTTACTGGTGCTTATTTAACGGGTTACTGGTGTTTGTTTAACATGTTACTGGTGCTTATTTAACGGGTTACTGGTGTTTGTTTAACATGTTACTGGTGTTTGTTTAACAGCTTACTGATGTTTAATCAACAGATTACTGGTGTTTGTTTAACATGTTATTGGTGTTTGTTTAGCATGTTACTGTTGCTTATTTAACGAGTTACTGGTGTTTCTTTAACGGGTTACTGGTATTTGTTTAATATCTTACTGGTGTTTGTTTTAAAGGTGAATGGTGTTTGTTTAACAGGTTACTGGTGTTTTTTTTTAGCATGTTACTGGTGTTTGTTTAACAGGTTACTGGTGTTTGTTTAACATGTTACTGGTGCTTATTTAACGGGTTACTGGTGTTTGTTTAACATGTTACTGGTGTTTGTTTAACAGGTTAATGGTGTTTGTCTAACATGTTACTGGTGCTTATTTAACGGGTTACTGGTGTTTGTTTAACATGTTACTGGTGCTTATTTAACGGGTTACTGGTATTTGTTTAATATCTTACTGATGTTTGTTTTAAAGGTGAATGGTGTTTGTTTAACAGGTTACTGGTGTTTGTTTAGCATGTTACTGGTGTTTGTTTAACAGGTTACCGGTGTTTGTTTTACAGGTAACTGGTGTTTGTTCAATATGTTACTTATGTTTATTCAACAGGTTACTGGTGTTTGTTTAATGGTTTACTTGTCTTTGTTTTAAAGGTTAATGGTGCTTGTTTAACAGGTTACTGGTGTTTGTTTAACAGGTTACTGGTGTTTATCTTAAAGGTTAATGGTGTTTGTTTAATATGTTACTGCTGCTTATTTAAGGAGTTACTGGTGTTTGTTTAACATGTTACTGGTGCTTATTTAACGGGTTACTGGTGTTTGTTTAATGGTTTACTTGTCTTTGTTTAACAGGTTACTGGTGCTTATTTAACGGGTTACTTGTATTTGTTTAACAGGTTATTGGTGTTTGTTTAACATGTTACCTACCGGTGTTTGTTTAATATCTTACTGGTGTTTGTTTAACAGGTTACTGGTGTTTCTTTAACAGGTTACTGATATTTGTTCAATATGTTACTTATGTTTATTCAACAGGTTACTGGTGTTTGTTTAATGGTTTGTCTTTGTTTTAAAGGTTAATGGTGTTTGTTTAACAGGTTACTGGTGTTTGTTTTACAGGTTACTGGTGTTCATTTTAATGGTCAATGGTGTTTGTTTCACAGGTTACTGGTGTTTGTTCAACATGTTATTGGTGTTTGTTTAACATGTTACTGTTGCTTATTTAACGGGTTACTGGTGTTTGTTCAACATGTTATTGGTGTTTGTTTAACATGTTACTGTTGCTTATTTAACGAGTTACTGGTGTTTCTTTAACAGGTTACTGATATTTGTTTAATATCTTACTGGTGTTTGTTTTAAAGGTGAATGGTGTTTGTTTAACAGGTTACTGGTGTTTGTTTTAAAGGTTAATGGGGCTTGTTTAACAGGTTACTGGTGTTTGTTTAACAGGTTACTGCTGTTTGTTTAACAGGTTACTTGTGTTTGTTTTACAGGTTACTGGTGTTTGTTTAACAGGTTACTGGTGTTTATTTTAAAGGTTAATGGTGTTTGTTTAATATGTTACTGGTGCTTATTTAACGAGTTACTGATGTTTGTTTAACATGTTACTGGTGCTTATTTAACGGGTTACTGGTGTTTGTTTAACATGTTATTGGTGTTTGTTTAACATGTTACTGTTGCTTATTTAACGGGTTACTGGTGTTTGTTCAACATGTTATTGGTGTTTGTTTAACATGTTACTGTTGCTTATTTAACGAGTTACTGGTGTTTCTTTAACAGGTTACTGATATTTGTTTAATATCTTACTGGTGTTTGTTTTAAAGGTGAATGGTGTTTGTTTAACAGGTTACTGGTGTTTGTTTAATGGTTTACTTGTCTTTGTTTAACAGGTTACTGGTGTTTGTTTAACATGTTACTGGTGCTTATTTAACGGGTTACTTGTATTTGTTTAACAGGTTATTGGTGTTTGTTTAACATGTTATTGGTGTTTGTTCAACATGTTACTGGTGCTTATTTAACGGGTTACTGGTGTTTGTTTAACATGCTACTGGTGTTTGTTTAACAGGTTACTGGTGTTTGTTTAACAGGTTACTGGTGTTTGTTTTACAAGTAACTGGTGTTTGTTCAATATGTTACTCATGTTTATTCAACAGGTTACTGGTGTTTGATTAATGGTTTACTTGTGTTTGTTTAACAGGTTACTGGTGTTTGTTTAACGTGTTACTGGTGCTTATTTAACGGGTTACTTGTATTTGTTTAACAGGTTATTCGTGTTTGTTGAACATGTTACCAGTGTTTGTTTAACAGGTTACTGGTATTTGTTTAATAGCTTACCGGTGTTTGTTTAACAGGTTACTGGTGTTTGTTTTAAAGGTTAATGGTGTTTGTTTAGCAGGTTACTGGTGTTTGTTTAAGATGTTATTGGTGTTTGTTTAACAGGGTACTGGTTTTTGTTTAACATGTTACTTTTGTTTAATCAACAGGTTACTGGTGTTTGTTTAACATGTTATTGGAGTTTGTTTAACATGTTACTGGTGCTTATTTAACGGGTTACTGGTGTTTGTTTAACATGTTACTGGTGCTTATTTAACGGGTTACTGGTGTTTGTTTAACATGTTACTGGTGTTTGTTTAACAGCTTACTGATGTTTAATCAACAGATTACTGGTGTTTGTTTAACATGTTACTGGTGTTTGTTTAATGGTTTACTTGTCTTTTTTTAACAGGTTACTGGTGCTTATTTAACGGGTTACTTGTATTTGTTTAACAGGTTATTGGTGTTTGTTTAACAGGTTACTGGTGTTTGTTTTAAAGGTTAATGGTGTTTGTTTAACAGGTTACTGGTGTTTGTTTTACAGGTTACTGGTGTTTGTTTAACAGGTTACTCGTGTTTGTTTTAAAGGTTAATGGGCTTTGTTTATCAGGTTACTGGTGTTTGTTTAACAGGTTACTGGTGTTTGTTTAACAGGTTACTGATGCTTATTTAACGAGTTACTGGTGTTTCTTTAACAGGTTACTGATATTTGTTTAATATCTTACTGGTGTTTGTTTTAAAGGTGAATGGTGTTTGTTTAACAGGTTACTGGTGTTTGTTTTAAAGGTTAATGGGGCTTGTTTAACAAGTTACTGGTGTTTGTTTAACAGGTTACTGCTGTTTGTTTAACAGGTTACTTGTGTTTGTTTTACAGGTTACTGGTGTTTGTTTAACAGGTTACTGGTGTTTATTTTAAAGGTTAATGGTGTTTGTTTAATATGTTACTGGTGCTTATTTAACGAGTTACTGATGTTTGTTTAACATGTTACTGGTGCTTATTTAACGGGTTACTGGTGTTTGTTTAACATGTTATTGGTGCTTATTTAACGGGTTACTGGTGTTTGTTTAACGGGTTACTGGTGTTTGTTTAACATGTTACTGGTGTTTGTTTAACATGTTACTGGTGTTTGTTTTAAAGGTTAATGGTGCTTGTTTAACAGGTTACTGGCGTTTGTCTAACATGTTACTGGTGCTTATTTAACGGGTTACTGGTGTTTGTTTAACATGTTACTGGTGTTTGTTTAACGGGTTACTGGTGTTTGTTTAACAGGTTAATGGTGTTTGCTTTAAAGGTTAATGGTGTTTGTTTAACATGTTACTGGCGCTTATTTAACGGGTTACCGGTGTTTGTTTAACATGTTACTGGTGTTTGTTTAACAGGTTACTGGTGTTTGTTTAACATGTTACTGGTGCTTATTTAACGGGCTACTGGTGTTTGCTTAACGTGTTACTGGTGTTTGTTTTAAAGGTTAATGGTGTTTGTTTAACAGGTTACTTGTGTTTGTTTTACATGTTACTGGTGTTTGTTTTAACATGTTACTGGTGCTTATTTAACGGGTTAATGGTCTTTGTTTAACATGTTATTGGTGTTTGTTTAACATGTTACTGGTGTTTGTTTCACATGTTCCTGGTGCTTATTTAACGGGTTACTGGTATTTGTTTAATATCTTACTGGTGTTTGTTTAACAGGTTAATGGTGTTTGTCTAACATGTTACTGGTGCTTATTTAACGGGTTACTGGTGTTTGTTTAACGGGTTACTGGTGTTTGTTTAACATGTTACTGGTGTTTGTTTCACATGTTACTGGTGCTTATTTAACGGGTTACTGGTATTTGTTTAATATCTTACTGGTGTTTGTTTAACAGGTTAATGGTGTTTGTCTAACATGTTACTGGTGCTTATTTAACGGGTTACTGGTGTTTGTTTAACGGGTTACTGGTGTTTGTTTAACACATTACTGGTGTTTGTTTAACAGGTTACTGGTGTTTGTTTTAAAGGTTAATGGTGCTTGTTTAACAGGTTACTGGCGTTTGTCTAACATGTTACTGGTGCTTATTTAACGGGTTACTGGTGTTTGTTTAACATGTTACTGGTGTTTGTTTAACAGGTTAATGGTGTTTGTCTAACATGTTACTGGTGCTTATTTAACGGGTTACTGGTGTTTGTTTAACATGTTACTGGTGCTTATTTAACGGGTTACTGGTGTTTGTTTAACATGTTACTGGTGTTTGTTTAACATGTTATTAGTGTTTGTTTAACATGTTACAGGTGCTTATTTAACGGGTTAATGGTGTTTGTTTAACAGGTTACTGGTGTTTGTTTTAAAGGTTAATGGTGTTTGTTTAACAGGTTACTTGTGTTTGTTTTACATGTTACTGGTGTTTGTTTAACAGGTTCCTGGTTTTTGTTTAACATGTTACTGGTGCTTATTTAATGGGTTAATGGTCTTTGTTTAACATGTTATTGGTGTTTGTTTAACATGTTACTGGTGTTTGTTTAACAGGTTACTGGTGTTTAATCAACAGGTTACTGGTGTTTGTTTTACAGGTAACTGGTGTTTGTTCAATATGTTACCCATGTTTATTCAACAGGTTACTGGTGTTTGTTTAATGGTTTACTTGTCTTTGTTTAACAGGTTACTGGTGTTTGTTTAACATGTTACTGGTGCTTATTTAACGGGTTACTTGTATTTGTTTAACAGGTTATTGGTGTTTGTTTAACATGTTATTGGTGTTTGTTCAACATGTTACTGGTGCTTATTTAACGGGTTACTGGTGTTTGTTTAACAGGTTACTGGTGTTTGTTTTAAAGGTTAATGGTGCTTGTTTAACAGGTTACTGGTGTTTGTTTAACAGGCTACTGCTGTTTGTTTAACAGGTTACTGGTGTTTGCTTTACAGGTTACTGGTGTTTGTTTAACAGGTTACTGGTGTTTATTTTAAAGGTTAATGGTGTTTGTTTAACAGGTTACTGGTGTTTATTTTAAAGGTTAATGGTGTTTGTTTAATATGTTACTGGTGCTTATTTAACGAGTTACTGGTGTTTGTTTAACATGTTACTGGTGCTTATTTAACGGGTTAATGGTCTTTGTTTAACATGTTATTGGTGTTTGTTTAACATGTTACTGGTGTTTGTTTCACATGTTACAGGTGCTTATTTAACGGGTTAATGGTGTTTGTTTAACAGGTTAACGGTGTTTGTTTTAAAGGTTAATGGTGTTTGTTTAACAGGTTACTTGTGTTTGTTTTACATGTTACTGGTGTTTGTTTAACAGGTTCCTGGTTTTTGTTTAACATGTTACTGGTGCTTATTTAACGGGTTACTGGTGTTTGTTTAACATGTTACCGGTGTTTGTTTCACATGTTACTGGTGCTTATTTAACGGGTTACTGGTATTTGTTTAATATCTTACTGGTGTTTGTTTTAAAGGTGAATGGTGTTTGTTTAACAGGTTACTGGTGTTTTTTTTAGCATGTTACTGGTGTTTGTTTAACAGGTTACTGGTGTTTGTTTAACATGTTACTGGTGCTTATTTAACGGGTTACTGGTGTTTGTTTAACATGTTACTGGTGTTTGTTTAACAGGTTAATGGTGTTTGTCTAACATGTTACTGGTGCTTATTTAACGGGTTACTGGTGTTTGTTTAACATGTTACTGGTGCTTATTTAACGGGTTACTGGTATTTGTTTAATATCTTACTGATGTTTGTTTTAAAGGTGAATGGTGTTTGTTTAACAGGTTACTGGTGTTTGTTTAGCATGTTACTGGTGTTTATTTTAAAGGTTAATGGTGTTTGTTTAATATGTTACTGCTGCTTATTTAAGGAGTTACTGGTGTTTGTTTAACATGTTACTGGTGCTTATTTAACGGGTTACTGGTGTTTGTTTAACAGGTTACTGGTGTTTGTTTAATGGTTTACTTGTCTTTGTTTAACAGGTTACTGGTGCTTATTTAACGGGTTACTTGTATTTGTTTAACAGGTTATTGGTGTTTGTTTAACATGTTACCTACCGGTGTTTGTTTAATATCTTACTGGTGTTTGTTTAACAGGTTACTGGTGTTTCTTTAACAGGTTACTGATATTTGTTCAATATGTTACTTATGTTTATTCAACAGGTTACTGGTGTTTGTTTAATGGTTTGTCTTTGTTTTAAAGGTTAATGGTGTTTGTTTAACAGGTTACTGGTGTTTGTTTTACAGGTTACTGGTGTTTATTTTAATGGTCAATGGTGTTTGTTTCACAGGTTACTGGTGTTTGTTCAACATGTTATTGGTGTTTGTTTAACATGTTACTGTTGCTTATTTAACGGGTTACTGGTGTTTGTTCAACATGTTATTGGTGTTTGTTTAACATGTTACTGTTGCTTATTTAACGAGTTACTGGTGTTTCTTTAACAGGTTACTGATATTTGTTTAATATCTTACTGGTGTTTGTTTTAAAGGTGAATGGTGTTTGTTTAACAGGTTACTGGTGTTTGTTTTAAAGGTTAATGGGGCTTGGTTAACAGGTTACTGGTGTTTGTTTAACAGGTTACTGCTGTTTGTTTAACAGGTTACTTGTGTTTGTTTTACAGGTTACTGGTGTTTGTTTAACAGGTTACTGGTGTTTATTTTAAAGGTTAATGGTGTTTGTTTAATATGTTACTGGTGCTTATTTAACGAGTTACTGATGTTTGTTTAACATGTTACTGGTGCTTATTTAACGGGTTACTGGTGTTTGTTTAACATGTTATTGGTGTTTGTTTAACATGTTACTGTTGCTTATTTAACGGGTTACTGGTGTTTGTTCAACATGTTATTGGTGTTTGTTTAACATGTTACTGTTGCTTATTTAACGAGTTACTGGTGTTTCTTTAACAGGTTACTGATATTTGTTTAATATCTTACTGGTGTTTGTTTTAAAGGTGAATGGTGTTTGTTTAACAGGTTACTGGTGTTTGTTTTAAAGGTTAATGGGGCTTGTTTAACAGGTTACTGGTGTTTGTTTAACAGGTTACTGCTGTTTGTTTAACAGGTTACTTGTGTTTGTTTTACAGGTTACTGGTGTTTGTTTAACAGGTTACTGGTGTTTATTTTAAAGGTTAATGGTGTTTGTTTAATATGTTACTGGTGCTTGTTTAACGAGTTACTGATGTTTGTTTAACATGCTACTGGTGCTTATTTAATGGGTTACTGGTGTTTGTTTAACATGTTATTGGTGCTTATTTAACGGGTTACTGGTGTTTGTTTAACGGGTTACTGGTGTTTGTTTAACATGTTACTGGTGTTTGTTTAACATGTTACTGGTGTTTGTTTTAAAGGTTAATGGTGCTTGTTTAACAGGTTACTGGCGTTTGTCTAACATGTTACTGGTGCTTATTTAACGGGTTACTGGTGTTTGTTTAACATGTTACTGGTGCTTATTTAACGAGTTACTGGTGTTTGTTTAACATGTTACTGGTGCTTATTTAACGGGTTAATGGTCTTTGTTTAACAGGTTATTGGTGTTTGTTTAACATGTTATTGGTGTTTGTTCAACATGTTACTGGTGCTTATTTAACGGGTTACTGGTGTTTGTTTAACAGGTTACTGGTGTTTGTTTTAAAGGTTAATGGTGCTTGTTTAACAGGTTACTGGTGTTTGTTTAACAGGTTACTGCTGTTTGTTTAACAGGTTACTGGTGTTTGTTTTACAGGTTACTGGTGTTTGTTTAACAGGTTACTGGTGTTTATTTTAAAGGTTAATGGTGTTTGTTTAACAGGTTACTGGTGTTTATTTTAAAGGTTAATGGTGTTTGTTTAATATGTTACTGGTGCTTATTTAACGAGTTACTGGTGTTTGTTTAACATGTTACTGGTGCTTATTTAACGGGTTAATGGTCTTTGTTTAACATGTTATTGGTGTTTGTTTAACATGTTACTGGTGTTTGTTTCACATGTTACAGGTGCTTATTTAACGGGTTAATGGTGTTTGTTTAACAGGTTAACGGTGTTTGTTTTAAAGGTTAATGGTGTTTGTTTAACAGGTTACTTGTGTTTGTTTTACATGTTACTGGTGTTTGTTTAACAGGTTCCTGGTTTTTGTTTAACATGTTACTGGTGCTTATTTAACGGGTTACTGGTGTTTGTTTAACATGTTACCGGTGTTTGTTTCACATGTTACTGGTGCTTATTTAACGGGTTACTGGTATTTGTTTAATATCTTACTGGTGTTTGTTTTAAAGGTGAATGGTGTTTGTTTAACAGGTTACTGGTGTTTTTTTTAGCATGTTACTGGTGTTTGTTTAACAGGTTACTGGTGTTTGTTTAACATGTTACTGGTGCTTATTTAACGGGTTACTGGTGTTTGTTTAACATGTTACTGGTGTTTGTTTAACAGGTTAATGGTGTTTGTCTAACATGTTACTGGTGCTTATTTAACGGGTTACTGGTGTTTGTTTAACATGTTACTGGTGCTTATTTAACGGGTTACTGGTATTTGTTTAATATCTTACTGATGTTTGTTTTACAGGTAACTGGTGTTTGTTCAATATGTTACCCATGTTTATTCAACAGGTTACTGGTGTTTGTTTAATGGTTTACTTGTCTTTGTTTAACAGGTTACTGGTGTTTGTTTAACATGTTACTGGTGCTTATTTAACGGGTTACTTGTATTTGTTTAACAGGTTATTGGTGTTTGTTTAACATGTTATTGGTGTTTGTTCAACATGTTACTGGTGCTTATTTAACGGGTTACTGGTGTTTGTTTAACAGGTTACTGGTGTTTGTTTTAAAGGTTAATGGTGCTTGTTTAACAGGTTACTGGTGTTTGTTTAACAGGTTACTGCTGTTTGTTTAACAGGTTACTGGTGTTTGCTTTACAGGTTACTGGTGTTTGTTTAACAGGTTACTGGTGTTTATTTTAAAGGTTAATGGTGTTTGTTTAACAGGTTACTGGTGTTTATTTTAAAGGTTAATGGTGTTTGTTTAATATGTTACTGGTGCTTATTTAACGAGTTACTGGTGTTTGTTTAACATGTTACTGGTGCTTATTTAACGGGTTAATGGTCTTTGTTTAACATGTTATTGGTGTTTGTTTAACATGTTACTGGTGTTTGTTTCACATGTTACAGGTGCTTATTTAACGGGTTAATGGTGTTTGTTTAACAGGTTAACGGTGTTTGTTTTAAAGGTTAATGGTGTTTGTTTAACAGGTTACTTGTGTTTGTTTTACATGTTACTGGTGTTTGTTTAACAGGTTCCTGGTTTTTGTTTAACATGTTACTGGTGCTTATTTAACGGGTTACTGGTGTTTGTTTAACATGTTACCGGTGTTTGTTTCACATGTTACTGGTGCTTATTTAACGGGTTACTGGTATTTGTTTAATATCTTACTGGTGTTTGTTTTAAAGGTGAATGGTGTTTGTTTAACAGGTTACTGGTGTTTTTTTTAGCATGTTACTGGTGTTTGTTTAACAGGTTACTGGTGTTTGTTTAACATGTTACTGGTGCTTATTTAACGGGTTACTGGTGTTTGTTTAACATGTTACTGGTGTTTGTTTAACAGGTTAATGGTGTTTGTCTAACATGTTACTGGTGCTTATTTAACGGGTTACTGGTGTTTGTTTAACATGTTACTGGTGCTTATTTAACGGGTTACTGGTATTTGTTTAATATCTTACTGATGTTTGTTTTAAAGGTGAATGGTGTTTGTTTAACAGGTTACTGGTGTTTGTTTAGCATGTTACTGGTGTTTATTTTAAAGGTTAATGGTGTTTGTTTAATATGTTACTGCTGCTTATTTAAGGAGTTACTGGTGTTTGTTTAACATGTTACTGGTGCTTATTTAACGGGTTACTGGTGTTTGTTTAACAGGTTACTGGTGTTTGTTTAATGGTTTACTTGTCTTTGTTTAACAGGTTACTGGTGCTTATTTAACGGGTTACTTGTATTTGTTTAACAGGTTATTGGTGTTTGTTTAACATGTTACCTACCGGTGTTTGTTTAATATCTTACTGGTGTTTGTTTAACAGGTTACTGGTGTTTCTTTAACAGGTTACTGATATTTGTTCAATATGTTACTTATGTTTATTCAACAGGTTACTGGTGTTTGTTTAATGGTTTGTCTTTGTTTTAAAGGTTAATGGTGTTTGTTTAACAGGTTACTGGTGTTTGTTTTACAGGTTACTGGTGTTTATTTTAATGGTCAATGGTGTTTGTTTCACAGGTTACTGGTGTTTGTTCAACATGTTATTGGTGTTTGTTTAACATGTTACTGTTGCTTATTTAACGGGTTACTGGTGTTTGTTCAACATGTTATTGGTGTTTGTTTAACATGTTACTGTTGCTTATTTAACGAGTTACTGGTGTTTCTTTAACAGGTTACTGATATTTGTTTAATATCTTACTGGTGTTTGTTTTAAAGGTGAATGGTGTTTGTTTAACAGGTTACTGGTGTTTGTTTTAAAGGTTAATGGGGCTTGGTTAACAGGTTACTGGTGTTTGTTTAACAGGTTACTGCTGTTTGTTTAACAGGTTACTTGTGTTTGTTTTACAGGTTACTGGTGTTTGTTTAACAGGTTACTGGTGTTTATTTTAAAGGTTAATGGTGTTTGTTTAATATGTTACTGGTGCTTATTTAACGAGTTACTGATGTTTGTTTAACATGTTACTGGTGCTTATTTAACGGGTTACTGGTGTTTGTTTAACATGTTATTGGTGTTTGTTTAACATGTTACTGTTGCTTATTTAACGGGTTACTGGTGTTTGTTCAACATGTTATTGGTGTTTGTTTAACATGTTACTGTTGCTTATTTAACGAGTTACTGGTGTTTCTTTAACAGGTTACTGATATTTGTTTAATATCTTACTGGTGTTTGTTTTAAAGGTGAATGGTGTTTGTTTAACAGGTTACTGGTGTTTGTTTTAAAGGTTAATGGGGCTTGTTTAACAGGTTACTGGTGTTTGTTTAACAGGTTACTGCTGTTTGTTTAACAGGTTACTTGTGTTTGTTTTACAGGTTACTGGTGTTTGTTTAACAGGTTACTGGTGTTTATTTTAAAGGTTAATGGTGTTTGTTTAATATGTTACTGGTGCTTGTTTAACGAGTTACTGATGTTTGTTTAACATGCTACTGGTGCTTATTTAATGGGTTACTGGTGTTTGTTTAACATGTTATTGGTGCTTATTTAACGGGTTACTGGTGTTTGTTTAACGGGTTACTGGTGTTTGTTTAACATGTTACTGGTGTTTGTTTAACATGTTACTGGTGTTTGTTTTAAAGGTTAATGGTGCTTGTTTAACAGGTTACTGGCGTTTGTCTAACATGTTACTGGTGCTTATTTAACGGGTTACTGGTGTTTGTTTAACATGTTACTGGTGCTTATTTAACGAGTTACTGGTGTTTGTTTAACATGTTACTGGTGCTTATTTAACGGGTTAATGGTCTTTGTTTAACAGGTTATTGGTGTTTGTTTAACATGTTATTGGTGTTTGTTCAACATGTTACTGGTGCTTATTTAACGGGTTACTGGTGTTTGTTTAACAGGTTACTGGTGTTTGTTTTAAAGGTTAATGGTGCTTGTTTAACAGGTTACTGGTGTTTGTTTAACAGGTTACTGCTGTTTGTTTAACAGGTTACTGGTGTTTGTTTTACAGGTTACTGGTGTTTGTTTAACAGGTTACTGGTGTTTATTTTAAAGGTTAATGGTGTTTGTTTAACAGGTTACTGGTGTTTATTTTAAAGGTTAATGGTGTTTGTTTAATATGTTACTGGTGCTTATTTAACGAGTTACTGGTGTTTGTTTAACATGTTACTGGTGCTTATTTAACGGGTTAATGGTCTTTGTTTAACATGTTATTGGTGTTTGTTTAACATGTTACTGGTGTTTGTTTCACATGTTACAGGTGCTTATTTAACGGGTTAATGGTGTTTGTTTAACAGGTTAACGGTGTTTGTTTTAAAGGTTAATGGTGTTTGTTTAACAGGTTACTTGTGTTTGTTTTACATGTTACTGGTGTTTGTTTAACAGGTTCCTGGTTTTTGTTTAACATGTTACTGGTGCTTATTTAACGGGTTACTGGTGTTTGTTTAACATGTTACCGGTGTTTGTTTCACATGTTACTGGTGCTTATTTAACGGGTTACTGGTATTTGTTTAATATCTTACTGGTGTTTGTTTTAAAGGTGAATGGTGTTTGTTTAACAGGTTACTGGTGTTTTTTTTAGCATGTTACTGGTGTTTGTTTAACAGGTTACTGGTGTTTGTTTAACATGTTACTGGTGCTTATTTAACGGGTTACTGGTGTTTGTTTAACATGTTACTGGTGTTTGTTTAACAGGTTAATGGTGTTTGTCTAACATGTTACTGGTGCTTATTTAACGGGTTACTGGTGTTTGTTTAACATGTTACTGGTGCTTATTTAACGGGTTACTGGTATTTGTTTAATATCTTACTGATGTTTGTTTTAAAGGTGAATGGTGTTTGTTTAACAGGTTACTGGTGTTTGTTTAGCATGTTACTGGTGTTTATTTTAAAGGTTAATGGTGTTTGTTTAATATGTTACTGCTGCTTATTTAAGGAGTTACTGGTGTTTGTTTAACATGTTACTGGTGCTTATTTAACGGGTTACTGGTGTTTGTTTAACAGGTTACTGGTGTTTGTTTAATGGTTTACTTGTCTTTGTTTAACAGGTTACTGGTGCTTATTTAACGGGTTACTTGTATTTGTTTAACAGGTTATTGGTGTTTGTTTAACATGTTACCTACCGGTGTTTGTTTAATATCTTACTGGTGTTTGTTTAACAGGTTACTGGTGTTTCTTTAACAGGTTACTGATATTTGTTCAATATGTTACTTATGTTTATTCAACAGGTTACTGGTGTTTGTTTAATGGTTTGTCTTTGTTTTAAAGGTTAATGGTGTTTGTTTAACAGGTTACTGGTGTTTGTTTTACAGGTTACTGGTGTTTATTTTAATGGTCAATGGTGTTTGTTTCACAGGTTACTGGTGTTTGTTCAACATGTTATTGGTGTTTGTTTAACATGTTACTGTTGCTTATTTAACGGGTTACTGGTGTTTGTTCAACATGTTATTGGTGTTTGTTTAACATGTTACTGTTGCTTATTTAACGAGTTACTGGTGTTTCTTTAACAGGTTACTGATATTTGTTTAATATCTTACTGGTGTTTGTTTTAAAGGTGAATGGTGTTTGTTTAACAGGTTACTGGTGTTTGTTTTAAAGGTTAATGGGGCTTGTTTAACAGGTTACTGGTGTTTGTTTAACAGGTTACTGCTGTTTGTTTAACAGGTTACTTGTGTTTGTTTTACAGGTTACTGATGTTTGTTTAACAGGTTACTGGTGTTTATTTTAAAGGTTAATGGTGTTTGTTTAATATGTTACTGGTGCTTATTTAACGAGTTACTGATGTTTGTTTAACATGTTACTGGTGCTTATTTAACGGGTTACTGGTGTTTGTTTAACATGTTATTGGTGTTTGTTTAACATGTTACTGTTGCTTATTTAACGGGTTACTGGTGTTTGTTCAACATGTTATTGGTGTTTGTTTAGCATGTTACTGTTGCTTATTTAACGAGTTACTGGTGTTTCTTTAACAGGTTACTGATATTTGTTTAATATCTTACTGGTGTTTGTTTTAAAGGTGAATGGTGTTTGTTTAACAGGTTACTGGTGTTTGTTTTAAAGGTTAATGGGGCTTGTTTAACAGGTTACTGGTGTTTGTTTAACAGGTTACTGCTGTTTGTTTAACAGGTTACTTGTGTTTGTTTTACAGGTTACTGGTGTTTGTTTAACAGGTTACTGGTGTTTATTTTAAAGGTTAATGGTGTTTGTTTAATATGTTACTGGTGCTTGTTTAACGAGTTACTGATGTTTGTTTAACATGTTACTGGTGCTTATTTAATGGGTTACTGGTGTTTGTTTAACATGTTATTGGTGCTTATTTAACGGGTTACTGGTGTTTGTTTAACGGGTTACTGGTGTTTGTTTAACATGTTACTGGTGTTTGTTTAACATGTTACTGGTGTTTGTTTTAAAGGTTAATGGTGCTTGTTTAACAGGTTACTGGCGTTTGTCTAACATGTTACTGGTGCTTATTTAACGGGTTACTGGTGTTTGTTTAACATGTTACTGGTGTTTGTTTAACAGGTTAATGGTGTTTGTCTAACATGTTACTGGTGCTTATTTAACGGGTTACTGGTGTTTGTTTAACATGTTACTGGTGCTTATTTAACGGGTTACTGGTGTTTGTTTAACATGTTATTAGTGTTTGTTTAACATGTTACAGGTGCTTATTTAACGGTTAATGGTGTTTGTTTAACAGGTTACTGGTGTTTGTTTTAAAGGTTAATGGTGTTTGTTTAACAGGTTACTTGTGTTTGTTTTACATGTTACTGGTGTTTGTTTAACAGGTTCCTGGTTTTTGTTTAACATGTTACTGGTGCTTATTTAATGGGTTAATGGTCTTTGTTTAACATGTTATTGGTGTTTGTTTAACAAGTTACTGGTGTTTGTTTAACAGGTTACTGGTGTTTAATCAACAGGTTACTGGTGTTTGTTTTACAGGTAACTGGTGTTTGTTCAATATGTTACCCATGTTTATTCAACAGGTTACTGGTGTTTGTTTAATGGTTTACTTGTCTTTGTTTAACAGGTTACTGGTGTTTGTTTAACATGTTACTGGTGCTTATTTAACGGGTTACTTGTATTTGTTTAACAGGTTATTGGTGTTTGTTCAACATGTTACTGGTGCTTATTTAACGGGTTACTGGTGTTTGTTTAACAGGTTACTGGTGTTTAATCAACAGGTTACTGGTGTTTGTTTAACATGTTACAGGTGCTTATTTAACGGGTTAATGGTGTTTGTTTAACAGGTTACTGGTGTTTGTTTTAAAGGTTAATGGTGTTTGTTTAACAGGTTACTTGTGTTTGTTTTACATGTTACTGGTGTTTGTTTAACAGGTTCCTGGTTTTTGTTTAACATGTTACTGGTGCTTATTTAATGGGTTAATGGTCTTTGTTTAACATGTTATTGGTGTTTGTTTAACATGTTACTGGTGTTTGTTTAACAGGTTACTGGTGTTTAATCAACAGGTTACTGGTGTTTGTTTTACAGGTAACTGGTGTTTGTTCAATATGTTACCCATGTTTATTCAACAGGTTACTGGTGTTTGTTTAATGGTTTACTTGTCTTTGTTTAACAGGTTACTGGTGTTTGTTTAACATGTTACTGGTGCTTATTTAACGGGTTACTTGTATTTGTTTAACAGGTTATTGGTGTTTGTTTAACATGTTATTGGTGTTTGTTCAACATGTTACTGGTGCTTATTTAACGGGTTACTGGTGTTTGTTTAACAGGTTACTGGTGTTTGTTTTAAAGGTTAATGGTGCTTGTTTAACAGGTTACTGGTGTTTGTTTAACAGGTTACTGCTGTTTGTTTAACAGGTTACTGGTGTTTGTTTTACAGGTTACTGGTGTTTGTTTAACAGGTTACTGGTGTTTATTTTAAAGGTTAATGGTGTTTGTTTAACAGGTTACTGGTGTTTATTTTAAAGGTTAATGGTGTTTGTTTAATATGTTACTGGTGCTTATTTAACGAGTTACTGGTGTTTGTTTAACATGTTACTGGTGCTTATTTAACATGTTACTGGTGTTTGTTTCACATGTTACAGGTGCTTATTTAACGGGTTAATGGTGTTTGTTTAACAGGTTAACGGTGTTTGTTTTAAAGGTTAATGGTGTTTGTTTAACAGGTTACTTGTGTTTGTTTTACATGTTACTGGTGTTTGTTTAACAGGTTCCTGGTTTTTGTTTAACATGTTACTGGTGCTTATTTAACGGGTTACTGGTGTTTGTTTAACATGTTACCGGTGTTTGTTTCACATGTTACTGGTGCTTATTTAACGGGTTACTGGTATTTGTTTAATATCTTACTGGTGTTTGTTTTAAAGGTGAATGGTGTTTGTTTAACAGGTTACTGGTGTTTTTTTAGCATGTTACTGGTGTTTGTTTAACAGGTTACTGGTGTTTGTTTAACACGTTACTGGTGCTTATTTAACGGGTTACTGGTGTTTGTTTAACATGTTACTGGTGTTTGTTTAACAGGTTAATGGTGTTTGTCTAACATGTTACTGGTGCTTATTTAACGGGTTACTGGTGTTTGTTTAACATGTTACTGGTGCTTATTTAACGGGTTACTGGTATTTGTTTAATATCTTACTGATGTTTGTTTTAAAGGTGAATGGTGTTTGTTTAACAGGTTACTGGTGTTTGTTTAGCATGTTACTGGTGTTTATTTTAAAGGTTAATGGTGTTTGTTTAATATGTTACTGCTGCTTATTTAAGGAGTTACTGGTGTTTGTTTAACATGTTACTGGTGCTTATTTAACGGGTTACTGGTGTTTGTTTAACAGGTTACTGGTGTTTGTTTAATGGTTTACTTGTCTTTGTTTAACAGGTTACTGGTGCTTATTTAACGGGTTACTTGTATTTGTTTAACAGGTTATTGGTGTTTGTTTAACATGTTACCTACCGGTGTTTGTTTAATATCTTACTGGTGTTTGTTTAACAGGTTACTGGTGTTTCTTTAACAGGTTACTGATATTTGTTCAATATGTTACTTATGTTTATTCAACAGGTTACTGGTGTTTGTTTAATGGTTTGTCTTTGTTTTAAAGGTTAATGGTGTTTGTTTAACAGGTTACTGGTGTTTGTTTTACAGGTTACTGGTGTTTATTTTAATGGTCAATGGTGTTTGTTTCACAGGTTACTGGTGTTTGTTCAACATGTTATTGGTGTTTGTTTAACATGTTACTGTTGCTTATTTAACGGGTTACTGGTGTTTGTTCAACATGTTATTGGTGTTTGTTTAACATGTTACTGTTGCTTATTTAACGAGTTACTGGTGTTTCTTTAACAGGTTACTGATATTTGTTTAATATCTTACTGGTGTTTGTTTTAAAGGTGAATGGTGTTTGTTTAACAGGTTACTGGTGTTTGTTTTAAAGGTTAATGGGGCTTGTTTAACAGGTTACTTGTGTTTGTTTTACAGGTTACTGATGTTTGTTTAACAGGTTACTGGTGTTTATTTTAAAGGTTAATGGTGTTTGTTTAATATGTTACTGGTGCTTATTTAACGAGTTACTGATGTTTGTTTAACATGTTACTGGTGCTTATTTAACGGGTTACTGGTGTTTGTTTAACATGTTATTGGTGTTTGTTTAACATGTTACTGTTGCTTATTTAACGGGTTACTGGTGTTTGTTCAACATGTTATTGGTGTTTGTTTAGCATGTTACTGTTGCTTATTTAACGAGTTACTGGTGTTTCTTTAACAGGTTACTGATATTTGTTTAATATCTTACTGGTGTTTGTTTTAAAGGTGAATGGTGTTTGTTTAACAGGTTACTGGTGTTTGTTTTAAAGGTTAATGGGGCTTGTTTAACAGGTTACTGGTGTTTGTTTAACAGGTTACTGCTGTTTGTTTAACAGGTTACTTGTGTTTGTTTTACAGGTTACTGGTGTTTGTTTAACAGGTTACTGGTGTTTATTTTAAAGGTTAATGGTGTTTGTTTAATATGTTACTGGTGCTTGTTTAACGAGTTACTGATGTTTGTTTAACATGTTACTGGTGCTTATTTAATGGGTTACTGGTGTTTGTTTAACATGTTATTGGTGCTTATTTAACGGGTTACTGGTGTTTGTTTAACGGGTTACTGGTGTTTGTTTAACATGTTACTGGTGTTTGTTTAACATGTTACTGGTGTTTGTTTTAAAGGTTAATGGTGCTTGTTTAACAGGTTACTGGCGTTTGTCTAACATGTTACTGGTGCTTATTTAACGGGTTACTGGTGTTTGTTTAACATGTTACTGGTGTTTGTTTAACAGGTTAATGGTGTTTGTCTAACATGTTACTGGTGCTTATTTAACGGGTTACTGGTGTTTGTTTAACATGTTACTGGTGCTTATTTAACGGGTTACTGGTGTTTGTTTAACATGTTATTAGTGTTTGTTTAACATGTTACAGGTGCTTATTTAACGGTTAATGGTGTTTGTTTAACAGGTTACTGGTGTTTGTTTTAAAGGTTAATGGTGTTTGTTTAACAGGTTACTTGTGTTTGTTTTACATGTTACTGGTGTTTGTTTAACAGGTTCCTGGTTTTTGTTTAACATGTTACTGGTGCTTATTTAATGGGTTAATGGTCTTTGTTTAACATGTTATTGGTGTTTGTTTAACAAGTTACTGGTGTTTGTTTAACAGGTTACTGGTGTTTAATCAACAGGTTACTGGTGTTTGTTTTACAGGTAACTGGTGTTTGTTCAATATGTTACCCATGTTTATTCAACAGGTTACTGGTGTTTGTTTAATGGTTTACTTGTCTTTGTTTAACAGGTTACTGGTGTTTGTTTAACATGTTACTGGTGCTTATTTAACGGGTTACTTGTATTTGTTTAACAGGTTATTGGTGTTTGTTCAACATGTTACTGGTGCTTATTTAACGGGTTACTGGTGTTTGTTTAACAGGTTACTGGTGTTTAATCAACAGGTTACTGGTGTTTGTTTAACATGTTACAGGTGCTTATTTAACGGGTTAATGGTGTTTGTTTAACAGGTTACTGGTGTTTGTTTTAAAGGTTAATGGTGTTTGTTTAACAGGTTACTTGTGTTTGTTTTACATGTTACTGGTGTTTGTTTAACAGGTTCCTGGTTTTTGTTTAACATGTTACTGGTGCTTATTTAATGGGTTAATGGTCTTTGTTTAACATGTTATTGGTGTTTGTTTAACATGTTACTGGTGTTTGTTTAACAGGTTACTGGTGTTTAATCAACAGGTTACTGGTGTTTGTTTTACAGGTAACTGGTGTTTGTTCAATATGTTACCCATGTTTATTCAACAGGTTACTGGTGTTTGTTTAATGGTTTACTTGTCTTTGTTTAACAGGTTACTGGTGTTTGTTTAACATGTTACTGGTGCTTATTTAACGGGTTACTTGTATTTGTTTAACAGGTTATTGGTGTTTGTTTAACATGTTATTGGTGTTTGTTCAACATGTTACTGGTGCTTATTTAACGGGTTACTGGTGTTTGTTTAACAGGTTACTGGTGTTTGTTTTAAAGGTTAATGGTGCTTGTTTAACAGGTTACTGGTGTTTGTTTAACAGGTTACTGCTGTTTGTTTAACAGGTTACTGGTGTTTGTTTTACAGGTTACTGGTGTTTGTTTAACAGGTTACTGGTGTTTATTTTAAAGGTTAATGGTGTTTGTTTAACAGGTTACTGGTGTTTATTTTAAAGGTTAATGGTGTTTGTTTAATATGTTACTGGTGCTTATTTAACGAGTTACTGGTGTTTGTTTAACATGTTACTGGTGCTTATTTAACGGGTTAATGGTCTTTGTTTAACATGTTATTGGTGTTTGTTTAACATGTTACTGGTGTTTGTTTCACATGTTACAGGTGCTTATTTAACGGGTTAATGGTGTTTGTTTAACAGGTTAACGGTGTTTGTTTTAAAGGTTAATGGTGTTTGTTTAACAGGTTACTTGTGTTTGTTTTACATGTTACTGGTGTTTGTTTAACAGGTTCCTGGTTTTTGTTTAACATGTTACTGGTGCTTATTTAACGGGTTACTGGTGTTTGTTTAACATGTTACCGGTGTTTGTTTCACATGTTACTGGTGCTTATTTAACGGGTTACTGGTATTTGTTTAATATCTTACTGGTGTTTGTTTTAAAGGTGAATGGTGTTTGTTTAACAGGTTACTGGTGTTTTTTTTAGCATGTTACTGGTGTTTGTTTAACAGGTTACTGGTGTTTGTTTAACACGTTACTGGTGCTTATTTAACGGGTTACTGGTGTTTGTTTAACATGTTACTGGTGTTTGTTTAACAGGTTAATGGTGTTTGTCTAACATGTTACTGGTGCTTATTTAACGGGTTACTGGTGTTTGTTTAACATGTTACTGGTGCTTATTTAACGGGTTACTGGTATTTGTTTAATATCTTACTGATGTTTGTTTTAAAGGTGAATGGTGTTTGTTTAACAGGTTACTGGTGTTTGTTTAGCATGTTACTGGTGTTTATTTTAAAGGTTAATGGTGTTTGTTTAATATGTTACTGCTGCTTATTTAAGGAGTTACTGGTGTTTGTTTAACATGTTACTGGTGCTTATTTAACGGGTTACTGGTGTTTGTTTAACAGGTTACTGGTGTTTGTTTAATGGTTTACTTGTCTTTGTTTAACAGGTTACTGGTGCTTATTTAACGGGTTACTTGTATTTGTTTAACAGGTTATTGGTGTTTGTTTAACATGTTACCTACCGGTGTTTGTTTAATATCTTACTGGTGTTTGTTTAACAGGTTACTGGTGTTTCTTTAACAGGTTACTGATATTTGTTCAATATGTTACTTATGTTTATTCAACAGGTTACTGGTGTTTGTTTAATGGTTTGTCTTTGTTTTAAAGGTTAATGGTGTTTGTTTAACAGGTTACTGGTGTTTGTTTTACAGGTTACTGGTGTTTATTTTAATGGTCAATGGTGTTTGTTTCACAGGTTACTGGTGTTTGTTCAACATGTTATTGGTGTTTGTTTAACATGTTACTGTTGCTTATTTAACGGGTTACTGGTGTTTGTTCAACATGTTATTGGTGTTTGTTTAACATGTTACTGTTGCTTATTTAACGAGTTACTGGTGTTTCTTTAACAGGTTACTGATATTTGTTTAATATCTTACTGGTGTTTGTTTTAAAGGTGAATGGTGTTTGTTTAACAGGTTACTGGTGTTTGTTTTAAAGGTTAATGGGGCTTGTTTAACAGGTTACTGGTGTTTGTTTAACAGGTTACTGCTGTTTGTTTAACAGGTTACTTGTGTTTGTTTTACAGGTTACTGGTGTTTGTTTAACAGGTTACTGGTGTTTATTTTAAAGGTTAATGGTGTTTGTTTAATATGTTACTGGTGCTTATTTAACGAGTTACTGATGTTTGTTTAACATGTTACTGGTGCTTATTTAACGGGTTACTGGTGTTTGTTTAACATGTTATTGGTGTTTGTTTAACATGTTACTGTTGCTTATTTAACGGGTTACTGGTGTTTGTTCAACATGTTATTGGTGTTTGTTTAGCATGTTACTGTTGCTTATTTAACGAGTTACTGGTGTTTCTTTAACAGGTTACTGATATTTGTTTAATATCTTACTGGTGTTTGTTTTAAAGGTGAATGGTGTTTGTTTAACAGGTTACTGGTGTTTGTTTTAAAGGTTAATGGGGCTTGTTTAACAGGTTACTGGTGTTTGTTTAACAGGTTACTGCTGTTTGTTTAACAGGTTACTGGTGTTTGTTTAACAGGTTACTGGTGTTTATTTTAAAGGTTAATGGTGTTTGTTTAATATGTTACTGGTGCTTGTTTAACGAGTTACTGATGTTTGTTTAACATGTTACTGGTGCTTATTTAATGGGTTACTGGTGTTTGTTTAACATGTTATTGGTGCTTATTTAACGGGTTACTGGTGTTTGTTTAACGGGTTACTGGTGTTTGTTTAACATGTTACTGGTGTTTGTTTAACATGTTACTGGTGTTTGTTTTAAAGGTTAATGGTGCTTGTTTAACAGGTTACTGGCGTTTGTCTAACATGTTACTGGTGCTTATTTAACGGGTTACTGGTGTTTGTTTAACATGTTACTGGTGTTTGTTTAACAGGTTAATGGTGTTTGTCTAACATGTTACTGGTGCTTATTTAACGGGTTACTGGTGTTTGTTTAACATGTTACTGGTGCTTATTTAACGGGTTACTGGTGTTTGTTTAACATGTTACTGGTGTTTGTTTAACATGTTATTAGTGTTTGTTTAACATGTTACAGGTGCTTATTTAACGGTTAATGGTGTTTGTTTAACAGGTTACTGGTGTTTGTTTTAAAGGTTAATGGTGTTTGTTTAACAGGTTACTTGTGTTTGTTTTACATGTTACTGGTGTTTGTTTAACAGGTTCCTGGTTTTTGTTTAACATGTTACTGGTGCTTATTTAATGGGTTAATGGTCTTTGTTTAACATGTTATTGGTGTTTGTTTAACAAGTTACTGGTGTTTGTTTAACAGGTTACTGGTGTTTAATCAACAGGTTACTGGTGTTTGTTTTACAGGTAACTGGTGTTTGTTCAATATGTTACCCATGTTTATTCAACAGGTTACTGGTGTTTGTTTAATGGTTTACTTGTCTTTGTTTAACAGGTTACTGGTGTTTGTTTAACATGTTACTGGTGCTTATTTAACGGGTTACTTGTATTTGTTTAACAGGTTATTGGTGTTTGTTCAACATGTTACTGGTGCTTATTTAACGGGTTACTGGTGTTTGTTTAACAGGTTACTGGTGTTTAATCAACAGGTTACTGGTGTTTGTTTTACAGGTAACTGGTGTTTGTTCAATATGTTACCCATGTTTATTCAACAGGTTACTGGTGTTTGTTTAATGGTTTACTTGTCTTTGTTTAACAGGTTAGTGGTGTTTGTTTAACATGTTACTGGTGCTTATTTAACGGGTTACTTGTATTTGTTTAACAGGTTATTGGTGTTTGTTCAACATGTTACTGGTGCTTATTTAACGGGTTACTGGTGTTTGTTTAACAGGTTACTGGTGTTTGTTTTAAAGGTTAATGGTGCTTGTTTAACAGGTTACTGGTGTTTGTTTAACAGGTTACTGCTGTTTGTTTAACAGGTTACTGCTGTTTGTTTAACAGGTTACTGGTGTTTGTTTTACAGGTTACTGGTGTTTGTTTAACAGGTTACTGGTGTTTATTTTAAAGGTTAATGGTGTTTGTTTAACAGGTTACTGGTGTTTATTTTAAAGGTTAATGGTGTTTGTTTAATATGTTACTGGTGCTTATTTAACGAGTTACTGGTGTTTGTTTAACATGTTACTGGTGCTTATTTAACGGGTTAATGGTCTTTGTTTAACATGTTATTGGTGTTTGTTTAACATGTTACTGGTGTTTGTTTCACATGTTACAGGTGCTTATTTAACGGGTTAATGGTGTTTGTTTAACAGGTTAACGGTGTTTGTTTTAAAGGTTAATGGTGTTTGTTTAACAGGTTACTTGTGTTTGTTTTACATGTTACTGGTGTTTGTTTAAAGGTTCCTGGTTTTTGTTTAACATGTTACTGGTGCTTATTTAACGGGTTACTGGTGTTTGTTTAACATGTTACCGGTGTTTGTTTCACATGTTACTGGTGCTTATTTAACGGGTTACTGGTATTTGTTTAATATCTTACTGGTGTTTGTTTTAAAGGCGAATGGTGTTTGTTTAACAGGTTACTGGTGTTTTTTTTTAGCATGTTACTGGTGTTTGTTTAACAGGTTACCGGTGTTTGTTTAACATGTTACTGGTGCTTATTTAACGGGTTACTGGTGTTTGTTTAACATGTTACTGGTGTTTGTTTAACAGGTTAATGGTGTTTGTCTAACATGTTACTGGTGCTTATTTAACGGGTTACTGGTGTTTGTTTAACATGTTACTGGTGCTTATTTAACGGGTTACTGGTATTTGTTTAATATCTTACTGATGTTTGTTTTAAAGGTGAATGGTGTTTGTTTAACAGGTTACTGGTGTTTGTTTAGCATGTTACTGGTGTTTGTTTAACAGGTTACCGGTGTTTGTTTTACAGGTAACTGGTGTTTGTTCAATATGTTACTTATGTTTATTCAACAGGTTACTGGTGTTTGTTTAATGGTTTACTTGTCTTTGTTTTAAAGGTTAATGGTGCTTGTTTAACAGGTTACTGGTGTTTGTTTAACAGGTTACTGGTGTTTATTTTAAAGGTTAATGGTGTTTGTTTAATATGTTACTGCTGCTTATTTAAGGAGTTACTGGTGTTTGTTTAACATGTTACTGGTGCTTATTTAACGGGTTACTGGTGTTTGTTTAATGGTTTACTTGTCTTTGTTTAACAGGTTACTGGTGCTTATTTAACGGGTTACTTGTATTTGTTTAACAGGTTATTGGTGTTTGTTTAACATGTTACCTACCGGTGTTTGTTTAATATCTTACTGGTGTTTGTTTAACAGGTTACTGGTGTTTCTTTAACAGGTTACTGATATTTGTTCAATATATTACTTATGTTTATTCAACAGGTTACTGGTGTTTGTTTAATGGTTTGTCTTTGTTTTAAAGGTTAATGGTGTTTGTTTAACAGGTTACTGGTGTTTGTTTTACAGGTTACTGGTGTTTATTTTAATGGTCAATGGTGTTTGTTTCACAGGTTACTGGTGTTTGTTCAACATGTTATTGGTGTTTGTTTAACATGTTACTGTTGCTTATTTAACGGGTTACTGGTGTTTGTTCAACATGTTATTGGTGTTTGTTTAACATGTTACTGTTGCTTATTTAACGAGTTACTGGTGTTTCTTTAACAGGTTACTGATATTTGTTTAATATCTTACTGGTGTTTGTTTTAAAGGTGAATGGTGTTTGTTTAACAGGTTACTGGTGTTTGTTTTAAAGGTTAATGGGGCTTGTTTAACAGGTTACTGGTGTTTGTTTAACAGGTTACTGCTGTTTGTTTAACAGGTTACTTGTGTTTGTTTTACAGGTTACTGGTGTTTGTTTAACAGGTTACTGGTGTTTATTTTAAAGGTTAATGGTGTTTGTTTAATATGTTACTGGTGCTTATTTAACGAGTTACTGATGTTTGTTTAACATGTTACTGCTGCTTATTTAACGGGTTACTGGTGTTTGTTTAACATGTTATTGGTGTTTGTTTAACATGTTACTGTTGCTTATTTAACGGGTTACTGGTGTTTGTTCAACATGTTATTGGTGTTTGTTTAACATGTTACTGTTGCTTATTTAACGAGTTACTGGTGTTTCTTTAACAGGTTACTGATATTTGTTTAATATCTTACTGGTGTTTGTTTTAAAGGTGAATGGTGTTTGTTTAACAGGTTACTGGTGTTTGTTTAATGGTTTACTTGTCTTTGTTTAACAGGTTACTGGTGTTTGTTTAACATGTTACTGGTGCTTATTTAACGGGTTACTTGTATTTGTTTAACAGGTTATTGGTGTTTGTTTAACATGTTATTGGTGTTTGTTCAACATGTTACTGGTGCTTATTTAACGGGTTACTGGTGTTTGTTTAACATGCTACTGGTGTTTGTTTAACAGGTTACTGGTGTTTGTTTAACAGGTTACTGGTGTTTGTTTTACAAGTAACTGGTGTTTGTTCAATATGTTACTCATGTTTATTCAACAGGTTACTGGTGTTTGATTAATGGTTTACTTGTGTTTGTTTAACAGGTTACTGGTGTTTGTTTAACGTGTTACTGGTGCTTATTTAACGGGTTACTTGTATTTGTTTAACAGGTTATTCGTGTTTGTTGAACATGTTACCAGTGTTTGTTTAACAGGTTACTGGTATTTGTTTAACAGCTTACCGGTGTTTGTTTAACAGGTTACTGGTGTTTGTTTTAAAGGTTAATGGTGTTTGTTTAGCAGGTTACTGGTGTTTGTTTAAGATGTTATTGGTGTTTGTTTAACAGGGTACTGGTTTTTGTTTAACATGTTACTTTTGTTTAATCAACAGGTTACTGGTGTTTGTTTAACATGTTATTGGAGTTTGTTTAACATGTTACTGGTGCTTATTTAACGGGTTACTGGTGTTTGTTTAACATGTTACTGGTGCTTATTTAACGGGTTACTGGTGTTTGTTTAACATGTTACTGGTGTTTGTTTAACAGCTTACTGATGTTTAATCAACAGATTACTGGTGTTTGTTTAACATGTTACTGGTGTTTGTTTAATGGTTTACTAGTCTTTTTTTAACAGGTTACTGGTGCTTATTTAACGGGTTACTTGTATTTGTTTAACAGGTTATTGGTGTTTGTTTAACAGGTTACTGGTGTTTGTTTTAAAGGTTAATGGTGTTTGTTTAACAGGTTACTGGTGTTTGTTTTACAGGTTACTGGTGTTTGTTTAACAGGTTACTCGTGTTTGTTTTAAAGGTTAATGGGCTTTGTTTATCAGGTTACTGGTGTTTGTTTAACAGGTTACTGGTGTTTGTTTAACAGGTTACTGATGTTTATTTTAAAGGTTACTGGTGTTTGTTTAACATGTTATTGGTGTTTGTTTAACATGTTACCTACCGGTGTTTGTTTAATATCTTACTGGTGTTTGTTTAACAGGTTACTGGTGTTTCTTTAACAGGTTACTGATATTTGTTCAATATATTACTTATGTTTATTCAACAGGTTACTGGTGTTTGTTTAATGGTTTGTCTTTGTTTTAAAGGTTAATGGTGTTTGTTTAACAGGTTACTGGTGTTTGTTTTACAGGTTACTGGTGTTTATTTTAATGGTCAATGGTGTTTGTTTCACAGGTTACTGGTGTTTGTTCAACATGTTATTGGTGTTTGTTTAACATGTTACTGTTGCTTATTTAACGGGTTACTGGTGTTTGTTCAACATGTTATTGGTGTTTGTTTAACATGTTACTGTTGCTTATTTAACGAGTTACTGGTGTTTCTTTAACAGGTTACTGATATTTGTTTAATATCTTACTGGTGTTTGTTTTAAAGGTGAATGGTGTTTGTTTAACAGGTTACTGGTGTTTGTTTTAAAGGTTAATGGGGCTTGTTTAACAGGTTACTGGTGTTTGTTTAACAGGTTACTGCTGTTTGTTTAACAGGTTACTTGTGTTTGTTTTACAGGTTACTGGTGTTTGTTTAACAGGTTACTGGTGTTTATTTTAAAGGTTAATGGTGTTTGTTTAATATGTTACTGGTGCTTATTTAACGAGTTACTGATGTTTGTTTAACATGTTACTGGTGCTTATTTAACGGGTTACTGGTGTTTGTTTAACATGTTATTGGTGTTTGTTTAACATGTTACTGTTGCTTATTTAACGGGTTACTGGTGTTTGTTCAACATGTTATTGGTGTTTGTTTAACATGTTACTGTTGCTTATTTAACGAGTTACTGGTGTTTCTTTAACAGGTTACTGATATTTGTTTAATATCTTACTGGTGTTTGTTTTAAAGGTGAATGGTGTTTGTTTAACAGGTTACTGGTGTTTGTTTAATGGTTTACTTGTCTTTGTTTAACAGGTTACTGGTGTTTGTTTAACATGTTACTGGTGCTTATTTAACGGGTTACTTGTATTTGTTTAACAGGTTATTGGTGTTTGTTTAACATGTTATTGGTGTTTGTTCAACATGTTACTGGTGCTTATTTAACGGGTTACTGGTGTTTGTTTAACATGCTACTGGTGTTTGTTTAACAGGTTACTGGTGTTTGTTTAACAGGTTACTGGTGTTTGTTTTACAAGTAACTGGTGTTTGTTCAATATGTTACTCATGTTTATTCAACAGGTTACTGGTGTTTGATTAATGGTTTACTTGTGTTTGTTTAACAGGTTACTGGTGTTTGTTTAACGTGTTACTGGTGCTTATTTAACGGGTTACTTGTATTTGTTTAACAGGTTATTCGTGTTTGTTGAACATGTTACCAGTGTTTGTTTAACAGGTTACTGGTATTTGTTTAATAGCTTACCGGTGTTTGTTTAACAGGTTACTGGTGTTTGTTTTAAAGGTTAATGGTGTTTGTTTAGCAGGTTACTGGTGTTTGTTTAAGATGTTATTGGTGTTTGTTTAACAGGGTACTGGTTTTTGTTTAACATGTTACTTTTGTTTAATCAACAGGTTACTGGTGTTTGTTTAACATGTTATTGGAGTTTGTTTAACATGTTACTGGTGCTTATTTAACGGGTTACTGGTGTTTGTTTAACATGTTACTGGTGCTTATTTAACGGGTTACTGGTGTTTGTTTAACATGTTACTGGTGTTTGTTTAACAGCTTACTGATGTTTAATCAACAGATTACTGGTGTTTGTTTAACATGTTACTGGTGTTTGTTTAATGGTTTACTTGTCTTTTTTTAACAGGTTACTGGTGCTTATTTAACGGGTTACTTGTATTTGTTTAACAGGTTATTGGTGTTTGTTTAACAGGTTACTGGTGTTTGTTTTAAAGGTTAATGGTGTTTGTTTAACAGGTTACTGGTGTTTGTTTTACAGGTTACTGGTGTTTGTTTAACAGGTTACTCGTGTTTGTTTTAAAGGTTAATGGGCTTTGTTTATCAGGTTACTGGTGTTTGTTTAACAGGTTACTGGTGTTTGTTTAACAGGTTACTGATGTTTATTTTAAAGGTTACTGGTGTTTGTTTAACATGTTATTGGTGTTTGTTTAACATGTTACTGGTGCTTATTTAACGGGTTACTGGTGTTTGTTTAACATGTTACTGGTGTTTGTTTAACAGGTTACCGGTGTTCGTTTAACAGGTTACTGGTGTTTAATCAACAGGTTACTGGTGTTTGTTTTACAGGTAACTGGTGTTTGTTCAATATGTTACTCATGTTTATTCAACAGGTTACTGGTGTTTGTTTAATGGTTTACTTGTCTTTGTTTAACAGGTTACTGGTGTTTGTTTTACAGGTTACTGGTGTTTATTTTAATGGTCAATGGTGTTTGTTTCACAGGTTACTGGTGTTTGTTCAACATGTTATTGGTGTTTGTTTAACATGTTACTGTTGCTTATTTAACGGGTTACTGGTGTTTGTTCAACATGTTATTGGTGTTTGTTTAACATGTTACTGTTGCTTATTTAACGAGTTACTGGTGTTTCTTTAACAGGTTACTGATATTTGTTTAATATCTTACTGGTGTTTGTTTTAAAGGTGAATGGTGTTTGTTTAACAGGTTACTGGTGTTTGTTTTAAAGGTTAATGGGGCTTGTTTAACAGGTTACTGGTGTTTGTTTAACAGGTTACTGCTGTTTGTTTAACAGGTTACTTGTGTTTGTTTTACAGGTTACTGGTGTTTGTTTAACAGGTTACTGGTGTTTATTTTAAAGGTTAATGGTGTTTGTTTAATATGTTACTGGTGCTTATTTAACGAGTTACTGATGTTTGTTTAACATGTTACTGGTGCTTATTTAACGGGTTACTGGTGTTTGTTTAACATGTTATTGGTGTTTGTTTAACATGTTACTGTTGCTTATTTAACGGGTTACTGGTGTTTGTTCAACATGTTATTGGTGTTTGTTTAACATGTTACTGTTGCTTATTTAACGAGTTACTGGTGTTTCTTTAACAGGTTACTGATATTTGTTTAATATCTTACTGGTGTTTGTTTTAAAGGTGAATGGTGTTTGTTTAACAGGTTACTGGTGTTTGTTTAATGGTTTACTTGTCTTTGTTTAACAGGTTACTGGTGTTTGTTTAACATGTTACTGGTGCTTATTTAACGGGTTACTTGTATTTGTTTAACAGGTTATTGGTGTTTGTTTAACATGTTATTGGTGTTTGTTCAACATGTTACTGGTGCTTATTTAACGGGTTACTGGTGTTTGTTTAACATGCTACTGGTGTTTGTTTAACAGGTTACTGGTGTTTGTTTAACAGGTTACTGGTGTTTGTTTTACAAGTAACTGGTGTTTGTTCAATATGTTACTCATGTTTATTCAACAGGTTACTGGTGTTTGATTAATGGTTTACTTGTGTTTGTTTAACAGGTTACTGGTGTTTGTTTAACGTGTTACTGGTGCTTATTTAACGGGTTACTTGTATTTGTTTAACAGGTTATTCGTGTTTGTTGAACATGTTACCAGTGTTTGTTTAACAGGTTACTGGTATTTGTTTAATAGCTTACCGGTGTTTGTTTAACAGGTTACTGGTGTTTGTTTTAAAGGTTAATGGTGTTTGTTTAGCAGGTTACTGGTGTTTGTTTAAGATGTTATTGGTGTTTGTTTAACAGGGTACTGGTTTTTGTTTAACATGTTACTTTTGTTTAATCAACAGGTTACTGGTGTTTGTTTAACATGTTATTGGAGTTTGTTTAACATGTTACTGGTGCTTATTTAACGGGTTACTGGTGTTTGTTTAACATGTTACTGGTGCTTATTTAACGGGTTACTGGTGTTTGTTTAACATGTTACTGGTGTTTGTTTAACAGCTTACTGATGTTTAATCAACAGATTACTGGTGTTTGTTTAACATGTTACTGGTGTTTGTTTAATGGTTTACTTGTCTTTTTTTAACAGGTTACTGGTGCTTATTTAACGGGTTACTTGTATTTGTTTAACAGGTTATTGGTGTTTGTTTAACAGGTTACTGGTGTTTGTTTTAAAGGTTAATGGTGTTTGTTTAACAGGTTACTGGTGTTTGTTTTAAAGGTTAATGGGCTTTGTTTATCAGGTTACTGGTGTTTGTTTAACAGGTTACTGGTGTTTGTTTAACAGGTTACTGATGTTTATTTTAAAGGTTACTGGTGTTTGTTTAACATGTTATTGGTGTTTGTTTAACATGTTACTGGTGCTTATTTAACGGGTTACTGGTGTTTGTTTAACATGTTACTGGTGTTTGTTTAACAGGTTACCGGTGTTCGTTTAACAGGTTACTGGTGTTTAATCAACAGGTTACTGGTGTTTGTTTTACAGGTAACTGGTGTTTGTTCAATATGTTACTCATGTTTATTCAACAGGTTACTGGTGTTTGTTTAATGGTTTACTTGTCTTTGTTTAACAGGTTACTGGTGTTTGTTTAACATGTTACTGGTGCTTATTTAATGGGTTACTTGTCTTTGTTTAACAGGTTACTGGTGTTTGTTTAACATGTTACTGGTGCTTATTTAACGGGTTACTGGTGTTTGTTTAACATGTTACTGGTGTTTGTTTAACAGCTTACTGGTGTTTGTTTTACAGGTAACTGGTGTTTTTTCAATATGTTACTCATGTTTATTCAACAGGTTACTGGTGCTTGTTTAATGGTTTACTTGTCTTTGTTTAACAGGTTACTGGTGCTTATTTAACAGGTTACTTGTATTTGTTTAACAGGTTATTGGTGTTAGTTTAACATGTTACTGGTGTTTGTTTAATATCTTACTGGTGTTTGTTTTAAAGGTTAATGGTGTTTGTTTTAAAGGTTAATGGTGTTTGTTTAACAGGTGACCGGTGTTTGTTTAACATGTTACTGGTGTTTGTTTAACATGTTACTGGTGCTTATTTAACGGGTCACTGGTGTTTGTTTAACATGTTACTGGTGTTTGTTTAACAGGTTAATGGTGTTTGTCTAACATGTTACCGATGTTTGTTTAACATATTACTGGTGCTTATTTAACGGGGCACTGGTGTTTGTTTAACATGTTACTGGTGCTTATTTAACAGGTTACTGGTGTTTGTTTAACATGTTACTGGTGTTTGTTTAACATGTTATTGGTGTTTGTTTAACATGTTACTGGTGCTTATTTAACGAGTTACTGGTGTTTGTTTTAAAGGTTAATGGTGTTTCTTTAACAGGCTACTGATGTTTGTTTTAAAGGTTAATGGTGTTTGTTTAACAGGTTACTGGTGTTTGTTTTAAAGGTTACTGGTGTTTGTTTAACAGGTTACTGATGTTTAATCAACAGGTTACTGGTGTTTGTTTAACATGTTATTGGTGTTTGTTCAACATGTTACTGGTGCTTATTTAACGGGTTACTGGTGTTTGTTTAACATGCTACTGGTGTTTGTTTAACAGGTTACTGGTGTTTGTTTAACAGGTTACTGGTGTTTGTTTTACAAGTAACTGGTGTTTGTTCAATATGTTACTCATGTTTATTCAACAGGTTACTGGTGTTTGATTAATGGTTTACTTGTGTTTGTTTAACAGGTTACTGGTGTTTGTTTAACGTGTTACTGGTGCTTATTCAACGGGTTACTTGTATTTGTTTAACAGGTTATTGGTGTTTGTTTAACATGTTACCAGTGTTTGTTTAACAGGTTACTGGTATTTGTTTAATATCTTACCGGTGTTTGTTTAACAGGTTACTGGTGTTTGTTTTAAAGGTTAATGGTGTTTGTTTAGCAGGTTACTGGTGTTTGTTTAAGATGTTATTGGTGTTTGTTTAACAGGCTACTGGTGTTTGTTTAACATGTTACTTTTGTTTAATCAACAGGTTACTGGTGTTTGTTTAACATGTTATTGGAGTTTGTTTAACATGTTACTGGTGCTTATTTAACGGGTTACTGGTGTTTGTTTAACATGTTACTGGTGTTTGTTTAACAGCTTACTGATGTTTAATCAACAGATTACTGGTGTTTGTTTAACATGTTACTGGTGTTTGCTTAACAGGCTACTGGTGTTTGTTTAATGGTTTACTTGTCTATTTTTAACAGGTTACCGGTGATTATTTAACGGGTTACTTGTATTTGTTTAACAGGTTATTGGTGTTTGTTTAACAGGTTACTGATGTTTGTTTTAAAGGTTAATGGTGTTTGTTTAACATGTTACTCATGTTTGTTTTACAGGTTACTGGTGTTTGTTTAACAGGTTACTCGTGTTTGTTTTAAAGGTTAATGGGCTTTGTTTAACAGGTTACTGGTGTTTGTTTAACAGGTTACTGGTGTTTGTTTAACAGGTTACTGATGTTTATTTTAAAGGTTACTGGTGTTTGTTTAACATGTTGTTGGTGTTTGTTTAACATGTTACTGGTGCTTATTTAACGGGTTACTGGTGTTTGTTTAACATGTTACTGGTGTTTGTTTAACAGGTTACTGGTGTTCGTTTAACAGGTTACTGGTGTTTAATCAACATGTTACTGGTGTTTGTTTTACAGGTAACTGGTGTTTGTTCAATATGTTACCCATGTTTATTCAACAGGTTACTGGTGTTTGTTTAATGGTTTACTTGTCTTTGTTTAACAGGTTACTGGTGTTTGTTTAACGTGTTACTGGTGCTTATTTAACGGGTTACTTGTATTTGTTTAACAGGTTATTGGTGTTTGTTTAACATGTTACCAGTGTTTGTTTAACAGGTTACTGGTATTTGTTTAATATCTTATCGGTGTTTGTTTAACATGTTACTGGTGCTTATTTAACGGGTTACTTGTATTTGTTTAACAGGTTATTGGTGTTTGTTTAACATGTTACTGGTGCTTATTTAACGGGTCACTGGTGTTTGTTTAACATGTTACTGGTGTTTTTTTTACAGGTAACTGGTGTTTGTTCAATATGTTACTCATGTTTATTCAACAGGTTACTGGTGTTTGTTTAATGGTTTACTTGTCTTTGTTTAACAGGTTACTGGTGCTTATTTAACAGGTTACTTGTATTTGTTTAACAGGTTATTGGTGTTAGTTTAACATGTTACTGGTGTTTGTTTAATATCTTACTGGTGTTTGTTTAACAGGTTACTGGTGTTTGTTTTAAAGGTTAATGGTGTTTGTTTAACAGGTGACCGGTGTTTGTTTTACAGGTTACTGGTGTTTGTGTAACAGGGTACTGGTGTTTGTTTTAAAGTTTACTGGTGTTTAATCAACAGGTTACTGGTGTTTGTTTTACAGGTAACTGGTGTGTGTTCAATATGTTACTTAGTTTATTCAACAGGTTACTGGTGTTTGTTTAATGGTTTACTTGTCTTCGTTTAACAGGTTACTGGTGTTTGTTTAACATGTTACTGGTGCTTATTTAATGGGCTACTTGTATTTGTTTAACATGTTACTGGTGTTTGTTTAACAGGTTACTGGTGTTTAATCAACAGGTTACTGGTGTTTGTTTAACAAGTTACTGGTGACATTGACTTACTACCACTCAGAGAGTCATGAGTAGGCTACCTATCACCTTATACAATTTCACATGGTCCTTCGAGCCGGATGTTGATGGTTTCTGTGGATTGAAGATGCCTTCATAAGAGAACCCAGATGTGCGACCCAAGCATGCTGTATGGCCTCCAGTCTGGATGAATGAATATGAAGTCAACCTCCCTAGTTGGAGGCAACATCCTCAAGCGAATGTAAGTCGCACAGAACAGCAGCGAGCAGTTGAAGAACACTCACTATTCAGCCATGATCTGGAGGGATACGCCCAGATGACGCCCCTCACGCAATGGCGGAACAATGGGCCAATACAACAGCGTTCCTTTGGCGCTGAAGCACCACTGAACCCTGGATGGAAGAGCAATGTGGAAGCCCCCTACAGCATGCCACCGTGGGTTCCCTATCCTTCCCCCGCGGCCTCATCAGAGGTTATGAGAGCAATTCGGCAGCTCCAAGAGGAGAACCAACGGTTACAAATGGCTGTCAGATATGAGACGTCATATAGACCACAGCGCTCCACAACCGCTCCCTCAGCCTCATCAATCAGTCCCTACACCACTGATCCGGTCCTTCTCGCAGCCAGAACAGTTGACAGCGCCCAGCGGTTTACTCGGGCCAGCAGCTAATACTGGAAATGACCTGGTTAGGCAAGAGGAGGAAGAGGAGGATTGGCCACCACCTCCACCGCCATTAGGGGAGGAGCTGGTGGATGAGCTGGCATTCAGACTCCGCTCGATGAAACAGGAGCCGCCACAGACACCGAGCCCGGAGTATTGGGAACCTGACCATGGTTCACAGGCGTCAGCTGAGTCGATAGAGGAGTCTGACAGAGAGTATGGTGGAGCAACTGTCCCTCGACCTCTGCGCCGCGAACATTCAGCAGCAAGGCAAGTCTTGACTCATCCTCAGCACTCCTCTACATCTTTTCAGCAGGAGAAGACCTACCATGGACCGAAACCCATACCGAAGTTCACTAAAGAGGATCCGAGGGAGTTTGCAAGACTTAAGATGGCTTTGGAGAATATTCTGCCTGAAGACACAACCGAAAGATTCAAATATCAGGTGCTTACAGATCACTTGAAATTCAAAGAAGCGTTGCTAATAGCAGACTCCTATAGCAACTCCCGCTATCCATACCGCGACACCATGGCCTCCCTCATCTCCCACTACAGACAGCCACATCATCTGGCCTTACAGCGAATCGCGGAGGTGATGGATGGACCTACCATTCGCAGTGGTGATAAATCGAGCTTTAAGAAGGTTTGCTTTGCATGTGAGAGCTCTGGTAGGAATGCTAGACCAGTTGGGTGAAGAGGGTAATATTCAGCTTCAGTGTGGTTCACATGTTGCGAGACTTGCAGCCAAGTTACCACATGACCTGCATGCCAACTTCAAGAGATACATTCATCCACTAAAGATCAAAGTCCCAACCCTCCTGAACTTTGCTGACTGGTTGGAGTACGAGCTGGAAATCCAACACACCGGACTCAGGCTTGGCCACAGCGAAAGGAAGGAAGCCATAGAGTCAAAGAAAGATCAACACAAAGACAACAAGGGACGCAAGACAATCAGTGTCTTACATGGTGCGGAACCAACTGTCGCCACTGTTACAGAGCCTGCCACATCCCCCAACACGTCTCAAGATAGCCCGAAAGTGTATTGCCCATACTGCAAGAACACAGAGCATTACCTGTCCCAGTGCTCAGATTTCAGTCAACTGACTAATGAACAGAAGGGCAATTGGGTTAAGTCCAGCAAGAAATGTTGGAGGTGTGAATGTGGCCACCAAGCGAAACAGTGTCGTCTAAGAGCGACTTGTAAGATATGCAAAGGGAAACATATTGAAGTACTGCACGACCTTAGCAGGAAGCCAGTGGGAGAGGAGGACGCTGCTCATGTAGGTGCACTGAGTGAAATCCTCTATCTGGATCGCCAGTGGGTTGCAGTCAGGTGCTGTTGAAGATCACGAAAGTCATTCTCCGGAATGGGGATCAAACAGTGGAGACCTATGCGATACCGGACGACGGGTCCGAGAGGACCATTCTTCTCCAAGCCGCGACCAAACAGCTGGGTCTCAAAGGAACACCAGAACAGTTAGCACTGAGAACAGTCCGACAAGGCATCAGAGTTGTCCATGGTTCAGCCGTCTCGTTTACCATTTCCTCTGCCAACCAGCCGCATCACAGACATAAGATCAAGGGTGCATTCACTGCAGAGGAACTGGGGCTGGCAGAACATACTCGGTCAGTGGCAGCTCTGCAACGCAAGTACTAGCATCTTAAGGGACTGCCGCTCCACTCACTGGACAGGGTTTGGCCCCTTCTGCAGATAGGCTCCGATTACCCGGAGCTGATCATGCCGATCGAACCAGTTCGTATAGGTCCGCCGGGTGGGCCAGCAGCAGTCAACACCAAGCTGGGATGGACTCTCCAGGGTTCAACAAAGTTTGTGAAAGGATGCATCCCCTCATCACAGTGCTTTCTGGTGGCCAAATTCTCCCCAACAGAAGAACTGTCCAGGCACGTGGAGAGACTCTGGCAGCTGGACACGCTGCCTTACCGGAGTGAGAAGCTTGTCACCAGGTCAAGACAGGAGGCAGTGAACCTGCTGGACACCAAGACCATCAGAGTGAACACCCATGGAGTTGGAAGGTACGCTACCCCCCTGCTGAGGGTGAATATGCCCCAACTACAGGCTCCCAAAGAGGCAGTGGTGGCAAACCTGCGCAGTGTGGAGAAACGCCTTGCCAAGGACCCAGAGAAAGCAGCAGTATACAGCGTGGAGATACAGAAGTTGGAGCAGGCTGGCTGCTGCCTCGTCAGAGATGGACCAGGGAGAAACCTGGTACATCCCCCATCACCTGGTCCAGCACAATGGCAAGAACAGGTTAGTTTTCAACTGTTCATTCAGGTATCGGGATAACAACCTCAATGAGCTCCTCCTGCCAGGACCTACCTTGGGCTCCTCCCTGCTTGGCGTACTCCTGCACTTCCGGGAACATTCTTTCGCGGTCAGTAGCGACATAAAGGTGATGTTCCGCCAGGTGCAACTTCTGGCCCAAGACAAGCCACTGCTCCGCTTTCTTTGGCGAGACCTCAAGAGGGAGGCTGCTCCGAGAGTGTATGAATGGCAGGTCCTTCCCTTTGGGACAACCTGTAGCCCATGCTGCGCCACGTATACGCTACAGAAGCATGTCATCGACCACAGCCTGCCTGGAGAGGATGTCCGTGAAGCTGTAGAGAGGAGCTTCTACGTGGACAACACCTCCAGAGTGTGCCTTTGGTGGATGAGGCAAAGCAGCTGGTGGACAAACTGAAGGCGCTCCTAGCTACAGGTGGCATGGAGCTGAGGCAGTGGGCCAGCAACATTCCCGAGGTGATCAGTCACCTACCCAAAGAAGCCCGAGCAGAAAGCAGTGAGCTCTGGCTCAGTCAAGATCCAGCGGGCGCGGACCCTCAGGAACAGACCCTCAGGCTGCGTTGGTCATGTCAGTCAGATACCCTGGGCTACAAGTGTCGGCTGCCAGAAACCCCCACTCCCACAATGAGAAACATCTACCGTGTCCTTGCAAGCCAATATGATCCATTGGGGTTCATTGTGCCTGACACGACAAGAGCTAAGGTACTGGTGCGACCGCTGTGGGCCAAACAGAGAGAGTGGGATGATCCCTTGCTGCCCGGCAAGCCTCTCCAGTCCTGGGAAACCTGGGAAGAGGAACTGAGACACCTGCACCTGATCTCTTTTCCCCACTGCTATGTGAGGGCCAAGATGGATCTGCCAGACAGCGTCAGAGATGTACACATATTCTGTGACGCCTCCGAGTGTGCCTACGGGTCCGCGGCTTATCTACGCACAGAAGATCCACAGGGGCAGGTCCAAGTCGCATTCCTGACCGCCCGATCGAGAGTGACCCCAAAGCGCCAACAGTCCATACCACGATTGGAGCTCTGCGCTGCCGTCACAGGAGCTCAGCTGGCCGCTCTGCTGAAGAGGGAGCTCACTTTGCCCCTGCGCAGAATTGTCTTGTGGTCAGACTCCACGACAGTCTTGACCTGGCTTCAGTCAGACTCGTGCCACTACAAAGTGTTTGTTGGCACCAGAGTAGCTGAGATCCAAGACCTGACTGATGCTCAAGCCTGGCACTATGTGGACTCTGCCAGTAATCCAGCAGATGATCTGACCTGTGGCCTGACCTTGCAGGAGCTTGCCTCGACAGACAGTCGATGGTGTCAGGGCCCAGTCTTCCTGCGACAGTCACCTGACCACTGGCCAGCCAAACCTGCTACTGAGGTACCAGATGATCCCACTGAGGTGAGGAAGCCAACCTTCTGCGCTCTGTCCATCACATCCACTGACCCTACACTACCTGATCAAGGTCAGTTCAGCAGCTTCAAAGAGCTGATCGAAGCAACAGCGTTATCTCATCATGGGGCAGCAGGCTTGCAAGGGAGCCCTTCTGCTGAAGCCTATATAGAAGGAGAGAGAGAAGTTCTGAGACAGGCTCAAAAACAGTACTTCCCAGAAGAGCTCAAGAACTTGAGAGAAAGCAAACCTGTGTCGTCCACGAGTCACCTGCTGACCTTGGATCCGGAATGTGACGAGAGCACGAAGCTTATCTGGTTGGGTGGAAGACTACGACGTAGTCACCAGTTAGAGCCTTACACCATGCATCCTATCGTCTTGGACCCTGCACACCCAGTGACCAAGTTGGTCATCCAGGACACTGACAATGAGCTACGACATCCTGGATCGGAGCGGCTGTACGCAGAACTCCGCCGGAGATATTGGATTCTCAAGGGAAGAGAAGCCATTAAGAAACAACAGTGGATCTGCATGGACTGCTAACGATGGAGGGCCAAACCCACTGTTCCGAAGATGTCGGACCTTCCTGAAGCTCGTCTGCATCTGTACAAGCCGGTGTTCATCTCCACCGGGGTTGACTTCTTCGGGCCTCTTCAAGTGAAAGTAGGCAGACGGAACGAGAAGAGGTGGGGAGTGCTGTTTAAGTGCATGACGACTAGGGCAGTCCACATAGAACTCCTGACCAGCCTCGACTCAGATTCCTTTCTTATGGCATTTAGGAGGTTCATTGCTCGGAGAGGGAAACTATGGAGCTTCTGTCTGACCAGGGCACCAACTTCAAGGGTGGAGAGCGAGAGCTACAGGAGGCCTTTGGAGCTCTGCATCACACCCTTCAAGAGCGGCTGGCGAAGACTCAGATCAAGTTCCAGTTCAACCCACCAAGTGCCCCTCATTTCGGGGGTGTCTGGGAACGTGAGATAAGATCTATCAAGACCGCCCTCACCGCCACTGTGAAAGCATAGACCGTCACTGAGGAAGGGCTCAACACCGTTCTCATTGAAGTGGAGGGCATCTTGAACTCCAAACCCTTGGGGTACGTGTCAACTGATGTGGCAGACCCAGAACCCGTGACCCCAAACTTGCTTGTCATGGGGCGGCTGGACCCAACCATGCCCCAAGCTGTTTACCAGGAGTCAGAGCTTCTGAGTCGCCGCCGATGGAAACACTGCCAAGTGTTGGCTGACCAGTTTTGGAGACACTTCGTGAGGTATTACCTGCCTGCTCTCCAGACCCGCTCCAAGTGGTGGAACGACTCAGAGAACCTCCAGTCCGATACGGTTGTCATGATCGTCGACCCACAGCTGTCAAGGGCATCTTGGCCAATAGGGAAAGTGAGCAGGGTTTTCCCAGGAGCAGACGGACAAATCCGTGCTGCTGAAGTCAACATTGAAGGCAAGACCTACATGAGACCAGTTGCCCGCCTCATCAAGCTCCCTGCCATTCCAGATGAGGACACTGTGTGAATCTTCTCCGTCAGAGACAAACACGGCACGCCATATTTGGGGGTGGCTGTTAAGAAGATTCCATATCCTTCTCTTTGTTTTAGTTTATTAATATCTCTTAGATATTATGAGTAGTATTTTAGTTTAGAATAGGCCTATATTTCATGTTCATTCCTAAAGTCCCGCCTACTCTATGTTTCTATTGGTTAATGGTGAAGTAGCCTGTTTCCTATTGGTTAGCTAGGTTGTCAATCATCCCCTGTAGCTAACATGTCATGTCATGTCCTCAGTTGCTCCGGCAAAGTTTGGAAAAGACACACGAGTGCCGACCAGTGGTTATTAGCCCAAAGTTCTACAACTAGCTAAGAATTAGTAACGAGAAATAGTGAATGAGCGTTTGTTTGGACATCGTTTGTCGAAGTGTGCGTCCATCGAGAGGCAAGTACGGTAGTATTTCTGTTGATTTGTACAATGTAGATGTAAATGAACCTAGCTAAAATAAGCTAATGCTAGCTACAGTTATTGGACCTGCGTGGGGATAACTAGAGTTAAACTAATGTGTAAGAGTGGCTAATGTTATTTGATTGCTATGTAGCCTGTAATGTAAGACGAATGATTGGTTGTAGCCTAACTAAATTTGAATGATTTACTTACAAGGATCTAATTATTTCTGTTCTATTGCTGTAGTAGTGTATTTCATAGCACTACTGTAATGTGAATAATATTGTTTATTTCTGTTATTCCAGAACCACAACTCATAACACAAATATACATACAACTCATTATACAAACTATGTACAACGAGACAACTGTTCAGTGCGTGAAGATTTATTAAGAGTCATAAAAGGAAGACCATCTGTCTCTGTGCATTCTTACCGATGCCCCACGGTGACATTGACTTACTACCAGTCAGAGAGTCACGAGTAGGCTACCTATCACCTTATACAATTTCACAGTGTTTATTCATCAGGTTACTGGTATTTGTTTAATAGTTTACTGGTGTTTGTTTAACAGGTTACTGGCGTTTGTTTTACAGGTTACTGGTGTTTGTTTTACAGGTTACTGGTGTTTGTTTCAACAGGTTACTGGTGTTTGTTTTAAAGGTTACTGGTGTTTGTTTCAACAGGTTACTGGCGTTTGTTTAACAGGTTACCGGTGTTGGCTTTACAGGTACTGGTGTTTGTTTAATAGTTTACTGGTGTTTGTTTAACAGGTTACTAGCATTTGTTTTACAGGTTACTGGTGTTTGTTTAACAGGTTACCGGTGTTGGCTTTACAGGTACTGGTGTTTGTTTAACAGGTTACTGGCGTTGGCTTTACAGGTTACTGTTTTTTGTTTAACAGGTTACTAGCGTTTGTTTTACAGGTTACTGGTGTTTGTTTAACAGGTTACTAGCGTTTGTTTTACAGGTTACTGGTGTTTGTTTAACAGGTTACTGGCGTTTGTTTAACAGGTTACTGGTGTTGGTTTAACAGGTTACTGGTGTTTGTTTAATAGTTTTCTGATGTTTGTTTAACAGGTTACTGGTGTTTGTTTAAGGTTACTGGTGTTTGTTTTACAGGTTACTGGCGTTTGTTTAACAGTTTACTGGCGTTGGCTTTACAGGTTACTGTTTTTTGTTTAACAGGTTACTGGCGTTTGTGTAACATGTTACTGGCATTTGTTTAACAGGTTACTGGTGTTGGTTTAACAGGTTACTGGTGTTTGTTTTACAGGTTAGTGGTGATTAACAGGTTACTGGTGTTTGTTTAACAGGTTACTGGTGTTGGTTTTACAGGTTAGTGGTGTTTAACAGGTTACTGGTGTTGGTTTTACAGGTTAGTGGTGATTAACAGGTTAGTGGTGTTTGTTTAACAGGTTACTGGTGTTGGTTTTACAGGTTAGTGATGTTTAACAGGTTATTGGTTTTGGTTTAACAGGTTACTGGTGTTGGTTTTACAGGTTAGTGGTGTTTAACAGGTTACTGGTGTTGGTTTAACAGGTTACTGGTGTTGGTTTAACAGGTTACTGGTGTTTGTTTTACAGGTTACTGGTGTTTGAAAGCCGTCTTACCTGAAGTCTAGGTGTGTTAGTTGCAGTAACATGCAGATTTCAGGAGAACAGCAGGTCAGTCTGTTAAAACCAAGATTCAACTCCGACACTGAAGACTGAAACATGACAAGTCTACAGACAGCAGAGAGAGAGAAAAAAAAACAGAAGTGAGACTTATCGAAAATCTTTTAAATAAATGAGCCCAAAACATTGTTCAGTTAAAAATAATAATGACAGACTGGTGTTCAACATGACTGGTACATTAAAAGTCAGTCGAACCTAAGACGGCAAAAATTATGGCACAAGTCTTTCGAGACGCTCCAAATCTTATATTTTGCAATTCTCTGAGCGCTTCCTAACTATCCCAAAGAACAGTCACACTTTATTTGAAGGGGTGTGCATAAGACTGACATGACACTGTCATGAACATGAAGGAGTCTTAATGGCAACAGTCATAAACATTCATAAAGTGTCATTCGGTCAGTTATGTCATTTTTAACACTGAGTTGACATTGGTCGAGATTTCTGTTTTCAGGCTACAGACATGTGAAATAAATAGCATGTCTGGAAGTGTAGTATGGGAAGACGGCGGCGCAAATTCACGTTTGCAGCAGCCTCACCCAGTAGGTGTGGGAAGATGGCAGCGTGAATTCTCGTTTGTGGCAGCCTCACCCAGTATCGTCCATGCAGCATCTTTGTCCATGTCTGCGTCTAAGTTTGTCTTCGTTTGATGGCTGGGAGAGCTTGGTCTGCTGCATCCTGTGGGCCCAGGGACCACGGCCCTGGCCGGAGCTGTGCCCAAAGAGGAAACACTGAGGGCGGTCTGATAGGACGCGGAAGCGGGGCAGGCTAAGCAACTGCTAGCTCATGCAGACTGGCAGTTCCGATAACACTGAGGGTGGTATGGCAGCGGCCTCGCCTAGCCTTAACTGTGTTTTTAGTGTCATCGTGTGGAGTGCGGGGAGGTGTGTCAAAGGTGTCTGGCTGGGAGAACTGGCATTGGATCAGCTGAGGAAGCCTGGTCTGCTGTGTCCAGTAGGCCCAAGGACCACAGCTCTGACCGGAGCTGCGCCTGAAGAGGAAACACCGAGGGCGGTCTGACAGGACATGGAAGTGGGGCAGGCTAAGCAACTGCTAGCCCATGCAGACCGGCTCTACATAACACATGATCTCACTTTTTTAAGCGATAGTGCTTTATTTTTAGCATTATTAATGTTGTGTGGCTGTAGAGGAGAAAAACCCATAAATATAAAGCAGCACGTCATCAGTGAAACCTTTGCGAAGCCACCTGTTGCACATTCAACAACAAAACCATTAAAGAATCTTTAGTTGAAAGCTAAATGAATGACAAACAATAATACTGAATCAGTTGCAGACCACAGCTGGGATTCAACAAAACATTTAGTCACTCCATGTGGCTCGACTTATTCTAAAATCAAAAATGTGCCCTAAATTAAAATTAATTGAGAGTTATAAATGAAAATAGTTTTTTTTAACCGTTTCCTGCTGGTCTGGGAATCAAACCAGTGACCAGAAGTGGGCTTGTGACCGCAGCGTCCCAAGCCCACTTCTCTAACCTTTGGGCCATGGCTGCCCCAGCCGTATGCAAACTAATGCAATTAATGCATTACACATTCCTCTCACCTGTTTTTATCTGACTGACATGAAACTATAAGAACTCACCACCCTCACTACACTCCTGAACCCAATAAGTGGCCCGCGGGCCCAACCTAGCCCAATGTCTGCCCACACCGACCCACTGGCACTAAGACACCTGTTGTAACATGTGAAATATAGTGTGCAACATGTGAAATAAAGTGTGTGCTGCTCTACTTTATTTTGACCTCACCCACACCGTAACCTTGACCTATGCTGTAAAGCGCACGTAGACATAAGACGAACTCCACCCTCTCTATGGCTCCTGACTAGACAGAGCCGCTCCCTAGTTAAGTCACATATAATCAATAACTGTCCGAAACCAACAACATGGCCTGCACACAAAAGCAGAAAGTCGACCAGGAAAACTGTCAGTTCAAATCTGACTGGACTGCTCAGTTTTGTTTTATTTTACCGCACCACGCCAACGCCAAACAGGTTACTGGTGTTGGTTTAACATGCACATGTTAAACCAACACCAGTAACCTGTGGTCTGCATGCACATCCAGCATGTGCATGCAGACTGCAGCTGTCTGCACAAGGGACGATCTCAAGCACCACTTCAACACTATGCATGCTGCCAGTTGTAATGCCAACTACCCTACACAATCAAAACTGGAGGGGAGAAGTGTCCAAACCACATGGCTTATCCACAGGGGTAACTCAAGGGTCACTGCTCGGTCCCCTCCTCTTCTCAATACACCTTCTCAGTTGGTGCAATCTTCCACTCCCATGGTTCCTCACACCATTGGTATGGTGATGATCAGAAGTAGAATCAGAACTTTTTCGTCCACGAGGGGAAGTTGGGTATACCCAGCTCTTCCCATTGTTCCCGCCAGATGAGCTCACAGTCTCGGCACGGATATCGTCATGCCTTGCTGATATCTCTGCATGGATGAAAGAACGCCACCTTCAGCTTAACCTATCTAAGACTGAGCTCCTTGTCATCCCAAATCAGTAGTGAGTGTGTACATGTACCTACTGGGTAAATCAGTAGTGTGTGTACATGTACCTGCTGGGTAAATCAGTAGTGGGGTGTGTACATGTACCTGCTGGGTAAATCAGTAGTGTGCATGTACATGTACTGCTGGGTAAATCAGTAGTGGGGTGTGTACATGTACTTACTGGGTAAATCAGTAGTGTTTGTATATGTACCTGCTGGGTAAATCAGTAGTGTGTATGTACATTTCCCTGCTGGGTAAATCAGTAGTGTGTATGTACATGTACCTGCTGGGTAAGTCAGTAGTGTGTGTATATACATGTGCATGCTGGGTAAATCAGTAGCGGGGTGTGTACATATACTTGCTGGGTAAATCAGTAGTGTGTGTATGTACATGTACCTGCTGGGTAAATCAGTAGTGTGTGTACATGTACCTGCTGGGTAAATCAGTAGTGTGTATGTACATGTACCTGCTGGGTAAACCAGTAGTGTGTATGTAAATGCACCTGCTGGGTAAATCAGTAGAGTGTGTATGTACATTTCCCTGCTGGATAAATCAGTAGTGTGTGTATATGTACCTGCTGGGTAAATCAGTAGTGTGTATGTACTTTCCCTGCTGGGTAAATCAGTAGTGAGTGTAAGTACATCCACCTGCTGGGTAAATCAGTAGTGTGTGTATGTACATGTACCTGCTGGGTAAATCAGTAGTGTGTGTATGTACACGTACCTGCTGGGTAAATCAGTAGTGTGTGTATGTACATGTACTTGCTAGGTAAATCAGTGGTGTGTATGTACATGTACTTGCTGGGTATATCCATGGTGTGTATGTACATGTACCTGCTGAGTAAATCAGTAGTGGGGTGTGTACATGTACCTGCTGGGTAAATTAGTAGTGTGTGTATATACATGTACCTGCTGGGTAAATCAGTAGTGGGGTGTGTACATGTACCTGCTGGGTAAATTAGTAGTGTGTGTACATGTACCTGCTGGGTAAATCAGTAGTGTGTATACATGTACCTGCTGGGTAAATCAGTAGTGGGGTGTGTACATATACCTGCTGGGTAAATCAGTAGTGTGTGTATGTACATGTACTTGCTGGGTAAATCAGTGGTTTGTATGTACATGTACCTGCTGAGTAAATCAGTAGTGGGATGTGTACATGTACCTGCTGGGTAAATCAGTAGTGTGTGTGTATATGTACCTGATGGGTAAGTCAGTAGTGTGTGTGTACGTGTACCTGCTGGGTAAATCAGTAGTGTGTATGTACATGTACTGCTGGGTAAATCAGTAGTGGGTGTACGTGTGCCTGCTTGGTAAATCAGTAGTGTGTGTACATGTACCTGCTGGGTAAATCAGTAGAGTGTGTATATACATGTACCTGCTGGGTAAATCAGTAGTGTGTGTATATGTACCTGCTGGGTAAATCAGTAGTGTGTATGTAAATTTACCTGCTGGGTAAATCAGTAGTGTGTGTATGTACATGTACCTGCTGGGTAAATCAGTAGTGTGTGTACATGTACCTGCTGGGTAAATCATTAGTGTGTATGTACATGTACCTGCTGGGTAAACCAGTAGTGTGTATGTACATGTACCTGCTGGGTAAATCAGTAGAGTGTGTATGTACATTTCCCTGCTGGGTAAGTCAGTAGTGTGTGTATATACATGTACCTGCTGGGTAAATCAGTAGCGGGGTGTGTACATATACTTGCTGGGTAAATCAGTAGTGTGTGTATATGTACCTGCTGGGTAAATCAGTAGTGTGTATGTACATTTCCCTGCTGGGTAAATCAGTAGTGAGTGTAAGTACATCCACCTGCTGGGTAAATCAGTAGTGTGTGTATGTACATGTACTTGCTGGGTAAATCCGTGGTGTGTATGTACATGTACCTGCTGAGTAAATCAGTAGTGGGGTGTGTACATGTACCTGCTGGGTAAATTAGTAGTGTGTGTACATGTACCTGCTGGGTAAATCAGTAGTGTGTATACATGTACCTGCTGGGTAAATCAGTAGTGGGGTGTGTACATATACCTGCTGGGTAAATCAGTAGTGTGTGTATGTACATGTACTTGCTGGTTAAATCAGTGGTGTGTATGTACATGTACCTGCTGGGTAAATCAGTAGTGGGATGTGTACATGTACCTGCTGGGTAAATCAGTAGTGTGTATGTACATGTACCTACTGGGTAAATCAGTAGTGTGTGTATATGTACCTGCTGGGTAAATCAGTAGTGTGTATGTACTTTCCCTGCTGGGTAAATCAGTAGTGAGTGTAAGTACATCCACCTGCTGGGTAAATCAGTAGTGTGTGTATGTACATGTACCTGCTGGGTAAATCAGTAGTGTGTGTATGTACACGTACCTGCTGGGTAAATCAGTAGTGTGTGTATGTACATGTACTTGCTGGGTAAATCAGTGGTGTGTATGTACATGTACCTGCTGAGTAAATCAGTAGTGGGGTGTGTACATGTACCTGCTGGGTAAATTAGTAGTGTGTGTACATGTACCTGCTGGGTAAATCAGTAGTGTGTATACATGTACCTGCTGGGTAAATCAGTAGTGGGGTGTGTACATATACCTGCTGGGTAAATCAGTAGTGTGTGTATGTACATGTACTTGCTGGGTAAATCAGTGGTTTGTATGTACATGTACCTGCTGAGTAAATCAGTAGTGGGATGTGTACATGTACCTGCTGGGTAAATCAGTAGTGTGTGTGTATATGTACCTGATGGGTAAGTCAGTAGTGTGTGTGTACGTGTACCTGCTGGGTAAATCAGTAGTGTGTATGTACATGTACTGCTGGGTAAATCAGTAGTGGGTGTACGTGTGCCTGCTTGGTAAATCAGTAGTGTGTGTACATGTACCTGCTGGGTAAATCAGTAGAGTGTGTATATACATGTACCTGCTGGGTAAATCAGTAGTGTGTGTATATGTACCTGCTGGGTAAATCAGTAGTGTGTATGTAAATTTACCTGCTGGGTAAATCAGTAGTGTGTGTATGTACATGTACCTGCTGGGTAAATCAGTAGTGTGTGTACATGTACCTGCTGGGTAAATCATTAGTGTGTATGTACATGTACCTGCTGGGTAAACCAGTAGTGTGTATGTACATGTACCTGCTGGGTAAATCAGTAGAGTGTGTATGTACATTTCCCTGCTGGGTAAGTCAGTAGTGTGTGTATATACATGTACCTGCTGGGTAAATCAGTAGCGGGGTGTGTACATATACTTGCTGGGTAAATCAGTAGTGTGTATGTACATTTCCCTGCTGGGTAAATTAGTAGTGTGTGTATATACATGTACCTGCTGGGTAAATCAGTAGTGTGTGTATGTACATGTACCTGCTGGGTAAATCAGTAGTGTGTGTATGTACATGTACTTGCTGGGTATATCCGTGGTGTGTATGTACATGTACCTGCTGAGTAAATCAGTAGTGGGGTGTGTACATGTACCTGCTGGGTAAATTAGTAGTGTGTGTATATACATGTACCTGCTGTGTAAATCAGTAGTGGGGTGTATGTACATGTACTTGCTGGGTAAATCAGTGGTTTGTATGTACATGTACCTGCTGAGTAAATCAGTAGTGGGATGTGTACATGTACCTGCTGGGTAAATCAGTAGTGTGTGTGTATATGTACCTGATGGGTAAGTCAGTAGTGTGTGTGTACGTGTACCTGCTGGGTAAATCAGTAGTGTGTATGTACATGTACTGCTGGGTAAATCAGTAGTGGGTGTACGTGTGCCTGCTTGGTAAATCAGTAGTGTGTGTACATGTACCTGCTGGGTAAATCAGTAGAGTGTGTATATACATGTACCTGCTGGGTAAATCAGTAGTGTGTGTATATGTACCTGCTGGGTAAATCAGTAGTGTGTATGTAAATTTACCTGCTGGGTAAATCAGTAGTGTGTGTATGTACATGTACCTGCTGGGTAAATCAGTAGTGTGTGTACATGTACCTGCTGGGTAAATCATTAGTGTGTATGTACATGTACCTGCTGGGTAAACCAGTAGTGTGTATGTACATGTACCTGCTGGGTAAATCAGTAGAGTGTGTATGTACATTTCCCTGCTGGGTAAGTCAGTAGTGTGTGTATATACATGTACCTGCTGGGTAAATCAGTAGCGGGGTGTGTACATATACTTGCTGGGTAAATCAGTAGTGTGTGTATATGTACCTGCTGGGTAAATCAGTAGTGTGTATGTTCATTTCCCTGCTGGGTAAATCAGTAGTGAGTGTATGTACATGTACTTGCTGGGTAAATCCGTGGTGTGTATGTACATGTACCTGCTGAGTAAATCAGTAGTGGGGTGTGTACATGTACCTGCTGGGTAAATTAGTAGTGTGTGTACATGTACCTGCTGGGTAAATCAGTAGTGTGTATACATGTACCTGCTGGGTAAATCAGTAGTGGGGTGTGTACATATACCTGCTGGGTAAATCAGTAGTGTGTGTATGTACATGTACTTGCTGGTTAAATCAGTGGTGTGTATGTACATGTACCTGCTGGGTAAATCAGTAGTGGGATGTGTACATGTACCTGCTGGGTAAATCAGTAGTGTGTGTGTACATGTACCTACTGGGTAAATCAGTAGTGTGTGTATATGTACCTGCTGGGTAAATCAGTAGTATGTATGTACTTTCCCTGCTGGGTAAATCAGTAGTGAGTGTAAGTACATCCACCTGCTGGGTAAATCAGTAGTGTGTGTATGTACATGTACCTGCTGGGTAAATCAGTAGTGTGTGTATGTACACGTACCTGCTGGGTAAATCAGTAGTGTGTGTATGTACATGTACTTGCTGGGTAAATCAGTGGTGTGTATGTACATGTACCTGCTGAGTAAATCAGTAGTGGGGTGTGTACACGTACCTGCTGGGTAAATTAGTAGTGTGTGTACATGTACCTGCTGGGTAAATCAGTAGTGTGTATACATGTACCTGCTGGGTAAATCAGTAGTGGGGTGTGTACATATACCTGCTGGGTAAATCAGTAGTGTGTGTATGTACATGTACTTGCTGGGTAAATCAGTGGTTTGTATGTACATGTACCTGCTGAGTAAATCAGTAGTGGGATGTGTACATGTACCTGCTGGGTAAATCAGTAGTGTGTGTGTATATGTACCTGATGGGTAAGTCAGTAGTGTGTGTACATGTACCTGCTGGGTAAATCAGTAGAGTGTGTATATACATGTACCTGCTGGGTAAATCAGTAGTGTGTGTATATGTACCTGCTGGGTAAATCAGTAGTGTGTATGTAAATTTACCTGCTGGGTAAATCAGTAGTGTGTGTATGTACATGTACCTGCTGGGTAAATCAGTAGTGTGTGTACATGTACCTGCTGGGTAAATCATTAGTGTGTATGTACATGTACCTGCTGGGTAAACCAGTAGTGTGTATGTACATGTACCTGCTGGGTAAATCAGTAGAGTGTGTATGTACATTTCCCTGCTGGGTAAGTCAGTAGTGTGTGTATATACATGTACCTGCTGGGTAAATCAGTAGCGGGGTGTGTACATATACTTGCTGGGTAAATCAGTAGTGTGTATGTACATTTCCCTGCTGGGTAAATTAGTAGTGTGTGTATATACATGTACCTGCTGGGTAAATCAGTAGTGTGTGTATGTACATGTACCTGCTGGGTAAATCAGTAGTGTGTGTATGTACATGTACTTGCTGGGTATATCCGTGGTGTGTATGTACATGTACCTGCTGAGTAAATCAGTAGTGGGGTGTGTACATGTACCTGCTGGGTAAATTAGTAGTGTGTGTATATACATGTACCTGCTGTGTAAATCAGTAGTGGGGTGTATGTACATGTACTTGCTGGGTAAATCAGTGGTTTGTATGTACATGTACCTGCTGAGTAAATCAGTAGTGGGATGTGTACATGTACCTGCTGGGTAAATCAGTAGTGTGTGTGTATATGTACCTGATGGGTAAGTCAGTAGTGTGTGTGTACGTGTACCTGCTGGGTAAATCAGTAGTGTGTATGTACATGTACTGCTGGGTAAATCAGTAGTGGGTGTACGTGTGCCTGCTTGGTAAATCAGTAGTGTGTGTACATGTACCTGCTGGGTAAATCAGTAGAGTGTGTATATACATGTACCTGCTGGGTAAATCAGTAGTGTGTGTATATGTACCTGCTGGGTAAATCAGTAGTGTGTATGTAAATTTACCTGCTGGGTAAATCAGTAGTGTGTGTACATGTACCTGCTGGGTAAATCATTAGTGTGTATGTACATGTACCTGCTGGGTAAACCAGTAGTGTGTATGTACATGTACCTGCTGGGTAAATCAGTAGAGTGTGTATGTACATTTCCCTGCTGGGTAAGTCAGTAGTGTGTGTATATACATGTACCTGCTGGGTAAGTCAGTAGCGAGGTGTGTACATATACTTGCTGGGTAAATCAGTAGTGTGTGTATATGTACCTGCTGGGTAAATCAGTAGTGTGTATGTACATTTCCCTGCTGGGTAAATCAGTAGTGAGTGTAAGTACATCCACCTGCTGGGTAAATCAGTAGTGTGTGTATGTACATGTACCTGCTGGGTAAATCAGTAGTGTGTGTATGTACATGTACTTGCTGGGTAAATCCGTGGTGTGTATGTACATGTACCTGCTGAGTAAATCAGTAGTGGGGTGTGTACATGTACCTGCTGGGTAAATTAGTAGTGTGTGTACATGTACCTGCTGGGTAAATCAGTAGTGTGTATACATGTACCTGCTGAGTAAATCAGTAGTGGGGTGTGTACATATACCTGCTGGGTAAATCAGTAGTGTGTGTATGTACATGTACTTGCTGGTTAAATCAGTGGTGTGTATGTACATGTACCTGCTGAGTAAATCAGTTGTGGGATGTGTACATGTACCTGCTGGGTAAATCAGTAGTGTGTGTGTACATGTACCTACTGGGTAAATCAGTAGTGTGTGTATATGTACCTGCTGGGTAAATCAGTAGTGTGTATGTACTTTCCCTGCTGGGTAAATCAGTAGTGAGTGTAAGTAAATCCACCTGCTGGGTAAATCAGTAGTGTGTGTATGTACATGTACCTGCTGGGTAAATCAGTAGTGTGTGTATGTACACGTACCTGCTGGGTAAATCAGTAGTGTGTGTATGTACATGTACTTGCTGGGTAAATCAGTGGTGTGTATGTACATGTACCTGCTGAGTAAATCAGTAGTGGGGTGTGTACATGTACCTGCTGGGTAAATTAGTAGTGTGTGTACATGTACCTGCTGGGTAAATCAGTAGTGTGTATACATATACCTGCTGGGTAAATCAGTAGTGTGTGTATGTACATGTACTTGCTGGGTAAATCAGTGGTTTGTATGTACATGTACCTGCTGAGTAAATCAGTAGTGGGATGTGTACATGTACCTGCTGGGTAAATCAGTAGTGTGTGTGTATATGTACCTGATGGGTAAGTCAGTAGTGTGTGTGTACGTGTACCTGCTGGGTAAATCAGTAGTGTGTATGTACATGTACTGCTGGGTAAATCAGTAGTGTGTATGTAAATTTACCTGCTGGGTAATTCAGTAGTGTGTGTATATGTACCTGCTGGGTAAATCAGTAGTGTGTATGTAAATTTACCTGCTGGGTAAATCAGTAGTGTGTGTATGTACATGTACCTGCTGGGTAAATCAGTAGTGTGTGTACATGTACCTGCTGGGTAAATCATTAGTGTGTATGTACATGTACCTGCTGGGTAAACCAGTAGTGTGTATGTACATGTACCTGCTGGGTAAATCAGTAGAGTGTGTATGTACATTTCCCTGCTGGGTAAGTCAGTAGTGTGTTTATGTACATGTACCTGCTGGGTAAATCAGTAGTGTGTGTATGTACATGTACTTGCTGGGTAAATCCGTGGTGTGTATGTACATGTACCTGCTGAGTAAATCAGTAGTGGGGTGTGTACATGTACCTGCTGGGTAAATTAGTAGTGTGTGTACATGTACCTGCTGGGTAAATCAGTAGTGTGTATACATGTACCTGCTGGGTAAATCAGTAGTGGGGTGTGTACATATACCTGCTGGGTAAATCAGTAGTGTGTGTATGTACATGTACTTGCTGGTTAAATCAGTGGTGTGTATGTACATGTACCTGCTGAGTAAATCAGTAGTGGGATGTGTACATGTACCTGCTGGGTAAATCAGTAGTGTGTGTGTACATGTACCTACTGGGTAAATCAGTAGTGTGTGTACATGTACCTGCTGGGTAAATCAGTAGTGGGGTGTGTACATGTACCTGCTGGGTAAATCAGTAGTGGGTGTACGTGTGCCTGCTTGGTAAATCAGTAGTGTGTGTACATGTACCTGCTGGGTAAATCAGTAGAGTGTGTATATACATGTACCTGCTGGGTAAATCAGTAGTGTGTGTATATGTACCTGCTGGGTAAATCAGTAGTGTGTGTATGTACATGTACCTGCTGGGTAAATCAGTAGTGTGTGTATGTACATGTACTTGCTGGGTATATCCGTGGTGTGTATGTACATGTACCTGCTGAGTAAATCAGTAGTGGGGTGTGTACATGTACCTGCTGGGTAAATTAGTAGTGTGTGTATATACATGTACCTGCTGTGTAAATCAGTAGTGGGGTGTATGTACATGTACCTGCTGAGTAAATCAGTAGTGGGATGTGTACATGTACCTGCTGGGTAAATCAGTAGTGTGTGTGTATATGTACCTGATGGGTAAGTCAGTAGTGTGTGTGTACGTGTACCTGCTGGGTAAATCAGTAGTGTGTATGTACATGTACTGCTGGGTAAATCAGTAGTGGGTGTACGTGTGCCTGCTTGGTAAATCAGTAGTGTGTGTACATGTACCTGCTGGGTAAATCAGTAGAGTGTGTATATACATGTACCTGCTGGGTAAATCAGTAGTGTGTGTATATGTACCTGCTGGGTAAATCAGTAGTGTGTATGTAAATTTACCTGCTGGGTAAATCAGTAGTGTGTGTATGTACATGTACCTGCTGGGTAAATCAGTAGTGTGTGTACATGTACCTGCTGGGTAAATCATTAGTGTGTATGTACATGTACCTGCTGGGTAAACCAGTAGTGTGTATGTACATGTACCTGCTGGGTAAATCAGTAGAGTGTGTATGTACATTTCCCTGCTGGGTAAGTCAGTAGTGTGTGTATATACATGTACCTGCTGGGTAAATCAGTAGCGGGGTGTGTACATATACTTGCTGGGTAAATCAGTAGTGTGTGTATATGTACCTGCTGGGTAAATCAGTAGTGTGTATGTACATTTCCCTGCTGGGTAAATCAGTAGTGAGTGTAAGTACATCCACCTGCTGGGTAAATCAGTAGTGTGTGTATGTACATGTACCTGCTGGGTAAATCAGTAGTGTGTGTATGTACATGTACTTGCTGGGTAAATCCGTGGTGTGTATGTACATGTACCTGCTGAGTAAATCAGTAGTGGGGTGTGTACATGTACCTGCTGGGTAAATTAGTAGTGTGTGTACATGTACCTGCTGGGTAAATCAGTAGTGTGTATACATGTACCTGCTGGGTAAATCAGTAGTGGGGTGTGTACATATACCTGCTGGGTAAATCAGTAGTGTGTGTATGTACATGTACTTGCTGGTTAAATCAGTGGTGTGTATGTACATGTACCTGCTGAGTAAATCAGTAGTGGGATGTGTACATGTACCTGCTGGGTAAATCAGTAGTGTGTGTGTACATGTACCTACTGGGTAAATCAATAGTGTATGTACATGTACCTTCTGGGTAAATCAATAGTGTGTGTACATGTACCTGCTGGGCAAATCAGTAGTGTGTACATACATGTACCTGCTGGGTAAACCAGTAGTGTGTGTATGTACATGTACCTGCTGGGTAAATCAGTAGTGTGTCTATAAATCTACTGCTGGGTACATCAGTAGTGTGTGTGTACATGTACCTGCTGGGTAAATCAATAGGGTGTGTACATGTACTGCCGGGTAAATCAGTAGTGGGGTGTATACATGTACCGATGGGCAAATCAGCGGTGTGTGTATACATGTATCTGTTGGTTAAATCAGTAGCGTGTGTATAAATGTACTGCCGGGTAAATCAGTAGTGGGACGTATACATGTACCTGCTGGGTAAATCAGTAGTTGGGTGTATACATGTACCTGCTGGGCAAATAAGTGTGTGTGTACATGCACTGCTGGGTAAGTCAGTAGTGTGTGTACACATGTACTGCTGGGTAAGTCAGTAGTGTGTGTATACATGTACTGCCGGGTAAGTCAGTAGTGGGATGTATACATGTACCTGTTGGGTAAGTCAGTAGTGGGGTGTACACATGTACCTGCTGTGTAAATAACTGTGGGTGTACATGTACTGCTGGGTAAGTCAGTAGTGTGTGTATACATGTACTGCTGGATAAGTCAGTAGCGTGTGTATACATGTACTGCTGGGTAAGTCAGTAGCGTGTGTCTACATTTACTGCTGGGTAAATCAGTAGTGGGGTGTATAGCAGCAGGAACATTCTGGGTAAGTCAGTAGTGGAGTGTATACATGTATCTGCTGGGTAAATAAATGTGTGTGTCTACATGTACTGCTGGGTAAGTCAGTAATGGGGTGTATACATGTACTGCTGGGTAAGTCAGTAGTGTGTGTATACATGTACTGATGGGTAAGTCAGTAGCGTGTGTATACATGTACTGCTGGGTAAATCAGTAGTGGGGTGTATAGCAGCAGGAACATTCTGGGCAAGTCAGTAGTGGGGTGTATGCATGTACCTGTTGGGTAAATAAGTGTGTGTGTACATGTACTGCTGGGTAAGTCAGTAATGGGGTGTATACATGTACTGCTGGGTAAGTAAGTGTGTGTACATGTACTGCTGGGTAAGTCAGTAATGGGGTGTATACATGTACTGCTGGGTAGGTCAGTAGTGTGTGTGTGTACATGTACCTGCTGGGTAGGGTGGCCAGCTGGTTCTTGCTGAAGTTGATGGTGGTAATGGCTTCTCCTGCTGCAGCATCAAACAACTCATCTGGAACATCCTGCGCTTGTTTCTCACTGGGATGCAGTACAGGATCACACACCAAACATCACACATGTGCCCAGACAGGAAACCCACAGTAATACTGCTGTATTTTTCCTTACATTGGGTTTTTGTAAATGTTAAGACAGTAAAAGGTGCCGCAGCATAATTCACTAAACTTTACATGACTATTGCTACTCCATATTAGTGGCACTGAAAGTTATCCCCTGGCCTGGTGCCAGTCAACATGGGGCCATGTGCATTCAGGTTTTCTTTCCAGCCTAGCCACCATCCCATTATCCCAACTGCTTATCCTGCTCTCAGGGTCGCAGGCAGGCTGGGGCCTATCCCAGCAGTCATTGGGCAGCAGGTGGGGAGACACCCTGGACAGGCTGCCAGGCCAACACACAGGGCACACACACACACACACACACATTCATATCTAGGGACAATGTAGTACGGCTGATTCACCTGGCCTACATGTCTTTGGACTGTGGGAGGAAACCGGAGCCCCTGGAGGAAACCCACGCAGACATGTGGAGAACATGTAAACTCCAGACCCGGGATAACCCCCAAGGACTGAGTACCCCGGAGCTCGAACCCAGAACCTTCTTGATGTGAGGCGACCGTGCTAACCACTGCACCACTGTGCCACTCCGACCTAACCTACACCAGTTTATTGTACTGATTAGTCTTACTCAGTCTGGATGAAGGTGTGTTGTTCAGTGAAATAAAATGGTGTGGAGCTACGGAGGAATGAAACCCTGCATCCACATGGTCCTCCATGACACACGGCTGAGTACCATTACTGTAACCATAAAGTCATCAAGTTCAGTTTATCTGTGGCCTTCCAGCCTTCCTAACTGACACATATCTCAGCACAACAACAATATGTGAGCACAACAACAGTATGTGAGCATAACAACAGTATGTGAGCATAACAACAATATATGAGCACAACAACAATATGTGAGCATAACAACAGCATGTGAGCATAACAACAGCATGTGAGCATAACAACAATATGTGAGCATAACAACAATATGTGAGCATAACAACAGCATGTGAGCATAACAACGTGAGCATAACAACAGCATGTGAGCATAACAACAGCATGTAAGCATAACAATATGTGAGCATAACAACAATATGTGAGCATAACAACAGCATGTGAGCATAACAACATGTGAGCATAACAACAGCATGTGAGCATAACAACATGTGAGCATAACAACAGCATGTGAGCATAACAACAATATGTGAGCATAACAACAGCATGTGAGCATAACAACAGCATGTGAGCGTTACTTACCTGTAGTCAAGTCTCTTGAGAACACCGATGTTGTGTGTGTTCACTCTGGCCTGGCTGGGTAGAGTCATGGCCGTGGGAACCTCATCTACTTTGCCTGGCTCTTCTACAGAGATTTCCGCAAACACACACAGACACACACAGACACACACAGACACACACACACGTGAACAGACCTCTGGATGTGTGGTGGGTGTAGCAGCATAAGGCTGTATGATGCAGGCAGCAGGGGGTCAGGGAGGTGTCCTGCATCAGTAGGCAGAACAAGATGACCTACCTCTGATCCTGCCTCGGAGGTACTTCAGCAGCTCACTTGTGCTCTTCTGTCAGGACGACAAAATAACATGCAGCTATGTGAGGGCTGGGTTCGGTTAGAAAATGATGTGCGTGTGTGTGTGTGTGTGTGTGTGTGTGTGTGTGTGTGTGTGTGTGTGTGTGTGTACTGTGGGGTCCAACATATATACACCAACATCCATCAGCAAATCAAGGCCTGTCAGGAAAAGATAAGTGCATTGCTTCAGAAATACTTTTGAGTCAATGCAAACATGCAGTGATGGAAGTGTGTTGTCAAACATCACTACAACACGTTGACACTGCTCTGAAGTGCAAACTGCAACTGGGGGTTGTGATGGTGAATTATGGTAGACAGTGTTAAAATAGCTTTCACTATACCTTTAGTGCTAAAATGTAATAATAATAAATTAAACTTATATAGCGCTTTTCTAACACTAGTGAGACTACTGTCTTTAACACGAGTCAATGTTGAACAGAGCAAAACAGCAATTGACACGATCACTGGCCAGAGGCCTTCGCCCGGCTCAAACAGTGCTTCACATCTAGCCCCATCACCGTCCATGCTAACCCGACGCTGCCCTTCGTCGTGGAGGTGGATGTGTCGGAGGTGGGCATCAGGGCCATCTTGTCCCCAACAGGCGCCTGCACACGGTAAGCTCCATCCGTGTGCCTTTTTTTCCCAGAGTCTCAACCCCGCAGAGAGAAATTGTGACGTTGGGGACCGGGAGCTGCTGGCAGTAGTGGAGGCTCTGAAACAATGGCGGCACTGGTTGGAGGGCTCGAGGCATCCGTTTGTGGTTTGGACCGACCACAAAAACCTGTCCTACTCCGCAGTGCCAAACGGCTGAAGTCCCGGCAAGCCAGGTGGGCTCTTTTCTTCAACCGGTTTGACTTTGCGTTGTCCTACCGCCTGGGCAATAAAAACACCAAAGCCGACGCACTGTCTAGCCAGTTTGATGCAACAGGGAGGAGTGCAGAGCCCACCCTGGCCCCATCCCGCATCATCGCACCAATCCTGTGGGGGATAGAGACCGAGGTGGTGGCTGCACAACGCACTGATCCAGGGCCTAGGGGTGGCCTGCAGGACCGACTGTATGTGCCTCCTGCAGTGTGGCCACAGGTCTTGGAATGGGAACATTCGTCTCGTCTGGTGGGCCATCCAGGGGACAGGAGGACTCTGGAGTTCGTCGGCCGCAGGTTTTGGTGGCCAACCAGGCAGAGGGATATTTCCTCCTTTGTGGCAGCCTGCGTCACCTGTGCCCAGCAGAAGTCCCCACACCAGCGTCCGCCCGGCCTGCTCTGCCCGTTGCCTATCCCACGTCGGCCCTGGTCCCACCGGTTAGTGTACTTCGTCACCGGCCTCCCTCAATCCGAGGGGAAGTCGGTCATCCTGGTCACCGTGCATCGGTTTTGTATGTAAAATGTATAATAAAAGAAAACAAATCAAAACACGCAAGCGATATCATCAAACATTTGTTTTAAATCTCGGTAGTTGGAAAAGGAGTAGGCAGAAGTTAAAAAAAACTTTTCTAGTCCTACCCCCTTTTACTATTTTAGTATTTCAACAATGAACTGTGTGATTTAAATGAAAACTCAATCATCTCCCACCAGTGACCATGACGTCTATCTAGTAAACCATACAAAGATCATTCATTCAACACAACAAGAACACACAAGAACACAGCAAGTGCAGAGCAACATCAAAACAACTCAAGAACAACTCACACAAGATGTACCAGCTCCATCCCATATCTGCTCAAAATATTATTTTTAAAGAGTCTTTTAAATTTGATTATTGAGTCACATGTTTTCATTTCATCCCTGCAGTTGTTCCAATCTTGACTCCTTTGGTTGTGACACAATGATATTTTGCATTTGTCCTTACTGGGTTTTGTTTAAACGTACATATTCCTCTCAGGTCATAATTACTTTCCCTGAACTGGACCAGCCCCTGGATACTGCTGGGTACTTTATGATTTAACACTTTGGACATGATCTGAGCAGTTTTAAAGTCCACCAGATCTTTGAATTTTAGTGTTTTTAGTTTGATAAAGAGTTGGTTTGTTGGTTCTCTGCAGCTGGCTCCATTTACTATCCTTATGGCTCTTTTTTGAATAATGAAGATTGAATCGGTGTTGGTTTTATATGTGTTCCCCCACACTTCCACACAGTAGGTGATGTATGGAAGTATGAGGGAACAGTACAAGGTGTAAAGTGAAGCTTGATTTAGAAGATCTTTGACTTTGAATAGTATTGCAATTGATTTGGATACTTTGGCCTTGGTATAATTTATATGTGGTTTCCAACATAATGTATTGTCCACTATTTCCCCAAGAAATTTAATTTCAGTCACTCTTTCTATTTTTACGGTTACCAAAGATTATAAATTTTGTTTTACTTAAATTCAATGTTAGTTTGTTAGCATCAAACCAAGTCTTTAATGTCATCAGTTCCTTTTCCACTATATCCAGGAGTTGATTCAGATGATCCCCACAGCAAAATAAATTTGTGTCATCAGCAAACAAAATGGCTTTCACAGATTCAGAAACTTCACAAATATTGTTTATATACAGAATAAACAGTAATGATCCCAACACTGAGGCCTGTGGGACCCCGCATGTAACTTTCAGTAGGTGAGGCTTAAAGTTTTGTAATTCAACATATTGATATCTGTCTTTTAGATAGCTGGTTAACCAGGAGAGTGCGGTTCCCCTAATTCCATATGATTGTAGTTTTTTCAGTAATATTTCATGGTGTACAGTGTCAAATGCTTTTTTTAGATCCAGAAATACAGGTTTTATGTAACCGTATGTACGGTTATATAAAACCTGGGCAGTGCAGCTGTCAGAATGCAGATTTCAGAAGTGAGCAGAGAACTGAGCAGCGAGTGCGCTAATCTAGAAAAAATGTGCAGGACTACAGGAAACGAGCACAGTTCTTGTTTCTGTGCTCTTTAACATTTTTTGCACGCTTGTTATTGCCATTTTTCTCTGTTCAACTTTGTTCTTGTGCATTTGTGTTAAAGACAGTAGTTTCACCCTATACGGTAAGGACCGAAGCATATAGTCAATCCAGAGCCCGAATGTCCCATGTCGGTGAGTATGCAGTTGCTAAGTGTGTTTTGGCTTAGTGTAGTCATGTTAACTGTGCTTATGTGTAACCTACAGTAAGCAGATCTCTTCTGATTCCTCTTAGTGGGTTCCCCTCCAACATTAACGTCTTCAGATTTGGTAGCAAGCTTAAAGAAGCTGGAAGACTGAGACACACATACATACATGCATGGAAAGAACATCATGAACTTTAAAAAGGGCTGCCATTTTCGACCAATGTGAGCGAGAGACCAACCTTATCAACACAAGGACAGGCAGTACGTTTACATGACGTTAGAAAAAGTGGATTTATCGTGTTAGTCTGACTAAAACTGCACTTTTAAAACACATGTAAACGTGTTAGTCTGACTCAAGTCGTACTAAATTGAATTTCTGGAAGTCAGAGTAACACACCTAGATAATGATCCATAGTTCCCGTGGTGGTCTTTCACCCAGAAGTGGAACAGCGTAGTATCAACATGATGAGCGTTGGTGCGAGAACCATGCATTTCTCGACACGAGGAGACAAACCTCATGTTGTGTCAGCTAAAGGAGGTGAATATCTTGAAGCACATGGATGGAAGGAGAATGCGGAATGGCGAACTATTTAAGAAAGTCACCGCTCGACATGGAACCCAGTTGCCGCTTGGTAACTTGTTTGCCGCTTGTTTAGTATGTGACACAATAGGTCAACCGGAAGAAGGTCCAATAGCAACCAGCTGAAAGGGGGCATATCACCACCTACCGTACCGGGGTCGGACATACTTCGGTCAATAAATCGATTCTCCCCCGGTTCTTGTATGCTGGGACAACGACAGTAGTCTAATTACATGGCCTAATCGAGCTGTAACCATAGCTCCACTTAACTGTGCATGTAAACGTACAGACTGTTGGTTCTGATTTTTTAACTGATATGTTTCTAGTTTGCTGCCTACATTCTTGGCTACTTAATGTTCAAAGTTGTTGACAGGGCTGTCTAAAACTATTGGATGATCGGATCAGTTAGTGAGTTTTGGCCCTGTCACTGTAACACCCTTCAGTGATGATGTTTTGGCCGTTACATTGACCTACATGGCGATGTCGTTGTTGGTGAGGTCAATGCGTGTGAGTGTGCTCAGTAGAGTGATCCGGTCAGGAAGTATTTTAATCTTGTTGTCTCGCAGTTCCAGAAGAGAAATCGCCACCAGACTTGCCAACTGCTCCTCTTCCAACCCCTCGATTTGGTTGTTACCAACATATAGCTCCTGGACAGAAACACACAAAACTCAGGTTATTTATCATCTTTAGGATTGTGATTATTATGGTCGGCATTTTAAGATGTATTATCCGGGGTATACAGAGATGTAACTATCAGTCTGGTTGTTTAGGAAAAATGCAATTTAATTTGAACAATTCCACAGAAAAATCCAAATTTGTATCCCACCACAAGATGTGGCCTAAACTGTAACTGTATTTAATTAAATATGTTTAACATTTGTACTTACTTAAATATCATCATTAAATTCATTTTGGTAGCATAGAGTAGGGATATGGGAAAATGACAAAATCGCTGTTCAGATCAGTAGTGGGTCAGGACTTTTTAATACCTGCAACCGCCCAACCTGTAATGAGAGCCAATCCACCCTGCCCGACCCGCTAAAATATGTTACCTGAACCTGACCAGACCCGCAAACCTTAAAAATGTAGCCTAGGCTACAGCAAAGTCAGCAGTGTTGCACTATTTCGTTTTTGGGCTGTTTGCCCAGCATAACACACTAATTGCGAGGCATAGCCATGGTATATCAGAGTTGCCAACTTTGGAAACCTGTCCGGAGTGAGATTTTGCACCACGCGTGTGCACTTTCATTTGTTGGTTTCATTCTTCTCTCTGCCATGCACATTGAATAGCGAATGTAAGCTAGCGGGCTGTTTACAGAGCACTTATTCAATATGGAGAGAAGCATCATGCACAAATCAGAGTAATTTAAGATGCATTTTCATGGAAACACTCACATAAAAGACTTAGTTTATAATACTCAGCTGTCTTCGGGAGTCAAAGTCGTTCGCTTGGTTTAACCATTACCATATCAAAAAGACATTGAAACCATTACTATACCAGCAAGACTTTGAGATATTACTAGACCAGAAAGACTTTAAGAGCATTACTATATCAGAAAGACTTTGAGACCATTACCATACCAGCAAGAGTTTGGGACATTATCATACCAAAAAAACTTTGAGACCATTACTATACCAGAAAGACTTTGAGACATTTCTATACCAGAAAGACTGAGACCATTACTATACCAGAAAGACTTTGAGACATTACCATACCAGAAAGACTTTGAGACATTACTATACCAGAAAGACTTTGGGACCATGACCATACCAGAAAGACTTTGAGACCACTACTATACCAGAAAGACTTTGAGACCACTACTATATCAGAGATACTTTGAGACCATTATTATACCAGCAATACTTTGAGACATTACCATACCAGAAAGACTTTGAGACATTACCATACCAGAAAGACTTTGACACATTACTATACCAGAAAGACTTTGGGACCATGACCATACCATAAAGACTTTAAGACCATTACTATATCAGAAATACTTTGAGACCATTACTATACCAGAAAGACTTTAAGACATTACTATACCAAAAACACTTTGAGACCATTCCTATACCAGCAAGACTTTTGAGACCATTCCTATATCAGAAAGACTTTGGGTCCATTACCATACCAGAAAAACTTTTAGGGCATTACTATACCAGAAAGACTTTGAGACCATTACTATACCAGAAAGCCTTTGAGACCATTACCATACCAGAAAGCCTTTGAGACCATTACCATACCAGAAAGCCTTTGAAACCATTACTATACCAGAAAGCCTTTGAGACCATTACTATACCAGAAAGACTTTGAGACATTATCATACCATTAAGACTGTGAAACCATTACTTTACCAGAAAGACTTTGAGACATTACTATATCAGAGAGACTTTGACGCCATTACTATACCAGACAGACTTTGAGACCATTACTATACCAGAAAGACTTTGAAACCATTACCATACCAGAAAGACTTTGAGACCATTACTATACCAGAAAGTCTTCGATACCATTACCATACCAGAGAGACTTTGAGACCATTACCATACCAGAAAGCCTTCGAGACCATTACTATACCAGAAAGACTTTGAGACCATTACTATACCAGAAAGTCTTCGATACCATTACCATACCAGAGAGACTTTGAAACCATTACCATACCAGAAAGACTTTGACACCATTACCATACCAGAAAGCCTTCGAGTCCATTACTATACCAGAAAGCCTTCGAGTCCATTACTATACCAGAAAGACTTTGAGACATTATCATACCATTAAGACTGTGAAACCATTACTTTACCAGAAAGACTTTGAGACATTACTATACCAGAGAGACTTTGATGCCATTACTATACCAGAAAGACTTTGAGACCATTACTATACCAGAAAGCCTTTGAAACAATTACCATACCAGAAAGACTTTGAGACCATTACCATACCAGAAAGCCTTCGAGATCATTACCATACCAGAAAGACTTTGAGACCATTACCATATCAGAAAGCGTTCGAGACCATTACTATACCAGAAAGACTTTGAGACATTATCATACCATTAAGACTGTGAAACCATTACTATACCAGAAAGACTTTGAGACTTTACTATACCAGAGAGACTTTTCAGGCCATTACTATACCAGGAAGACTTTGAAACCCTTACCATACCAGAAAGACTTTGAGACCATACTATACCAGAGAGACTTTGAGGCCATTACTATACCAGAAAGACTTTGAAACCATTACCATACCAGAAAGCCTTCGAGTCCATTACTATACCAGAAAGACTTTGAGACATTATCATACCATTAAGACTGTGAAACCATTACTTTACCAGAAAGACTTTTGAGACATTACTATACCAGAGAGACTTTGAGGCCATTACTATACCAGAAAGACTTTGAGACCATTACCATACCAGAAAGACTTTGAGACCATTACTATACCAGAAAGCCTTCGAGATCATTACCATACCAGAAAGACTTTGACACCATTACTATACCAGAAAGCCTTCGAGACCATTACTATACCAGAGACTTTGAGACATTACCATACCATTAAGACTGTGAAACCATTACTTTACCAGAAAGACTTTGAGACATTACTATACCAGAGAGACTTTGAGGCCATTACTATACCAGAGAGACTTTGAGGCCATTACTATACCAGAAAGACTTTGAGACCATACTATACCAGAGAGACTTTGAGACCATTACTATACCAGAAAGACTTTGAAACCATTACCATACCAGAAAGACTTCGAGTCCATTACTATACCAGAAAGACTTTGAGACATTATCATACCATTAAGACTGTGAAACCATTAATTTACCAGAGAGACTTTGAGGCCATTACTATACCAGAAAGACTTTGAGACCATACTATACCAGAGAGACTTTGATGCCATTACTATACCAGAAAGACTTTGAGACCATTACTATACCAGAAAGCCTTTGAAACCATTACCATACCAGAAAGACTTTGAGACCATTACCATACCAGAAAGCCTTCGAGATCATTACCATACCAGAAAGACTTTGAGACCATTACCATACCAGAAAGACTTTGAGACATTATCATACCATTAAGACTGTGAAACCATTACTTTACCAGAAAGACTTTGAGACATTACTATACCAGAGAGACTTTGAGGCCATTACTATACCAGACAGACTTTGAGACCATTACTATACCAGAAAGCCTTTGAAACCATTACCATACCACAAAGACTTTGAGACCATTACCATACCAGAAAGCCTTCGAGACCATTACCATACCAGAAAGCCTTTGAGACCATTACTATACCAGAAAGACTTTGAGACATTACTATACCAGAGACTTTAAGACCATTACTATACCAGAATGACTTTGAGACATTACTATACCAGAAAGCCTTTGAGACCATCACTGTACCAGAAAGACTTTGAGACCATTACTATACCAGAAAGCCTTTGAGACCATTACCATACCAGAAAGACTGAGACCATTACCATACCAGAAAGCCTTTGAGACCATTACTATACCAGAGAGCCTTTGAGACCATTACCATGCCAGAAAGACTGAGACCATTACCATACCAGAAAGCCTTTGAGACCATTACTATACCAGAAAGCCTTTGAGACCATTACCATACCAGAAAGACTATATAGCAGTAGGCCTTACACTGCTGCCCTCCCACTCCCTCCATCTTCCTTCCTGGACTCTCTGTATATGGACACCCTGCATAAAACCTGCAGTATCCTGTCAATAACTTATTCTGTAAATAAATTCTTAAAATTCTCATTTAAAGTTTTTACAAATACAGCTCCTGACACCCAGTGCCGGGCATCAGGGGCTGCCACGTTGTCTCTCATGTTTCAACTCTGCACTGGTGGTGATTGCACTTCACCTGTATTAATTATTTCATTTTATCTTGTGTATATTTAATTTATTATTCTTTTTTACTTTTGTCTTTACGTTTACTTTTTATCTTTACTGTAAAATTTTCCCTCTTCCACCATCATTCCAAGACAAATTACTTGTATGAGCTTGTACTTGGCAAAAAATACAATTCTGATATTGATTTTATTGTCTTATAGTCCCCACACGATACCTAATGGTCCCATCCCTATAGAAGTTAGCCTACTTTCCACACCAAATGAGCTATCTATCCCCTACTTGCAAAACAAAACATTTATTTTCCATTTGAAAATAGTCAAAAAGACTAAATGAATTTGCTCAGATTTATCATTCCCCTTGTTTGTCTTAATGGATGTTCAACTTGCTTAGCCAGGTGCCACTGACAGGTATTCACTCTCTCACAAAGAAATTTGACTGCTCAATCTAAGCTGCTTTGGTTGACGGACATCATTTCAACCAAATGTTTAATCAGTGGACCAAAATGGATCAGCTCTACAGGTTAGCTCTCAAAACTCCTTGTGTGTGGATTGTAGTTGCCATTTCATAGACCAGAGTAGTTAAACTTGCCTTTAGGTTTGGGGCTTGGAGTTTTGGGAGGTGGCAGAGCTTGTTGTGTCTGAGGAAGAGCTGCTCCAGACTTGACATCTGTGAGAGGCTAGCTGGCATATCATTTAACTGGTTGTTGCTGCAGTCAAGCTGCTTCACACCTGGATACACCAACACACAAAGCACAACATTCACATTTCAATACCGTTTTATTCAAACACTTTTACATCCACATAAACAAGTCCCAGAAACTGAACTCTGACATCAAGATAATCTTACTGGCCAGCTGTGCTAGACTGTCAGGGAGAGAAGTGAGCCGGTTGTGAGATAGGTCCAGTCTCTGCAGACAAATTAGATGCCCCAGGGTGGAGGGAATGGTCACCAGACAGTTATTGGACAAGTCCTTTAAACGGTCAAAAAGAGACAGTAAACATCTATCAGCCAGTAATATAGCACAGTGTGCAGCAGCAGTGTGTGAGAGCAATGTGTCTACCGCATCTTCCCAGCATGCAATCTGCTACAAAGGACTAAATGAAAGGTCAAATCAAAGTAGTTTGATCTACTTTGGTAAACCTAACATGGCTCACATTATTTTTCAGTTGGTGCGTCTAAGGGCCCTGACACACCAGACTGACAGTCGGCCGTCGGCCAATGTCGGGCCATCGGTGAGCGTCTGTGACCCTAGTTTTTGCAGTGTGTCCCGCACCGTCAGCAACTAGTCGGACCCCTGTCGGCAGCTTTTCGGCTGATTCAGCATGTTGAATTGGCAGAGCCCGTCGGTGAGAGAGATCACTCTGATTGGCTGTTCAGCTTAGTGCATCAGTGCAGAACGTACATGCTAGTTGGCCGTCGGCTGTAGTCTTTGCAGTGTGTTCAAGTGCTACTTTTTGGCCCAGATGGCAGGCGACATGAGGTGACTATTGCGTCGCCTCACGTCGCCACTAGTCGATTTGGTGTGTCTGGGCCCTAAAAGACAACACACATATATATGTGTGTGTGTGTAATTGACCTGGCTACCTGCCCAACCATTTTTGCCGGAGTCCATGTATTAGTCCATGGGCCAGACGATATTTCGGTACACTCAAGGTGGCAAAACTTACTTATAATTTTTGAAAGGATCCATGTCTGTAGATGATATTTTGGTATGATAACCATTCCTGAGTGGCAGCTGTATCACAGTTATCAGCTCATGAAGTTAACCACCCGCTAAAGTAAATTGCATTTTAGACGCTGGTGCATATCCTGGTTTAGCCTCATGGTCAGGACATTTTTCAATGTTCTATAATATTGTCTTTGGTATCATTTTAAAGGGGACCTTCTTAGCTTTCATTCAAGCCCTGTTGTGGATATTTCTCACAAATATAGAGGTCACTTGAGCTCTTCAACCCGTCAATAACACACATCTTTCTGCAATGTTCGCCTAAACTATATACTTTCTTTTAGCCCTGTGGCATCTAGGAATATCAGGGACACAAAACACAAAAACTGGAATACTCACAGGACTGTAAAGATTCAGGAAATGTATAATATACCCATACTATTTCATTGTGTGAGGTGATTGTGAGCCTTAAATGAGAACTAGACCAAAGCCAGTTAGGTCACAAACTGGTCTCTATACATTTGTTTAAATACACAATCAAAATACATGATAAAAAGGAATACCATAGTGAGGTAATGAACTATTTTAATATTTTAAACAACATTGACATTTACATATACTTAGTCAATGATACATGTAATCCCATATCATTAGTGGGTATATGTAATGGTAATGGGTAGGGTAATGGGTATATGTGAATATGGTTACATTATTGTTATCAAGCTCTGGGTAACCAAGTCCAGAATCAACATCCTGTGCATCAATAGACTACTACCACAGTAATACCATCAGAATCATCACACTGTCATTCATCAAACTGCTCGTTTCTCTCATCATCTGACTCCCCAAGTTCAAAGTCCAGTTCTGGACCATCCTGCTGTTTTTGGTTACTGCAGGTCTGTAACCTGCACATGTCTGTGCATGGAAGTCCATTTGACAGGCACATGCAGCTTGGCATTTTGCATGAATGCACACACTTGCATATTAGCATTTCCAAGACCACATCTGGTGCAGGTGGGGAGCGCATCCAGTAAATGGCCAGCTTGCCTTCATCGTCTGTCCATCCATACTCAGTAGGGCTTGGCACCACAGGGTTAGCCTGCAGACAGCACTTCCATATTGCTGCCTGATAGTTGGCTCGTTGAACATGCATAAAGAGACAGTCTCTACATGGTGGCAGCTGGCTGGACTCAACCTCTCCCCTTTTGGTGCAGAAGAGCTGGTAACGCAGTTTGTTCACCTCAGCAGTGCTGCTATTAGCAACATACATCCGACAGGTGAACTGCTCAATTTTCTGGAACAGCTCATCACTCACATTCCATGTCTGTCCCAGTTGACTAAAAGTCTCTTGGCAGGAAGTGTGCTTTCTCACTATCTTCAGGGCATTCAGCTTCCCTCGACCAGCGAATGCACTGACAGTGTCGCAGCCTGTGAAGGCATGTAAGCCAATTAGGCTGTCACAGATGCTGTCTCCAAGTGAACTTGCCAGTTTGGTGATGTCGACAAACCGTGTGCGGTTCTGAGTCCCACACTTCTGGTAGATGGGACAGGTGATGTCCTTCTGGAAGCCAAGACAAAGCACCATGACATCAGTGTCCTCAGCTGTGATGATAACTGACTTTGAGCCCACATTTGCTGCATGCAATGCATGCAGGAGCAGACGGGTGTCAGCTTCTTCATGTGTGGAGTGCAGTTCTGCTGCTTCCTCACACCCATCTTCTGTCAACTTGTAGCAGGTTTCCTCACAGGTCATGTACAACACCTTGCCATGCAGCATAGCTCTGTATCGTGGGAGTTTCCACTCTTCCACCAGAAACTTGATGAGACTGGTCTTGTTGGAGGAACTGCACAGAAATTTTCTCCACTGCTGGACGTGGTGTCCCCCTGCAAGATTCTTGTACTGGAGAGTGATGTCTCCACCCCGGTTCAGTCGTTCAGCATCTTTGATCGAAGTCTGGTGATAGACATCAAAAACAACATCAATCCTCCCACTCTGTGCTCCCTCATGGAGGACCTGGGTCAAGGCTGACTCTGCCACCTGTGCAAAGGTTTTGTTGTTGCCATTCATTTTTTGGACCAGGCTCATCCCATCAATGATGGAAGTAGATGGGATTGGGATGTCTTCTGCAGGAGATACATTCTTTTCAAGCTCTCTGGCAAGTGCAGCCTTGTTTGTTTTTCGTAAGGACCCATCAGCATTTGCCAGTGCCCATGGTAGTGGGCCCAATGGGTAGGCAAGGACATCCTTCAGATTCACCTTCCTACTTTCAGCCACCAGGATCATGTGACTGAAAAGGTTTCTATCTGCCTTCAGAACCACATCCTGTGCTTTCTTTCCATGAGCTTGTTTTGTGCTGACATTGGAGAATGTTTTCAGACTTTGCTTGGTCATCTTGTCGTGGAATTTCACAGGTGGTGGGTCTGCATCTAACCTTGTTTGCTGGAATGCTTGGTAGGCCTCTTCTCCTTTCTCAAGAGCTCTCAAGAGATCTATGGTCACATCAGGTGGAGCCATGTTGCCAGTGGAGAGGCTAACCAAATCAATCTCATCAGGGGACATAGGATTGAGCCAGTTATTCTCCATAAGGTCCATGAGAGACTGGACATCTGCTTCATCTCTCTTGATCCTTGGACTCTGTAGATCTGGATGAGACCATTTGCACCTGCCTTGACCTGTCAGGTCTCTCAGCTGTCTGAGGTACATGCTTCTATACTCAGCTGTGAGATAATATTTGGTCACAGCTCCTGGCTTCAAGCTGAATCCCTTTGTCCCTCCAGCTGTTTGGGTGTCTTTGTTCACCGTTTCTTCTATAGCTTGGTCAACAGGGATTCGGCCAAAGGGATTGGTGGAGCCCAGTTGGACTGAGAAGCCTCCTTCCATGAATTCTGTGTACACATCTGGGTGTGTGATGGGCAGCTCAGACATCTGGGCGTAGTAGTAGGGGAGGTAGCGTGCATAATTCATCCTGTCATAAGCAAAGCACCATGGGATCATTGCTCGAATGCTAGCCAAGTGTAGCATCCAGTCTCCCTCTCTGGATGCTCGGATGAGCCCCAACAAGATTTCAACCATGTCCAAATAGGACATCCAGAAGTTCGAGAGGCTGCCGTTTCCACCTCTAAGGAACTCACGGTAGACTTCAAATAGATCCATGATGCGTGTACAAGAGCTGTTCTCGAGGACCTCCTTCAAAGCATGTTGTGAGACTCCTTTCCCAAGGCTGTCAATGGTCTTCAGTGTCTCATTCAGGTGAACCATGTCATTCCTGTGAGTTTCTTTCAACCAGGACAGGAAACCATTCAAGGTCAGTCGCATGAGAGCCTCATACAGGAGCTTGTGTAGTCGCACTGCCCTGTTGTACTTGCGGCCATCCATAACACCAGCAATTGAGCCTTCTGCAATCATGCCAGACTCAATGCAGAGGTCTTTGAGTCCAGCATCTTGGAAACGCTTTCCTATTATTGCCAGCAGTGTGCAGATGGTGTGGAATACCCCAAGCCTAACGATGATATCATGGAACTTGTCATGGTGTTTCCATGTGATCTCGACAGCCTTCGCATACAGGGCTTGGTCAAAGACACAGACAATCTTCCTCAGGCCTAAGCACTGCATGATGCTCAGTGACTGGTTAAGCACCTCGTTGACAGTAGACATTTGCGTCGCTGGAGCATTGATGGTAGGCAGATAGCCTATATTGTCGGGGATGACCGTCATCTCTCCTCGAGTCAGGATGTTGAAGCCTGTCCAGCTGCTGACTGACTGTTCTTCTTGTTGTGACATACGTGCTAGGACCCAAAGAAGGTTTTTCTCTCTGGCAAGCTTAGTATTGGCTGCAGTATCGGCATCTGACTTTTTGCTTTGTGGTGGCCCTACCCGTTGTCCAGCATTGTAAGTTGGTAACATTGGTGGGGGTCCATCAATGCTTCTCTTCTTTGTTTTGGGAACAGTGGGCATGGGTTGGACAGGAAATGGGTTGACTGGCTTTGCTTGCACAGCAATCCCATTGACTCTGTGAGATGTTCCCTCACCACTGACAGTTTCTTCAAGACGGTCGCTATTGTCCCAGGCTAAAGTTGTGAATATGCCAGGATGGATGTTAGCTGGAAGGGCAATGCCACTCCCTGATGATGAGAGTTTCTGGAGACACAGGGCAGTGTTGATCTCTTCCATCTGTGAATAGGACACACTGTGACCAAGTCGGTTGAGGATGTTTATCAACTCTACATTTCCTGTCAACGATTTGACACTGAATGGCAGAACAATGTGCTTGGAAGGCTTGGTATTTCCACATGTCACTGCATATACTATGTCATGGCCAAATGACTGCAGAAGGCACTGCACTCTCTGGTATGCATGATCAGGATCATTTGAGCCTGTGAGTAGAGAGTACAGGAAGATAATGAGCGACTCTGGAATGGTAGGACATTCTGCTTCTGGTTTGACTTCAGGCGGCCAGGTTTGAGGAACATCTTGACTTTTAATGTCTGCTCTCAATTTGATGGCTGCTTTGGCTATAACATCTTGTGCACTGACACTTTTCAGGGTCTGCAGCTCCCTTTCGAGAGACTGATTTTCTTTGGCAAGTTCCCTCATGGACAAGTTATCGGGATAGAGGAGGAATTTTCCTTTCTCATCAGCGAATATCTGCAAGGCTCCAGCAATCTCACTCTCCAGGTTTCGCCTTATGTGCTTCTTGGTTGATTCCTTGACTTGGGCAATGCCTTGGGAGTTCATTGAAGCTACCAGTCTAGAAGAGAGATCAGTCATTGTCATCACTTGAGGATTGCCAAAAAGCTCCATCCTGATGAAGAGGAACAGCTCATTGTATGCCTTATTCACAGCAGCTTCATACTGGGCTGCAGCATCATCATCTTCGTTGCTGGCAACTTCTCCTTTGGAAACCTCTTCTTTGGTGTAAAGTCTATAGCATGACCTGTGGTAGTGCCCTTCAGCTGCTACAAGGTCTCTACTCACAATGGCAAGGATTCTGCTGTCCCTTTTCTTTGTGGTTGCACTCCTGATCTTTGCATCAGCTCGCAGTTCTCGACACTGCACCAGTACTTCTCTCGTATTCTGTCTCTTGGAATATTTGCTGTTTTTCTGACAAAATATGCACTCTGCATCATAAGTCCTAGATGTACTTGGAGCATGTCGAGCTACTCTCTTAGATTGTTTCTCTTCAGCAGAGACACAACTTTTCTTTTCTTTTGCAAGGAGGCCATCAAGAATTTGCTTCATAGTGAAGATACTGCGACACTTTCTGTGGTAGTAGATTGCTGGAATCTGTCCCTCAGGAATGTCTTTTGCCAGTTTCAAAACTGGTGCATGATTTGGTATCTGAGATGCCCTGAGCAGAGTTCTCCATGAGTCGACACTTTGTAGTGAAACCAGCTTATCTGTATCATCAGAACAGTGGATAATGAAATCCACCCGTGGGCGCTTTGGTATTGGGTAAAAACTTGCTTGTTCACCAGTGGCCATATTCAGTCAGTTTTCACCTGCATACAAACAAATACATGTAACTTAGGTGTATGAACACTACTAAAACAAAGTTTACTTTGCTTCACCAGCGTCATATTACCATTATTTATCTTACATAGCCACAAATAGATACATTACCTAGTTGCTATGCAACAGCTGTATTTTGTCCACATGAGGCCGCTAAAATCAACACAAGATGAAAGTTCCTCGTAGCCACTTTAACTAATCATATTAACATATACATTAAAAGAACATGCTAACATTATGGGAAATTAGCTTACAATCTTCTCCAGAGTGAGACAAGAAGATAGATACCAGTTTCCTCTATATGTGTTTAGTAGAAAGCTATCTGGCCGCACGTTAGCCTAGCTTAGCACAATGAATGGAAGTACACAGTACTGGTTATCCTTGGTTGTTGGCCAACTAAGAACTGTCCCAGAGTTTAAGCTAGGCTAATCAGTACCAGGGGTGTTGAAATGCTATATTTGTAAAAATCTGGGCAAATACACAATCGTGAGAGGCACAGAAACAGGTTTCCTGAAAGAAAAATGAAATAGCTGCTCATTTGGAAAGGTTATCATGTATTATTTTACTTCTGTTAGTGTACCAAATAAAATGGCACCAGTGAAGTTGTGTCACCTTGGGTGATATCGATATCTGGTCTGACCCATGGACTAACTGGCTTTGGTCTAGTTAGTTTCTTAGTAATAATGCCCTTCTAATTTAAGGTTCACAATCACCTCACACAATGAAATAGTATGGGTATATTATACATTTCCTGAATCTTTACAGTCCTGTGAGTATTCCAGTTTTTGTGTTTTGTGTCCCTGATATTCCTAGATGCCACAGGGCTAAAAGAAAGTATATAGTTTAGGCGAACATTGCAGAAAGATGTGTGTTATTGACGGGTTGAAGAGCTCAAGTGACCTCTATATTTGTGAGAAATATCCACAACAGGGCTTGAATGAAAGCTAAGAAGGTCCCCTTTAAAATGATACCAAAGACAATATTATAGAACATTGAAAAATGTCCTGACCATGAGGCTAAACCAGGATATGCACCAGCGTCTAAAATGCAATTTACTTTAGGGGGTGGTTAACTTCATGAGCTGATAACTGTGATACAGCTGCCACTCAGGAATGGTTATCATACCAAAATATCATCTACAGACATGGATCCTTTCAAAAATTATAAGTAAGTTTCGCCACCTTGAGTGTACCGAAATAGGAAATTTTGGGCTCTGGCCCATGGACTATATAGGCTAAAGAAGTAATAACAGTTCAATACATGTTTTGCTCTTTATCGGTGTATATTCCTGAAGGTTCTACAGTGTGTATGTAGTATGTGTTATATATATATATATATATATATATATATATATATATTTATTTATACAGTGGTGTGAAAAAGTGTTTGCCCCCTTCCTGATTTCTTATTTTTTTGCATGTTTGTCACACTTAAATGTTTCAGATCATCAAACAAATTTAAATATTAGACAAAGATAACACAAGTTAACACAAAATGCAGTTTTTAAATGAAGATTTTTATTATTAAGGGGGGAAAAAAATCCAAAGCTACATCGTCCTGTGTGAAAAAGTGATTGCCCCCTAAACCTAATAACTGGTTGGGCCACCCTTAGCAGCAACAACTGCAATCAAGCGTTTGCGATAACTGGCAATGAGTCTTTTACAGCGCTGTGGAGGAATTTTGGCCCACTCATCTTTGCAGAATTGTTGTAATTCAGCCACATTGGAGGGTTTTTGAGCATGAACCGCCTTTTTAAGGTCATGCCACAGCATCTCAATCGGATTCAGGTCAGGACTTTGACTAGGCCACTCCAAAGTCTTTATTTTGTTTTTCTTAAGCCATTCAGAGCTGGACTTGCTGGTGTGTTTTGGATCATTGTCCTGCTGCAGTACCCAAGTGCGCTTCAGCTTGAGGTCACGAACAGATGGCCGGACATTCTCCTCCAGGATGTTTTGGTAGACAGCAGAATTCATGGTTCCATTTACCACAGCAAGTCTTCCAGGTCCTGAAGCAGCAAAACAGCCCCAGACCATCACACTACCACCACCATATTTTACTGTTGGTATGATGTTCCTTTTCTGAAATGCGGTGTTATTTTTACGCCAGATGTAATGGGACACACACCTTCCAAAAAGTTCAACTTTTGTCTCGTCAGTCCACAGAGTATTTTCCCAAAAGTCTTGGGGATCATCAAGATGTTTTCTGGCAAAACTGAGATGAGCCTTTATGTTCTTTTTGCTCAGCAGTGGTTTTTGTCTTGGAACTCTGCCATGCAGGCCATTTTTGCCCGGTCTCTTTCTTATGGTGGAGTCATGAACACTGACCTTAACTAAGGCAAGTGAGGCCTGCAGTTCTTTGGATGTTGTTGTGGGGTCTTTTGTGACCTCTTGGATGAGTCGTCGCTGCGCTCTTGGGGTAAATTGGTCGGCCGGCCACTCCTGGGAAGGTTCACCACTGTTCCATGTTTTCGCCATTTGTGGATAATGGCTCTCACTGTGGTTCGCTGGAGTCCCAAAGCTTTAGAAATGGCTTTATAACCTTTTCCAGACTGATAGATTTCAATTACTTTGTTTCTCATTTGTTCCTGAATTTCTTTGGATTGCAGCATGATGTCTAGCTTTTGAGAATGTTTTGGTCTACTTCACTTTGTCAGGAAGGTCCTATTTAAGTGATTTCTTGATTGAGAAGAGATGTGGTAGTAATCAGGCCTGGGTATGGCTAGAGAAATTGAACTCAGCTTTCCAAAGATGTGATAAACCACACTTAATTTATATTTTAACAGGGGGGGGAGCAATCACTTTTTCACACAGGGCAATGTAGGTTTGGATTTTTCTTTTCCCTTAATAATAAAAACCTTCATTAAAAAACTGCATTTTGTGTTTACTTGTGTTATCTTTGTCTAATATTTAAATTAGTTTGATGATCTTAAACATTTAAGTGTGACAAACATGCAAAAAAATAAGAAATCAGGAAGGGGGCAAACACTTTTTCACACCACTGTATATATGTGTATCTTACCAGCTCTGTCAGATTGTCCAGTTGTCCCAGCTCTTCAGGCAGTGTTTCAAGAAGGTTCTTCTGGAGCGTCAGAGTGTGAAGGTTCTTCAGGCTGCACACTTCCACAGGTAACACACTCAGCTGGTTGTGACTGGACAGACATACAGACAGACATGTGAGAACATGTACAAAAAAGGGAAAGCAATTTTCAGTTTAAGATAATATCTATCTGTCAATATATCAACATTAAAGGTAACCAATGCCGATTTTGATCACTAATGGTGCTTATAGAGCACAGTTATAAGATTGTGTCCCCCGTACTGTTTGTTTCACGTTCTTTAAGCATGCGCACAAGGGCACACATGCACATCATAAGCACTGGGGTGACAAATTACCACAGTTCTGTGAAGATGAAGCATAACGAGGAAGAAGAAGAAAAAGAAGACGACAACATGTTGACAGGGGGATGTTTTGTTTGGATTCATCACTCAGGGCAGGATATAAAGCACACAATTTCATCTAATCAGTTCAACGACAGTGGAAATTAATCACAGTGATCACATACATTCAGGGCGATATGATCACCATAAATGATTACAGATCACTATAGTTAAACACTTGAAGTACAGTCTTTTTATCTAATTGATATATGTACACTTGATTAATAAACAATGTAACAAAACAGAAAACTTGTTCTCAATGTGCAGAAGACGAAGGAGCCGATTGTGGACTTCAGGAGGTCTAGAAGCTGCAGCCACTCCCCCATATACATCAATGGGGTGGAAGTGGAGCGTGTCTCCAGCTTTAAATTCCTTGGAGTCCACATCAGCGAGGACCTCTCCTGGACATTAAACACCCAGGCCCTTGCGAAAAATGCCCAACAACACCTGCATTTCCTGAGGAGGCTGAGGAGCGCCCATCTATCCCCCAAAATCCTCACCAACTTCTACCACTGCACCATAGAGAGCATCCTGACCAGCTGCATCTCAGTGTGGTACAGCAACTGCACCTCAGTCGACCAGAAAGCTCTGGAGCGGGTCATCAAGGCAGCCCAGCATATCACCGGTACCCAGCTCCCAGCCATAAAAGACATTTATCACAAACGCTCCCTTTGAAGGGAGCAGAGATCCCACCCACCCCAACCATGGACTGTTCTCCCCCCTGCGCTCTGGGAGGTGCTACAGGAGCCTCAGAGCCCGCACTACCAGGCTCAAAAACACCTTCTTTCCCCAAGCTGTGGCCCACCTGAACCTGGCTACCCACTGAATGTCTGTAGATATTTTTAAATATTTTGTACTCGTGCTCTTTTTTTAACTTATTTTAGCTTTTGGTATTCATCTGTGTATATCTTATACTGCGTTTGCTGTGTTTGTGTGTGTCTGTCTTGCACTGTTTGGCAAAGCTGCAGACCTCATTTCCTTTTTACACATGTGCCTGCACATTGTTTTTAATGGCAATACATTTAATTAAATTGAACTTTGTTGGACTTCCGCTCACTCTACCAACTCATCTTCATCTATGTGAGAGCGTAGTCCTGCGTGTTTGTTGATAAAGCAATAGGAGAAGATGTTCGGTCTCAAAACCATCCGTTTTATTTAGCAGTAAATGGATAAAGCATACAGAGCTCTGGGTCTAGATCTTCCTATCCCTGACAAACAACAGATTGTGTCAGTTCACGAAGTCTGACTGTCTCTCCTTTCCCTGACCCAGTCTTTATACTATACAAAGTGTTGACTGAATATGGATGTGTGTGATCTTCTTTCTGATTGGTCCGTTCATCTGACTCCGTTTCCGCCTCACTGATATCCGGACTCCAGGTAATCTTCTTCTCCATCTGTGTTGCAGCTGCCGTCGTAAAATCCTGTTCCTATCTCTGAAACCACAAATCACAGCACATCTCGTCTCCACTCCCCCGACCACAACACTTCCAGTGTCCCCCTTTCCCATTCAGAGTCGCCAACCCTATGCAAGGTCAGGGACCCTCACACCCTCCAGGGAGACAGACATCTTGTCTCTACTCCCCCTTTACCACAACATCCTTATTGCTCCCTTTGTTATTCAGTGACCCTCACACCTAATTTACTCTGTGACCCTCTGTCTGCTCACATACTCAGTACTTTTCCACTGCCACTATAGACCCTCCTGTCCTTGTAACAAGCCCTGTTCCTCATGCATATGTTTTCCCAATGATTAATATATCCTTATATCCCTTATTCCAATTAATACATTGTAATCATCATTATTAAACATCACACCATTACATTTATCTACAACTTCTAGATTTTCCTGGACTGCGGGGAACGTGAGTGGCTGTAGAGACTGTCTGCTGTTCAGAGGCACTACGATAAGTCACAGAGTTCAGACACCAGAATTTAATGGAAATAATCCCATGCACTCACAGCTGGACACTTCACATTCACATAGGTGGACACATCACATGCACAAACACACTGCTAGCATCAGCCTCACAAACTCCCTGGAACACTCTCTCCATTACATCTTTCTTCTCAGTCCTTTCTCCCGCTTTATGTTATAACTGCTGTCCTTAACTAATATTGATACGATCGCTGTAATTATGTTTTCCTGAACACACGTCAGTGTCTGTTTCTATGTCTATGTCTCATCAGATACATGTTGTCATCTTTTGTTTCTATGTCTATGTCTCATCAGACACGTCATATTTTGTTTCTTATGTCTATGTCTCATCAGACACATGTTGTCATCTTTTGTTTCTTATGTCTATGTCTCATCAGACACATGTTGTCATCTTTTGTTTCTATGTCTATGTCTCATCAGATAAATGTTGTCATCTTTTGTTTTTATGTCTACGTCTCATCAGATAAATGTTGTCATCTTTTGTTTCTATGTCTATGTCTCATCAGACACATGATGTCATCTTTTGTTTCTATGTCTGTCTCATCAGATAAATGTTATCTTTTCTTTCTGTCTCGTCACATACACGTTGTCATCTTTTGTTTCTATGTCTATGTCTCATCAGACACATGTTGTCATCTTTTGTTTCCATGTCTAGGTCCATCAGATAAATGTTGTCATCTTTTGTTTCTATGTCTATGTCTCATCAGACACATGTCATCTTTTGTTTCTATGTCTATGTCTCATCAGATAAATGTTATCTTTTCTTTCTGTCTCGTCAGATACACGTTGTCATCTTTTGTTTCTATGTCTATGTCTCATCAGACACATGTTGTCATCTTTTGTTTCCATGTCTATGTCTCATCAGACAAATGTTGTCATCTTTTGTTTCTATGTCTATGTCTCATCAGACACATGTTGTCATCTTTTGTTTCTATGTCTATGTCTCATCAGATAAATGTTGTCATCTTTTGTTTCTATGTCTATGTCTCATCAGACACATGATGTCATCTTTTGTTTCTATATCTATGTCTCATCAGATAAATGTTATCTTTTCTTTCTGTCTCGTCAGATACATGTTGTCATCTTTTGTTTCTATGTCTATGTCTCATCAGACATGTTGTCATCTTTTGTTTCTATGTCTATGTCTCATCAGACACGTTGTCATCTTTTGTTTCTATGTCTATGTCTCATCAGATAAATGTTGTCATCTTTTGTTTTTACGTCTATGTCTCATCAGACACATGTTGTCATCCTTTGTTTCTATGTCTATGTCTCGTCAGATACATGTTGTCATCTTTTGTTTCTACATTTCCTTGATTTGCTTGTGGTGATTGTCCCCCTCCTGAAGAAGTGATTCTGATTCGTTATTTAGCTGATCAAACATATGGAAGAGGGGGACTGGTGGTAGCTATAAACACATAACAAAAACCCTGTGCTCTTGTCCTAACAATGTTATATGTTACAATTTCATTTAGCAGACACTTTTATCCAAAGCGACGTACATCTGAGAGTTACTGCAACACAATCAAGGATCTAGTCAGGGGACAACAACACAAGTAAGTGCCAAAAAACCAGGTTCAAGTCCCATAGGACATAGGTGTCAACAGGCAGTGCACAAAGGCAATGTATAGGGTGCACACGGTTAACAGCAGCAAGCCTGCTTACCAAGCCCTTGTGTTGTCCCACCATTGACGGAGTCCCATCGGTGACAACGGACACAATTTTGCTCACCTCCAAGCCCTTCTTCTCAAAGAACCGTGTTAATTCATTAAAGATGATTTCCTCAGTTGTGCACCGCCCAGGCAGAGGAAGCAAACAAAGTAGCTCCTCCCGAAAGCTCTTCCCATCAAAAATTTTGTGAACACAGATAGCTGTTCCATACCGGGTCAATCACAGGACGAGTTTATGGCTAGTGATATGGCTTCTGCTTTCTTCAAGTCGGCGAGTAGATTGGAAAAACACTCCTCCACTAAAAGTTCTACTCTTCTTGTTGTCGTGTTAGCCGACAATGGTACCTGCTTTAATAGCTCCACAACCGCTTTCTTGTTTTTCTCATCATGACTTAAAACTTCACCAACTACATCAGTTGCACATGTTTTAATCAACTTGGCATCAGTGAACGTCTTCTTAGCTTTAGCAAGGCTCCATGAAACATGCAGCGATGCAGCTGTTGCACTCGCTTGTGCCCATGTTGATATACAGATAGTAGAAATGGAGTGCTTGTATGATGTTTGCTATTTTTTGTTTGTGGTGATCTGATTTTTACAATTTCATTTAACAGACGCTTTTATCCAAAGCGACGTACATCTGAGAGTTAATACAACACAAGCAAGGATCTAGCCAGGAGGCGACAATGCGAGTAAGTGTCAAAGAAACTAGGTTCAAATCTGATAGGACATATGTGTCAACAGGCAGTGCACAAAAGCAAAGGTGCATAGAAGCGAATTTGTTTATTTTACTTTTTTATGTTAATACCATCAGGTGTGGAGGTGTTGGAGAAAGAGCTGAGTCTTTAGCTTCTTCTTAAAGATGGAGAGGGAATATTTGTTTTCAACTCTAAATATATTGGATTTGATGACTCCTTCATCTCTTGATTAGGACTACTTTACTCTCTTCCTTTGGCCCGTGTGATCACCAATGGACAACAATCTAAATATTTTTCAATCGGCAAAAGACAGTTCATCTGGACACAAGATTTTGTCCAGGTGAGCTGATTCAACTTTCTGGGACAATTTGATGGGTTTTACTCAAGAATGCATGAACTACCCTAGATTACACAGCAACCTGTACTATGTAGTGACATAACACATACTGTGGCACAGTATGGTAAAATGTAAAATGTAGTTTATTTTACTCCATTCTCCCTTTTGGTGCATACAGAACAGTTTTAACCTTGTGAACTTACCTCTAGTGAATCTGAAAACAAAACGTCACAAGTCTGGAATTTAAATCTTTACAATACTCTTCAGTAAAACTGCCGGCATAAAGCTGCACTTAATATGGCCATCAGTGATTTCAATTTAGAACACTTTTTTTGATACTTTTTATTTAATATTTTCAGATGACATACAAACAAACCTACAGTAAGTCTACAATAATAATAATAAAAAAAACAAAAAAACATGGGGGCTCCTCTGTTGACAGTATTATGATTTGTGACCAATGAGTTCAAAAGTCTTGTTTAGTTGATAGCATCCTCTATTCCTCTGATGTAGGCAGACCATTTCTCCCATTTCCTGTGAAAGATCGCTCCTCTGGACCTCAGACAGAAAGTCATCTTTTCCATTGCGTAGATTTCTTTAACTCTGTCCATCCACTGATTGAGACTCGGGGTCTCAGGTTTGTACCAGGTCTTTGTAATTTTTTTTTACAGGCCATTAGTAGTATTTTGCACAGATACCAGTCTTTCTTTTTAATCACATTGTCTTTCAAAGTACAGAAATACAACACTTTAACATCATTAGGAATCTTATATCTCAAAATCTTTCCCACAATTAGGCATATATTTTCCCAGAAAGGTTGGATTTTTGGGCATAACCAGAAGATATGGGAGTGATCAGCGTTCAAGTTTCCGCACTGCCTCCAGCAATGTTCCTGTGATTGAGAAAATTTGCTCTTTATACGTGGTGTAATAAAGTAGCGGATCAAATTTTTCCATCCAAATATTCTCCACTTCTTTGAACTTGTGGATGAATGCTGTGCACTCCACATTGAACACCAGTCCTCCTGTGATATTTCTATGTTTAATTCTTTCTCCCATTTTACTTTAATATATCCTGTGTTGTTCCCGTTCTGTTTCTGAAGTCCCTGATACATTTTGGAAATAGTTTTTCTATTCTTTTTTTTATAGGCATCAGTCAGAATATCTATCACTGCATTGCCCTCTCTAGACAATGTTGGTTTTATTCTTTTATCATAGTAATCTCTTATTTGTAGGTATCTGAAAAAGTCTTTATTTTCAAGTCCAAATTCCTTTTGTAATTCCCAAAAACTATTAAAGAGTCCACTGTGAGTTAGTGTGCATACTGCTGTAATGCCCTTGTCCCACCACTGTCTGAAACCGACATCACTGACTCCTGGTTTAAATTTAGGATCTAGTGCAGGCCAAATTAATAATTTGATGTCTCCCTCCATTTTATATTCCTTCACCATCTTACTCCAAATATCCATTGTTTGTTTAATAATTTCATTATTGCTTTGTTGAGAGATTTTATTTCCTATGTCTCCTAATGTTGCTTGAATTTGGAAAGTATCTAACTTGCCCTCTATATCTTTCCATCTTGCCTGATACAGGGGGCAGCATGTACAAGCCAGGAACCTCCCTTGGGCTGCATAAAGCCAGGAACCTCCCTTGGGCTGCATAAAAGTATTGTTTCAGGTTGGGCAGGGACAACCCGCCCTCCTCTTTTTGTAATTGAAGTGTCTTATACCTGACCCTTGGTTTCTGTCCGGCCCAGATAAATCTAGATACGAGTTTGTCCCGATGTCTGAAACGTGTCTCCGGAATCATTAGTGGGATGGATTGAAAAAGGTATAGCAATCTTGGTAATACGATCATTTTTATTACCTCAATTGGTGTCTCAAAATCCATGTTAAAAGCTGACCACCTCCTGATATCCGTCTTAATATTGTTATCAATCTGATTATAATTTATTTCGAATGTTTTATTAAGATTTTTTGCCAGTATCACACCCAGATATTTGATCACTTTAGCACTCCATTTGATTTTGTATTTTTCTTTTATTTCTTGACCTGGAGAATAATTTAATGTGAGAATTTGTGTTTTTGCTATGTTTAATTTATAACCTGAGTATTTACCAGTCTTCTAATATTGACATCAGTTTAGGAAAGGTTCTGTCCGGGTCTTGAAGAGTCACTATAACATCGTCTGTGAAAAGCCCTATAATATGTTCCTGTTCTCCTATTTGGATTAATTTTAAATTGTTGCTCTGCCTGATCATTTGTGCCAACGGTTCAATAAATATTGCAAACAAGGTCGGGCTAAGGCAACATCCCTGGCGAGTCCCTCGTTGCAAAACAAATCTATCAGTTAGATGTCCATTAATTTTTATCCTCGCTGTAGGTTCTTTAGGTTCTGTAGGCTTTGAATACATTGTATTGTCTGTTTTTGAATCCCTAGTCTCCCCAGTACCTGATAGAGGAATTTCCAATTGACACAGTCAAAGGCCTTCTCTGCGTCGAGGCTCACTAAAACTGCTCTCAGTCCCTGTTTTTGAATCTGGTCTATTATGTGTAGGGTACGCCTAATATTTTCTTGAGTCTGCCTACCTGTTATAAAGCCTGACTGATCTTCATCAATTAAGTCAGTCATAAAATTTCCAAATCTTTTAGAAATTATTGAGGTAAAGAGCTTGTGATCCACATTTAGGATTGAAATAGGTCTATATGACTCACAGTATTCTTTGTTTTTCCCTTCCTTTGGTATTATGGAAATTATAGCCTCTTTCCAGGAGGGGGGCAGTTTCCCCTCAGTTAGAGTCTGATTAAAGGAACTCGGGAGTAGCGGAGTTAATTCTTCCTTGAATATTTCATACCACTCGCTGGGAAATCCATCACTACCTGGTGTTTTGTTTGATTTTAATCTGCTAATTGCAGCATCTAGTTCCTCCTTAGTGATGTTGGAACTTAACTTCCTGTTCTGTTCTGCTCCAATGGATGGCAAGTCTAATAAATCCAGGAATTCTTTCATTTCATATTCTTCTTTTGTTATGGGCTGAGAATATAGGTTTTCATAATAATCTTTAAAGACCTTTTCTATTTCTTCGGGTTCAAATAATAGTTGCTTTGTTGCGGGGTCTCTAATCTTATGTATGGTATTCAAGGCTTGCTGGGTCTTAAGTCGTCTTGCCAGATACTTTGTTGCTTTGGGCCCTGATTCATAATAGGTTTGTTTCTTGAATTTTAGTTTTTTCTCAACCTCATTACTTAGGATGTCATCTATCTGTCGTCTCACATTGATTATTTGTCTTAAAACTGTTTCATCCTTATTGTTTTTATGTTGTTGCTCTAATATTTTTAATTTGTTTAATCAACTTTTTATAATCTTCCTCTCTAATCTTTTTTTGGTAAGATGTCATTGCTATTAACCTCCCTCTCAGTACAGCTTTGACCGTGTCCCATAGTATAGTGAAATCAACTGGACTGTCTTTGTTGTCTTCTATGCAGTATTTAATATCTTTCCTAACTTCTTCCTGGAGTTCCTGGTTATTTAGCATACTCACATTTAGTCTCCATAGTGTATTTTTATTTCTCCTATTTAGGTGGGTTTTGAGATACATTATACTGTGATCAGACAAATCAGTTATCCCTATCTTACATTCTTCTATTCAATATCTGTCTACTGTGTTCATAAAAAAATATTCTATTCTGGAGTACACAGAGTGTGGAGCAGAATAGTGTGTGTAGTCCCTCTCCAACGGATGAAGTTCCCTCCAAACATCAAACATCCCTAGTTCAGTTAGAGATATACTGACAAGCTTTGACAAGTGTGTCTTATTTCTCTTGCTGTTAGTTGAGTCAAATTTAGCATTCAGAATCATGTTGAAATCCCCTGCACATATTACAATTCCTTCATTTTCCAATGCTATGATTTCAAACACTAATTTCAGAAATTTTTATCAGAATTCGGTGGTACATAGACATTGACCAAAGTAATTAAATTATTATCTATTTTCCCTTTTACAATTATATACCTCCCCTCTTTGTCACCAATTTCTTTAATAACTTCAAAATTGACAGAGTTGGAAATTAATATGGCGACTCCTCTCTTTGGACCCTTCTTAAATGAACTGAAGAAGACGTTTTTAAATCCAAATTTCCTCAGTTTATCATGTTCTTGCTGAGATAAATGCGTTTCTTGTAAATATATCACTTGGACTTTTTCTTTCCTCATTTTTGCCATTACTTTTCCTCTTTTAATTGAATTATTTAAACCATTCACATTTAAGGACGCTATTCTCACATTGTTACTTTGCATTACTATTAACAACAAAGATATAAGAAAACATCGGTAGCGCCCCCAATACTGCCAGAACGGTGGCATAAAACAGACAAAACGAAAAAAACAGAAGCACTTCCAAACCGCGGAGGATCCTCCCGTCCTCCGACAAACCGATCCCGTTGGTGGATCTAGGAAATACCCTCTTATGAAGAGAGGGGCCTAATTTAGTTATGACATTAGGGCCTACAGTAAGGATTTGTGTCATACTAAATGAGTCCAACGTAAAAATAACTCAGGCCCCCGATAGTCACTTTTCTTTTACCTTTGGGGTAATACGTTAATCATAGTTAGGTAACCAAAAACAGGCTAAATCAGAACATTCCTACCGGATAGCTTTATATATTCCTGCCTTTAGTCGGAGGCTCTTCGGAACTCTTGCAGCTTGTCCTTGGCTCGTGTGGCTGGAGTTATGCTGCTGCCGCTTCTCTTGGTTCCTTCTTTGCGCCGCCATTCCATCGCTGACCGGAGCCGTGTCTCCAGTCCGTCCACCGACTCGCTCGTCCGTGTCGGTGTCTTCTCCGCGAGTCCGCGCCTCTCCATTTCATCCCTCACCTCCCTCGCGCTGTTGTAGGTTCGGATTCCCGTCTCCCAGTGGATTCTCATCCTGGTGAACGGCGTCTGAAACCGGACGCCCTTCTCCTTCAGAATTCTTTTAGCAGCGTTGTACTCCTTTCTTTTCCGAACAACCTCCGTCGCGTAGCCGTGATCGAATGATAATATTCTGCTTCCGAGTTGTATTTTCTTTTTCCACACCTCTCTCATGACTCTCTCTTTGGTGGTGAATTCCAGGAAATTCACAATGATGGGTCTCGGCTGGGCTCCGTCTGCAGGCTTCTGTGCAAGTGATCGATGCGCTCTTTGAATTTGGAAATTAAAATCCTCCGACAAATGAAGTTCACGTCTGAGCAGGTCTTGTACAAATTTAGCCGCCGACTCACCCTCTTCTCCCTCTGTAACTCCATAGATACGGAGATTGCTTCTTCTCGATCTGGACTCCAGGTCGGTTAATTTGTCTTGGAGAGTTTTTTGTTCTTTTAATGAGATGATGAGAGCGTTGTTTGCTTCCTGTGCCCACTGCTCCAGCTTTTCAATCCGCGCCTCTGCCCCGCTAACTCTGCCGCTCTGCAGCTGCTGCTCAGCGGCGACTCCAGTGAGCTGCTGGTTTATGTCTCGTTTGAAAGCCTCCAAGTCTTCTCTCACATCGTTCCTCGATGTTTCTCCAAATTCACGGAAAGCAGTTTTAAATTCCGTTTTAAGCCCCGTATCTCCTCACTAATGGTTTCTAAAACCTAGCACCTCTTCGCCTCGCATTCAGCCAGGTGCGCTGTGTCATGGCCGCCATCTTCCTCCATTTCACGGTTAGCTAGCGATTTCTCCATTTCGTGTTTCGCCGTGTTTTTGGTCTGAATGATTCGAGTTTTCCTCGGTTACGTTCCAGTCAGTGTGATTTCTAGTCCTATTAATTCGAGTTTTCGAGGTGTTTTCACTCCTGACTATCGAGAGCTCCGAAACCACGCAGCCTATCACTCCATATCCAGACCGGAAGTCAATTTAGAACACTTTTTAAAACATTTGGTCAAGCTTTCTACATCCAAACAGCTGTCAAGTAAATCGATGCACTGAGAAAAAAAAATAAAAATCCAGTCTCATTGGCCACTCTAGCTGCAGTATAAAGAGACAGAAAATGTCCTGTAAATGACTATAATGTCCTCTGTAACCACTCCTTGTCAGCCAGCCAGGAGATTTCTTTGCAAGCTGGCATCTCTATAAATTCTGCTTGATCTCAATCAGCTTTTGCATTCATGAGGCACTCAAGTAGAAGTGAGGTGGTGGGTTCTTTTGCAGGATGATTTCAAAATATAGCTAGTTCTTGCTACTTCAGCCCAGTATCACTTAAAATGACGGAAAGCTCCCTTCAAACTGTGAAAGCCAATGTGTTTCAAAGTATCTCATAAAGGTAGTCACAAGTTAAACCTTATCTAGTTTTTTATAACAGACACAATAACTTTATTTATTTCCTTGGAAACACGTTCGTTACTTGATGAACTTGATTTCCATCTCATCCTGTTTATGAGACGATGGGGGCGCTGCTCGTATGGCAGCAGGTGTTTGCACGTCATATGTGAGTCTCGTCTTGTTATGGTTTCTATGATATCTCTAAGTTTATATTTTACTTTTGTCATTCAGAAATGGAAATTTTCTGAAAATTTCTGGTGGCAACTGCTGTCAACTTTATCTTGAGTCTACATTATTCACAACTGACAGAATCATGTATACCTGAGACTCTTCTGGGAGTATTAGGTCCCAATCAAACAGAATGGTTTTTACAGGGTGCAAAACGTAAGGCACAATGCACTGCCTTTTTTGTTTTTCACCAAAAAAATTTTAAAAAGAAAAAACATGCAGCGCAAAAAAGGCAGTGCATTGTGTCTTCACGCTGCATTCTTTTTTCTTTTTTTTTAATTGTTGCTAGACAACCACCGAATCACCTGTTCTTCGCCCAAGTTATTTTGCTGTGAAGTAAGCTCACAGATCTGTACTTTTTATTTTGGCTCAGTAAAAGTAGTTAACTTCCTAGTTAGTTTTTGTTCAGATCACGGTAAATACAGTTGTTAAAGGCATATATGTATGCAGCTCCAGGTATCCAGCAACAGCCCCTAATAGTTTGTCATCCATGTTGTCTCCATTTGTTGTCAGCACCCCCACTGGAGGCCCACCTCTCAATTAATTCGACTGGACAATGGGGAATAAACGCAAATGACGTCGGGTGCTTTTCTGCTCTTGAAGTTTTTTTAACCCGAGGCATTCAAGGCACCTCCTACAAAAACGCGACGTGCTCAACAACGCAAAAGCAGTGAGAAAATAGTTTCACTCCAAGATTGTGTTCACTCAGTTTGTTCAAGAGTCGCCCCCTCGCAGTGGTAACACCCTTGATTTGGTTTTATCTTAAGGGATAGCTGTGTCTGTTCTGAATGTCTTGCCAACCACATCTGCTTTGTCAGATCATTTTTTCATCAAATTTGAAGCATTATTGGCCTGTCCAGTTAATGTCAGCACAGATGTAATTGCCACTTGCCACATTAGTCCCTCCACTGTAGATGCATTTGGCCAGCAGCTGCCTGAAGTCTTGGCTCCTTTCACTGTAGTGACTGACTCTGTTGAAAATTTCACTAATGACTTAAATGTGGCCCTGTCTTGTCTCGTCGATTCAGCTGCACCTCTCACTACCAGAGCTAGGCGACTAAAGAGGCCTACACCCTGGTTTAACAATGAGACACATGCTCTTAAACGGGCCTGCAGGAGACTGGAACGTAAATGGTGAAAATCAAAATTGGAACTTTTTTACCTATTTTAGCATGAGTGTTTATTGAAATTCAAGCGCGCTTTATCTACTGCAAAAGCAGCATATCTCTCTCAATTGATCAATATTAGTAAACATAACCCAAGATTTCTCTTTGACACTGTACCCAAACTTACTATAAAGCAGCCGTCTATAAGCTGCTCACCATTCATGGCCCATGAGTTTCTAGACTTTTTCTGCAATAAGGCTGATGAGATCATAAACAAAATTAGTTCTTCAACTCCAGCTACTCCTGCAAATCCTGTCTTACCAAATTCATATCTATACAATGAGTCACTGACAGTCCCAGTTATTGCAGCTTTTGAGACTATCTCTCTTGATACATTGACTAAGCTCATGTCAGCTTCTGAACCAAAAACGTACCTAATAACCCTTTACCAACAAAACTTTTTAAAGACCTCTGGCCTTTCCTGGGACCTACAATAGTAGACAATGTTAATTTAATTTCTACTGGCACGGTTCCCAGCAGTTTTAAGACAGCTGTGGTTAAACCTCTACTTAAAAAAACCACACCTTGATCCAGGGTCTCTTAATAACTATCGACCATTCTCTAATATCTCATTCTTTTCTAAATCACTACAGAGTTGTGTATCAAAACCTTTCGACCCGTATAAAAGAAAAATATCTACATGAACCCTTTCAATCGGCTTTCAGGGCCTGTCACTCCACTGAAACTGCTCTGACCAGAGTGGTGAACAATCTTCTATTGGCTATGGACTCTGATTCCACTTCTGTGCTTCTATTACTGGACCTCAGTGCAGTCTTTGACACCATTGATCACTGTATACTATTAGACAGAATAAATTGCAATTTTGGTGTCTCTGGCTTAGCTCTATCATGGCTTGAGTCCTACTGATCTGGAAGAACACATTGCGTCTGCTATAATAATATTACATCAACATTCTCTGACATTAAACGTGGCATAGTACCTCAGGGCTCAGTTCTTGGCCCTCTACTTTTCTCTATATTTCACCTCTTCGCCGAATAAATTCCCATTGCTATGCTGATGATACTCAACTGTATGTGCCTATAAGGGTTGAGGATCATACTCAAATGACTAATTTTGAGGCCTGCTTAGCTAATGTGAAAAAATTGATGTCACTAAATTTACTGCTTTTAAATTTGGATAAAATTGAGATGCTGGTTATTGGCCCTGCTAGACAGACACCAATTTGATCAAGTAACAATAACAATTGACAACTAAAGGGTGGCAGCCAAAAATCTTGGTGTTACATTTGATCCCAGCCTTTCCTTTGATAAGCATATTAAAGAAACCACCAAGACTACCTTTTTTCACTTACATAGCTAAAATTTAACCCAGCCACTGAAGAGGCACAAGCCAGTGCATTCTTAGTGCCGGTCCCAAGCCCGGACAAATGGGGAGGGTTGCATCAGGGAGGGCATCCGGCGTAAAATCTTTGCCAAATCAAATATGCAGATCATAAATAAGATTTCCAAACTGGATTGGTCGAGGCCCGGGTTACCAACGACCTCCACTGGTACTGTTAACCAGCAGGGTGCCGGTGGAAACTATGCTACTGTTGGGCGAAGGAGAAGGCATGTCCAGAGGCAACTAGAGAGGAGGAAAGGTAGGCGTGTGGAAGTGAGAGTTGGAACTTTTAATGTTGGCACTATGACTGGTAAAGGGAGAGAGCTGGCTGATATGATGGAAAGAAGAAAAGTAGGCATACTGTGTGTGCAAGAGACCAGGTGGAAGGGGAGTAAGGCCAGGAGTATCAGATGTGGGTTCACACTCTTCTATCATGGTGAATGGGAAGACAAATGGGGTAGGGGTAATTCTGAAGGAAGAGTATGTCCAGAGTGTGCTGGAAGTGAAGAGAGTGTCAGACAGAGTGATGAGTATGAAGCTGGAAATCGAAGGTGTATTGCTGAATGTTATCAGTGCATATGCCCCGCAAGTTGGGTGTGAGATGGACAAGAAAGAAGAATTCTGGAGTGAGTTGGACGACGTGGTGGAGAGGGTATCCAAGGAGGAGAGAGTGGTGATTGGAGCAGACTTCAATGGACATGTTGGTGAAGGGAACAGAGGTGATGAGGAGGTGATTTGTAGGTATGGAGTCAAGGAGAGAAATGTGGAAGGACAGATGGTGGTGGATTTTGCGAAAAGGGTGGAAATGGCTGTGGTGAATACATATTTCAAGAAGTGGGAGGAACACAGGGTGACGTACAAGAGCGGAGGAAAGTGCACACAGGTGGACTATATCCTATGTAGAAGGTGCGATCTAAAAGGGATTGGAGACTGCAAGGTGGTGACAGGGGAGAACGTAGCTAGGCAGCATCGGATGGTGGTCTGTAGGATGACTTTGGAGACCAAGAAGAGGAAGCGAGTGAAGACACAGCCGAAGATCAAATGGTGGGAGTTGAAGAAGGAAGACTGTTGTGTGGAGTTCAGGCAGGAGTTAAGACAGGCACTGGGTGGTAGTGAAGAGTTGCCAGATGGCTGGAAACCTCTGCAGAAATAGTGAGGGAGACAGCTAGGAAGATACTTGGTGTGTCATCAGGACAGAGGAAGGAAGACAAGGAGACTTGGTGGTGGAATGAGGAAGTACAGCAAATTATACAGAGGAAGAAGTTAGCAAAGAAGAAGTGGGATAGTCAGAGAGATGAAGAAAGTAGACAGGAGTACAAGGAGACACAGCGTAAAGCAAAGAGAGAGGTGGCAAAGGCAAATGTGTATGGTGAGTTGTATGACAGGTTAGACACTAAGGAAGGAGAAAAGGACTTGTACTGATTGGCTAGACAGAGGGACCGAGATGCGAAGGATATGCAGCAAGTTAGGGTGATCAAGGATAGAGATGGAAATGTGCTGACAAGCGAGGAGAGTGTGCTGAGAAGGTGGAAGGAGTACTTTGAGGGGCTGATGAATGAAGAAAATGAGAGAGAGAGGCGGTTGGATGATGTAGGGATAGTGAATCAGGAAGTTCAGTGGATTAGCAAGGAGGAAGTGAGGGCAGCTATGAAGAGGATGAAGAGTGGAAAGGCAGTTGGTCCTGATGACATACCTGTGGAGGTATGGAGGTGTTTAGGAGAGATGGCAGTGGGGTTTTTAAATAGATTGCTTAACACGATCTTGGAAAGTGGGAGGATGCCTGAGGAGTGGAGAAGAAGCATACTGGTACCGATTTTCAAGAACAAGGGCAATGTGCAGAACTGTAGCAACTACAGAGGTATAAAGTTGATCAGCCACAGCATGAAGATTTGGGAAAGAGTAATAGAAGCTAGGTTAAGAGGAGAGGTGACGATTAGCGAGCAGCAGTATGGTTTCATGCCAGGAAAGAGCACCACAGATGTGATGTTTGCTTTGAGAATGTTGATGGAGAAGTATAGAGGAGGCCAGAAGGAGTTATCTTGTTCTTTGTGGATTTAGAGAAAGCATACGACAGGGTGCTGAGAGAGGAGGTGTGGTATTGTATGAGGAAGTCGGGAGTTGCAGAGAAGTATGTAGGAGTGGTACAGGATATGTATGAGGGCAGTGTGACAGTGGTGAGGTGTGCGGTTGGAATGACAGATGGGTTCAAGGTGGAGGTGGGATTACATCAAGGATCGGCTCTGAGCCCTTTCTTGTTTGCAGTGGTGATGGAAAGGTTGATGGACAAGATCAGTCAGGAGTCTCCATGGGCGATGATGTTCGTGGATGACATTGTGATCTGTAGCAAGAGTAGGGTACAGGTTGAGGAGAGCCTGGAAAGGTGGAGGTATGCACTGGAGAGAAGAGGAATCAAAGTAAGTAGGAGCAAGACAGAATACCTATGTGTGAATGAGAGGGAGGACAGTGGAATGGTCAGGATGCAAGGAGTGGAGGTGACGAAGGCATATGAGTTTAAATACTTGGGGCCAACTGTCCAAAGTAATGGGGAGTGCAGTCGAGAGGTGAAGAGGAGAGTGCAGGCAGGGTGGAGTGGGTGGAGAAGAGTATCAGGAGTGATTTGCGACAGACGGATACCAGCAAGAGTTAAAGGGTAGGTTTACAAGATGGTTGTGAGACCAGCTATGTTATATGGTTTGGAGACACTGGCGCTGATGAAAAGACAGGAGGTGGAGCTGGAGGTGGCAGAGTTGAAGATGCTAAGATTTTCACTGGGAGTGATGAAGAAGGACAGGATTAGGAATGATTATATTAGAGGGACCGCTCAAGTCGGACGGTTTGGAGCCAAAGCAAGAGAGACAAGATTTAGATGGCTTGGACATGTGTGGAGGAGAGATGCTGGGTATATTGGGAGAAGGATGCTGAATATAGAGCTGCCAGGAAAGAGGAAAAGAGGAAGGCCAAAGAGGAAGTTTATGGATGTGGTGAGGGAAGACATGCAGGTGGCTGGTGTGACAGAGGAAGATGCAGAAGACAGGAAGAAATGGAAATGGATGGTCCGCTGTTGCGACCCCTAATGGGAGCAGCCGAAAGTAGTAGTAGTAGACATATAGCTCAAATTTGGTCTTTCCTGTCCATGGCTGATGCAGAAACTCTAATACATGCATTTGTTTTATCCAGACTTTATTATTGTAAGGTTCTGCTTTCAGGTTTGCCACATGCTAGTACTAAAAGTCTTCAGATCGTTCAGAATGCTGCAGCTAGAATCCTAACTAAAACTAGAAAATGTGACCATATTACACCAATTCTTGCCTCCCTTCATTGGCTTCATATCCATGTTAGATCAGACTTCAAGGTACTTCTGCTGACTTATAAAATCCTAAATGGGCTTGCCCCATCTTACCTGTCTGATCTCCTTAAACTGTACATTCCATTTCGAGCTCATCGCTCTCAAAATACAGGGCTCCTGTGTGTACCCAAAGTTAAAAAGAAGTCAGCTGGTGGCAGGGCCTTTTCCTATCGGGTCCCGTTCTTGTGGAATAACCTGCCTGCTGCCATCAGACAATCAGAGTCTGTTGAGTCCTTTAAATCCAAAATTAAAACTTATCTGCCTCAGCCTACAATTAGTTGCCTTTAAGTTGAGTGCTTCACAGCCTGTACTGCATGGTGGGTCGGTTTCTGTCTCAATGAATTTACCAACCACTGTTCTGCCAACAAGATTATTAGTGTACTACTATTGACTATTGCAAATTGTTCTCTTCTCTCACGTCTTCTCTCTGAATGATGTCTTCTCCTTTCTTGTCTTCTGTGTGTATGAATGGTGTAATGTGAGTCTCCCCTGTGTGCATGTGCAATCTGTCCTCCTCCCAGGTCTCCATGGTGAGGGTGGTCACCACCTGGACACTGCTTGGCATCCTCCTCATCACATTTTCTTTTTACATATCTTATAAATCCATATAATTTTGTTATCCTATTTTAATGTTACATCCTTCTCTCACTAAGATGTGTGACTTTTTTTTCTTTTTCTTTTAACATGGTGATGGTGGTCGCATGGCTCGGGTCCTGGGCTGTCCCGATGGCATCTGGACACTGCTTGGCATCTTTCTCATCATAATATTCACATATTTTATAATTCCATTATAATTCTCTTATCCTCTTACAGTGCTGTATTGTGTAAATTGTGCAAACACAACATCATTGCATGTTGTCTGTCTTGGGAAAGAGATCCCTCCTCTGTTGCTCTCTCTGAGGTTTCTTCCTATTTTTTCTCCCTGTAAATTTTTTTTGTTTTTTTTTGTTTTGTTAGGGGGTTGTTCCTTATCCAATGCAAGGGTCTAAGGACAGGCTGTGTTGCTGTAAATCCCCCTGAGGCAAATTTGTAATTTATGATACTGGGCTATACAAATAAAATTGACTTGACTCTCATTAGAAAAAAAATTACAAAGAGCCATCCCAGGCTGCTAAAAAGCACTCTGTCTGATCGGGACCAAATGGAATCTTCAGGCCTTGGATGACAACACTGCATCTTGCATCTACTACTTTCGGCTGCTCCCGTTAGGGGTCGCCACAGCGGATCATCCGTTTCCATTTCTTCCTGCACTAACACTGCATCTTGCATGCTGCAAGATATTAAATTGGAAATATATAATTAGACCACCAGGAACAAATCTGGGATAATGTTTCCTTTGATCAAGAAATACAGAAAGAAAGGCAGTATTCATCAGTGCATTAGGAGGAAACTCCAGAATAATCACATCCCTTTCCCTTCAATAATATTGGCAAATGTGCAGTCTCTGAGGAACAATATTAATGAGCTGCACTCAAATATAAATTACCTTTATGAGTACAGAGATGCCTGTCTTATGACATTCACAAAAATTTGGCTCACTGACCTGGACTCGGACTTAACTTTGGGTATCAGGAGCTTTGAGGTGGCCCCTCACTGACTAGATTGGGACGATGAGGTAACAGGGAAATCACAGCAGGTTCATGGTTGTACATCAGCCAACATTAGTGTGCAAGTGAACAGCTGTGTCTACCACACATTGAATTGCTGTCTGTTTCTCTAAGGCTGTTTTTCTTCCCTAGAGAATCCTCTAAACTGTTAGTGACCATTGCTTATATACATCCCAAGGCTGATGCCAAATATGTGGCTGAAACTATGTTTAGACTGACTCAGAAGCTGCGATCCATTTCTACTGAAGCCCCAAAAGTCACACAGGGTAATTTCAACCATTGTAACTTAAAGAAAACACTGAATAATATCTATAAATGTCACCTGCTTGACATACTGGAACAAAACCTTAGACCTTTGCTATGGTTCCATTAGAGGGGTTTCCATTGCTTGACCCTCCCTTTTTGGTTGGTCTGACCATAATACTGTGCTTCTTCTGCCCACCAACAAGATAGCATAAAACATTACTTTAGAATTCTGTTTGTTAAAAATGCAGAACTAGATGTACGTACACTACCGTTCAAAAGTTTGGGATCACCCAAACAATTTCGTGTTTTCCATGAAAAGTCACACTTATTCACCACCATATGTTGTGAAATGAATAGAAAATAGAGTCAAGACATTGACAAGGTTAGAAATAATGATTTGTATTTGAAATAAGATTTTTTTTACATCAAACTTTGCTTTCGTCAAAGAATCCTCCATTTGCAGCAATTACAGCATTGCAGACCTTTGGCATTCTAGCTGTTAATTTGTTGAGGTAATCTGGAGAAATTGCACCCCACGCTTCCAGAAGCAGCTCCCACAAGTTGGATTGGTTGGATGGGCACTTCTTTGAGCAGATTGAGTTTCTGGAGCATCACATTTGTGGGGTCAATTAAACGCTCAAAATGGCCAGAAAAAGAGAACTTTCATCTGAAACTCGACAGTCTATTCTTGTTCTTAGAAATGAAGGCTATTCCATGCGAGAAATTGCTAAGAAATTGAAGATTTCCTACACCGGTGTGTACTACTCCCTTCAGAGGACAGCACAAACAGGCTCTAACAGGTACTATTTAATGAAGATGCCAGTTGGGGACCTGTGAGGCGTCTGTTTCTCAAACTAGAGACTCTAATGTACTTATCTTCTTGCTCAGTTGTGCAACGCGGCCTCCCACTTCTTTTTCTACTCTGGTTAGAGCCTGTTTGTGCTGTCCTCTGAAGGGAGTAGTACACACCGGTGTAGGAAATCTTCAATTTCTTAGCAATTTCTCGCATGGAATAGCCTTCATTTCTAAGAACAAGAATAGACTGTCGAGTTTCAGATGAAAGTTCTCTTTTTCTGGCCATTTTGAGCGTTTAATTGACCCCACAAATGTGATGCTCCAGAAACTCAATCTGCTCAAAGAAGTGCCCATCCAACCAATCCAACTTGTGGGAGCTGCTTCTGGAAGCATGGGGTGCAATTTCTCCAGATTACCTCAACAAATTAACAGCTAGAATGCCAAAGGTCTGCAATGCTGTAATTGCTGCAAATGGAGGATTCTTTGACGAAAGCAAAGTTTGATGTAAAAAAAAATCTTATTTCAAATACAAATCATTATTTCTAACCTTGTCAATGTCTTGACTCTATTTTCTATTCATTTCACAACATATGGTGGTGAATAAGTGTGACTTTTCATGGAAAACACAAAATTGTTTGGGTGATCCCAAACTTTTGAACGGTAGTGTATGTATAAAATATAGTGCAAATATGAGCTAATATTAAGCAGGCGTATGAGCAACACATTGTGGACACCATCCCTGACTAGCTTTACAGAAATCTTTTTAGTTAGACTTATAAAACTCTATTTTATCTAGTTCTCCATGAATGCAATGTAATATGCAGTGATCATCAAGATTCAGTTTACTGTAAATATCCAGAAATTAACAACAGGTAGATTTGTGTGTGCCTGTATGCATGCATCCATCTTTACCTGAGTCGTAGTTGCTGTAGCTGCTTCAGTTCTTCCAGAGAACTGGGTAAAGTGCTCAGTTGGTTGTCATGAAGCTGAAGAATAAAAATAAACAAACTTTCATTTCATTTCAACTTCTCATAACTGCTTCCCTGAGGGTGTGTGCAAATGCGTGCAGATACCAGTAATTAATACATCGCTTTATTAGCAATACCATGCTTATTAAACTGGGTCATTACTTATTTTCTTAATCAGGAAATGTTTTAGTTAATTAGGGGTCCAAGCACTAAGAGCTGGAATCCTATATTTAGGAGTTCAAGCATGTTGTTTTGCAACCCTATTGTTTTTGTTTGGATCGTTGGGAGCCCAAGCACAAAGTGCTGGAACCCTATTGTTACTGTTAGGGTTTTTATTAGGGGTCCAACCATGTAGTAAGCACGTAGAAACTCCATTGTTACTGTTAGGATTTTTATTAGGGGTCCAAGGACGTAGTAATCACATAGAAAAACTATTGTTATCGTTAGGATTATCATTCTCATAGGGTTCCCTGAACCCCTATCTATTGAAATTGTTCTGACAATATTTTTTCTCTTCAAAAACTATATGAATCTCAGAGACTGCACTTCCCACAGGGATCACATTTTGTACACAAGTGCACATCACGCATATGTACCTTATTTTCCACAGCCATACATTTTAGCACTAGCTTGCCAAACATTTCCCCTACACCCAAAATTCTGTCCATAGAGGCCATGCCTTTTCTGACTAGATTTTTCTGCAATTTGTAAAATTTTCTTCCAAAAGTCTTTTTGCTTCTCCTCCTACAAACTAGGCCCAATCTTTTACCAAATGTGGTACAAATGATCTTCACAGTCCCCCAATAATTTGATTGTGCTCAATGTTTTGATATAACAAATCATCAAGCCACAGCAATCTAATGAATCTTTGGGTAAGACCTTGATGCTGCATGATCAACATTAGCAATAGCTGGCGCTAAAGCCCCATTTGTTTGGTCAGCTTGATGTTCAGCCTGCTGTTGCTGGTATTACTGCTGAACACCTCGGCTGCTACCATAGGCACATTCCAAAGGTGCTCAACAGGTGAATTCCATCCTGCACCTGGTGAGTTGGTACAGTCAGCAGCTGCCAACACCGAAACCCCAGCTGGTGGTTAAGTAACAAAAAAACAAAAAACAAAAAAAAATCTCAAAATCTGAGCTCTGTCTTGACATTGTTCTGCCACTAAATTAACATGGGTTTTGGAAAGAAATTGAGATTAAAGCTGTGCAACTTCTTCCTCATTCAATGCACAATCATGACACCAAAACACAAAGCCTTGTGGCAATCTTCTCCTGGATCGCCACCTTGCCGTGGCGGAGAAGCTTGCTTGTAACAATGTTCCCAAGAGCTATACCATCTGGAGCTTGGCTAATGATAGGGTCACCCAAGGCGGATAGCCATACCACATGTACCCTGGCTCTGCCAAATGACGGAAGCTGAGCAGGTCTGGGCTTGACTAGTACTTGGATGGGAGACCTCACGAGAAAACTGAGTTGCTGCCGGAAGTAGTGTTGGTGGGCCAGTAGGGGGCAGTCTTCCCTCTGGTCCTAATAAAAACAACAAATATCAAAATCCTAATGCCCCAGTGCAGTGACAGCGGACACTATGCTGTAGGAGATGCCATCCTTCACATGAGATGTTAAACCAAGGTCCTGACTCACTGTGGTCACTAAAGATGCCATGGCATTTATCACTAGAAGTAGGGGGTTCCCCGGTGTCCTGGCAAAATTCCCAACCTGGCTCTCTCCATCTGGCCACCTAATCATCCCCTATGTAATTGACTCAATGATTCCTCCCTCTCAAACTGATGTGTAGTGAGCGTTCCGCTGCAAAATGGCTGCCATGCATCACCCAGGTGGTGCTACACATTGTTGGTGGTTGAGGTGAGTTACCCCCTTCAATATGAAGCGCTCTGGGTGTCTACAAAAGAGCTATATAAATGTAATGATTATTATTATTGTTATTATAATTATATTATGTTACTCAGTTAGTCATCTCATAAGATTTATTTTCATTCTGATCATCTACTAATAGTATAGGAGCTCATCTTGCTAGTATGTAGTTAGGAATATCATTTGGATGAGTATTTAATGTGGTAGAATGATTACTGTTTAATCATATGTTCTCTTGGTGTTTTATGCAATACCATATAATAAACTTTCCATGTTTAGAATCACTATTGAGGGACTATGGTGGTGGCCATCACAGGATGGACAAGTTGATGGCCGAGATCAGACAGGAGTCTCCATGAACTATGGTGTTTGTGGATGACATTGTGATCTGTAGCGAGAGTAGGGTGCAGGCTGAAGAGAGCCTGGAGAGGTGGAGGTATGCACTGGAGAGAAGAAGAATGAAAGTCAGTAGGAGCAAGACAGAATACATGTGTGTGAACAAGAGAGAGGACAGTGGAATGGTGAGGATGCAAGGAGTAGAGGTGGCGAAGGAGGATGAGTTTAAATACTTGGGGTCAACTGTTTAAAGTAACTGGGAGTGCAGAAGAGGTGAATAATAAAGTGCAGGCAGGGTGAAATGGGAGGAGAAGAGTTTTAGGAGTGCTTTGCAACAAAAAGGTACCAGCAAGATTAAAAGGGAAGGTTTACAAGATGACAGTGAGACCAACCATGTTGTATGGATTGGAGAGGGGGGCACTGTTTGGAGGTGGAGTTGGAGGTGGCAGAGATGAAGATGCTATGATTTTCATTGGGAGTGACGAAGAAGGACAGGATTAGGAATGAGTATATTAGAGGGACAGCTCAGGTTGGACGGTTTGGAGACCAACCAAGGCGTGGCATTGAGATGGTTTGGACATGTATGGAGGAGAGATGCTGGGTATATTAGGAGAAGGATGGAGATGATGGAGGTGGCAAGCAAGCGGAAAAGAGAAAGGCCAGAGAAGGTTTGTGGATGTGGTGAGGGAGGACAAGCACGTGGTTGGTGTAACAGAGGAAGATGCAAAGGACAGGAAGAGATGGAAGTGGATGATTCACTGTGGCGACTCCTAACGGGAGCCAGAAGTTGGTCCACCCAAGGATTGGGTCCCCCAGCACAAACGGAGAAATATAATGTATGCTGTTAAGTGCCAGGAGGATTGCCATTATTTGTACATCAGGGAAACCAAACAGATGCTGGCCAAGAGGATGGCACAACAACACATCAGGCCAGGACTCCACAGTCTACAACCATCTACAGGCCAGTGGCCACTCTTTCACAGATGAGGATGTGCATATCCTTGATAGGGAGGAACGCTGGTTTGAACAGCAAATCAAAGAGGCCACCTATGTGAAGAGAGAATGACCATCCCTGAACCGGGGAGGGCGGGGGGGGGGATTAAGAGTACATCTGTTGCCATCTTAGAATGCTATGATTGCAATTGCAATCATAGCATTCTCCAATCCTTTGTGAATAGTACACATGGCCATTGAAACTAGTTAATCGTCACACCTATTTGCATATGAAAATAATTGTTGTTTCGGTCGCTATGCAACTGGGCTGTTTATAAGGTTGAGGGATACCTGCAGTCAGTTGAGACTGACAAAGTCATCAGGGAAACCAAATGGTGAACAGTGTGAGGATGAATGATGAAACGTTTCTCCCACTAATCATTGCATTTGGATTTATCTGACAATGTTAAGCATTCATTTGAATGACAGCCCGCAGAAAGAAAGTTTTTATATCTTGGTTGTTTTGGGGTACAGTACTCTGTAGCACCTACCAGAAGGGAGGAGTTGGAACAGGTTGTGACCAGGGTGTGATGGGGCTGCAGTGATGTTGCCTGCCCGTTTTCTGACTCTGGAGGTTTATAAGTCCTGAATGGAGGGCAGGTTAGAATCAATGATTTTCTCTGCAGACCTATTTGTCCATTTTAGTCTGTCCCTGTCTTGTTTGGAGGCCGATCTAAACCAGACAGTGATGGATGTGCAGAGGACAGACTGGATTATTGCAGTGTAGAACTGAATCAGCAGCTCCTGAAGCAGGTTGAACTTCCTGAGCTGGCAGAGAAAGTACATCCTCTGCTGGGCTTTTTTGATGATTGTGTCTATGTTGGATGCCTACCCTATGTCCTGGGAGACTGTGGAACCCAGAAATCTGTAGGTTTTCACCACAGACACCGATCTGTTGAGTATGGGGGGGGGAGTGTTGGGGGGCTCCTCCTGAAGTCCATCTCCACTGTTTTTGAGCATGTTGAGCTCCAGGCTGTTATGGCCACACCAGAGGCCAGCTGATCAGCCTCCCATCTATATACAGACTTGTCACCATCCTGGATAAAGCCATGGATAGTTGTGTCGTCCGCAAACTTCAGGAGTTTAACAGACGAGTCACCTGAGGTGCAGTCATTTGTGCAGAGGGAGAAGAGTAGCGGGGACAGCACACATCCCTGGGGGTGGCGCCAGTGCTGATTGTCTGGGTGCTGAATGTGATTTTCCCCAGCCTCATCAGCTGCCTCCTGTCTTGTCAGGAAGATTTTAATCAACTGGCAGATGGGGCCTGGAACAGTGAGCCAGGTGAGCTTTACGTGGACAATATCTGGGAGAATCGTGTTGAACGCTGAGCTGAAGTCCACATACTGGTCTCTTGCGCATGTCCCTGAGGAATCGAGGTGTTGGAAGATGTAGTGCAATCCTATGTTGACTGCATCCTCCACTGACCTGTTTGCTTGGTAAGTAAACAGCAAGAGGTCGAGCGGGGGGCCTATGATTTCCTTCAGGTGGGCCAACACCAGTCTCTCGAAGGATTTCATGGCCAAAGACATTAGTGCAATGGGCCTGTAGTCATTTAATCCTGTGATACGGGGTTTCTTTGGGACCGGGATGATAGTGGCACTCTTGAAGGAGGGGACTTCACGCAACTCTAGTGATCTATTGGAGATCAGTGTGAAAATGGGGGCCAGCTGGTCAGCACAGACTTTCAGATAGGAGGGTGAGACGTCACCCGGGCCTGGTTGCCTTCTTGGTTTTCTGTCCCTGGAAGAGCTGCCACACGTCCTCAACACAGATCCTGAGTGCAGATGGGGGTTTGGGGGGAAAGGGAGAGTGGCTGGCAGGGAGTGCAATTGTTTGGGTGTTGTGGCCAGAGAGAGGGAGGGGTGTGAAAGTTTGCTTTTCAAACCTGCAGTAAAACCCATTTAGATCTTCAGCAAGTTGATGGTTCCCTGCAGTGTGGGGGATGATCTCCTGTAGTTGGTAATGTCTTTCCATCCTCTCCGGACTGATGCTGGGTCGTTGGCAGGAAACCTGTTTATCAACTTTTCAGAGTAGCACTTATTTGCCACTCTGATCTCCTTTGTAATTTACCATAACATATCACATAAAGCATCACGTCAACAGACAACCACAGACAATTACACCACAACACATACGGCGCATAGCAATTTCACAGCAACACATGTACAGAGATCATCTAAGGAGAAATGTGCAAAATATCACAAAGACGCCAGGTGTGCAAATTCAGCTTATCAATGGTTGAGCAGACAAAGGAGGCCCCAAATCTCTTTGTCCTGTATGAAGGAACTCTGTACCCTTGACCTGAAGGTAGGAACTCACACTCCCTCTGTAGGGGGTGGTCCAGACAGTCTCAGATGTCATAGGCTTTCCTTAGCACCTGCCTGTTGCAAATTTCTATGAACTGGGCCTGATTCCTCTAGATGACTTTACTGGCCACTCTGACAAGGTTCTGACAAGTACATTCCCTGATAACAGTTGCAAAAGACCTTGGAAAGTAAGACCACCAAATATTTCTGAGACGCACCAAACTTTCATGCCATTTCCATCCCCTTTCTATCCATCTATCCATCCAACTCTACAAGCTTATAACAAGAACATTATGGAACTCTACTCATTATTGCCGTAGGTTTCACATCTTTGAAGAAATTGCATATTTTGCTTGGACCCCGTCTATTACAACATCTAGCAATATCTTCACTTACATCAAGTGTAGTGAGTCCAGGCAGTAGTCTGATGTCTTCAGAAAGTGTTGTCAGCTGATTGGATGCCAGCAGCAGTTTAACAAGGTCAGTTTGTTCCCACCAGCGATCGGATCCTCCAAACGACAGATTCTGATTAGCTTCTTCTGGTGTGTCAATGTTCAGACGATACACATTCTGAGGGACTGAGTGAGAATACTCAAGTTACACAAATACTGACAAGCCAAGAACAGCAAAATGACTAAAGATGACTTAAGCACTTGTGGAAGTATATTTTTATTTTTCCATTTGATTGCCCTGATATTTGTTTATGCACAAGAAACTCAAACAATTTAATGTATTGCAATTCAAATCACCATCGCTTGTTTTAATTCATTTCTGATTGTAAAGCTGCAACCTGCAACACCTTCCATTAACAAATCGTTATCTTATCTATGTGGACCATGGAGTCAGGCTGTAATACTGTCATCTTCACCATGGTTGAAGACACACTTCAATCTACAAATACCAATATTACATTTTTTTAAAACTGGGTAGGATGAACACTGGTGCAACGGCAAACACATATGTGAAGGAAGCACTCCAGCAGGAAAAAAGATTGAAAAGTGATGCCAAAGTGGCAATGCCTCTGTCAGACAGACAATCAATATGACTGAAGAACAATGTGATGATGTAGTCTGAATAAGTTTGGAATGCTTGCTTTAAGCTCTAGTCAAAGGATCACATTTTAACAAGGGTGTGGACTATTTCCTGAAGATCTAACTGCACATGAGCTGCAACAGCTGCTACAATTTGTTTGTAGTCCGAAAAGACTTCTCTCTGGCTCCTACATCCAGCTATACTGAAATGCAGTCCTAATGTAATATTGATTGACTGTTCAACATAATCACCACATGTCATTACATTTCAAATGGATTGAATAAAGCAAAAATCTTAGGGATTCCAGCTTTAATTCGATGCCACTTTCATCATCCCCTTGATTCAATAGCAGCTCCTGTATATCAAACAAATAGCCCTGCCCACCGGTGTAGTGTACTTACCGATGTTTAAAATCACATGACCAGAATAGTGTGGCTGATTTATCCAAAGACCGAATGAAGACTACCTCGGCACCCATTCAATTTGACAGCAGACATTACTACTACTACTTTCAGCTGCTCCCCTTAGGGGGCGCCACAGCGGATCATCCATTTCCATCTCTTCCTGTCCTCTACATCTTCCTCTGTCACACCAGCTACCTGCATGTCCTCCCTCACCACATCCATAAACCTCCTCTTTGGCCTTCCTCTTCTCCTCTTCCCTGGCAGCTCCATATTCAGCATCCTTCTCCCAATATACCCAGCATCTCTCCTCCACACATGTCCAAACCATCTCAATCTTGCCTCTCTTGCTTTGTCTCCAAACTGTCCAACCTGAGCTGTCCCTCTAATATACTCGTTCCTAATCCTGTCCTTCTTCATCACTCCCAATTAAAATTTTAGCATCTTCAACTCTGCCACCTCCAGCTCCACCTCCTGTCTTTTCATCAGTGCCAGTGTCTCCAAACCATACAACATAGCTGGTCTCACAACCATCTTGTAAACCTTCCCTTTAACTCTTGCTGGTACCCTTCTGTCACAAATCACTCCTGACACTCTTCTCCACCCACTCCACCCTGCCTGCACTCTCTTCTTCACCTCTCTCCTGCACTCCCCGTTACTTTGGACAGTTGACCCCAAGTATTTAAACTCATTCACCTCTGTCACCTCTACTCCTTGCATCCTTATCTTCTGTTACCAATACCCATGCTACCAGTGTTCTTATCTTGTGTTACACATGCTACCAGTGTTCTTATCTTGTGTTACCCACACTACCAGTGTTCTTATCTTGTGTTACCCATGCTACCAGTGTCCTTATCTTGTGTTACCCATGCTACCAGTGTTCTTATCTTGTGTTACCCATGCTACCAGTGTCCTTATCTTGTGTTACCCATGCTACCAGTGTTCTTAACTGTGCTGCCCAGTAGTAGTGTTTGAGGTAGGGTAAATTAAGACCCCCCTTTGTTATTTACTCTTGTTATGGTTCTAGCAAAGCTTTTTTAAATTTTATTTTGTTTGTTTTTGAAAAAGCACAGGCTGATGGAGCAATCTAGTGACACATGTCACAAAAACAGGTTTGATAAAGTTGAAGTGGAACTTGCGTTTGTTATTTGCACAAGATACATTTCTGAAAGAAAAGTGAAAATAATGTTCATGTCTTGATGTTATTCAAATAAAGTTAAACTTGGCCCATTTTGTCACCATTTTGTTGGGGCGGTTTGGATAACGGACGGATGGATGGATGGACAGATGGATGGACGGATGGCGGGGGGGCATGACAGGAAAAGTTTGAGAACCACTGCTGTAGGGCTAGGTTACTGTGGTCCACACGTCTTGTCATTACGGTATGCTAAATTACAAATAATAATGACAGCAATTCTCTAATGATAATAACAACAATGACAATAATAATGATAAAGTAACACAACCACGTATCGTTAAACACACGTTCGAAAACAGTCGAACCCCAATCGGAAAAACAGCGGACCACTCCCTGGTTTAGCTAGTTTAGCTAAGGCTAGTTTTATTCAGCATAGTTAGAAGAAAGCTGAGCAGGTTCTCTGCGGGTCTGTGGTGTCGGGGTGTGCAGGGGGAACCGTGGCTGTGGTGGTTCAGCAAAGAAAGGTAGATCTAGTAGTAAAGCCTGACTGGTGTTTCTAACTTTACCCTCTGTCAGCCCGCGTCCCGTCAGGTTGAGCTGACCGCTCTTCCTCGCCGCCTTCAGCAGCCCGGCCGGAACTGTGGGCTGTGTGTCCGCCCTGAACCCGGACAACGAATCCGTTTTACCCCCTCTTTTAAACCGAGACATGATTAAATGCCCCAAAACGTGGTTCCACGGTGGTTAGTTTATGACCCAGGAAGACCCAGGACACCGCGCCGCAAAACCGTTTCCGGTTCGACTTTTCAGAATAAAAACATGGACAGTTTGAGTACGCGCTAATGCTGCGTTCCGTTCAATGTTGGAGGTCGGGTTTAAGTTAAAAGGTCCGACGTCCGACGTAAAGGCGTTCCAGGTGCACGACGCCAAACGTCAACAAAAAAACGACACGTGGCTGACCGTGACAAACTACTTCCCCGCGATTTGCCCCGAGTTCAGACTTCACAGGTCGGAGCTCTGCCTTGCAGTGGCGTTCCACTGTACTTTTTCTAGGAGGAGCTCGGAAATTCTCAACTTCCCAGTTGTCTGGAACGCAGCATCAGTCGTTTAGCGAAGCAGGCAAATGATTCCGCTTCCGGTTTGCTGGGCAGCAGACCCGCGTCTCCTCAGAATGAAAAACAAGTAGACGGGGGACGCTGAACATGGAGAGACAAGTCATGGTTGCAGAGGAGATAATGCAACAGTTGTTTTTTTCTTCAAACGTTTTGCTCCCTGTAAAGAAATTAGAGATTATATGATAGACGATGTCAAGATAAACACAAAAATAGTTATAGATTTGCGTCACCTACGTGATACAGCGCAGCCAAGGTGAGGAGTGTGCCCGTTTTGGGAACCTCAGAACTGCACCTCTGCTCTTCGCAGATGATGTGGTTTGGTTGGCTTCATCAGAACAGGACCTCCAGCGCACTGGGGCGGTTTGCAGCTGAGCGTGAAATGGCTGGGATGAGAGTCAGCACCTCCAAGTCTGAGGCCATGGTTCTCTACCGGGAAATGGTGGCTTGCTCCCTCCGGGTTGGGGATAATAATAATAATAATAATTTTATTTATATAGCACCTTTCTAAAACAATGTTACAAAGTGCTTCACAAAAAAACAAAACATAAAACCAGACAAGGTAGGAATAAGAGTAAGATCAAATAAGAGTAAAATTAAAAACAGTAAAAATAAAAACAAATATCAAACATTTGTAAACGCTTATGAAAGCGTTTACAAATGTTTGAGTTGAGGATGAGTTGTTGCCTCAAGTGAAGGAGTTCCAGTATCTCGGGGTCTTGTTCCCGAGTGAGGGTAGGATGTTGCGGGACATTGACAGGCGGATTGGTGCAGCATCAGCAGTAATGTGGACGTTGTACCGGACCGTTGTGGTGAAGAAGGAGCTGAGCCAGAAGGCCAAGCTCTCAATTTACCAGTCAATCTTCGTCCCAGCCCTCACCTACGGTCATGAGCTTTGGGTAGTGACCGAAGGGTGAGATCGCGGATACAAGCGGCTGAAACGAGTTTCCTCCGTAGGGTGTCTGGGCTCAGCCTTAGAGATAGGGTGAGGAGCTCGGACATCCGGAGGGAGCTTGGAGGAGAGCCGCTGCTCCTTCACGTCGAAAGGAGCCAGTTGAGATGGTTCGGGCATCTGATCAGGATGCCTCCTGGGCACCTTCCTTTGTAGGTTTACCGGGCACGGCCAACTGGGAGGAGACCCCAGGGTAGACCCAGAACTCACTGGAGGGACTACATGTCCAATCTGGCCTGGGAACGCCTTGGGATCCCCCAGGAGGAGCTGGAGGGCGTTGCTGGGGAGAGGGATGTCTGGAGTGCCCTACTTAGCTTACTACCACCACGACCCGACCCCGGAGAAGTGGCTGAAGATGAATGAATGCATCACGTAGGAATTTGGAGAAATTTTGAAATAAGTTTTATTGAATTTAACATGTTTAATCACATAATTAGGAAATATATAAATTGGGAAATAATTAGGAAATAAAGGACTAGGAATAAGTATATTAGAGGGGCAGTTCAGGTTGGACGGTTTGGAGACAAAGCAAAAGAGACAAGATTGAGATGGTTTGGACATGTGTGGAGGAGAGATGCTGGGTATATTGGGAGAAGGATGCTGAATATGGAGCTGCCAGGGAAGAGGAGAAGAGGAAGGCCAAAGAGGAGGTTTATGATGTGGTGAGGGAGGACATGCAGGTGGCTGGTGTGACAGAGGAAGACGCAGAAGATAGGAAGAGATGGAAAAGGATGACCCGCTGTGGCGAACCCTAACGGGAGCAGCTTAAAGTAGTAGTAGTAGAAGTAGTAGTAGTAGTAGTAGAATCGCATAGTGATGCTGACACGTTGTGTTAGTTCAACTGACCTTGAAATGTTTTGCAGCAAATTTTTGGTTTGTACTCAGCATCTGGTGCCTCTCGTGTCAGCGTCCAACAATAGTCGGTCAGCATTGATGGATTCCAGTTGCCCTGATGCCTCTTTTCCATGGTCACCATGTCCTGGTGAAACCTTTCACCATGTTCGTCACTGACTGCACCAAGATCAGCAGGGAAGAAGTTCAAGTGTGCTGCAGAACATAAATTTTCACTGACATCAAGAATCAGGAACACTTTATTTGTCATTTCACCTCATGTACTTACACACATGAAATGAAATGAAATGCCGTTTCCCCCAGCCCACAGCAGTGCAGCGTACAGACAAAAACACATTCAAGAACTACAAGAACATAAATACCCAAACTAACACATATATCCAAACTATAAAAAAAAATCACTGTCCAAGGGAACAAACGCCAGCCAGCATGACTGTCGGAAGCACCGGTCTGCATGGGATTAGCAGTTAGCCTAGCCTGCCCGGTCCTGTCAAACCGCCCTCCGTGTTTCCTCCTTGGGCGCAGCTCCAGGCAGGGGCCACAGTCCCTGTGGCAACCAGACGAAGCCGACCAAGCCCTCCTGGCCAGACACCCTTGACACACCTCCCCGCACTCCACAAGACGACATCAAAAACATCACAGTCAACGCCAGGTGAGGCCGCCATCAGACCGCCCTCGGTGCTATTGGAACTGCCGGTCTGCATGGGCTAGCAGTTAGCTTAGCCTGCCCCGCTTCTGCATCCTGTCAGACCGCCCTCGGTGTTACCCCCTCGGGTGCAGCTCCGGGCAAGGCCGCGGTCCCTGGGCCCAAAATGCAGTAGACCAAGCTCTCACAGCCGATCCAGCGCCAGCTCTCCCAACCAACAAACAAAGACAAAAACTTAGACGTGGACAAAGACACTGTTTCAACGGTATTGGGTGAGGCCGCCGCAAATGTGAATTTGCGTCAACATGTTACACTTCATGGTTTTGTGTGCTTTAAACATGTTGTCAAGCAGCTCAGTGTAGTTTGGTGCTCTGTAGTTGCCAAGAAAATTCTCAACAGTCTTAAATGCCTTCCATGCTGTTTTCTCTGCCCTACTAGCAGATCTTCTAACTCCCTGTCGTTGAGGACCTGTCTGATCTGTGGACCAACAAAAATGCCTTCATTCATCTTGGCATCAGTTATTATGGAAACATCTGTCTCAGATAGTGAAATCCATCACCTTCTTTGTTCATTGCTTTCACAAAATGTTTCATCAATCCGAGTTTTATATGAAGAGGAGGCATAAATATCTTTGTTGGGTGGACGAGTGGTTTATATGCCTCACTTTTCTGCCCTGGAACGAAATGCTTACGGAGCGCCTAGTTCCTTTTAATGTAATGTGACTCTTTGGCATGGCTATCCCATTCACAAAGGAAACAAGAGTACTTTGTATATCTGAGCTATATTCCTAGTAGCAGTGTCAATACTTTTACATCACCACATATGTTCCAGTCATAATTGTTGTACTGTATGTGTTTCAACAAGTTCCATGTTATTGTAGGTTTCTTCCATGTGTACTGCATAGCCGGTGGGTACTGAAGGGTAGTCATTGCCATTGTGTAACAGGACAGCGTTCAGGCTTAAGTTTGATGAAAGTATAAAGAGACGTAATTGTTGTGAGTCATGCACACAACCCAAAGCCATGAACAATCCATTAGTATCAGTGCAGAAACAAAGGTTGTCAACCTGCGTAAAGAAATTTGTCAAATGTTCTTGATGGTTCCAGAAATATAGAAATGTTTGTACCTGGTGACAGCCAACCCCATCCTTGCCATCTTGAACCAAGTAGTTCTGCTTTAGCTTTTGACAAATCTAAGTCCCTGACCAGGTCATTTAATCCTGGCTGTTATCAGATGAGGATAACCAGGCATAAAGGGGTCAACATCTGGATCAGTGTCGTTTTCCACATTTGGTTCATGTGTTGTGGCATCCTCATCTGCCTCGACGCCGTATCATTGGAACTGCAAATGGCATCCGAGTACCTCTGAGCCAAGCTCTCAGGTTGACTGCACATTGTAAAGTTTTGAAATAATAACTCAGATACCATGAAGCTGCATTTTGGAATCTTTAGTGAAACATTTGTACAACGACAACGGTATATCTGCTAGTGTATCTGCTAGCCATGGCATACTAACACTCCTCTCTCACTCTCCTACTTCCGGGCTTAACACTTAATTTAGAGCGCCCCCTAGAGCGCCCACTTGTGACCAGAATAAACATTAAAACTAACACCAGGAACATTACTAAACATTACAACCCTCCTTTCCTTACATTTTTTTAAACAATAACTATTAACCAGTCCAACTCAAACTTTCTCTTGCATTAATAGCTTTTAGTCAGTTCACTTTAAAGTCAGTGAGGTATGACGGGGGTCTTCTGTTTATCCTGACTGGGTATGTCTGAACAGGTGACTGTGGCCCAGGGGGGTTAGGAGGTAAGGGGTCTAGGAGTTGTTCAGGGTGGATTTCGGTCCAGTCCATGCCTTTCGTTGTCTGAAATGTCATGAGAGATATGTGATACTCGTGCAGGTTGGCGTGACACATAGTGACCCTGCGGCCATAACGGCTGCGCTTCACAGGAGGGGACACAGATGGGGCCGAAACCCGGGCCATAGGCGGGGCCAAAGCAGGAACAGAGGCAGGTGCCGGGGCCGACCTAGGAGGGCGCCCCCGCCGCGGGGGTAGGGCCAATTGCATTGGCTCCCCAATGTCCAAGTGAGCGGGCTTGAGACGGTCTATAGTGACCCGCTCCGGCCTGCCCCCCATGTCCACCACAAAGTTCTTATCCCCCGCCTCCAGGACGCGGAAGGGCCCGTCGTATGGGGGCTGCAGCGGGGACCGATGGCTGTCGTGCCTAATGAAGACGTACCTCGCCGATGGCAGATCCTTGGGGACGTAGGACCGGGGGAGGCAGTGTTGAGACATCGGAACGGGAGCGAAGGCACCGGCAGCGCTCCGGGACGCACTGAGGTGAGAGGCGGCCGACCAGGGAGCCGTAGCATCCGGAAGAAACTCCCCCAGAACCCGCAGGGGCTGGCCATACACCAGCTCAGCGGAGGAGGTCTGGAGGTCTTCCTTCGGGGCCGAACGCAGGCCGAGCATGACCCACGGGAGCCGGTCCATCCAGTCGCAGCCAGTGAGGCTTGCCCGCAGAGCGGCTTTCATGTCCCGATGGAATCGCTCACAAAGTCCGTTGCTCTGCGGGTTGTACGCCGTAGTGCGGTGGATCTTCACCCCCAGGTGCTCAGCGACCGCCGTCCAGAGCTCCGAGGTAATCTGGGAGCCCCGGTCACTCGTGATGTCACCAGGCGTGCCGAAACGGGCCACCCAGCAGCCGATGAACGCCCGTGCTACCTCTGCTGCCGTCGTGGAGGACAAGGGAATAGCCTCTGGCCACCTGGTGGCCCTGTCCACAATAGTGAGGAGGAACATATAACCACGGGAGGGGGGCAGGGGACCCACCAGGTCAACATTGACGTGGTCAAACCGCCTCTCTGGAACCACAAACGGCGCCAAAGGGGCCTTGGTATGGCGGTGCACCTTGGCGCGTTGGCACGCCACACACGAGCCGGCCCAGGCTCTAACATCCTTACGGAGCCCAGGCCAAACGAACTTGACGCTCACCAGCTTGGTCGAGGCCTTCACTCCCGGGTGGGAAAGGCCGTGGACGGTGTCGAAAACTCGGCGCCGCCAGGAAGTAGGCACCAGGGGGCGCGGTTGACCGGTGGAGATGTCACAGAGGAGGGTGGTGTTGGCCGCGTCGAACGTCACGTCCTCCAGCCGTAGCGCCGTAGGGGTCGACCGGTAGTCTTGAACGGTCGCGTCCTTGGCTTGGTCCGCTGCCATAGCGGCGTAGTCGAGTCCCAAGTGAACGGCGTTAACAACCGCCCGTGAAAGGCAGTCGGCGACAAAGTTATCCTTGCCCGACACGTGTTGTATGTCCGTGGTAAACTCGGAAACCGCCGCGAGATGGCGCTGCTGACGCCCAGACCACGGTTCTGAGGTTTTGGCCATACAGAACGTCAGCGGTTTGTGGTCCACGAAAGCGGTGAACTGTCGGCCCTCCAATAGGAACCTAAAGTGTCTGGTTGCGAGGAAGAGACCCAGTAGTTCCCTATCAAAGGTGCTGTATTTGCGCTCGCTCTCACGGAGTTGTTTACTGAAGAACGCCAACGGCTGCCAGCCCCCCCCACCCACTGCTCACACACGGCCCCCACGGCGTAGTCGGAGGCATCCGTTGTAAGGGCTATGGGGGCGGCAGGCGACGGGTGAGCTAGCAGCGCAGCGTTGGCCAGCGCGGTCTCGGCGGCCACAAAAGCCTCGTCCATCCCCGAAGACCAGTCCAGCTCGTCCTTAGACTTCTTACCCCGCAGGGCCTCATACAGGGGACGCATGATGTGGGCGGCACGGGGAAGGAAACGGTTATAAAAGTTCACCATGCACAGGAATTCCTGCAGCGACTGTACAGTGCGGGGGCAGGGGAACATGGTGACAGCCTCAACCCTGGCAGGGAGGGGAACGGCCCCCTGTGGAGTGATGTGGTGCCCGAGGAAGGTGATGGACGACTCCCCGAACTGACACTTAGCTGGGTTGATGATGAGGCCGTGTTCGCTGAGCCTGTCGAACAGCTGTCTGAGGTGCGTCATGTGTTCCTCCGCCGACGCGCTGGCCACGAGGATGTCGTCTAAGTACACAAACAAAAATGGCATGTCGCGGAGCACAGAATCCATAAGGCGCTGAAACGTCTGCGCCGCCCCTTTAAGACCGAAAGGCATACGTAAGAACTCAAAGAGCCCAAAGGGTGTGATGACAGCCGTTTTTGGGACATCCAGTGGGTGGACCGGCACTTGGTGATACCCCCGCACTAAGTCGATTTTGGAATAGATGGCAGCGCCCGCCAGGTGGGTAGAGAAATCTTGTATGTGCGGTATGGGGTACCGGTCGGGGGTCGTGGCATTGTTTAGGCGACGGTAGTCCCCACACGGGCGCCAACCCCCGTCGGCCTTAGTAACCATGTGAAGAGGGGAAGCCCACGGGCTGTCAGAACGGCGGACAATGCCGAGGCGCTCCATAGTTGAAAACTCCTCCCTGGCTATTGCGAGCTTGGCCGAGTCGAGGCGTCGGGCCCGGGCGTAAACTGGGGGGCCCACTGTGGTGATATGATGTTCCACGCCGTGCTTGGCCACCGCCGAGGAGAAGGTGGGTGTGGTGAGCTCGGGGAAATTGGCGAGCAGGCGTTGGTATGGATCCCCGGTGGAGAGTGTGTTAGCGAGGCACAGCGCTCCAGCCCCCCCAAGCGTGCAGGGGTATGGCGCAAAAGAGACGGCATCAATCACGCGACAGTTTTTAACATCCACCAGCAGGTTGAAAGCACACAGGAAATCCGCACCTAGGAGCGGGGTGGATACAGCAGCCATCACAAAGTCCCAGCCGAAACGTCAGCCGCCAAAACACACGTCCACATGTCTGATACCGTACGTCCGAATGGACGTGCCGTTGGCGGCGTCCATCTGGGGGCCGTGACTGTCGGTCATCGTGTCCACAGCTTGTGCTGGTAGTATGCTGCGTTGAGCGCCAGAGTCAACCAGCAGCTGTTGCAAGTGTAGGTGCATATAAATAACAGACAGAGTCGGGCTGTGTCGCTTAGTAACATGTATTCACCGGCTGTGCCCATAACGCAACTGAGGCATGTTACACAGGGCAAGTATACATCAATCAGTGCCCCCAGGGGGAGCTGTTGACTACATAACATTACCCTACAACATCTCCCTTCCTTTCGTAGAATACAATACTAAATAATATAATGGATAGTATTAGCCATTAGAACATTAGTGCTCATATCCCAATATTAAATAGTGCAATGGAAATAGTGCATAGAGAAGGAACAGCAAGTCAGTATCAACCAAAACCTCTGCAGAACAATAACGACAAAATGGTAGCATCAGAACATCCACAAGACCACTGAATAAGAACATTAGAAGTGAACATCACAGTTTTTGTTTCGTTTTTAAAAAAAAAACATTTTTAATGTCCACAGTCCAGTGTGTGTGTGTGTGTGTGTGTGCGTGTGAGCGTGTGTGTGTCAATCTCAGTACAGTGTATGACCTAGAGGTCAAGTCTTTCTGGAGGCTTAATCTGCCTCCTGCTCCGGGAGAAGGCCGGGCCCTGTAACTCACGGCATGGTGTGGTCACAGCCTGTGGGGGAGATGGCGGCGACCTCGGGGCTGACGACCTTGGAGACATTACAGGGCTGCTGACGACTTCCTCCATGCTGCCCCCGCTCACATGGCCCCCTTCAGCTGCACACGCGCCCACAGGCTGCTCCGGTGGCCGTTCTGTGTGGGCTGACAGCTGTGGAGGGGCAACCTCTGCTGGTCGGAGATCAACCCTGTTGCGACGGTACGTGGTTCCCTCCACGTTGACGAGATAGGACCGCGGTCCCACCTGCTGCAGGCATACTCCTCTCCTCCATTGACCTGTCCTGTCACCCGGGATTGGTTTCATCCTGACAGGCTGGCCGATGTTTAGCTCTGGCAGATCCCTCGCAGTTCTGTCATATGTCAACTTCGCTGGCTGATGCTTCACCCTCAGCTTGTCTGTGACCTCAGTGATGATCTGAGGTGCTAGCAGCTGGTCGGCCACAGGGAGAAGAGTTCTCAGCCTCCGTGACATCAGCCGTTGTGCTGGGCTGCAGCGTATGTCCTCAGTGGGCGTGTTTCTCCAGTGTAGAAAAGCCTTCCAGGGGTCTTCGTCGGCCCGGTCTGCTTTTCTGCATAGGCCTTTCACAATCTTCACTGCAGACTCTGCTTTGCCGTTAGCATTTGGGTGTCTCGGGGAGGACATGACATGTTCGAAGCCCCACTCCCTCACAAACGCCCGAAACTCTCCACAATCAAACTGACCTCTGCAGTCGGAAATGACCTGGTCAGGGATACCGTACCGTGCAAACTGCGCCTTGCACCTTCGGATGGTCGTTTCTGCCGACAGGTCTGGGAGTAGATCAATCTCCAAGAAGTCTGAATAGTGATCCACCATGAGCAGGAAGTCCTGCCTTGCGTAGCTGAACAAGTCCATGCTCACCAGCTGCCAGGGACGTGTGGGGAGTGGGTGTGACATCATAGTCTCTTTTTGTTGCTCGTGTGCATACTCGTTACACACTGAGCACTGCTGCATAGTCTTTGATTTCCCCCTGCATATTTGGCCAGTAGAGAGTATCCCGGGCCCGTCTATAACAAGCCTCACCCCCCACGTGGTTGTAGTGGATCCGTTTCAGCATCTCAGGACGCATAGCTTTCGGAATGATGACATGCTGGCTCCTAAAAAGCACACCGTCCTTGTAATGAATGAAAGATGTTATTATTTTGAAGGTCCTGTCACGTGTTTAACTTGACCTACTCACGAGTGTACGTGCAGTGCGTGTGACGTATACAGGAAGTTAGACGCGCATGTTATGAAGGTTGTATGTTGGATGAACGCTAGTAAAAGCTACACAGTTAAGAACCTACGAAGTCGGCTCATTCTTGAATTATTCTTATGTCAGTAAGACAAGGCGTTTACGGACATTACAGTCCTGTGCGCTTATTTCATCTCTGATGGCCCAGTATTCTCTGATGGCTACGGGGCTCTCCTCTTTGTGTTCTGGCCATCCCTCCAGCACGACCAACTTGAGTGTTTGAAGACGCACATCCTCCTCTGTGTGTTTTCGAATCTGTGCGAGGCGTTGGCTGGTGACGTTTAGATAGTCTGCTTGCTGAATGGCTGCCGTGTCGTACTGCACCTGCTGCATGCTGCAGACCATTTCACGTCTGTACTGAGTGTCCGTTCTCTGTGGCGGGGTGGTGGCTCTGCTGAGCGTGTCACTGATGTACATTTCAGGGCCTGGCTTGTACATCACCGTGAGGCAGTAGTTCTGAAGTGTGAGGAGCATGCTTTGAAGGCGCTTTGGTGCACTGAGAAGGGGCTTAGTGAAGATTGACACCAGCGGGCGGTGGTCGGTCTCTGCAGTCACATCACCCCTCCCATATAGGTAGTAGTGGAAGCGTTGACAAGCGAATACGATGCTCAGGCACTCCTTCTCAATCTGTGCATAGTTTTGCTCCATCTGGTTCAGCGCGCGGGAGGCGAACGCGACCGGCTGTCCCCCCTGAAGCAGGCAGCAGCCCAAACCGGTCTGACTGGAGTCGCTCTGTATGGTGACTGGCTTGCTGACATCATAGTAACGTAGTACTGGCACCGCCGTGACCAGCGTTTTGATTTCTTTCATAGCAGCATCATGTTTGGGCAACCAGTGCCACAGCACACCTTTGTCCAGCAACCTTCTCAGCGGTTCACACACCTCTGACAAGCGGGGCATGAACCTCGATAAATAGTTAACGAAGCCGACACACCGCTGAACGCCTTTTGCATCCGTGGGGTTTGGCATGTCCAGGACTGCCCTGACCTTCTCGGGATCAGCTTTGAGGCCCTCCGCCGACAGTATGTGGCCGTGGAAGCGGACCTCCCTCACACGAAACTGTAGCTTTTTTATGCTCAGCCTCAGCTTCACTTCCCTGCATCTGTCCATCAGAGCAATGAGGTTTGCGTCGTGGTTGCGAACGGCTTCCTCCTGCGTGTCCCCACAGCCAACTATGAGGATGTCATCGGCTATGGGCTCAATTCCTTTCAAACCGGCCAGCAGCTCATGTTGTTTCCTCTAGTACAGCTCTGGTGCGACTGACACGCCAAAAGGGAGCTTCAGCCATCGCTTTCTACCCCACGGCGTCCAGAATGTTGTCATCAGGCTGCTCTCCTCATCAAGGCGACACTGCAAGAATGCGTCGCGCGCATCCACCAGGGTGAAGATACGTGCCTTAGGCAGCTTGTACAGCACGTCATCTAAAGTGGGCATGAGGTAATGGGACCTTTTCAGGGCTCGGTTAAGTGGCTTGGGGTCGATGCAAAGCCTCAATTTGTCTGGCTTCTTCACTGTGACCAGATTGCTAATCCAGTCTGTGGGCTGAGTGACTGTGGTTAAGTGTCCATCCTTTTCATATTGGTCCAGCTGCGCCTTAACAGCTGCCTTGAGGGCCACCGGGACATTTCTTGGTGCGCACTGGACAGGGGCCACAGTGCTATCCACCTCGAAGTGAACATCACCCGGCAGTGACTCGACTGGGCTGGTGAACACGTCATTGTAAGTGTTAATGAGACAGCCTTTGGTTAGCTCACCTGTCTTGCAGTGCTCCACTTTATTCAGCTCTTCGGGAATGGTGAAGCGTATCAAGCCAAGTCTCTCGCATGTCTCCCCTGAAAGCAAGGGCTTCTGGCTGGTGCGCACAACCTCAAAGTCCAGTCTGTGCGTCTTGCCCCTGATGACACACTGTGTGCTGTACACGCCCATTGAGCTCATCCACTCACTGTTGTAGAGTCTCAGCCTGGTGAGACTTTTCTGAAGAGGCACTCTAGGCGCCAGTCTCATCTTGTCTTTCAAGCTCATCACGTTGCAGGTGGCTCCAGAGTCAAGCTGGCACCTCTGGACCCCTCTGTGCAGTGGCAGGTTTACAAACCACTTTTTCCTTTGAGTGTTCACAGCCCCCACGCTCTCAGCCGTGTACACATCCCTCTCATCGCGGTCGCTGTCCTCTGGGTCCCCTAGCGGCGGGTCATCCACAGCGTTCAACTGACGTGCTTGCTGGCCTCTTTTCATGCTTACTTTGGCAAAGTGATTAGCAGTGCCACACAAGCGACATGACTTTCCAAATGCGGGGCACAGGTCTCGCCCCCGTCTGTGCGGTGTGCCACAGTACTTGCATTCACCTGTGCCTATCTGCGGCTGTGCAGATGTGTTGGTGGGCTCGGATGGCCTGCTGGTAGGTCTCCGTCCTGGTCGCTGTCCATGTGCTACACTGATGCTCTCCCCAGACACAGAGCTGTTAAGTGACATGGATTTTAACTTATTGTCCAACACCTCCGCTGCACGGCAAATGTCAATAGCTCCCTCCAACTTAAGCTCCTTTTCTCTTAGCATGCGTCGTCTGGCGCCCTCATCAGTTGTTCCCGGAACAAGCCTGTCCCTTATAAGCTCGTCTCTTATAGCTCCATATTCACATGTGGCAGCCTTTTCTCTCAGTCTCGTGACAAAAGCATCCACAGGTTCTCCTTCCTCTTGTTTAAGGTTGCCAAAAACATACCTCTCAAAGATGACGTTTTTGGTAGGTGTGAAGTATTCCCCCAGTTTGTCGAGTATCGCTCCGGCGTCTTTCTGCTCTTCCGCTGTGAGTCCCAGGTTGCCGAGCTAGCCCAGTTGCTGTGAAGATCCCCAGTCATCTTCATGGGCTCCGGCGGCGGAATATTGGAAGCCATCGTCTTGGCTCGATGCTAATGCTAGCAGGCTAACTGAAACTTCTAGCTACGCTTAGTAAAAAAATAAACGCACACTGTTCAAGCAACAGGCAACGTAAGACTCACGTTGGGTTCCAATACAGCTTCTGACACCATGTTGGAAGTGTAGGTGCATATAAATAACAGACAGAGTCGGGCTGTGTCGCTGAGTAACATGTATTCACCGGCTGTGCCCATAACGCAACTGAGGCATGTTACACAGGGCAAGTATACATCAATCAGTGCCCCCAGGGGGAGCTGTTGGCTGCATAACATTACCCTACAACAGCAGCCGCCGGCCCGACAAGGAGTCCCTGATGAACAACAGCTTGCAGTCACGGCCGGCGCCGATAGCCGTTAACGAGCGCCGGCCTTGGCGTTTTCCTGAACCTTGTAACTGCAGGGTTTGCGACACTGTTTTGCTTTTGCCCCAAACCTGGCATGGTAATAACAGAGCCAGTCGTCAGGTTGGCGGCGGGCTGTCACCGCAGCCGCGGTGTCCATATAGTCGTACACAGGTGGTGGTGGGGTGGTCTGATGGGGTAGCAGGGCATGCACAAACTGTTGCCGGTTGGCCAGGAAAACCATGTCTGCTTCAGCAGCCAGAGAACGGTAGTCCTTGGAGGCGGCGAGAGGAGAACTGGCCAGTGCTGTGCGTACAGGTGCGGGGAGCTGCCTCAGAAAAATGTGTGTGAAAAGAAAGGCCGGATCAGCCGATCCCAGCACAGAGAGCATTTTTCCCATTAACTCAGACGGTTTGCCGTCGCCGAGGCCATTCAGGGACAGTAAACGGCCTGCCTTCTCCAGCTCCGACAGTTCAAATAGTTTCAGGAGGAATGTCTTTATAGCATCGTACTTGCCAGCAGCTGGCGGAGCTTCCAACAGTGTCATTGCTCGCGCCGTTGTCGATGCGTCTAACGCCGCCACTACGTGGAAGTACTGCGTTGCATCCTGCGTTATCCCTCTCAGCTGGAACTGGGCTTCCACATGTTGAAACCACGGCCGTGGATTATGCTGCCAAAAGTCGGGTAGCTTCACAGTAGCGGCGTAAATGCTAGCGTTAGCGATAGCCATGTTGTTAGCACCGGCGTCGGGAGCGGGTACCGCGGCAGCATTATTCCCGGCATCTTCGTTGTCAGACATACTCGTATTAGTAGTTCGATCACGTCGGGGTCACCAATGTGAAGTTAGAAAACAACGAGACAGGAGACATGAGAGTAGACGTAGTCGAGGTAGTTTACTAGCTCCAACTTAGCATGTCATACATTCGACAACGACACTGAACCGTGAACCGGAAGCGGAAGTGCATTATCTGACCCCTCGCCTCTTCCCTTAAAGGTACGCCGTCCTCTTAGGTGAATGTCTCCCATTATATAGATGTGGGTCACCACAGTGTAATATATTCTCTCTATTATCTGGATGTATCTTATACTGCCAATATATCCATAACAGTGATTGAGCCGGAGACCAATTCCCAACGTCTGGTCCTCTTTATTGTAACTCTCCGACTGGCGCAGCCGTCAACATCCGGGGTATATGAGAGCCTAGCTTAACCACCACTAGGTAGCTCTGTTGGTCTACTAATGATTATCATTCAGCTAAGCATTTAGTACCAGTATACTACACTCCTCCCCCTTAAACTATGAAGTTCCCCTAATAAAATTTTATCACTAAAACATGCTGATATGGCAAATTACTGTTGCTTGCTTGCTGGTTGTCCATCGTGCCAGATGATGACCATCTTCTTCTATTTGTGGGTCCTTTGAGGACTCAGATAGCAGAAGATACCTGCGCAGAGATGGTTTTTAAAATGGCATGGGGGGCGCGCTTCTCCCAACGCCACATGACTTGATTGTAGAGGAGATGGTTCCGATGGCAAGGGGGATCCCTAGACGACCGGCACCTCCACTCAACTGCAGGGGGCTGCCGGAAATCCAGTTTTTCGGAAACCGCCTCGAAGCGTGCCGCCACAGCTTGCTTTTCTGTTGGGGTAAGCTCCCTTAGCCTTATGTCTTCCAGACTCATCCACAAGGCAGCGGGGCAGTGGTTGATAGGTGCCAGGGCGTGTCCACCATGGTGGGCCTGCACACCATATCTCTGGGGCCCACTGCTGCTCCGAGATCCCCTGCCAAGTTAGCCTGGGGCCGCAAGACCCCAGTTACCACGTGTGGCCACGGGGAGGCCTGGCAGGAGTCTTGGTGAAGGAGAGGCTATGTACTGGCAAGGGAAGGCTTACACACTAGGATGCTTCCCTATTCGCCACAAAGGCTAGCCAGCGGCAGCAAGCTAAGGGCAGGAGGGACACAAGCGGGTTGGAAGAACACATGCACCTTCCCTCCAACTACACACTGCTGCACTAGACGCATCACAACACCCTGTGTGTATGTACACACACACACACACACACACACACACACACACACACACACACACACACACACACACACACACACACACACACACACACACACACACACACACACAAATTACTGTAAACTACTAATAAGACACGTTAGCCCCTAGATAACGGGTCTGACCCTTTAGTCGAGCGGTTAGTGATGTCGCCTTGTGGTGCAATACACCCCGTATCGAATCCCGCACCGGGCAAGAAAATAATCGGTTACATTGGTAGCAGCGGTAGGATCCGGAAGTGTGCAGATCCTCAGAAATCTCTTCGGAGCGCGGGAGTAACAAAGCGCGAAGGCGCGCTTCCGGGAGAGGGTGACGACTGTAAACTACTAATAAGACACGTTAGCCCGTAGCTAACGGGTCTGACCCTTTAGCCGAGCGGTTAGTGATGTCGCCTTGTGGAGCAGTACACCCTGTATCGAATCCCGCACCGGGCAAGAAAATAACCGGTTACATTACTTTCAACATCTTTTACTTGGTCATTACTGGTTACACAACCCACTTCGACCCACATTTGCCCATTTACATATCAGTCTCAGGAACTCTTTTTCACATTTTTTTCTGAACAGGAGTTGAACAATTTAGTCTCGCAGGAACTCTTTTATTCAGGAACTCGGCTGATCTTTCTCTGCAAAGTTAATATGTAGCCTCTGCCAAACTCTCGTAGGCCACGGCCAGCAGTGTAGTGGTGCTACTGCTGGTAGTTTCCTCACACTCTGACAAGCATCACATTGCTGCACTGCACGTTCGATATCACTGTCCAACTGAGGCCACCATAAATAGCCCCTCGCCAAACTTTTCATCCTGAACCCTCCGGGGTGCCCTTGGTGTAGGTCGTACAGTAGTCGTTCTCTGTGTGCTGGTGGGATGATAATTCGAATTCCCCACAGAATCCATCCTTGTTCCATAGACAGTTCATTCCTTCGGTTGAAGTACGGTTTCAGTGTGTCATCGTTGATGTAACTCGGCCATCCAGACCAGGTCAGTTCCAGTACCTTGCATAGGACTGGGTCCTTGAGAGTGCTCTGTGCAATCTCTGTAGCCTGCACGGGGAGCTCATCTACTAATGAGAAATTAAAGATGCTGTTCTCCTCCGCTGTGTTGTCCTTTTCTTTCCCCCGGCAGTCTAGATAACGCACCCGCATTTGCATTGTCCGCTGACGTTCTGTACTCTATACTGTAGTCATAAGCCATAAGCCTCAGTGCCCATCTCTGCATACACAAAGCGGCTAGTGTAGGGATTTCTGACTTGGGTCCTAAGATGGCAAGGAGGGGTTTGTGGTCAGTTATTAAACTGAATTTGCGGCCATAGAGATATTTATGAAATTTGGTCACGCCAAATATTATGGCCAACGCCTCCTTCTCTATCTGACTATATTTACTCTCTGCCTCTGTCAACGTACGTGACGCAAAGGCGATTGGTTTCTCGTCCCCATTTTCCATTATGTGCGACATTACCGCACCTATCCCATAAGGGGATGCGTCACAAGCTAATCTCAGTGGTTTCTGCGTGTCGTAGTGTACTACTACTGAGCTTTTCACTAACTGTTCTTTGGCAGCCTTGAATGCTGCTGCACTCTCTGGTGTCCATTTCCATTCGACTTCCTTCTTCAGGAGTTGGGGTAGTGGCTGCAATACGGTCGACAGATCTTTCATGAAACGGCCATAATAGTTTAACAGTCCTAGGAATGACCGTAGCTCTGTGACGTTTGTGGGCTGGGGTGCATTTACGATGGCGGCAACCTTTGTCTCAGTGGGGTGAAGTCCCTCTTTATCTATCAGATGCCCCAGGTACTCTACTTTTTCCTGCATGAAGTCACATTTTGCTCTTTTTACTCTTACCCCGTAGCTCTCCAGTCGGCTCAAAACCTCTTCTAGGTTCCTCAGGTGCTCCTCTCTTGTTCTGCCTGTGACTAGTATGTCATCGAGGAAGCAGGTCACATGCTCTAAGCTTTGTAGTATCTGGTCCATCACATTCTGGAACATAGAAGGTGCACTCGACATTCCATATGAAAGTCTGTGATAAACATACAGTCCTTTGTGGGTATTTATTGTTAAATACTTCTCTGAGTCCTTCTCTAACTCAAGCTGTTGGTAGGCATGTGAGAGATCTAATTTGCTAAAGAGAGTGCCCCCGGCCAGTGTGGCGAAGAGATCCTCGGCGTTCGGTAGTGGATAGGTCTCCTCTTCCACACTCTGATTAACCGTGACTTTATAGTCTCCACAGATACGAACTGACTTGTTTGATTTGGGTACAACTACTATCGGGGCAGCCCACTGATTATGGTCTATCTTTGAGATAATACCAGCTTTTTCCAGCCTATCTTGCTCTTTTTCAACTGCGTCTTTTAGTGCGTATGGCACTGGTCTTGCCTTTCTGAAGACAGGTTTTGTATCTGGCTTCACTTTGATATTTGCCTTAAATTCACGAATAGTGCCAGGCTCCTCAGCAAATACTGCTTTGTTTCTCTGTAACACTGCCTCTACATCTGTGTTATCACTGCTCCCTGCTGGTGTAACTGAGAATATGTTTGCCCAGTCTAGTTTAAAATTGGCCAGCCAGTTACGGCCAAGGAGGGCTGGTCTGTCACCTTTCACAATCACAAGAGGTAAATCTCCACTCTGGTTGTCATATTTCGCATTGACAGTCACTTGGCCCATCAAGGGAATGTTCTCACCGGAAAAGATTGACAGACGCACTTTACTTTCTTTCAGTGGCAGGTGTGAGAGATGTTCCTTGTACACTATCTCAGATACCAGGGTTACGGCAGCTCCTGTGTCAAGCTGCATGTCTACAGGGTTTCCTTCTAACTTAATATTGACCTTAATGTCCCTTTTTCCATTACCAACTGTATTCGTGGGGTACACTGTATTCATCGGATACGCACCAAACAGTTCATCCTCATTTCCATCTACTCTCTCACTTGGACTGTGGTCTTCAGCCACATACTGTGTATGTCCCTGTCTATTTTTAGTTTTACACATTCTTGCTATGTGCCCTACCTTGGAACACTTGTGGCATGTCTCGGTTTTATACCTACATACTTGAGCTGCATGGTTGTTACCTCCACATCGGTAACAGGGTTGGTGCGTTTCTGTTCTCTGTGGTCTGGAGTTATCACTGGTAGGTTCCTTGTGTAGCCGGGTGGTAAATCTGTTAAATGATTTTCCAGTTAAATTTAGTATAGTTTAACTGTTAATATATGTAATTGTTACACTGTCAAGCCATGTTGATGCTCGGTGATTTTGGGCGCGAGCCGTCGACCACTGTTCGCCATTGCAGGCATGACAAGGTAATGTTGGCGTGCATAAAGCCACACCATGCCATTGTATTTGGGTAGTAAGGGAAATGTAAAGGTTTTATACGCATTTTAATTCTGTTCAAAGGTAACTGACAGAGTGAGAAGTTGCGCGATCTTCAGGAAGTTCCACATGTCTTTGTTAAACCCTGTTTAACATACATAGTCCACTGCCGTATTTTGCACCGTATGTTGTATTTTGTATTTATTATTTTCCTTTTAAAATCTTTTCTGTTAAACTTGCCACATCTGTGAACATTTATGAGCTGTTTGCTCGAAAGACAGGAATTTATGCACTCAGTAAAACGATCTGCATTCGAAGGTTCAAACAATAAAATTAAAGCTACAAGAACCCCTGAAGTAATTGTGTCCTGTGTGGTATCTAATTCCACGGGCTACATAATTTTGGTACCAGGAGTGGGGTGTAGCTAAAACATTTTTTTAAATTGGCAACAGAGTGGCTTATTTTTACTAAAATAAATAAATAAATAAATACAGCAGTGGTGAAGATTGCTGGTGACGTCCGTTGGTGTTGAGTCTGAAGCCATCCTGCTGTGGAGGTGGTGACCATCGAGAGACGACGTGAGGGGCTCTCCGAGGTTCTGGTGCTTCCTGTTTCACACGACTCAGCCGTACCAGCGCAGAGGACTCCAGCGCTAACTTCAGCTACAAAGACCAAGATCCAGCAAGGCTCCAAGTTAAAGACTGTCCTTGTAGTATCCTTGAACCAGGTTTTGAACTAAATATCCTCATTTATACTGGACTGAGTAAAGATTAATATATCATTATGTCTAGTGATTCTGGTGATGAAGGGAGTTCACGTAATGATAATGGCCACACCTCAGGTGGCATAACGGGTATAGGTGAAGGTGCTACAGAAGAAATGCAGACCACCATGCAAGAGCTCACCAGACTGCGAGATGAGCTCACCAGGTTAAATGGTGAAGCAAGGGCTCAGAGAGCAAGTGATAACAGTGCACCCACACGTTCATACATCTACGTTCCAAGAGAACGCCAGATCCAAGCATTTAGTGGGGAGTGTGGTACAGACAGGAGATCTGTCGAAGAGTTTATTGAAGAGGTTGAAAGGGTTTTAAGATACAGAGAGCAAACAACAGAAGAACAATGTGACTATATACTATCTCTATTGCGTGGCCCTGCATTAGAAGAGGTGAGACTATGCATGAGGGGTCAGTCAGTGGGGCCCAGTGATTTATACTCTTACCTGAGCAATGCATTTGGGGAAAAGCGCAGTTCCACACAGCTTTTGCAGACCTTTTACAACCGTAACCAAACTGATGGAGAAGACCTCCGTGACTACTCCCATGCACTATCCCAGATTTTGAGCTCTGTAGTGAAACAGTCCACAGAGGTAATACCTAATGAGAAAACTGTGCTCAGAGGCGGTTTATTGAGGGTTTAAGAGAAGCAGCACTCAGGCGTGAACTCAGGAAAATGGTTAGGGACAAACCAGAGAGCAGTCTTCTAGGTGTGAGGAACGAGGCCCCCCTGTGGGAGATGGAGGACAGCAGGTCTCATCGTCCCAGGGTCATAAAGAGCAACCAAGTTACATCAGAGGTTCCAGAAACCCAGTGCTCTACTATTAAAACAAACAATGACCAAGGTACTGCATTAAATGATGTTCGGAGAGCAGTAGCCCATCAGGAAAAACAGCTAGCAGAGTTAGGCAAAACACTCGCTGATCTAGCCTTTGCTGTAGGTGAACTGAGTAAGCGCAGCACTCAACAGACATTCCTAGAGCCCAAGCCACGACCTAGACCCCAGCCAAAGTTCACACCAGATGGTCAGCCTATCTGTTTCAAGTGTAGAGGCATAGGTCACATTGCAAGAAAATGCTCACAGGCCAGAGGGGGTCAAGGGGACGCAACACCTAGTTCTTCTGTAGTGCAGGAAAACTCGCACCCTCAGTTGTCATGAGCCACACAACTCGAGGGGAGGAAGCTGGCTCACCAAAAGAGACACCAGACAGAAGCAGGATCTTAGAGCGTGCAGTCGGAGAATGTAAAACTGTTGAGGTGAAACTACGAGGTGTTACAGTGTCCTGCTTACTTGACACTGGTAGCCAGGTCAGTACAATTTCTGAGAGTTTTTTCAGGGAACACCTGTCAGTGAAAGGCGAAGACATTCACCCGGCATTTGAGTGGTTAAAGATCACTGCAGCTAATGGATTAGACATACCCTATATGGGCTGTGTGGAGCTTGATGTAGAAGCCATGGGTCTGACTATCCCAGAGCGAGGTTTTCTGATAGTTAAAGATTCTGAACACTCTTCCTCTGTTCCAGGTCTAATAGGGATGAACATTGTCAAAAAATGCAGAGAGCTAGTACACACTGAGTTTGACACCCCACTGCAGGAGAGGTTTGACTCAAACTGGAGAGAGGCTTTTAATCATCTTCATGCAGTACATGCAACAGACAGACTCTCTTTCGCTAGGGTAGCTGGTAAGGATGTAGTCCATATACCTGCTTCATCTGCTGCTACAGTTATGGCTAGGGGACTCAGGACCGTGAGTGAGGATGGTTCTTTTTTGTTGCTGGAGTCTGTGGGTGTCCCCGTTCCTGGAGGTTTGGTTGTTGTGCCTACTTTGGTTTCATCGGGCAATCACATTTTTCCAGTCCGAGTCATGAACATGTCTGATGAAGATATCTGGCTAGGGCCACGGACTAGGCTAGGGGTTTTGACTCAGGTAGACTGTGTGAAAAGTGATGAGCTTTGTGAGGTACAGTTCCAGAGAATCTCAGCAGACACTGAACAAGTGAGTATCAGTGAACACCTTGAAACACCGACAGATGTGCAGGAAATTCTCGGCAAGCTCAATTTTTGTGGTAGCCCAGAACAGCAAGCACAGCTGACTTTGTTACTGGAGAAGTACTCTTTTGTGTTTGCAACAGAAGATGAAGATCTAGGCCACACTGACAAAGTACAACATGAGATCCATCTGACAGATGACATACCTGTAACACAGCCATACAGATGAATCCCACCCACACAGTACAGTGAAGTCAGGGAACATATTGGCAAGCTGCTTAAAAAAGGGGTCATTCAAGAAAGCTCCAGTGCTTATGCTTCGCCCATAGTACTAGTGAGAAAGGCAGATGGTAGTCTGAGGCTATGTGTCGATTACAGGAAACTCAACTCAAAGACAAGACGTGATGCATTCCCGCTCCCGAGAATTGATGAGAGTTTTGATGCGCTGAGAGGGGCAAAGTTCTTTTCGACCATAGATCTGGCGAGCGGATACCACCAGGTAGCTATGCATGAGAGAGATCGGACTAAGACTGCATTTACTACACCGGTTGGTCTGTATGAGTATGTGAGAATGCCTTTTGGTGTTTGTAACGGTCCAGCTACATTTCAGAGACTTATGCAAGTTACTATGAATGATCTCATTTTTCAGATACTCCTGGTCTACCTAGATGACATCTTGGTTTTTTCAGAGACATTTGAGCAGCATTTGGAGAGACTTGAGACTGTGTTTAAGAGACTGGCAGAGACGGGCCTTAAGGTGAAGTTGCAGAAGTGTGCTTTTCTACAACAGTCAGTAAAGTTTTTGGGTCATCAGGTGTCAGCAGAAGGTATAGGAACTGACCCCTCCAAGGTCTCTGCTGTTAAGAACTGGAAGGTCCCAACCACTGCCAAAGAGCTGCAGTCGTTCTTGGGTTTCTGTAGTTACTACAGGAGATTCATTCGAGGCTTCTTACAGATTGCCGGGCCACTGCATGACCTAGTCAACAAATGTTCAGGTGTGAAGAAAACAGGGAAAGTAGGTCACCAGTTTTGTAATATGTGGACACCAGAGTGTGACTCTTCCTTTGAGCAGTTAAAGGAAAAACTTACCTCTGCTCCCATTTTGGGTTTTGCCGACTTCACACCACCATTTGTAGTTGAGACAGATGCTAGTCAGCATGGATTAGGCGCTGTATTGTGTCAGCAGCAAGGTGACACCAGACGTGTCCTAGCATATGCTAGCCGCAGACTACGCCAGGCTGAGAAGAATGACCGAAATTATAGTAGCATGAAGTTGGAGTTGCTTGCCTTAAAATGGGCAGTTGCTGAAAAATTCAGGGGTTACTTGCTTGGTTCAAAGTTTGTTGTCCTGACTGATAACAATCCCCTCTGCCACCTCAAGACAGCCAAGTTAGGTGCTATAGAGCAGAGGTGGGTAGCGCAACTGTCTGTTTTTGATTTCGAGGTTAAGTACCGTCCTGGTTGCAGTAATGCCGCCGCAGATGCTCTCTCTAGGCAGGAGTTTACAGGGGAGCCTGAAACAGACCCTGACTCGGATTTTGACAACTGTATTGCTGTGTGTAACCTGATTGAGCGAGGAACAGTTCTGGATCCTGGTCTTGTCTCTAGAGGTCTGGAGTGTTACAAAGTGAGACAGATCCGTGCTGGGGAGTCGAGGTCTGGTGAGACAGGTACTAAACAGGGCAACACCCCCACACTGCCAGGTTATACCAGAGAGGAGCTGGTAGGTTTTCAGGCCGGTGACCCCACCCTAAAAGAGTTTAGGGCATTTTGGGATCGGGGGAGGAGGCCATGTCCCAGAGAGAGAGCAGCCCTGTCTAGTCAAGTGAAAAGATTGTTGAAACAATGGAGATGCATACAACAACGAGAAGGGTTGTTGTACAGGGTTATCACAGACCCACGTCATGGAGAAGTGTGGCAGTTACTCGTGCCTAGTTGTTTGAGGGACCAAGTTCTAGAAAATGTACATAACAACATGGGACATCAGGGCATAGAGCGCACTGTAAACTTGCTAAGAGGGAGGTGTTTTTGGGTAGGGCTATGCGAGGATGTTGAAAGCTGGGTTAAAAACTGCGAGCGGTGCATTTTGACCAAGATGCCTCAGCCAAAAATCCATGCTCCAGTTCAGGCATTCCTGGCCTCCCGACCTCTAGAAGTGGTGGCTGTTGATTTTACAGTGTTGGAGGCAGCTTCAGATGGCCGTGAAAATGTCCTTGTTGTGACCGATGTGTTTACAAAGTTCACACAAGCGTATGCTACCAAAGACCAGAAGGCTGACACTACAGCTAAAGTTTTGCTCAGGGAGTGGTTCATGAAATATGGGGTCCCAGAGAGACTGCACTCAGACCAAGGTCGAAATTTCGAGAGTGAAATTATAGCAGAGCTGTGCAAACTCTATGGGGTTAAAAAGACACGGACAACTCCCTACAGGCCACAGGGAAACGGTCAGTGTGAAAGATACAATCGCACACTCCATTACTTGTTAAGGACACTCCCACCAGAGAAAAAAAGCGTTGGCCAGAGCATCTGTCTGAAGTAGTATATGCCTATAATGTCACTCCTCATTCCACCACAGGGTACTCGCCTTATTATTTGCTTTTCGGGGTACAGCCACATCTCCCAGTAGATGCTTTATTAGGGCGTGAGTGTGTGTCAGACAGGAAACAGGATTGGTTGTCTGTTCATCAGGAGAGACTCAGACAGGCACACGAGAGAGCCAGAGAGTACTCAGAGCAGAAGGAATGAGAAAATGAGAAGGTGTATTGTCCTCCTGTGGACATTGGTCAGTTGGTTTTCCTACGTCACAGACCCCCAGGTAGACATAAGATTCAGGACACATGGACCTCAACAGTCTACAAGGTAGTTGACATCCAGGGTACCACACACACCATTGAACCTTTTGAGGGAGGTCCCATTAAAAGAGTTCATAGGTCAGAGTTGCGACCTTGTGCAAAACCAGTTCCCAAACCAAGAACTAGAACTAGGTTACAGACCACTACACAGCCTGTAGCTGAGGATGAGCCTGAGTCACCTGAGGCTGATTTTGTTATTGTTGAGGAAGTCATCCCTCGCCGGCTTGTGCAAGTACCTAACCTGCCTCTTGCAGCAGAAAGTGTTAGTTTACATGTGACAGCACCCACAGATGAGAGTGACGGTGAAGGTTTTGACAAGCCTGGGTGCTGCTCTCTTTGAAAAGGCCTTGCAGGGAGTATTTGAGTCAGTTCATGTTTCGTAGTCACCGAGGTCGTTGACTATATTTGCAGGGGAGTATGTAGCTACACTTGCTTTTCCACTCGCTGGTGGACGACTTGCTTCTCCACGCACCCTTGCTTGTTCTCTTCTTGTCTATCTTATTGACAGTTGCAGCTCCGCTTGGTTTGCTGGCAAACTCCAGCGTATTCTTTGACGCCATTTCCATAGATAAGGCCAGCTCACATGCTTTTGCAAAAGTCAGATTGTGTTCTGCGAGCAACTTTCTCTGAATAGCCTCCACCTTTAAACCACTTGTAGTGGTTATGGGGCTACATAATTCCCCTTATTGAGCTAGTAGGAACGTTAGTTTACAGCTGCTGTTTCCTCGGTTCGGGTTTACAGTGACACACTTTTGCTGCGCGGTTTTTTTGTTGTTGTGGTAATGGTGGAAGGAATAAATGGTGCACGTTGTGTAGCCGAAAGAGAAAGTTGTCACGACTCCTGCTTGAGCTCCTCTACACTGGTGACCCCGACGTGATCGACGAAAGCCGTGAACTGACGGCCCTCCAGTAGGAAACGAAGTGCCTAACAGCGAGGAAAAGGCGAAGCAGCTCACGATCAAAGGTGCTGTATTTGCGCTCTCTCAGGTTCAACTGCCGGCTGAAGAAGGCAAGCGGCTGCCACGCACCGCTCACCCACTGCTCGTAAACCGCGGCGACAGCCTAGTCCGAAGGATCCGTCGTGATGGCAATGGGCGCTCCAGACACAGGGTGTGCCAGCATCGCCGCGTCAGCCAGGGCGGCCTTCACATCCTTAAAAGCCGTGTCCCTCTCTGCAGACCAGTCCACAGCGTGTTTGGGGGCTGTGCCCTTCAGAGCCTCATATAGGGGGCGGAGGAGATCGGCAGCCCGGGGGATAAACCGGTGGTAGAAGGACACCATGCCAATGAACTCCCAGAGGGACTGGGCTGACACCTGTGTGGAGGGCCAACGCTCCAAAGTGCTCCAGCACGTCAAAGCGCCCCTGATACCTTTCACGGTACCTGAGAGGAGGTTCGACCACGTGAATGTGGACCTGGTAGGCCCCCCACCCCCCTCCCGTAGTTTCACATACCTGCTCACCATGGTCGACAGGACCACGCGATGGCCAGAGGCCATCCCGCTTTCGTCCACGACAGCACCTGAGGTTGCCCGAGCGTTCATCGGAACCTGGGTCTCCCGCTTTGGCACCCCATCTGACCTCTCCTCGGACAGATGGCCACAATTCACGTCAGCGCTCTGGGAGGAGATCGCCGCGGGTTTAGGGGTAAGGCTCCATCGCACCACAGCATATCACCCTCAGGCGAATGGATTGGTCGAGAGGTTCCATCGCTCGATGAAGGCCGCATTGTGGGCTACCCTCAAGGACGACCGCAGGGTCGACAAACTGCCTTGGGTCATGCTTGGGCTCAGGACGGCTCCCAAGGAGGACCTCCAGTCCTCATCCGCCGAACTGGTCTACGGACAGCCACTTCGGGTCCCGGGGGATTTCCTTCCCACCGCCACAGCTCCCTGGTCCGCCAGATGCCAACGGACTGCGCTGCAGGAGGAAGCCAGGGCTTTTGCACCGGTACCCATTTCTCAGCATGGCGGATCTCAGTCCTGTGTCCCCATGGAGCTGCGGTCGGCGGAGTATGTTTTCATCTGTCATGGTGCGCACCGCGGTCCCCTGCAGCCATCCTACGACGGCCCCTTTCGGGTACGGGACACTGGAGATAAGCACTTTGTGGTGGAGGTTGGCAGCAGGCTGGAGCGGGTTTCTGTGGACCGCCTCAAGCCTGCTCACCTGGACTTAGACCGCCCTGTTGGTCTTGCCCTGCCTCCACGGCGGGGGCGCCCCCCGGCTCTGCCCCCCTCCCCCGGCGAGATGCCCCCTGCTTCCCCAGCCCCTCCCTTTCCCCGGTCCAGCTGTGAGGACTCTGCTGCTTTGCCTGCGGTTAACCAGCCCCCAGCTCCTGTTCAGCGGAGCCGTTGGGGCAGAGAGATCCGCCCCCCTCGCCACACTGACTTTTCGTATTAAGGCGAATTCTGGGGGGGACGTGTGTAGTGGTTATGGGGCTACATAATTCCCCTTATTGAGCTAGTAGGAACGTTAGTTTACAGCTGCTGTTTCCTCGGTTCGGGTTTACAGTGACACACTTCCACTGCGCGGGTTTTTTGTTGTTGTGGTAATGGTGGAAGGAATAAATGGTGCACGCTGTGTAGCCGAAAGAGAAAGTTGTCACGACTCCTGCTTGAGCTCCTCGACACACTAACAAATCGGTCTCTCAGTGCTTCATTTAAATGCTGACCGAATTCACAATGTGTGGACAGGTGCTTTAAAGCAACCACATAATCAGACACTGACTCATTTTCTAGTTGGTTTCTTTTCTGAAATCTAAAACGTTCAGCTATGATTAGTGGCTTGGGTTTATAATGGGATGCTAGTTTCCCGCTCAGTACTGCATACGTGAGGCTACTCGGTTTTTCTGGTATGCAGAGGTTCTTTAGTAGGCCATAGGCTTCTGCGCCTATCACAGACAGGAAAACATTGGCCTTTTTACCATCCTCCACTTCATTAACGATCATCCATTGCTCCAATCTTTCAAGGTACGACTCGAAATCCTCTTTACCTTCCTTGTATTCAGCAATATTGCCGATGAAATGCGCCATGCTTGTGCTTGGCTTGGCTAGCTAGTCTTTTCTTGCTAGCTGGCTGTAAGCTAGCTTGTAGCGTCACGTTGCTTCGTCCGCTTTTATTAACTACTGGGATTACCTTCTCACATTAAAGGTATCCCATCCTCGTCGCCACTGTAATATATTTTCTCTATTATCTGGATGTATCTTATACTGCTAATATATCCATAACAGTGATTGAGCCGGAGACCAATTCCCAACGTCTGGTCCTCTTTATTGTAACTCTCCGACTGGCGCAGCCGTCAACATCCGGGGTATATGAGAGCCTAGCTTAACCACCACTAGGTAGCTCTGTTGGTCTACTAATGATTATCATTCAGCTAAGCATTTAGTATCAGTATACTACACATGGACATTACACACACGTTGCACAACAAATGTGAGGAGCCCAGGTTTTCTCTTGGTCACCAATTTTACATCCGAAGTAGCTCATAGGCTTTAGTTTCAAAGTTTTAAGTTGTACATATCAAGTTACGTGCACAATTACGTAACTTGATATGTACAACTTGGAACTTTTCACCCGTTTGCTGGTAGGTGTAGGGGAAAGTTTGTCGAAAATTATGTGCACGTCGTTGCCATTTATCCATGGTAAATCTTGCAGGCCTCGCGAAAAACATGCCACTGTCAATGGCACGCGCCAACAAACAGGAAACTGGTATGACCGCTGCAGTAGAAACCGGAAATCAGTGGACTACAGTTATGCACAGAGTCTATTACTTGGGGGTGCTGGTTAGGTGGCCAGATGGAGAGAGCCAGGTTGGTAATTTTGCCAGGACACGGGGGACCCTCTACTCTTTGTGATAAGTGCCATGGGATCTTCAATGACCACAGTGAGTCAGGACCTCAGTTTAACGTCTCATCAGAAGGACAGGATCTCCTACAGCAGTGTCCCCGTCCCTGCACTGGGGCACTGGGATTTGAGTTTGATGTTTTTATTAGGACCAGAGGGAAGACTGCCCCCTACTGGCTTACCAACACCACTCGGTTTTCCCGGGAGGTTTTCCATCCAAGTACTAGCCAAGCCCATACCTACTTAGCTTCTGTCATTTGGCAGAGCCAGCGTACATGTTGGCATGGCTGCGGGCATAGTGTGTGTTTTTGGAAACGTACATTGCCAAAATAAATTTGGTGTGTTCACCCAGTGTGTTTCTTTAGGCTGATATGTACTAGAGAACGATTTCCATATGTTTATAGCAATGTGTAGATGCTTATATGAAACTGATTGCTGGTTTCGTTTGTTATGCAGCTGTATTGTTTATAAGGGTGGGGATACCTGCAGTCAGTTGAGACTGTTGAAGTCACTTATATGACTGATGAAACGTTTCTCCTGCAAACCTTGTGTCCAGATGAATTGATTCACCTTTCTGGGATATATATTAAAGTTAAAAAAAACTCGACTAAAATGTATAAATTGATTAAACAGTTCTGAATTTGTTATTGAGTGCACTTATCCCTTCCACATTTTGCTTTCATTAATTTAGCATTGAAGTTATTGTTTTCACATCTGAGTATGTGGTAACATACCCTCACCCCCTCCTCAAGTTAATCTCTGAAAGCTGGCAACCTTGGTGTTGAGGGAAATGAAAAGGCGGATATATTAGCCAAACAAACACAAGTAGATATACAGTGTAGTGATATAACGCCATGTATATCCACTGGAACTACACTAGGTGTTATGTACTACCCGGACTGTTATTATGGTTACACCACTACCATGTATGGTTATTACGTATGCCAACTGAGCCACGATTAAACCTGAGTTCTATAACCCGGTGTGGTCATTGATCCTCGACCAATACTACCCCAAGTATTACTTCATGGTGGCAGCGGTAAAGTACTCTCTATGAAGAATGAAGATAGACTGATGAAATTGTCCGTGGATAATTTCTGCCATCATTCAAGCAAGAGTGCGCCGGAGCTGAGCTAGCCGCAAAGCTAACTAGCTAGCTAGTAACAGGAGACGTCATGGCATCGCATCTACCGACGATGAATTGGTCCGACCCGGACCTGGGTGAGGCTATTTCACTGTATAAACAGAAAAAATGACTCTGTATTTAGAAGATGAAGAAATAAATGGCGCAGCTAAACAAGCTAGGAAAATATTTCGTGGAATCGGAGATGAAGGATTAAAAAGACTGAACGCCAGTGGTCTCACTGATGATGAAAAGAAAAAGCCTGCCAAACTATGGGACTTCTTTGAAAAACAGCTAAAGTTGAACGTAAATTTCAGAATCCATAGACGGCAACTGATGCAATACAGACAGAAACCAGATGAGAATATTGATGATTTTGTGACCAGAGCCAGAACACTAGCACAGAAATGTCAGTTTTCAGACGAAGAGCTTAACGAGCGTATGATTGAGCTTATTATTGCGAGCACTCCCCATGATGCCCTGAGGAATGATCTATACGGCAAACCAAAAGGATATTCCTTAGCAGAGGTTCTGGCAGAGGGGCGAAAATATGAAGCCCTGACAGCAGGCAATGAACAGTTAGACAAACTTAGCCTGTCACACAATGAGAGAATCCACGCTGTGGACAGGGACCGCATATGTCGTAACTGCGGGAGAAGCCACAAACCACGTCGATGTCCTGCATATGATGATGAATGCAATGCGTGTGGTGCAAAAGGTCACTGGGAGCGGTGCTGCAGGAAAGCCAAACGAGAGCGCCAGGAACACTCCAGCCAGAGCAGGAGCGGGGGAAGTAAGTCCCACACACCACAAGACAAACAGCACAAACGCAAAACCTATATAGACAAAAAGCAACAGAGCAGGACTCGCATACATGCTGTAGAGAGTAGCAGTGAAACAGACAGTGAGAACGAAAGTACTTACCAGAAACAGTTCCACTCCATAACTATCAGTGAAAAGTGCATGCATAGCATAGACAGCAAGCCAGCCCGAGAGGAGGCGTACACAGTCCTGAAGGTGACACCACCTGACCTACCTGGTCGTGGATACACACTACGTCTGAAGATAGACACAGGTGCGCCAGGCAACACACTCCCATTGCGTACCTTCAAGCAGATGTACGGTGAAAATGCATGCACCCAGAAACGACTGAAAAAAACCAACAGGAGGCTATCTGCATACAGTGGTCACGCCATCCCCTGCCTAGGCACCATTGACATTCCATGCCAGTACAAAGAATCCAAATGGATCAATGCAAAGTTCTATGTTGTAGACGTACCAGGGCCAGCCATAGTTGGGCTGCCAACATGTGAACTGTTAAACCTAGTGACTGTCAATGTAGATGCAGTGACCGAGAAAGGACATGCAAACCAGAAAAAAGTCAACACAAGACAGACAAAACCCAAAATGACCATATCTAACAGTGCAGACCTAAAGAGAGCATACCCAGACCAGTTTGACAAAATTGGCAACTTCAGTGGAAAGGCCAAGCTCTTCCTGAAAAAGGATGCTGAACCATTCATAGATCCACCACGTAAGTGCAGCATTCACATCAAAGACATACTGAAAGATGAACTGAATAACCTAGTCGAACAAGATGTGTTAAGAAAAGTAGAACAGCACACAGACTGGTGCTCGAGTCTGGCATACAGCACAAAGAAAGACGGGTCCCTTCGCATATGCTTAGACCCCCAAAAGCTTAATGCCAGCCTTAGGAGATGCCCACACAAGATTCCTACTGTGGAGGAACTGAACCCGAAGTTTGCAAATGCAAAAATATTCAGCAAACTTGACGCAAAAGCTGGATATTGGTCAATACACCTAGAGGAAGAGTCACAACTGCTAACCATATTCCGAACTCCATTTGGTAGATACTGCTGGAAACGTTTGCCATTTGGTCTCAGTGTCTCTCAAGATCTCTTCCAGGCAAAGATGGACCAAATCCTGGAGGGGCTCAACGGTGTCGTCAGCATAGCCGATGATATCGCAGTCTACGGAGCAAGCAAAGAGGAGCATGACAGGAACCTGACCAACCTGATGGAGAGAGCAGCCAAGACAGGTATTGTGTTCAACAGTGACAAGTGCACAATCAAACAGACAAGCATCTCATTCTTTGGCAACCTGTACACAGACAAAGGTATCAAACCTGACCCAGCCAAAATCAGGGACATCCAGAAAATGCCGACACCCCAGAACAAAGATGAACTGAGCAGATTCTTGGGGATGCTGACCTGCCTGTCACCCTACATCCCAAAGTTTGCAGACAAAGCACACACACTGAGGGTGCTGCTGAAAAGTGACGTGCCTTGGACATGGGACACTGACCATCAAAAGAGCTTTGAGGACGTGAAATCAGTTATCAACGGACATGACTGCCTGAAGTACTATGATCGAAGCACACCTCTGACACTTGAGGTCGATGCATCACAGAAAGGACTGGGCGTGGCATTAGTGCAGAACAAAAAACCCATAGCTTTTGGCTCAAAGACACTGGACGACTGCTAATCCAGGTACAGCAACATAGAGCGAGAAATGCTGGCCATAGTCTATGGAATGCAGCGATACCATACCTACCTGTATGGGAAGTCATTCATTGTAGTTACAGACCACAAACCCCTGGTTACCATATGCACAAAGCCACTGCATGCCGCCCCGCCACGGCTTCAGCGAATGCTGATAAAAACACAAGGATACAACTACGAGGTCACGTATCGACCAGGAAACCAGATGGTCCTGGCAGACACACTCAGCCGACTACCCAACCCTGAGAACAACAGCAACATCGAGCTGGACGAGCGCATTGACGGAATAGAGGCAGAAGTCGAGGATCCAGAGATGCTCACTGTTGCAATGATAAACTTCTCTCCCGAGAAACAGGACGCACTCCGCATGGAAACCACCAGTGACCCCAGACTCAATGCACTGAAAGAGCTGATCCACCAGGGATGGCCAGACAACATCAAAGCTCTACCAAGACAACTACGTTAGTACTGGTCATTCAGAGATGAGCTCGCGGTTGAAGCAGGAGTCATATTCAAAGGCAGACAGGTGCTCATCCCAGACTCCATGACTGATTCTATACTCGAACAGCTGCATGTAGGACACCAGGGCATCGAAAAGACACGGCGACTGGCGAGAGAAAGCGTCTACTGGATCAGAATGAACGATGACATCGAAAGAGTCTGCAGGTCATGTAGCGTATGCATGGAACATCAGGATGCAAATCCAAAGCAACCTCTCAACCCACACAACACACCGTCAAAACCATGGCAATCCCTAGCTTCTGATCTATTCGAGATCGATGGACATCAGTATTTACTGATTGTGGACAGATATTCTAAGTTCCCTCTAGTGGATGAAATGCCCATGCCTGTGTCCAGCCGGGCAGTTGCACAAAAAATGGAAATGTACATGTCTCTTTTTGGAAGGCCTGACAAGATACTTACAGATAATGGACCCCAGTACACAGGGCATGCGTTCCAGAAATTCACGGCTGACTCGGGAATCAGGCACGTGACAAGCTCACCCCACTATCCAAAAAGCAATGGATTCATTGAGAGGCATGTGCGACACATCAAATCCATTGTGAAGAAAACCATGAGACAAGGAGGTAACATACAAGTGGCCTTACTACAGGTCAGAGCAATACCCATCGACAGTAAACTACCATCACCAGCAGAACTGATCTTCGGAAGGCCGGTCACCACCCTGCTGCTGAGTCGAGGGGACCCAGGCAAGGAGGAAAACCGACTCCACCTGGAGCAGAGAACAGCAAACATGAAGGAACATCATGACCGCAGCAGCGGCAGAGAACTTCCTCCACTCGGTCCCGGACAGCACGTATCTGTCCTAAACAAGGAAAAAGGGACTTGGTATCCAGCCACCGTCGTACAAAAGTGCGATGAGCCAAGGAGCTACATTGTGCAAACATCAAATGGGAACAAACTCAGACGTGGCAGGAGCCACCTGCGGGAAATTCACCACCCCCATGCACTGAGGAGCGCAAGAACCCGCTTCACAGAACCTCAACGGGACACTCATGCAGCTGGAACTTCTTCCAGCCAAACCTGTGAAACACACAAGACAGTACGCACAAGATATGGAAGAGCTGTTTCCAAACCAGCTCACTACAAGGACTATGAGTAGAGACAATCACACACAAAAGGAGGGCTCTGAATATGTTTATTGTTTTTTGAGATGGACAATTCTGAGTGTGTTGTCTAAAAAAAAAAAAAGAGAAGGCAACCTCTGTGTAATGAAAAAATTGAAAACTAAACAGGGGGGATGTAGTGATATAACGCCATGTATATCCACTGGAACTACACTAGGTGTTATGTACTACCCGGACTGTTCTTATGGTTACACCACTACCATGTATGGTTATTACGTCTGCCTACTGAGCCACGATTAAACCTGAATTCTATAACCCGGTGTGGTCATTGATCCTCGACCAATACTACCCCAAGTATTACTTCATACAGGTTTCCCTAAACAAAGCTGAGGCAAAAATGTCCATCAATTGATGCATGCAAAGAGTCTTGCAGGACTACTGGGATGACAGCAAAACTAGAAGACACTTGTACAGAACACAGAAACATGGTGGTGCTGGCAACGTGGGGACCTGGAGTCGCAGAGAAGATAACATGATGTTTAACCTGTTTTTAGAATTGCTTACACAGGTCTCAACTCTATAGGATAGGTAAACACTCAGCTGGAAAGCGCTTAAATTATGATGAAGCAGGGAAAGTAGAACATGCAATATTTCAATGTAGAGGTAAGGAGAAAAAACAACTCGTTTTTTTTTTTCATTGAGAAAAGCTAAACAATATTTGATTACAAGGCATTCTTGGAATTCATTTAGTAAAAGAATAATCGCATCAACTTTTTGAAGGAAAAACGTGTAGCTGAGATCAAGTTTTTTTCCCCAAAACTATTTAAAACTACTTATTTATTCCCACTAGTTAACCATTTATGTAAAACTGCTGTGCCACCCTCGTCCAGCTGATGGCGGGAATGAGCAGGTAAGCTGGTTTGTTAGCTGCAATAAGCCACACAGAAGTAGAAAACGTAGACGTAGACGTAGAGGGGAGAGAAGAAGAAACAAGACGGAAAAAACAAACCTTTGGGCTGACCACCTCGTGTGTGTGTGTGTGTGCGTTACGTCAGTTGCGGGGTTGTAAGGTAAAGCGCAGGACGTGAGTATCCTGCTCCCTTCTGCTTGTTTGGACGTGGTGTTCTGGCGACGAGAGATACCGTTTCAACTTGGACTTGTTTCACGCTGTTTTCTCTCTGATGTAACACAACAGTTAGCTGAGTTAGCTAACGAACTAGCCGCAAGGGTAATGTTGTGAGCACGGCTGGTGGATCACGCACGTTGTGCGCCAAGTGCCACGCCGCGTCGCTAGCAGCCTGGTACTGCTAGTCTGGTGTCAGACTGTTAGCAGCCCGGTACTGCTAGTCTGGTGTCAGACTTAGCAGCCCGGTACTGCTAGTCTGGTGTCAGACTGCTAGCAGCCCGGTACTGCTAGTCTGGTGTCAGACTGTTAGCAGCCCGGTACTGCTAGTCTGGTGTCAGACTGTTAGCAGCCCGGTACTGCTAATCTGGTGTCAGCCTGTTAGCAGCCCGGTACTGCTAGTGTAGTGTCAGACTGTTAGCAGCCCGGTACTGCTAGTCTGGTATCAGAGTGTTAGCAGCCTGGTACTGCTAGTCTGGTGTCAGACTGTTAGCAGCCCGGTAGCGGGGCAGCGGTGTGTGGACTGTTTTATAAAGCATGCCTGACTAGCTGCTATCCCCTTTACCGTCAGTAATTCTAAAGAGACGTGAGCCACGACGCAGTCTGTCGGAACCAGTGACGTAGACAGTGTATTTCAGATGGTGGGTAGGGTTGCCAAGTCCTTGAAATGGAAATAAGGAACAGGGGCAGGGACGGGGCGGGCATAACAAATATAATGTACCTTACACTATATACACACACACGCATGTGTGTGTGTGTATATATATATACATATATATATATATATATATATATATATATATATATATATATATATATATATATATATGCATGTGTATATATGTAGAATAAGGAACGATTCCTTATTTTAAGGACCGGCTGGCAACCCTAATTGTGGGGTAAGTTGGTGGAATGGTCGAGATGACGAACTCAAGGAAAGCACAAGTTTAAATCAATTCAAAAAGAGGTACACAAATTGTTTTAGAGGTACAAGGTTGAGGAGGAAGTGTTGCCCCTCTCATGACCCTGACACCCATGGTGGATGCTGTTATGGTTGCTTTTTGAAAATCATTGTTATTCTTTGTTTTTGTTTTATTGTTTTTATTTTTTATTGCTTTTATTGTTTTTTTTCTATTGAGTCGTTGTGAGACAGATATTGAGAATGACATCCTCTGACGTGTTATTTAGGTTTATGAAGTGAGCATTAGAGAGGGGGCAGGACATTTTCAGTAGTAACTTCCCCCTGCTCCTTTTCGAGCATATAATATTTGTTGGATTCTCTACCGAGAATTTCCTCTGGTTTTATTATCGTTTGTTTTTTTTAAAAAAAATGTTTAAATTTTTTTGTTTTTGCTTCATTCATGCTTGGTAATTTTTTCTTTTATTTTGCATGTTCAAAATGAAGACATTTGATTTGATTGGAATATACGTATAAGTGGAGAATGTTAGATCATTCACTCTCATTTTGGACATGGCTGTCTTAACCGAGACATTTGAAATTACAGTGGAGACAGGGTATGGATTACACTCAAACTCCCGGGGGGGGGGGGTCACATTTTCATGCCACTTCTGTGCTATATATGAGAAATGGAGGGGCGGCACGGTGGTGCAGTGGTTAGCACGGTTGCCTCACAGCAATAAGGTCCTGGGTTCGAGCCCTGGAGTAGTCCAACCTTGGGGTGTCGTCCTCTGTGTGGAGTTTGCATGTTCTCCCCATGTCTGTGTGGGTTTCCTCCGGGTGCTCCGGTTTCCTCCCACAGTCCAAAGACATGTAGGTCAGGTGAACTGGCTGTACTAAGTTGTTCCCAGGTGTGTGTGTGGTGTGTGTGTGTGGGGGGGGGCTGTGATGGCCTGGCGCCCCCCCTATGATAGCCTGGCGGCCTCTCCAGGGTGTCTCCCCGCCTGCCGCCCAATGACTGCTGGGAGAGACTCCAGCATCCCCATAATGCTGAGAGCAGGATAAGCCGTTTGGGTAATGGATGGATATGAGCAGTGGAACTGGATGCTAGTCTGTAATGAAAGTATCTTAACAGGCCAGTGGAAATCACAGGTCATGGTGTGAATGCTTTTCTATTACACACCAAAAACATTTTCTACGTATGAAGCACCATTGCTCAGAATAACAGAAGCCAAAGCAAATCAAGACCATTTCAGAATCAATCATGTTTACTGACCATGTAGGTTTGCACATATATGGAAATTGACTCCAGTTTTGTGGCTCTCTCAGTGTACTTGACAACACTACAACACAACAATCTTCACGTATATACACAAGGACTGACTTATACAGGTGAAATAAGAGGTGATAAAGTGCAATGGTGCAGCAAATACATCAAGGAATTGCTGAAATACATGTTAGCAGCTTACGTACGTACATGCCTGAGGTAGAAGAACATGAGAGTGTATCAGTATATGTACAATGCACAGTACAGTATATACAACATGTACAGTACAGTATAAAATGGTTAGATTTATTTGACACTGTTAACTATTCATTTGAATGACAGCCCACAGAAATAAACTGTTTTTATAGCTGGTTGTTTTGGGATACAGTGCTCTGTAGCACCTGCCAGAGGGGAGGAATTGGAACAGGTTGTGACCAGGGTGTGATGGGTCTGCAGTGGTGTTGCCTGCCCGTTTCCTGAGTCTGGAGGTATATAACTACTGAATGGAGGGCAGGTTTGCACCAATGATTTTCTCTGCAGACCTAACTGTCCTTTGTAGTCTGTCCCTGTCCTGTTTGGTGGCCAGACCAAACCAGACAGTGATGCATGTGCAGAGGACAGAATGGATTATTGCAGTGTAGAACTGAATCAGCAGTTCCTGGGGCAGGTTGAACTTCTTGAGCTGGTGGAGAAAGTACATCCTCTGCTGGGCCTTTTTGATAATTGTGTCTATGTTGGATGCCCACCGTATGTCCTGGGACATTGTGGAACCCAGAAATCTGTAGGTTTTCACCGTAGACGCTGTGCTTTTGAGTATGGTGGTGGTGGTGGTGGTGGGGGGGGGCAGTGTTGAAGGACTCCCCCTGAAGTCCACTGTCATCTCCACTGTTTTGAGTGTGTTCACCTCCAGGTTGTTATGGCTGCACCAGAGGGCCAGCTGATCATGTGTCGTCCACAAACTTCAGGAGTTTAACAGACAGGTCACCTGAGGTGCAGTCAGTTGTGTAGGGGGAGAAGAGTAGAGGGGAGAGCACACATCCCTGGGTCGCCAGTGCTGATTGTCCGGGTGCTGGGTGTGATTTACCCCAGCCTCGCCAGCTGCCTCCTGTCTGACAGGAAGTTTTTATTCCACTGGCAGATGGGGGCTGGTACAGTGAGCCAGGTGAGTTTGGAGTGGAGGATATGTGGAATGATGGTGCTGAACACTGAGCAGAAGTCCACAAACAGGACCCTTGCGTATGGCTTTGGGGAGTTGAGGTGGTGGAAGATGTAGTGCAATCCCATGTCGACTGCATCTTCCGCTGACTTGTTTGCTCGGTAGGCAAACTGCAGGAGGTTGAGGAGGGGGCCTGTGATTTCCTTCAGGTGAGCCAACACCAGTCTCTCGAAGGACTTCATGACCACAGACGTTAGGGCAATGGGACTGTAGTCATTTAATCCTGTGATACAGGTTTTCTTGGGGACCGGGATGACAGTGGAGCTGTTGAAGCTGGAGGGGACTTCACACAACTGCAGTGACCAGTTGAAGATCAGTTTGAAAATGGGGGCCAGCTGGTCAGCATAGACTTGAAGACAGGAGGGTGAGACGCCATCTGGGCCTGGTGCCTTCCTGTACTTCTGTTTCTGGAAGAGCTGGCGCACATCCTCAGCACAGATCCTGAGTGTGGATGGGGGTTTGGTGGGGGTGGGGAGAGTGGCTGGCAGGGAGTGCAGCTGGTTGTGTATTGTGGCTGGAGATGGGGAGGGGTGTGAAAGTTTGCTTTTCAAACCTGCATTAAAACTCATTTAGATCGTCAGCCAGTTGATGGTTCCCTGCAGTGTGTGTGTGTGGGGGGGTCTCCTGTAGTTGGTAATGTCTTTCAAACCATTCCAGACTGATGATGGGTCATTGGCAGAAAACCAACTTTTCAGAGTAGCACCTTTTTGCCACTCTGGTCTCCTTTGTGAGTGTATTTCTGACTTTGTTATACCGGATCCTATCTCCACTCGTGTAGGCTTCCTCTTTGGCCTGATAAAGCTGCCTGAATTTTTCTGTGAACCAGGGCTTATTGTTGTTGAAGGTACAGAAAGTTTTGGTGGGCATCATGTCCTCACAAAAGCTGATGTAAGATGTCACAATGTCAGTAAGTTTGTCCAGGTCTGTAGATGCAGCCTCAAAACAACTCTGGTCAGTGCAGTCAAGGCAGGCCTGGAGCTCCAGTGTTGACTCATTGGTCCATTTCCTCTCAGTTTTAGCCACAGGCTTTGCAGATTGTAGTTTCTGCCTGTAGGTTGGGAGAAGAGGAATCAGACAGTGATCAGAGAGTCCGAGGGCTGCACGAGGGACACAGCGATAGGCGTCCTTTAATATTGTGTAGCAATGATGCAGATTGTTTTTGTCTCTGGTGGGACATGCAACTTGCTGTCTGTATTTTGGCAGTCCGTGGCCGAGGCTTGCTCTGTTAAAATCCCCAAGGATAATGATTATGGAGTCTGGATATTTGCAATCAGTGTTTGTAATTTCATCAGCCAGGTGTTTTAAGGTGCTGGCTCGGAAGAGTGAGGTAATTGGCCTGATGCAGTTGGGGAGAAAAACGGGGGAAAATTCCAAGAAGAAAAAATAGCTGTTTTTGAACTTGCGTGATGCCCAGATTTATTTTTTTCCAAAATATTACAGACTCTTCTTTTCCAATTTATCTTTAGGGGGGAAAAGTCGTTTTGGGTCCCATGGTGTCACGTGACCTGCAGTTCTAAGCTCTGCCAATGAGCCCATACCAGCTGTATGTGCTATGGCTGTTTCTGGGATCCTGGTTTTGAAGCCAGAATCTTGCAATTGCCATCACTCCCATCTTGCTCCCATTTCAGTGAAATTGCAACCAGACATTGGGCAGTAGAGATGGGATGTGGAGCAGTACACCCACCCATATTCATTGTGCAGATGTCCCTCTTGTTGAGGGGTATGTGCTCAGTGACTGACCAGCTACTACTGCCAACATAACTGTCAAATCAACACATCCGCTGTTACAGAAATGATATTTGGAATACCATCAAGAAACTTTAATAAATGTTATCTGAAAAATAAGTGACCTCTTCAGTCTGACTGCAGGTATTCCCACCCTTATTAACAATACAGTACAATACAGTTGCCTAACGACCGAAACCAACGATCAGTTTCATATACAAATATGGGTGTGACCATTAACAAGAGTGAAAATGGCCGTGTGTACTATTCACAGAGGATTGGGGAATAGTTGCAATCACAGCATTGTAAGATGGTGACAGATGTACTCTTAGACCCCCCCCCCCCCCCCCGGTGTTCAGGAACGGTCGTTCTCTCTTCACATAGATGGCCTCTTTGACTCCCCGTTCAAACCAGCGTTCCTCCCTGTCACAGATGTGCACATCCTCATCCTTGAAAGAGTGGCCACTGATCTGTAGATGGTGTAGACTGTGGAGTCCTGGTGTGTAGATGGTGTAGACTGTGGAGTCCTGGTCTGTAGATGGTGTAGACTGTGGAGTCCTGGCCTGTAGATGGTGTAGACTGGAGTCCTGGCCTGACGTGTTAGCTCTCCTGTGTTGTGCCTTCCTCTTGGCCAGCGTATGTTTAGTTTCCCCGATGTACAAGTCACAGCAATCCTTCTGGCACTTCACAGTGTACACTGTATTGCTCTCTTTGTGCCGGGGACCCGATCCTTGGGGTGGACCAACTTCTGGTGCAGCATGTTTTGGGGTTTGAAAGCAACCGAGACGCGATGTTTTGAAAATATGTGTCTCAGCTTTTCTGACACTCCCGCCACATACAGAATCACCACCGTCGCTGCTTAACATCGGGCGTGGCTAAACATCGGGACACAAAAGAGCCACGCATATCAATACCTCTGATAATGACGGGCGTTGCTAAACATCGGAACACAAAGAGCCATGGACATCAATAGCTCTGATAACGACTCCAGAGAGGATAAATATCTGAGTCTCATCACCAGCCAGTCAGACTAGCTTGGTCTAGTCAGAAAGGCACGAACTGAGGAAGCCTCTTGGATGAGAGGCGAAACGTCTTCACGGATATATACCAAGTCCAGTTGCACTTGATTCAATTCCTTTGGATAACCATGACCTGGATGAATGAGAACATTCACAGACAGAATCACCACTGGTTTACGCTTAGACAACTGTTCTTCTCTCTTCGATTGGCTGGTGCACTGTTTGGGCGTCTTCCTGGCTTTGACAAACACCCAGTTAGGATAACCACACTTAACCAGGGCCTTTTTAATGTGGGATTTCTCCCCTTCCCCGGCCGCTGTGTCAGTGGGGACGTTGTCAGCTCAGTGGTCCAGCGTCCTGATGGCTTCTAGTTTGTGCTCCAGTGGATGATGAGAGTCAAACCTTAAATCCTGATCAGTATGTGTTGGTTTACAGTAAACACCAACAATCACATCCAATGATGTCACTTAGATGATGATGAAACGTATCTGTCAATAAACATTGTGTCCAGAAGAACTGATTCAACCTTCTTTGATTTTCTTACCTGGATTATTGAGCAGCATCAAGACAGGTTAAAATGATGATTTCACCAAATCCATAAACTGGTATTTTTGTCTTTGTGTGTACATGGCAGTGTGTATGCCATGTATCTTTGTGTTCTTCATCATAATTGCTTCCCTTTGTACCCAGTGGTTAACACTGTTGCCTCACAGCAAGAAGGTCCTGGGTTCGAACCCCAGGTTGTCCCAGGTCCCTTCTGTATGGAGTTTGCATGTTCTCCCCGTGTCTGCATGGGTTTCCTCCGGGTGCTCCGGTTTCCTCCCACTGTAAAAAAAGACATGTATGTTAGGGTTAATACTCCTGCCTGTGCCCCTGAGCAAGGCAGTGGAAAGAAGAACTGGAGTTGGTCCCCGGGTGCTGCAGCTGCCCACTGCTCCTAACACACTCACTGTAAGAATACAATTCGTTGTAAGAATACAATGACAGAATAAAGTGGCTCTTTCTTTCTTTCTTTCTTTCTTTCTTTCTTTCTTTCTTTCTTTCTTTCTTTCTTTCTTTCTTTCTTTCACCCAGCAGTATGGCTAATGATGACCAGATAGCAACGATAGGAGCTGTTCTTGTCGACCCTGGGCAAGACCTTGCTCGGCGTTTCAGAGCCTTATTCACTCTGAGGAACGTGGGAGGTAATACACTTCACAACTCAACATCTTCTACCACTTCGATTTTTTTGAAAAGCCTTTTTCGTACTCCTAGGAAGTTGGTTCGAGAATGCTTCTCTTGGTATGTGTCTTCTAGGGATGGTCGTCTTTGCAAATTGCGAATGAAATTTTTTTTTTGACATCTGCAAAGATGACTGTGATATTGGCAAATAAAAACAAAGAAAAATTTGGCCTAAGAGAGAAACGGTAATAACTCAGTGACACCTTGCTTGACTGTTACTGCCCATCACGGTCTGGTTCAGAGCAGCAATAAAACGGGATAGGAAGAAGTCAAGACAGTTTTATTTGTATAGCCCAATATCACAAATTACAAATGTGCCTCAGTGGGCTTTACAGCAACACAAAACCCTGTACTTAGACCCTCACATCGGATAAGGAACAACCCCCTAAAAAAACTTTAACAGGCAGAAAAAAACAGGAAGGAACCTCAGGGAGAGCAACAGAGGAGGATCTCTCCCAAGACGCACAATGTGCAGTGATGTTGTATCTAAACAATTTACACAATACAACTTTGAAAGAGGATAACAGTGAATATATGAAGCATATGAGGAGGATGTCAAGCAGTTTCCAGATGCCACCGGAACAGCCCAGGACCAGAGCCATGTGACCAGCATCACCATGTAGACCAGACAGGAGGACAGACTACACATGCACACAGGGAGACTCGCATCACACCATTCACATATGCGGGAAAGAGACAAGGAAAAAGAGTCACACACTGTTGTGAGAGAAGGATATAACATTGACACAGGATAACAACATTATATGGATTTATAAGATATATTAAAAACCAGACGGTAGCGAACAGTAAGGACAGCAGAAGAAAAAAAAACGTTGGTGCTCCCCTGCCCACCCTGCAGGACTTGTACACCTCTAGAGCCTGGAAAAGGTCAGGCAGAATCAGCCCAGACCCCTCCACACCCAGGACACAGTCTGAACTCTTATCCTCTGGCAAGCACTACAGAGCAGTGGGAGCCAAAACCACCAGACACAGGAACATTTTTCCCCACAGGTCGTCTCTCATCAGTACTTCACAGTTTGGTGCAGGAATAGACACTTATGTAAATATGCCACTTTGCAACCCTCACCTATGGTCATGAACTTTGGGGAGTGACCTAAAGGGTGAGATCACGGATACAGGCGGCTGAAATGAGTTTCCTCCATAGGGTGTCTGGGCTCAGCCTTAGAGATAGAGTGAGGAGCTTGGACATCCAGAGGGAGCTTGGAGTACAGCCACTGCTCCTTCGCATCGAAAGGAACCAGTTGAGGTAGTTCGGGCATCTGATTAGGATGCCTTCTGGGTGCCTTCCTTTGAAGGTTTTCTGGGCACATCCAACTGGGAGGAGACCCCGGGGTAGACCCAGAACTCGCTGGAGGGACTACATGTCCAATTTAACCTGGGAACGCCTTGGGATCCCCCAGGAGGAGCTGGAGGGCGTTGCTGGGGAGAGGGACATCTGGAGTGCCCTACTTGGCTTGCTGCCACCACGACCCAACCCCGGAGAAGTGGCTGAAGAAGAATGAATGAATGAATGAATGAATGAATGAATGAATGAATGAATGAATGAATGAATGAATGACACTTTGTAAAAGCCCCCTCTGGTCGAGATGTCGCACCTACATATCTATGATGTGCACTACATCCTTAAAGTTTGAAAGGAATCAGCCGATGAGGAGCACTACAGTCAGAAGTCAAATATCTGCCAATTCAGTCTCATGGATAGCTACAATCATTCACTTATGGACATGCATTGGATGTTAAAAAATCATCTAGTCATGAAAAAAAAATTGTTAAAAGATCTTCATGCTGGCTATATTTATTTTTTGCCATTTTGAATTTTCTCCAAAAAACGTTTTTCATTGCTTCACTGACAAATTTGACCCAATTTTCACCAAAATAAGCTTCTCTTTTGTTTTGTTTTTTGATGTTACACACAATTTGGCTACTACTAGTACTTTCGGCTGCTCCCGTTAGGGGGCGCCACAGCAGGTCATCCTTTTCCATCTCTTTCTGTCCTCTGCATCTTCCTCTGTCACACCAGCCACCTGCATGTCCTCCCTCACCACATCCGTAAACCTCCTCTTTGGCCTTCCTCTTCTCCTCTTCCCTGGCAGCTCCATATTCTGCATCCTTCTCCCAATATACCCAGCATCTCTCCTCCACATATGTCCAAACCATCTCAATCTTGTCTCTCTTGCTTTGTCTCCAAACTGTCCAACCTGAGCTGTGCCTCTAATATACTCATTCCTAATCCTGTTCTTCTTCATCACTCCCAGTGAAAATCTTATCATCTTCAACTCTGCCACCTCCAGCTCCACCTCCTGTCTTTTCATCAGTGCCACTGTCTCCAAACCTTACAACAAAGCTGGTCTCACTACCATCTTGTAAACCTTCCCTTTAACTCTTGCTGGTACCCTTCTGTCACAAATCACTCCTGACACTCTTCTCCACCCTGCCTGCACTCTCTTCTGCACTCCCCGTTACTTTGGACAGTTGACCCCAAGTATTTAAACTCATTTGCCTTCATCACCTCTACTCCTTGCATCCTGACCATTCCACTGTCCTCCCTCTCGTTCCCGCATAGGTATTTCATCTTGCTCCTACTGACTTTCATTCCTCTTCACTGCAGTGCATACCTCCACCTCTCCAGGCTCTCCTCAACCTGTTCCCTGCTCTCACTTGAAATATCAGTGTTAGTGGGACTGATGTGAAGTTAAAGGTGTGTTTTCACTTGAATCCTGACCGATATCAAGTTCCAGTAGAAAGGTAGCTGACGCTGGTTGTGTTTTGATATGTACTACTTTTTATTGCCCTCAGGAGATATAATGTGCTGCCGCCACTAGATAGAGAGCTGAGGACTGCTGGACCAGCTGCTGTTTGGACCAGCACCATTCAGCACCCTGCAAACATGTTGTTACTTTCAGGAAGGGGAAATATTACATGTGGCGCCTTTTAAAACAAGTTTAAAATCAGTTTAAACTTAGTTAATGGGCGGCATGGTGGCCCAGTGGTTAGCGCTGTCACCTCACAGCAAGAAGGTCCTGGGTTCGAACCCTAGGATTGTCCCCTTGGGGGTCATCCCAGGTCGTCCTCTGTGTGGAGTTTGCTTGTTCTCCCTGACAGGAGGACCTGCAGGTGGTCCCCAGGCGCTGCACGGCGGCTGCCTTCCTGAGGAAGTTGTGTGGCTGTACAAGAAGTAGTTCAGAGTTTTGATGTAAAAGTGCTGAAAATGTCAGTTTTTCCCTTTATGAACAATTAAAACTTGCTGCACGGGGAAATATGTTAAAATACTGATGTGTTGCATCGCATGTGACTTATTCTGACCTTTGACCTTTGGCAGGTGCTGCAGCCATAGAGTGGATTAGCAAAGCGTTCAGTGATGAGTCAGTCCTGCTGAAGCATGAGCTGGCCTACTGCCTGGGACAGATGCAGGACAAACAGGCCATACCCACCCTGACCACTGTACTGCAGGACACACAGCAGGAAGCCATGGTCCGACATGAAGCAGGTATATACTACCACATACACCACTTACACCACATACACCACCACATACACCACTTTTACCACATACACCACCTACTGCCTGGGACAGATGCGGGACAAACAGGCCATACCCACCCTGACCACTGTACTGCAGGACACACAGCAGGAAGCCATGGTCCGACATGAAGCAAGTATACACAACCACATACACCGCCACATACACAACCACATACACCACTTACAACCACATACACCCACATACACCACTTACACCCACATACACCACCATATACACCACATCCACCACATACAACCACAAATACCACATACACCACATACACAACCATATACACCACATACACCACATTTTGAGGTTACATATGTTTCTACCTGTCTTCCATCTCCCTGGTTTCAGTATGGGTCGATGGACAGGTATGTGTTGCTGTGTGGGCGGTGGCCATTACAGGAATGTGGGTGATGTCAGATGACTCGGGCCATAACAAGTAAACTGCCATTCCACAGTACAGCAGCTAACATCACAGTACAGTTGTGGGGTATAAGATCCAGCTTCAGTCCTGTCCACAGTAAACACCTGAAGACATCTGTAGTTGGCTGAGAAAAATCAGCACTGAACAACTGATGAACAATTGAACAATTAGATGAAGGTTTTCTGTTCTGATGAATCCCAGTTCCCCCTGCACCTCCATGATGGTAGACTCCATGCCGGCAGACTCCATGATGGTAGACTCCATGCTGGCAAACTCAATCATGGTAGACTCCATGCCGGCAGACTCCATGATGGTAGACTCCATGCTGGCAGACTCAATCATGGCAGACTCCATTATGGTAGTCTCCATGATGGCAGACTCCATGATGGTAGACTGGATGATGGCAGACCCCATGATGGTAGACTCCATGATGGTAGTCTCCATGATGGCAGACACCATGATGGCAGACTCCATGCCCGCAGACTCCATGATGGTAGACTCCATGCTGGTGGTCTCCATGATGGCAGACTCCATGATGGTAGACTCCATGATGGCAGGCTCGGGGTGTGGCTTAAACAACATGAGGCAATGGACCCGTGCATGGTTACACCTCCACAGGCCAGTAGTGGGAATTGTAATGGTTTGAGGCAGCATTTAGCTGTCTCGTCACACACTAGTGCATGAATACTTGCAGATCAATGCCTTCATGCCAGAGCATACATTAAGGTTTATGGTCATCATGTACCCCCAACAGGATAGCGATTTCAACAATATAATGCTTCCTTTCTTTGTGGAAGAATCCTCCTGGAATGGTTCACGGAGCATTCAGATGAAATGATGTTTATGACACATAACATATGTTAATAATAAACATATCCCAGATATTAATCCAGCTGCACACATCTGGGATGAACTTGAATGCAAGATTAATTGAGGGAGCATCCACCCATCAACCTTGAGCATCTACATGAAGAAACTGCATGGTCTGTTTTAACACCAGGACAATACTGCACCCTGGTTTAGACACTGCCACAACTATTATTATTATTATTATTATTATTATTCCTTTCACGTTTCCTGTTTTACATCCTGTAAAGCCGGGTCCAAACTATGGACCTGAGGCACTATAGGGCAGATGTCACTTGATTGACAGTACTCATCGTAATATGTGGGCTGTTCCGAGTAAGGCGATCTTCTGAACTACACTGATGTTGATGTTTCCTGGGATACGGTTGGTGAACTTTTCCATTCCCTTCTTCATGAGTCCTAGAGCTCCGATGACCACTGGTGTTGTTTCGGTCTTCATCCCCCACATCCTGTTGATTTCAATCTCCAGGTCTTTGTACTTGGTCAGCTTCTCTGTGACTGTCGCTGAGGTGTGTTTTCGGATGGTGTTGCCATGTCAATGAGCATACACCTCTTTTGCTTCCTGTCCTTGATAACGATGTCGGGCTTGTTGGCTTTTATCTCTCTGTCAGTGTGGATGGGCATGTCCCAGGGGATGGTGACGTCATTGTTTTCAGTGACCGTTTTTTGCTGCTCTTTGTACCACTTCTCAGTCGTCTTGATCTTGTAACTCCTGCAGATCTTCCAGTGCAGGTATGCTGCTGCCTTGTTGTACCTGTACATGTACTCGGTCTTTGCCAGTTCCGGGCAGCCCGAGACAATGTGGTCGATGGTTTCTTCGTACATTCCACAGATTCTGCATTTTGGGTCTTTTCCATCTTTGATGATGCGATGGTGATAGGATCTGGTTGCCAGGCTCTGGTCTTGTGCAGTGATTATCAGGCCCTCCGTCTCTGCTTTCAGCCCAGTGCTCCTCAGCCACTGGTGTGTCTTTTGTTGGGCCACGTTTGCATCTTTCATTCTTTTTGGGTACTTCCCGTGTATTGCTTTGTCCTCCCAGGTTTTTTGCAGTTGTCGCTGGCCATGGTGTTTTGCCTTCTGCTTCACTCATTTGGCATAGACGGTAGTGTCCTCATTTTCTGTTGGTGGGGTTTCTGGGACATCAAGCTCTTTCTTGAATTGCGCAGCTTCTTTATTGATGGAGTATATCTGATGTTTTACTATTCGGAGGAGTGGGTCATCTGTTTTTGTCAGGTAGGCATCCAGCCCGATAGTGGTAGTCTTGATGGTCAGTTTGAGTTGGACTAGGCCTCATCCTCCTGAAGCTCTTGGTAGGTACAGCCGGTCAACATCTGCTTTCATGTGGTGCGTCTTCTCCATGGTCAGCATCTTTCTTGTCTTGGTGTCTAGTCTCTTGATGTCGTTCAGTTTCCAGTTGATGATGTTGAAGCTGTATGTCACTACAGGTATCGCTAGGCTGTTGATAGCATCAATTCTGTTAGCTGCATTGAGTTTGCTCTTCAGTACCATACACACTCTCCTGTGGTACTCTTTCTAGATCTTCTCCTTCATGGTTGAGTGTTGTATGCCATCTCTTTTGTTCACGCCTAGGTACTTGTATGTGCTATCTTGGTCTAGCTCTTTGATTACGGTGTCAGTGTCAAGGTCTAAGTCTGCAGTCTTGGTAAGTCTTCCTTTCTTGAAAGTGGCTTTGGCACACTTGTCAATTCCGAATTCCATCTTGATGTCGTCGCTGAAGGTCTTGATGATAGTGAATAGACCCTTCTGCTGGTTGTCATCCTTGCGAAACATCTTGAGGTTGTCAATGTAGAACAGGTGGGTCAGTTTGCCATTCTGTGATTTGTACCTATAGCTGCTATTGTTCAGTAGATTGCTGAGTGGCGCTAGTGCAAGGCAAAAGAGCAGTGGTGATAGTGAGTCCCTTTGGAAGATTCCGCTTCTGATGTTGATCAGTCTCGATGTTAAAGACCCCTCTGCATGATGGAGATTCAGGGTGGTCTTCCAGGTCTTCATGCTCTCCGTGATGAACTTGACAGTTGTTGGGCAGACTCTGTAGATCTTGTGGCTCTTCTCTTTCCAGGAGTGTGGCATGCTGTCAAATGCCTTACTGTAGTCAATCCATGCTGACTACTTTTTCTTCGATTTGACCTCTTGCAATATGGCTTTATTGATGAGTGTAGCTGGTCCGTGCATCCATAGCTACCTTTCTTAGATCCCTTCTGTTCTGCTGGTAACAAGGTGTTTTTGTCGAGGAAGCTATAGGTTCTCTCTGTGATGATGGAGGTGATGATCTTGTACATTGTTGGTAGGCAGGTGATGGGTCTGTAATTCTTTGGGTTCTGTGTCTCCTCTGTCTTCGGGAGCATTTCTTTGGATTCTTGATGATATCATTGTAAGCCCATGCGAGGTCTTCGTGGATGCAATTCTGTCTATCCCTGGTGCCTTCCAGTTGTTGGTCTTGTTGATGGCAGCAGTGGTCTCAGTGGTGTTGATTTCTGACCATTGTTGGTGCTGTATTTGTTTGTATTGATCCTGTTGTTGCTGGATCCATATAGCTCCCTCATTGTGTCTTTTGTTGTTCTCCCAGATCTTACTCCAGAACTCCTCGACTTCTTTGATTGTAGGTGGTTCCTTGACGTCTATCTTCTTCTTGCTCAGCTCATGATAGAATTTTTTGGCATCTTCTTTGATGATCTTATTTTGCCAGAAGAACTTGCTCCTCTTGTCGAATCTCCTGAGTCTCTGTGCCTTTGCTTGAATCTGTTGTTTTAGCATCTCTTTGACTATTGGTCTATCATTCTTCTGTTTGATGTTGAGCTTTTGTTCCAGTTGTTTCCTTTTTCTCTCTTTGATGTTGGAGTTCTTCTCGACTTCACTCAGGAGTGATAGTTGTCTCCGCAGTTTCCTAATCTCCTCAATTTTCTCCTTCCAAACTGGTTGTTTTCTCTTCTGTTTCTGTTGTTGTCTTGGTCTTTTTCCTGCTGTGTCTGCTATGGCTGAAGCGGCCGCATATATGAGCTGGTTGATTTCTGTTTGGTTCAAAGGTCTTGTCATCTCACCCTTGATGTTTTGGATGGCTTCGTTGGCGAGTCTGATAGCTTCTTTGGAGTGGTGGGCTTTCTTGATCTTTGGGATTATTAGTCGTTCTTCAATAGGAATTTCTTTTAGGGTTTCCCATCTCTGCCGGATACTTACTGTCATCTCTGCTTCTTTCTCGTTGTATTTTTCCTGTACTGCTTCTACTTGGTGTTGTACTTCTGGGGGGGGGTCTGTGATGGTGGTTTCTGCTTGTTCTTCTTCCTCTTCACCAGTTGCTGCTGTCTCGTCTGGTTTTTTGATATTTAGCTCCTCGGTGCTCGTGTTGGAGATGCTCTCTCTGATTTTTTTTTCTCGTATGTTTTCGAGTTCCAGGTCTGTTAGTCTTTGGTTTTTAATGATGTCGCGCCTGACATTGGAGAGTTTATTATTATTATTATTGTTATTAATGTTGTTGCATTGATATTATTATATTATTTATTATTATTAGTATTGTTATTGTTATATCATTATTATTATTATTATTATTATTATTATTATTATTATTATATTAGGACCAAGGTGGATTCCAAGGCAGTACTGAACAGGGCTTTCTATTTTCCTGGTCTCTCTCACACACACGAACATATCGAGGGTTGGGGTGTAATAGAGTAGTAAAGTAGTGGCATTATGAAATGAAACATCTGTACTCAGCCCGTGTCACATTTCAGAACATCAGTATTGTGATTATAGATACTCTTTAAAGGAGCTATAGGTGGCCGCCAATTTTTGGCAACATTTTAAATTTCTTATTGTATCTCGACAGTAATCGATAGTACTCAAAAGACATTTGACACCGAAATGAAAAAAACTCCCTCATTCCTGTAGGGGGCAGGAGTTAAAACAACGACATCCAATCAAATGAACGACCAAGTCAAATGATTGGAATGAGCGAGCTGTCTATCAAATCCTTAGTGACACACGCGTTTGTTATGCGCATAACAGTTGTGCGTACACAAAGGTCAGTTGCTAACACATAGCTGCCTGCTAGCTACCTAGCGAGCCAGTCCTGATTGCTACAACAATGGAGCCGGATCCTGAGGAATTCAGCAAATAACATGCTAGCTAGCTAGCTAGCTGTGAGTGCTAACAGTAGACATGTTCATTGTTTATGTTCATCATAATAATAAAGTTAGTTTTCTCTTGTGTGTGTGACATCATTCGGTACAGCTAATTCGGCTCCACTCAGAATGATGCTTTTCTCAGGTGAAATGCTTTCGCTTCAATCAGAATACTGAAATTCAATTATTGAGATTATTATTGCGATTATTGAAATTATCTGCATATCGAGAAGTAAGCACGCAGAAACACCACATACAAGGGCATCGGGGTGGCGTAGCAGTCTATTCCATCCAACACGGGGATCGTCGGTTTGAATTCCCGTGTTACTTCCAGCTTGGTCTAGCATCCCTGCAGACATAATTGGCCTGTCTGCGGGTGGGAAGCCGGATGTGATCCTGGTCGCTGCACTAGTGCCTCCTCTGGTCGGTTGGAGCACCTGTTCAGGGAGGAGGGGGAACTTGGGGGAATAGCGTGATTGTCCCACGCGCTACATCCCCCTGGCAAAACTCCTCACTGTCAGGTGAAAAGAAGCAGCTGGTTACTCCACATGTATGGGAGGAGACATGTGGTAGTCTGCAGCCCTCCTTGGATCGGCAGAGGGGGTGGAGCAGCAACCAGGACGGCTTGGAAGAGTGGGGTAATTGGCCGGATACAATTGGGGTGGGGGGTGGGGGGGTGTTCGTATAATGAGCGGTGTCTAAATGACAGATGCATCTTTGTTATCAGAGTTTCACCCTCAGTCTCTCCTCACCAGCAGGACAGAGAAGCAACAGTGACTTGTTTTTGCATCTCCAGGGGAGGCTCTGGGAGCCATCGGTGATGCTGTGGTGCTGGAGCTGCTGAAACAGTACAGTCAGGACCCCGTCATAGAGGTAGGACCCTCATACCTGACTCATAACCAGCCAACTACTGCCACCAGAAACTGAAATGGAATGAAAGTAATTTCAGTTTAAAGCTGAGAAGGAATTATTTTGTTGAGAAATTGAATTTGAATCCTGTAACATGAATTGCATTTCATAGTTTTATTTAGTTTTAATCATGGTTTACTTTAAATTAATGGTTTATTTCAACCCGCTCCAGGTGGCGGAGACTTGCCAGCTGGCTGTTTGTCGCATACAGTGGCTGCAGGGCGGTGGCGAGCAGCAGAACGAGGGTGGAGCTACAGACAAGAGCTCCTACTTTTCTATCGATCCCGCTCCACCTGCAAACAGCAAGAGCCTCTCAGAACTACGGGCCATTCTGCTGGATGAAAGCCTGCCGATGTTTGAGCGTTACAGAGCCATGTTTGCTCTGCGTAATCTGGGCACTGAGGATGCTGTGCTGGCGCTGGGGGAGGGTAAGATAGAACACTTGTGTGTTTTATGTGTGTGTCCACCTCCATCCAGTAAAACACCACCATCACCACACTGGCTGTATGTACCCACAGTTAATCATTCAGTTCCTTCACTTTCTCTTACAAATAAGAATCTCCCCCAGGGAGTCTGTCCTCACCTGGGCTACCTTGAAAGGCTTCCCTATCAGTCTGGTAGCCTTCCTCACTGTTGGTGGCCAACAGCAGTCCTGAGGTAGCCACCATTATGGCCACTGTCCTCTGTGGATAAAGAGGAAAAGGGGCATGTGTTCAATGTAGTGCTTGCATTTATGATTGAATTTTGACAATTGTTTTTTTTTGGGGGGGGGGGGGTTTCCCCCCAATTGTATCTGGCCAGTTACCCCAACCTTATCCGATGTGAGGGTCTAAGGACAGGATGTTGTGATGCTGTAAAGCCCACTGAGGCACATTTGTAATTTGTGATATTGGGCTATACCAGCGGTCGGGAACCTATGGCTCGCGAGCCATATATGGCTCTTCCGGTGACGGCATATGGCTCCCAGACAATTTTGAGTTGAAAATTATTTTTTTTTCAAAAAAATCAGTTTGGAACTGATTTTAAAATACTTGTGATATTTCTTAATAATACTGTGTCATTTTAAAGTAAACAGAAATTAGTTTTGAAGATAAATTTCACGGGTCACGGGTCACCCGTGGGTCGGGTCGGGAACCAATGGCTCGCGAGCATGTCCAGGTCATTGTAAAGGTGAAGAAATCAATTTTATCAGATAGCCAACTAGTTTATCCGCTTCAACCCTTGTAACGGAAAAGATGGCGAAAAGAAAAAAAGATGATGATTACCGTGCATTCCAGGCTGCGTGGACAGAGGAATTTGCATTTGTGGAGAGAGCAGGATCTGCGGTATGTCTAATATGCAATGATAAAATTGCATCGATGAAACGGTCAAATATAAAGTGGCACTTCGATACGCACCATGCTTCATTTGCATCGAAATATCCAGCGGGGGACAGCAGGAAAAGGGCATGCGAGGAGCTACAGCGGAGAGTGCAGACGAGTCAGCAGCAACTACGTGTGTGGACCAAGTAAGGTGACGGGAATTCCGCTAGCTTTGCGGGGGCTTTGGCAATAGTAAGGAATGGAAAGTCATTCACAGATGGCGAGTATGCCAAAACATTCATGCTTGATGTGGCCAATGAACTGTTTGATGACTTCCCAAATAAAGACAAGATAATCAAACGAATAAAAGACATGCCCCTGTCAGCAAGAACTGTGCACGATCGTAGCATCATGATGGCAAATCAAGTTGAGGAAACACAAATTAAGGACATAAACGCCGGGACATACTTTTCTCTCGCGTTAGATGAGTCAACAGACGTTAGCCATCTATCTCAGTGCAGTATCATTGCCAGGTATGCTGCAGGTGACACACTGCGTGAGGAAAGCTTGGCTGTTTTGCCAATGAAAGGGACAACAAGAGGAGAGGATTTATTCATGTCTTTCATGGAGTTTGCTAAAGAAAAAAAACTACCGATGGATAAACTTATTTCTGTCTGTACTGATGGTGCACCCTGTATGTTGGGGAAGAACAAAGGATTTGTAGCGCTTCTCCGTGAACATGAAAAGAGAGCCATCCTAAGTTTTCATTGCATCCTGCACCAGGAGGCGCTTTGCGCTCAGACGTGTGGCCAGGAGCTTGGCGAGGTGATGTCTCTGGTCATTCGAGTGGTCAACTTTATTGTTGCCCGAGCTTTAAATGATCGCCAGTTTAAAGCTCTGTTAGAAGAAGTTGGGAATCATTATCCCGGTCTGCTTTTACACAGCAACGTGCGTTGGTTGTCAAGGGGGAAGGTGCTCAGCCGTTTTGCAGCTTGCCTGAGTGAAATCCGGACTTTTCTTGAAATGAAAGGCGTCAAGCATCCTGAGCTAGACAACACTGACTGGCTCCTGCAGTTTCACTATCTCGTGGACATAACTGGCCATCTGAACCAGCTCAATGTGAAAATGCAAGGTATTGGAAATACAATCTCATCCCTTCAACAAGCAGTGTTTGCATTTGAAAGCAAGCTGGAAGTCTTTCTCAGGGACATTGAAACAGGTCGTCTTCTGCACTTTGAAAGACTGCAACAATTTAGAGATGCATGCTTAGCAAGTGACTCCACTCAACATCTGGATCTCCAGCAGCCAGCTGGCTTTACGTTCAGTCTCCTGCAGTCATTCAAAGCACGTTTTGGAGAATTTCGTGCGCGCACTGGTCTTTTCAAGTTCATCACTCATCCACATGAGTGTGCAGTGGACAAAATCGACCTGACATGCATCCCCGGGGTCTCTATCGGAGACTTTGAGCTGGAAGTTGCTGACCTGAAGGCATCAGACATGTGGATGAGTAAGTTCAAGTCACTTAATGGAGAGTTGGAAAGTCTTGCGCGACAGCGAGCAGAGCTGGCGAGGGAACACAAGTGGACAGAAATTAAAAATCTTCAACCTGAAGACCAGCTGATTCTTAAAACTTGGAACGAGCTTCCTGTGACATACCACACAATGCAGCGTGTGAGTATTGCCGTATTGACCATGTTTGGCTCTACATATGCATGTGAACAGTCTTTCTCGCATATGAGGAACATTAAGACCAACCTACGCTCACGTTTAACTGATGGAAGCCTCAACGCCTGCATGAAGCTCAACCTCACCACGTATGAACCAGACTACAAGGCCATCAGCAAAACCATGCAGCACCAGAAGTCGCATTAAAAGTAAGACATATTTAATTTATTATACGTTAAAAATACTATATGGCTCTCAATGAAATATATTTAGAAATATTTGGCTTTTATGGCTCTCCCAGTCAAAAAGGTTCCCGACCCCTGGGCTATACAAATAAAACTGACTTGACTTGACTCTTCCGAGCCATCCTGGTCTCTGCTCCACCCCTTCTGCTGATCCGGGAAGGGCTGCAGACTACCACATGCCTCCTCCCATACATGTGGAGTCACCAGCCGCTTCTTTTCACCTGACAGTGAGGGGTTTCACCAGGGGGACGTAGCGCGTGGGAGGATCACGCTGTTCCCCCTCCCCCCTGAACAGGTACCCTGACTGACCAGAGCGATCAGGACACATACCCACATCCGGCTTCCCACCCGCAGACACGGCCGATTGTGTCTGTAGGAACGCCCAACCAAGCCGGAGGTAACATGGGCATTCGAACTGGCGATCCCCATTTTGGTAGGCAACGGACTGACAATTGACCTTTCGCAAAGTACCGCCCAGAATGGTGCTTGTCCAATCCTACCTTAGCAACCGTTTCTATGTGAGGGAGGTCCGTCAAGCTTTCAAACAGACAACAAAATGCTGAAACGGTGTGCCTATGGGATCTGCAGATTGGATACTAGATATGTGAAGTTTGGAGGGGTGTAATTTTCTTTCCCTTCTCGAAACCCAGAAGGCAAGAAGCGCAATGTCGGCAATGGATTTGGCAGTATAGCAGACCCCATGGCCAGCTTAATCCACCCAAAATCAACAAAACTACCTGTCTGCTCCAAGCTAAGCTTGCTACTAGCTATTATTGATAGCTAATATAGCTAACGTATTATTACTGTTACTTTTACCCACACAATGATTATTACCATTATCAGCATATCAACAACGTGTTACTGACTAACAAAATAACATTATTAATGTACCTGATGAATGTAACCAGCTTAGTCTGTGGCCAGAGATACCTCATTTAATGATAGCTAATGCTAGCTCGCTAACATAACTCTGTTATGCTAGTCACAGGTTAGCCAGGCTCCACCTTTCACTTCAGAGCAGAAAGACCCGCGGGGAGGGTTGGCTGGGATGGTCTCTGGCCAGTCTGGCCTCCCCATATCCGGCCTGTTTTAAATGTGTCTCCCCCTCTGGGAGCTCCAGGTGGGGACCGGCTGTTTGGAAAAGTAATCCGCCCGCGGAGGCATCTTGTTTGCCTTATTTTGTTGAAAATACCGGTTCTGGTCCGAAGGTAAAAAAAAAATCATGGGGCGGTTCCCCCGGCCCCGGGGCATGTCCCTGGCTGCCCTGCGACCCCCAGGAGCCCAAACAGAACCCCCGAAGAAGCCTGGATAAAAGAACGCTATGGGGAACCTTGGCCAAAATCAACACTATAATATGGTGATGTTTACAATGGATTATCAAAAATATACCAATAACAGCTGAAATATGTAACTTACCCTGCAGGGCAAGAGCACAACTGGTCCACAATGTGTTTCAGGATTAGTTGATGGGGTTTCTCATTCTTTGATTGCGACCGGTAAGCTTTACCCTCAATTACAGTTGCCCCCAGCAGCCCAGAGTCCATGCAAGTCAGTTTTACTGTTAATATTCTGAATGTGTCCCTCCTGCATACTGTAACCCCTCCTGCTTTTCACGGGATGATATTAAGGATGAGTTACTCCAAAATACATCACTTGTTTTCTCTGGGAATGTGCTGATTTCTTCCATCATGTTTTGGGGTTTTCTGGCTACTTCCTGGATGGTTCTGAAAAGCTTGATGGGCATAGCAACAGTACCTAAGGGGGGGGAGGGACTTTGTGAAAGGTCAATTGTTTTAACATAACATTGCCCTTATTTTATCCTGTTCCCAAATGTTCACTTCCCATAACATTTTCAACTTGGAAATAGACCCCCCCCCCCAACCTCCCACTGTCTTTCACTGGAACTACAGTTTTCCAGTGAAGCTGCATCATTCATCACCATTAGACAGCCTGAATAATTGACAGCCACAAAAATTTAATGTTCTTATTTTCTCCTCCTGTGCCTCTCTTCCTTCCTTCTTCCCTTCCTTCCTCGCATCCTTCCTTCCAGGTCTTCATTGTTCTAGTGCTCTGTTCCGCCATGAGATTGGATATGTCCTGGGTCAGATGCAGCACCCTGCCTCCATCCCCGCCCTGCAGGCAGCTCTGGAACGTAATGGAGAAGACCCCATGGTACGACACGAGGCGGCGGAGGCTCTGGGGTCAATCGGCAGGGAGGACTGTGTGGCCGTGCTCCAACGCTACCGTGGAGATGGGGAGCGTGTTGTCAAAGAGAGCTGCGAGGTGGCTCTGGACATGTTGGAATACGAGACCAGTGACCAGTTCCAGTATGCTGATGGACTGGTCAGGTTGCAGGGTTAACGGTGGCCGTGAGGTTTTCACATTTTGATGCCTTTGACTCGGTTGTGTTTCAGACAGGAAAACAGCACATCAGCAAAATATTTAGGAGTTAATTTATACATGAGCTGATATGATTGCTTTCACTGGTCTTCATAACGTAAACCAAACCTGTAGCTCGATCAGTAACATGTGAGTCACGTCAGTGTTGGCGTGAATGTTCATTTGTAGAGTTGTGGATGATGGACCAATAAACCAAAATGTGTCCCGTTAAAGGCGCATGAATTGATGCTTCTCTCTTGGGCCCTAGTGCTCAAATTATGTGCAATTTTTTGTTATCTTCCAGTGCTGTGGATATATAATCTAGATCTAGTTTATCTTCTGTCTTGGGGGGGGGGGGGTTCTTCCATAATTCTACCCTTCAAATATTTATCAAAAGTTAGGCATCCCTTACTTGGCCCAGATAGAACCCCGAAAACGCAGTTCTGAGAAAACTGATGGATCAGATTTTGACCACCATTTTTATTATGAAACTCATTTGGGCCATCCTTCCATCCATCCATCCAAACCACTGATCCAGGCCATCACAGGGCCCACACACACACACACACACACACACACACACACACACACACACACACACACACACACACACACACACACACACACACACACACACACACACACACGCCTAGGGACAGTTAATCCATTGGGCCAGTCTAAACTTTATGTTGGGGTACACTAAGTGAGACGCTCTTTCAGATGAGAACAGGTTTTGGTGGCCCAGAGTGAATAAAGGCTTCAAATCCAGTCCTGAACATGACATGAGCTTTATCTGAAGTCGTTTAATTGATCAGCAAACAAACTCGATTTAAGGGGTCATTTTAAAGTGAGCTGCCAAAATCATAACATAAATAGTATTAAAGAGTTGATTTCCGATTTAGTAGAGCACATTCATATTTTTACTAGAATTGTAAAGTGAAAGCGATGGACAGTCAACACATACCCAACAGTCTGACTAGCTGTGAATAAGTAACCAACCTCAGCTTTGTCTTAATGAGCTAACTGCATATATAATGAGCTAACTATATATAAATAGATATAGATATATATCAATACGGATGCAGGAAAAAAAGTTTTAATACATAGCAGTACAAGCCTGTTTTGTGCATGGCGCACTCATCAGCTGCTACTTCTGCGTCTGTGTTGATATTCTGCTCATTAGTAGAGCACTTCTATCAACACCACTGAGTTTCAGAACAAAAACGCTATATATAATGCGCTAACTGCATATATAATGAGCAAACTATACATACATATATATATATATATATATATATATATATATATATATATATATATATATATATATATATATATATATATATATAAATGAGATAACTATATATAAATAGCCAAGAGGGACTGCTGACGATCTGTCAGCTCCTTCACTTCATGGCGAAGAAGACTGATCTGTTCATCTTGACTCTGGTTCTTGTGAACCTGTGCCTAGAGCACAGAGCGTACTTTATCTGAGTCCGCTGAGTCCATGTTATGGCCAGTTCGTACTGTCCGTACTGAACCACAGGCTTGGACTCAAAGCGCAGATTCAGTCTCAGTTAACAAAAATCGGTCCTTTTAATAAGAATGAGGTCGGTACACAGGTGATCAGATAGCAAGGCAACAGTGTCCAAATCGGCAGGCGAAAGGCAAGGTCAAAAAGGCAAAAAACAGGTCAGGAAACTATAAGGCTCAAGAAACTCACACAAGGGGAACATACTGGAACGCTGTCACAAGGAACAAGACGAACTGGCACAGAAGGAAGGGAACAATAAGACTATATACTCTGGAGGAGGGGAGACAATGAGACAGGTGCAACACATTAGGGCAGGGCAGGTAATCACACAGGAGGGAGACACATGAGGGCAGGAAGTAAAGGACCTGAAACGAGGCAAGAGGTGAGTATCAAAATAAAACGCGACAAGGACGCTGAACCACTGAGCTGACAATGTCCCCACCGACACAGCGGCTGGGGAAGGGGAGAAATCCCACATTAAATAGACCCTTGTTAAGTGTGGTTATCTTAACTGGGTGTTTTTCAAAGTTAGAAAGATGTCTAAAACAGCCAATCGAAAAGAAGAGAAGGACAACAGCTGCCTAAGCGTAAACCAGTGGTGATTCCGTATGTGATAGGAGTTTCATAACAGTTGAGATGCGTATTTTCCAAACATCGCGTCTCAGTTGCTTTCAAACCCCAAAACTCGCTGTGCCAGAAATTGGTCCATCCCAAGGTTCATGTCCAGTGCAATATAGTGTACACTGTTAAGTGCCGAGAGGATTGCCATGACTTGTACATCGGGGAAACTAAACAGACGCTGACCAAGAGGATGGCACAACACAGAAGAGCCAACATGTCAGGCCAGGACTCCACAGTCTACACCATCTACAGGCCAGTGGCCGCTCTTTCAGGGATGAGGATGTGCACATCCTTGATAGGGAGGAAAGCTGGTTTGAACAGGGAGTCAAAGAGGTCATCTATGAGAGGGAGTGACTATCCCTGAACCGAGCGTGGGGCCTAATAGTCCATTTGTCGTCACCATCTTACAATGCCGTAATTGCAACCATTCCCAAATCGTCTGTGAATAGTACACATGGCCATTGAAACTAGTTAATGGTCACAGCAATTTGCATTTGAAACACGTCGTTTTGGGTCGATATGCCACTGTATTGTTTATAAGGGTGGGGACACCTGCAGTCAGCTGAGACTGAAGAAGTCACTTAGATGATGATGAAACGTTTCACTCTCAATAAACGTTGTCCAGATGAACTGATTCATCTCAATGTCAAACTCAAAAATATTGTCTCATCTCTATGCAAGCAGGATTTAAAGGCACTCAGTAAACAAATGGTGGGTAGGTATGGTGTCAAGGAGAGAAATGTGGAAGGACAGATGGTGGTGGATTTTGCAAAAAGGATGGAAATGGCTGTGGTGAATACATATTTCAAGAAGAGGGAGGAACACGGGGTGACGTATAAGAGTGGAGGAAAGTGCACACGTGGACTATATTTTATGTAGAAGGTGCAGTCTGGAAGGGATTGGAGGGAGAACGTACCTAGGCAGCACCGGATGGTGGTCTGTAGGATGACTTTGCAGACCAAAAAGAGGAAGAGAGTGAAGGCAGAGCCAAGGATCAAATGGTGGAAGTTGAAGAAGGAAGACTGTTGTGTGGAGTTCAGGCAGGAGGTAAGACAGGCACTGGGTGGTAGTGAAGAGTTGCCAGCTGGCTGGGCAACCACTGTAGAAATAGTGAGGGAGACAGCTAGGAAGGTACTTGGTGTGTCATCAGGACAGAGGTAGGAAGACGAGGAGACTTGGTGGTGGAATGAGGAAGTACAGAAAAGTATACAGAGGAAGAGGTCGGCAAAAAAGTGGGATAGTCAGAGAGATGAAAAAAGTAGACAGGAGTACAAGGAGATACAGCGTAACGTGAACAGAGAGGTGGCAAAGGCAAAGGAAAACATGTATGGTGAGTTGTATGAGAGGTTAGACACTAAGGAAGGAGAAAAGGACCGATTGGCTAGACAGAGGGGCCGAGTTGGAAAGGATGTGCAGCAGGTTAGGGTGATTAAGGATAGAGATGAAAATGTGCTGACAAGCGAGGAGAGTGTGCGGAGAAGGTGGAAGGAGTACTTTGAGGGGCTGATGAATGAGGAAAATGAGAGAGAGAGGGTAGGTTTGGATGATGTGGGGATAGTGAATCAGGAAGTGCAGTGGATTAGCAAGGACGACGTGAGGGCAGCTATGAAGAGGATGAAGAGTGGAAAGGCAGTTGGTCCTGATGACATACATGTGGAGGCATGGAGGTGTTTAGGAGAGATGGCAGTGGGGTTTTTAACTAGATTGTTTAACACAATCTTGGAAAGTGAGAGGATGTCTGAGGAGTGGAGAAGCATACTGGTACAGATTTTCAAGAATAAGGGTGATGTGCAGAACTGTAGCAACTACAGAGGTATAAAGTTGATCAGCCACAGTATGAGATATGGAAAAGAGTAATAGAAGCTATAGGTTAAGAGGAGAGGTGATGATCAGCGAGCAGCAGTATGGTTTCATGCCGCAAAAGAGCACCACAGATGTGATGTTTGCTTTGTGACTGTTGATTGAGAAGTATAGAGAAGGCCAGAAAGAGTTACATTGTGTCTTTGTAGATTTAGAGAAAGCATATGACAGGGTGCCGAGAGAGGAGGTGTGGTATTGTATGAGGAAGTCGGAAGCTGTATGTAGGAGTGGTGCAGGATATGTATGAGGGCAGTGTGACAGTGGTGAGGTGTGCGGTTGGAGTGACAGATGGGTTCAAGGTGGAGGTGGGATTACATCAAGGATCGGCCCTGAGCCCTTTCTTGTTTCCAATGGTGATGGACAGGTTGACGGACGAGATCAGGCAGAAGTCTCCATGGACTATGATGTTTGCCGATGACATTGTGATCTATAGCGACAGTAGGGTGCAGGTTGAGGAGAAACTGGAGAGGTGGAGGTATGCACTGGAGAGAAGAACAATGAAAGTCAGTAGGAGTAAGATGGAATACCTATGTGTGAATGAGAGGGAGGACAGTGGAATGATGAGGATGCAAGGAGTAGAGGTGACAAAGGCGTATGAGTTTAAATACTTGGGATCAACTGTCCAAAGTAATGGGGAGTGCAGAAGAGAGGTGAAGAAGAGGGTGCAGGCAGGGTGGAGTGGGTGGGGAAGAGTGTCAGGAGTGATTTGTGACAGAAGGGTACCAGCAAGAGTTAAAGGGAAGGTTTACAAGATGGTTGTGAGACCAGCTATGTTATATGGTTTGGAGACAGTGGCACTGATGAAAAGACAGGAGGTGGAGCTGGAGGTGGTAGAGTTGAAGATGACAAGATTTTCATTGGGAGTGATGAAGAAGAACAGGATTAGGAACGAGTAAATTAGAAGGACAACTCAGGTTGGACGGTTTGGAGACAAAGCAAGAGAGGCAAGATTGAGATGGTTTGGACATGTGTGGAGGAGAGATGCTGGGTATATTGGGGGAAGGATGCTGAATATGGAGCTGCCAGGGAAGAGGAGAAGAGGAAGACCAAAGAGGAGGTTTATGGATATGGTGAGGGGGGACATGCAGGTGACTGGTGTGACAGAGGAAGATGCAGAGGACAGGAAGAGATGGAAACAGACGATCCACTGTGGCGACCCCTAACGGGAGCAGCAAAAAGTAATAGTAGTAGTAGTAGTAGTAGTAGTAGTGGTAGTAGTAGTAGTAGTAGTAAACAAATGCGTGTATTTCCTACACTGAGCTCTCTTCAACTCATAAGAGATCAGGTAAATGATTATATTATGGTTTGCAGTTTTATAATCAGTTTATATGGTTTGTGAATTTTGATTGCCATTGAACCTGATAACTTAAACAGTCAAATGGCATTTGTGTCAGGTATGTTTCCCTTAAAAGTAAAGAGTCTGTGAATGTTCTCATTCATCCAGGTCATGGTTATCCAAAGGAGTTGAATCAAGTGCAACTGGACTTGGTATATATCCGTGAAGACGTTTCGCCTCTCATCCAAGAGGCTTCCTCAGTTCGTGCCTTTCTGATAAGTTCTGAGTCTCATCACCAGCCAGTCAGATTAGCTTGGTCTAGTCAGAAAGGCACAAACTGAGGAAGCCAGTTGCACTTGATTCAACTCCTTTGGATAACCTTAAAAGTAAAGTTACTTGGACAACAAGTACGACATCTGGCCATTCGTATAGAATTATAAAAATGAACAACAACTTCTGGTCATCACTTGTATAGGCTTCTAAAAATGAAAATACAGCTCCTGGTCACTTGTACAGGGTTAAAAGACGAACAGCAAAACCTGTTTTCATTTACAGCTCTTCCTCTGTCTCTTCTTCATACAATACAATACAACACAATACAATACAACACAATACAATACAATACAACACAATACAATACAACACAACACAATACAATACAATACTACACAACACAACACAACACAACACAATACAATACAATACAGTACAATACAATACAATACAATACAATACAATACAATACAATACAATACAATACAAACAACTTTATTAATGCCGCTAGGGGTAATTTGTGTGGAGAAGCTTGTGAACACAAAACACACTAACATGCAGACAAACAAATAACACAGACAATAAATAATAACACCCCAGGGAGCTAAATGTGGAATAAAATCTATAAAATCTATAAAAGTACACAATAGGAAATACAATAACATAAACTTCCATCCATCCATTATCCATCCATTATCCTTACCACTTGTCCTGCTCTCAGGGGATAGCCTGGCGGCCTGCCCAGGGTGTCTCCCTGCCTGCCGCCCAGTGACTGCTGGGATAGGCTCCATCATCCCTGTGACCCTGAGAGAGACGATAAACTAGATAAAGACAATAAAACAATCTGATAAAAACACTATGGAGCATTTAGTAATCCGAGTTGCAACAGGTATGAATGATTCAGAATAACGGTTAGTTTTACAAGCAGGTAAAACATCATGACGCCCTGGTGGCAACAGAGAAAATTCCCTGCCAGAACATGTCCAGAAGAAGCCAACATACTTGCTGCGTTCTGAAGGATTTGTTGGTTGCAAAAAGACTTCAGATCTCTTTGTTTCATTCCAGTGATGTTAGAACAGGTTTTAACAATGCAGTTCAGGCTGTTTCTGTCTTTTACTGTGAGGCTGTGAAACCAGCAGGTAAAAGAAAAATTCAGAATACTCTCAATAAAAGATTGATAAATGTGACAGAGGATGACGGGACTGACAGAAAAGGAATTTAGTTTAAAGAGAAGGTGACTTCTCTGTTCCCCCAATTTCACAAAGGCCTCAGTGCTCACCTTAAATTTAAGGTGCTCATCGATGACAGTGCCTGAATATTTGTATGATGTGACCATTTCCACAACTTCATTATGTATGATGCACTCTTTGGTTGTATCTCTGTTACGTCTAAAATCTATAACCAGTTCCTTGATTTTTGAAACATTTAAATTCAAGATGTTATCACACCATGAAATAAAGTCAGTGAGCTCATTCCTGTGGACTGACTCTGAACCTCAGAGAAGGGTCAGCATTGCAGTGTTGTCAGAGAAGTTGACCAAATGGCTGCCCTCCTGAGTGCGCCTGCACCCATCATTGTACATAATAAAAAGTAAGGGTGAAAGGAGGCATCCTTGCAGTGAGCCTGTGGACATATGTAGCTACAGAGTCTGAGAGACCACCATTTACGGACACCCTGTGCTCTCTGTCAGTCCAGAAGTCCAAGATCCATCATATAAACTGGTGAGGCTGCATCGTATTGAATGCCAGTGAAAAGCCAGCAAACAAAAGCCTGGCATGGGTTTTCAGCTTTTCCAAAAGTTTCCTCCACACCTCTCCCTGCCTGGTAAGCAAATGACAGTGGATCTAGTTTTCCATCCACAGTTAACAAAACAAGATTTTTAACTATTTTCGCAAAGATTTTCATTGTTAAAGATGTTAGTGCAACTGGTCTAAAATCATTAAGTTGCCTAGGATTGGTGCTCTTTGGGACAGGTATCACATCAGTAGAGTTCCGGATAGAAGCATTTGATAACAGTCAAGTGACATCTGGAAGATATGGTGGAGGACACCGCTAAGCTGGTCAGCACAGTATCGCAATGTTTATCCACAAATGTGATCTGGACCAGGGGCCTTCCTGATGCTGACCCATTTTAAACGATCTCTAACACATTCCTGACTGATGACAATATCACAGTCAGAAGAGAGAGACTCTCTAAGGCCAGATGTTTCCAGAAAAATCATGTTTTTCAAAGCAGGTATAGAAATCATTAAAAAAATATTTGGGAGATCAGTATCATTTACTCCCCCAATTTTAAGAGGTCTCCTGTCACTGTTTCTCCATAACATCACCTGGCTTCTCTCACTTAGAGATGGTACACTCTGCACAGGGCTGGACAAGGAGGTTGGCTGTTCCACTATAGAGACTCTGTCTATTCTTAAACTGTTAATGTGAAATAATCACACATGCCTGTAGAAAAGGCTTTAGAGGCATTTGGATGACTTTGCAGACTTTCACGGCTATATGGCACAGCACTAAAATGTAGTGTGGCGGTAAATCTGGCAATATAAGACTACAGCTAACCTTGCATACCTTTCAGTCTGTCTTGTCCAAAGGTTACAGTGGCTAAAGAGCCATGACCACAATTACTCAGTAATCATAATGAATGTAGACCACGTTTTTTGAAAATAAGGAATTGCCAGCTAAAAAGCATTTCTCAATGCACCACACAGCTTCATCTTTATAGAAAGGGTGGTGGGGGGGGGGGCACAGAAGTGATTGCCCTTACAGCTGGTTCCAACCAGAGGTGGGCACACATACATCAAAAAGTATCTTGTATCAAAATAAATTACAAAATACTGGTATGAGAAAATGTATTTAATTAAAATAAAAATAATTTGTAATTTGATAATAAAAAAATACATTCTATACAAATTGATATCACATTTTAGACATTCAGTAGCCTCAGTATGGGTCTGACCTTAATGCCCCTACATTGAAAAGACGAGCTCTGCTAATTTTCCCATAACATAACAAGTGGCCAATCAGGACATCCTGGAGGTGGGAGGCTGCAAATTCAGGGGTGCATGCTGGGTGGTTTCTGAGTGAACAGCCAACTGAAATGCAACTGGGAGCAGTGAACAGTTAGGCCACAGTGATGCACCAGTTCTTTCAGAAGACCATAAGACTGGGCATTTAGCAGATGCCTATTTCAAGAGATAAATATAAGTGCAGTGGAGTAAGTACTTTTCTGAGATTTCCAACTTCACAAACAACCAATTGAATGACTACAAAAGACACATAACAGTACCATTACAGCAGTGTGTGATACAGTACAAAATAGTAGAAGAGAAAAGCACCCCCCTTCCCCCCAATCCCAACAGCAACAACCTAAAAAAAAGAGTATACTTCTTTGTGCACCCCCTAACACTGCAGTCCTTCCTTTTCCATTTTAGCAGTTTTTCAGCACAACTAATATCTAACATTTTATTTTACGTTTCAGCTTAAGTTATTTTCAGCGCACCTAATTTCTCCACCAGTTCAGCTGTTAATCACCTTCTGTGAGGTGGTAAACTATGCCTGCAAAGGAGAAGTAGATGCTCAACTGGTGCCGATGATCGCAAAGTGGTGTTGACTCTCACAAAGAGTAACTTGATCAGTGGATATGAATCCAACGAGGAAAGGTCCTTTCTGGGGTCCTCCAGAAACTGAAGGGTCTCCAACTTTGCTTTGCTGTGGCTGGGCAGCACCTCTCTGCCCGACTGGATCTCAGGTCTTGTTGTTGGGATTAAAAACAGTAGAGACAAACAGGGAACCAAAGTTGTTATGAATTTAGATGAAATTCAAGGATTTTTAATATCACAAAAATATTTAAAAACGCGACATGGAATTAGTTAGTCTTTTTTTTTTAAATTGATGAATGTTCATTTATGATGATTCATGAAATTGCAGTTTAATCTTAAGACACCGATGTGAGAATGGTTTACCTTGACACACCTCCCCATAGGTGTCGAGGGTGTCTGACTGGGGGAGTTGGCGCTGGACCGGCTGGGAGAGCTAGGTCTGCTTCATGCAGTGGGTGCCCGAGGAGGAAACGCCGAGAGTGGTCTGACAGGACGCGGAAGCGGGGCAGGCTAAGCTAACTGCTAGCCCATGCAGTCTGGCGATTCCAACAGTCATCCTGGCTGGCGTTTGTTCTCCTGGGCAGTGATTTATTTTGTTCAGTCTGGATATGTGTGTTAGTTTGGGTATGTGTGTTAGTTTGGATATATGTGTTAGTTTGGGTATGTGTGTTCTTGTAGGTTTTGGATGTGTTTTTGTCTATTGGACAATTTCAACCTCACCCAGCACGTCACTTTCCCCACCCATGTCAAAGGCCATATCCTTGACCTGGTCTGCTCTGTCAATCTACAAGTACACAACATCTAATCACCCCATTTCCTCTGTCAGACCATAATCTCACCCAGTTCACCTTTCCATCCCCAACCCCTCGGCCACACCTCCTCAGAGAAATAACATTCCGCAATACTAAATCTATTGACCCCCTCCAACTCTCTGATCTGCTCTCCACTGCTGTCCCCCTGGAACCAGCCTCTACCTCACCTGATGATCTCACCAATCACATCAACGACACCCTGCCTGCCTCCCTCAACACACTGGCCCCTCTCAAAACAAAAACAGTCTCATTCAACACCTCTGCACCCTGGTTCACACCTGAGCTCCGCACAATGAAACAGACTGCCCGCCAACTGGAACGACTCGTCAAGAAAACATCTCTCACTGTACACCAAGAAGTCCACAACCTCCACCTCTCTGCCTACAAAGATGCCCTCACCAGTGCCAAATCTGCCTATTTTTCCACAACCATTAATGATTCCAACCGTAACCTCCGCACACTCTTCTCCACTGTAAACAACCTCCTCAAGCCCCGTGCCGATGCCCTCTCCAACTCTACTGCTGAACAATGCAACTAATTTCTCCAATTTGTTGGAGACAAAATCGCCGCTAACAACAAATCACTGTCCCCTACATCTGACTCAGCAGCACCTACTCCGGCCCCTCTTCTCCCCATTCCTCTAGACCTCCCTATCCGTTCCCCTGATCACCGCCTCTCACGGTTTGTTCCAGTTGCCCCTACCACTATTTCTGAGCTCATCAGCTCATCAAAATCCACCACCTGCTCCCTTGATCCCCTCCCCCCCCCCCTACTGAAGAAATACCTCCCTGGCCTATACCCCTACCTCACCAACCTTTTCAATTCCTCACTGTCCCATGGAATTGTCCCCTCTGCCTACAAAACTGCCACTGTCACCCCAATTCTCAAGAAACCCGGTCTTGATCCATCCTGCCTCAACCTCTACCGGCCAATTTCCAACCTCCCCTTCCTCGCCACACAACTCCAAACCTACCTACACTCCAACAACCTACTCGAACCCCTCCAGTCCGGTTTTCGCCCATTCCACAGCACTGAAACTGCACTCCTTAAAGTACTTAATGACTTCCTCACCTCTGCTGATCCTGGAGCCCTTAACGTCCTCATCCTCCTCGACCTGAGTGCAGCCTTCGATACTGTGAGCCGCAACATCCTGCTCACCAGATTGGAAGATGTCGGTATTGAAGGCACCGTACTCAGCTGGCCCCAGTCCTACTTCTCCAACAGTTCACACTTCATCTCACTTCACAACCACTCCTGTGTTCCATCCACAGTCACATAAAGGTGTTCCCCAAGGTTCTGTACTCGGCCCACTCCTTTTCATCATCTACATCCTCCCTCTTGGACAGATTCTCCGCCGTTTCAACTTGGACTTCCACGGTTGTGCTGATGACACCCAGATATGCCTCAGCACCAAATCCCCTCACAATCCATCCCTCTCTCACATCGACTCCTGTCTGCCTGCAATTAAAGTCTGGATGCAGCAAAACCTTCTCAAACTCAACAGTGACAAAACTGAATTCCTCTTCATTGGATCCAAGTCCACTCTCAGCCAAATCAACAAGCTTGCACTCGCCATCGATGGCACTACTGTCTCCCCTTCCTCCCAGGCACGCAACCTTGGTGTGATCCTTGATCTCACCCTCTCCCTTGAGCCACATATCCGCCAAATGGTCAAATCCTCCTTCTACCACCTTTGCAACATTCCGAAAATAAGACCCTCTCTCACACGCCCTGCTGGTGAGACACTGATCCATGCCTTCATCTCCTCCCGCCTCGATTACTGCAACTCACTCCTCTATGGCATCAGTGTTAGCTCTATAAAGAGATTCCAATTGGTCCAGAACACATCCGCCCGATTTTTAACTTTCACCAAATCCTGGCACCACATCACCCCAGTCCTAAAAGACCTCCACTGGCTACCCATCTCCCACCGGATCAATTAGAAAATCCTGGTTCTTACTTATACTAAAGCCCTTCACAAACTGGCTCCCCCATACCTCACCGATCTCCTCTTCACCTACAAACCCCCTCGGTCCCTTAGATCCACTTCAGCCTCCCTCCTCTCTACCCCCAGGTCCAGCTCCGTGGCTTTAGTGACCGAGCCTTCTCCAGGGCAGCTCCCAGGCTCTGGAACTCACTTCCCCAAATCATTAGAGACTCAGAATCCCTCCCATTCTTCCAATCCTGTCTCAAGACACAACTTTTCTCCATTGCCTTCTCGTGCCCCCCGTCCTATCGTCCACCCCTGGTCTGGGGCAGGCTGGGGGCTGAGTGCTCGACCTGCCCCCTCCCTCAACTCCCTCCCCAACTCCATTCCCAAGCGCATCGGACACTGCTGCGGGCTGCCCACACTCAGGTCATTGGTCGGGACTCACCTCTTCAGACTTCATCTGTGATTTATGATGTTTGTTTTTCTTTCCCTTTTGTATCTGTCCAAGTGGGAGAGTACTGCTGGCGTCGTGTGTGGCTGCCGCTTCTCCCTCTCGTAGCCCACCTTCCCATCCACCCCTGTATGTCTGTGTTGTGTTTATATCTGTCGTCTTGTTTTCACCCCGTTTATTGTAAAGCGACTTTGAGTATTAGAAAAGCGCTGCATAAATTCAATTTATTATTATTATAATTATTATAATTATTATTATTTGTATTGTACTGCTATGGGCTGGGGGAAACGGTATTTTGTTTCTTTACATGTGCACAAGTGCAGGAAGTGAAATCACAACTAAAGTGTTCTCGATTCCTGATATCCCTCACTCACTCTCTCACTCACTCACTCACTCACTCACTCACTCACTCACTCACTCACTCACTCACTCACTCACTCACACACACACACACACACACACACACACACACACACACACACACACACACACACACACACACACACACACACAAAACAAAAACAAAAACAAAGGAAATAAATGGCATGTGCCGTGTCGGTTTCCGCCATTGCCTGCCATGTAAAAAGGCAACTTTCTGTTCCGTGTTTCAACAAAGCATACAATACAATACAGGTGTCATCACTGGCATATCTTCATGTACACAAGTGCATGAAGGTGTAACGGGGGCAGTCCTATGCTGTTCTATTCTGGTCAGCCTGCTGCATGCCCGTCACTCCCATCATTAGCTCTGCGTTGTGTTCTAGTTGGGTGGGGCCCCAGGTGTTGTGGGGGCCCTCAGTCTCTCATCATCATCATCATCACCATGATCAAGGAAGGAGGGGGGACACACAGGACTCTATTTGGCCCACCTTGCCATTTATTTTGGTTTCAAACCCTTCGACAACCGTCCAGTCCTCCAGCGGGAGCGGTGTTTCTTACGGACGTGGGGGTCGAAGTTCAACCACTACCCGGACTCCACTCGTGTGCGTTAGAAGTAGAAACCGTCCACGGGACTCCGATGTAAGAAAGGATAAACAAGTATTTTATCCCACAGCTTGCAGTATCTTCTTACAGGGATACTCAAGGTTACGTTCTCCTCAACCAGCAAAACTGTCCCACGGTAAGAAACACGTGTGGCTCGGCTCGATTGCTGCTTGAGACTCCTCCCACAAAACAAAAATGGCCTCTCCCGCGTTCCCTCTTCCGTGTACCCACAAGACCTCTCTCTTAAAGCGACAGTACACGTATATGACGGTCGTTGGAAAACATACATAAAAGTAAATAATGACATAAAATAAAATGTAGTAAACACAAATAACAGCACACAGACAGGATTTGGTGATATTTCATACTCAAACAAAATAAAATAAAAACATTAATTTTAACCTGGTTACATTCACCCCTCCTGAAATTCACCAACATCCTGACAGCAGGATAAAAAGAGAAAGAGGAAAGGAAAAGCCCATCACTGACTACTGGCACAAGTGAAAAGAAGGACCTAGTCCTCCAGTCAACTTAGGAGCTACCTCGGTTACGAGGTTCAGAAAATAATGAGGTTGATCAAGTCTCAGTATTCCCCTAGATCAATGTGACGCCTGATACGCCACACCATGCACTTGGCCCAAAACAACCCTGTCTGATAGACACCTAATAACTCACATTAAACTAGTTTGAATGACTCCAACCTCCATCAAAGTTCAAACCCTCACACTCCGTAGAAATGGCATCTGAGCCATAGATTCTATTAACCTGTTCACTGACCTCACCACCCTCCCTGTGCGTGTCCTAACCCGACCATCGCTCTCTACTTGTGTGCGTGAGACAGTGCGAGCTGCAACATCTGTATCGAGTGAGTGTGGTGCTTCTGTGTGCGAATCAGTGTGAGATATAACACCAACATCGAGTGAGTGTGATGCCTCTATGTGTGGTGCATGTGTGTTGTGTGGTGCGTGTGTGTTGGGTGGAGACTGAGCAGTGGCCCCCACAGGACTGACTACCAGACTAGACGGAATGAACTCTTCCGCTTCTGCCCACTCAGATCTAGGCGAGTCTCCAAGTGATGAGACTGCTAGCCCCACTGCATCCCCTGAGACCGTCAGGCCATCTGCACTGTCCTCCTCATCGGACTCTGCGCAGTCAAGCAACTGACTGGTTGTACTGGACTCCTCACCCTGATCTAACTCAGGAAGGGGCAAGAAGTTGACCTCCAACAAACGGTTCCTGTGCACCACTCTGGTGTGCCCCTCTGCATCCTGAATCTTGTAGACGTGGATATTGGGGTTGACACCGACAACCGTGTACACTCCGTTCTCCCATTTGTCAGCCAACTTTCTCTTCCCTCGCTCACTCTGGTTCGCAACCAAAACACGATCCCCGACAGACAGGACAGTGCCCTTGGCGTGTCTGTTGTACTGTCGCGCCTGATGCTGCTGCTCAGCCGTGGAGTGCTTCTGAGCGATCTCCATTGCACTCCTTAGACAGGAAAGCAGAGACTGAGCATAAGAGTCATAGTCAACAACGTGAGGATCATGCAAAACCTGCCTGAACATAACATCCACCGGCAGTCTTGGGACACGCCCATACATCAGGAAGAAAGGTGCATAACCCGTGGTCTCGTGAACAGTGGCATTGTACGCGAGCGTGAGAGAATGGATCTGCTGAGGCCACTGTTGCTTCTGCTGAAGCGGAAGGGAACGGAGCATATTCCCCATCGTGCGATTAAAACGCTCTGCCCCGCCATTACCCATAGGATGGTAGGCCGTCGTGTGGGACTTCGCTACACCCGCCAACTTGAGAAGCTCTGCAATCAGGTTGCTCTCAAAGTTTGTGCCCTGGTCAGAATGTATTCTTTCCGGAAACCCGGAAACACAGAATACATGATCCCAGAGTTTCTTGGCGACCTGCTTCGCTGTCTGATTGGTGCAGGGGAACGCGTGAGCAAGCTTAGTGAAGTGGTCAGTAACCACTAAGACATCGACTGACCGCTGCTTACTGTCCTCAGCGGACCAGAAATCCATAGACACAAGCTGCATCGGTGCGGAAGTTTTAATGCTCTCCAGGGGCGCGCAAGCAGCTGGCTCTGGGGTCTTCCCAAACACACATCTCCGACAGCATCTGACATATGCTCTGATATCCCTCTCCATGTCAGGCCAATAAAAACGCTGCCTTGCAAGAGAGAGAGTACGGTCCTGGCCCTGATGACCAGCGTGATCATGGATGCCAGACAGTGCCTTGTCTTTCAGACTCAGAGGTAAAACATACTGAGACCTCCTCTGCTTGGACACTGGGTCCTTTGTCACCCTGTACAAGACACCATCATTGACTTCCAACTTCTCCCACTGTTTCAACAGCCTGAGGACCTTCTGGTCAGCACCATGCCTCTCACGCCTCGATGGCCGCTTCCGAACAGCGACAAAGGGCAACACCTTGGAGATGCAGGGGTCCTGCTCCTGACTCAACCTGAGCTCCTCGGTGGATAACATTGGCAGTGTATCCTGACCACCCGACAGATGCTGAACGTGCTGGACCAAACTGAGTGCTGTGAATACTGATGCATCAGGCCAGTCACATTTGGCTTGACAAAAAGCCCTGACCTCAGCTGCATCACAAGCAAACCCAGATCGCGCACTACTCAGTGTTTGGGACTGGCAACTGAGTCTGAAAACATCCTGCACAGAGTCCCCCTCAACCCCGTCGGCTTCCTGAACAAGGGCCGGGTAGGGCTCCCTAAGTAGCCTCTGACTGACGGGCTTGGAAAAAGGGTCGCGACTCAATGCATCCGCCACCACGTTTTTCTTCCCTGGCAGGTGTTTGAGATCGAAGGTGTAAGACGCCAACTTAGACACCCAGCGGATCTCACACGCGTCAAGCTTCGGCTTCGTTAGGAGATAAGTCAGCGGATTATTATCTGTCCAAACGGTGAAGCTTTGACCCTTCAGCCAGTGGCTGAACTTTTCACAAACACTCCACTTCAGCGCCATGAACTCCAGTCTATGAGCTGGATACTTCCGCTGTGAGGCACTGAGGGACTTGCTTGCAAAACCAACAGGTCTGGCCTTGGACTCTCCTCGGGGCACTTGAGACAGCACCGCGCCGAGTCCGTCCAAAGACGCATCGACCGACAAAATGAAAGGCACCTCAAAGTCTGGATGGGCAAGCACCACACACTCCAGTAACATCGTCTTCAACAGATCAAATGCTTCCCCACATTCCACCGTCCAGTCTGCGGAGGTAAGCTTACGGAAGCTGCCATGGGGCTTCTTATCCTTAGCCGACCTCCCCCTCCTCTTTTGTCCAGCTGTAAGGGCGAACAGGGGCTTAGCCACGGAGGAGCAGTTCGGGAGGAAATGCTGGTAGTAAAATACCATACCAAGGAAAGATTTGATCCTCCGAACAGAAGGCGTGCACCCATCACCTTCCATGAGATCCTGCACTGTCATGTTGGAGATGACCTCTACTTTGGAGGGATCGACAGACACACCTCCGCCATCAACCACGTGGCCCAAAAACCGCACCCGCTTCTGCAGCAGATGACACTTCTTCGGAGCCAGTTTCAAGTTGTTCTCCCTCAACCTCTGAAACACAGTGCGGAGCCTCGACAGAGCCTCAACCTCTGACGGCGCGAAGACAAGAAGATCATCAAGATAGCACAAAAGCTTCGTGAAGTTCAGATCCCCAAAGATCCCAATCATCATTCTCATGAAGGCTGCAGGGCTATTACAAAGGCCCTGTGGCATGCGATTGTATTCATGCAACCCAAGGGGAGTCGTGAAAGCAGTGTACTTTTTGTCATCTTCATGCATTGGGATGTTGAAGAAGCCAGAGGTGAGGTCCATCGTACTAAAGAGGCAGTTACCACCCAGCGCGGCAAGACAGTCCGACTGGTGTGGCAAGGGATGAGCGTCTTTCAAGGTCCGAGCATTCAGCCATCTGAAATCAGTGCAGATCCAAAGCCCGCCATCCTTCTTCCATACCATAACCAGCGGTGAAGCGTATGCGCTTGAGGACTTCCGGATAATCCCTTTCTCCTCCATATCAGTGAGAACCTGTCTCAACTTCTGATAGTGGGCTGGGGGAACCCTCCTGTAGGGCAAGCGAAAGGGGCGCTCATCCACCAGATGGATGCGATGTGTGTATCCTGTGACCTCGCCACAGTCCAGAGAGTCCCTGGAGAAGATGTCATGGTACTCGGTGAGCAGCTGAGTGAGCTGGGACTTGCATGCCTCACTAACCTGACAGGAGCTGAGGTCAATGTCACTGAGTCCGAGCTCTGACAAACTCCTAGCCGGCTGGACAGGGGGACAGGCACTATCTGTGGCGTTGGACTCATGCCTCCCTGCAACTGATTGCAGTCCCTGGAAAACATTAAAGTCCTCAATCGCCAAGCATGGAAACACATCAGCCAACTTGCAGTTCCTTTTCAGTGTGATGGCTTTGTCAGATGGATTGACAACAGTCATGGGTACCCACCTATCACCCCAGAGCGGTGTGACAAGTCGACCTACGAGGACACTGCGTGGCATGGCCTTGGAGTCTGTCGGCTCCACAACACTCCTCCCACAAAACAAAAATGGCCTCTCCCGCGTTCCCTCTTCCGTGTACCCACAAGACCTCTCTCTTAAAGCGACAGTACACGTATATGACGGTCGTTGGAAAACATACATAAAAGTAAATATTAACATAAAATAAAATGTAGTAAACACAAATAACAGCACACAGACAGGATTTGGTGATATTTCATACTCAAACAAAATAAAATAAAAACATTAATTTTAACCTGGTTACAAAGGGAAATGACAAATAAAGTGTTCTTGATGTTTCTGGTGTAAGCAGGTGACTGCAAGACAACAAATAGTGATTTGATCAGGGCACGAGATGCTAACTGGCTAACCAATGCTAACGGTCATCACAGGACTCTTAGCATTTTGTGAGCCTTGATCAACGAATTCGCTACAATACAAATAAATATAGGGGGGTATGTCAATGAAATACACCTGTATTGTGTTTTATGCTACGTCGAAACACAAAATAAGTGATTACAGACAGAACTGAAGGCTACAAAAGGTTGTTTTTGTTTTGCTGTTGTTTTTTACCATTGCCGGCAATGGGGCAGCGTCCATGGGCTATTTTTAGCCCTTCCCGAGCAGAAGCTTCGCAGCAAACGGAAGTCAGACATTGGGTGCATTAGACTACATTAGAAGTAAGCAGTTTGTTGTAATTCTTCTTCGTTTTTTGTGTAATTTTTTTGCCGTAGTGTGAAAACGGCAAACGAACCGAGCAGCTACGTCAGCCTGAGCAGACGCTCTTTGCGTCCTTTGCTCTGTCAGACGCTCTTTGCCACTGCTCGGCTGTTGCCGGCTGGATTCGTTGTTGTTTTCTTTTTGTCTTCGTCGCCTTTTGTATGTATGTGTGTTGTTTAAATCGGAGAGTACCGCTGGCGTCGTGTGTGGCTGCCGCTTCTCCCACCGTCTTGTCTTTCCCCTCTCTGTCCCCGTTTTTTCGGCCCTCTGTGCTAGCCGCCTAACTAGCTAACTGGCTAACCACCACTCGGCTAACGTTAGCTTTACGTGAGCTCTAACCTCCTGGCTCTGCACGCTAGCTTGCGGATCTGGCTCCGTCCCCCGACTCCCGCTGGATTATTTATTTTATTTTCCCTCGGCAGTGGACGCTATCCCTCTTTGGACCATCGTCAACTGGGACTAGCATAATCTGGACGTCACCATCTTTTTTTTCTTCTTCCGGCCCACCGTGCTAGCCGCCTAACTAGCTAACTGGCTAACCACCACTCGGCTAACGTCAGCGTTACGTGAGCTCTGACCTCCTGGCTCTGCATGCTAGTTTGCGGATCTATTTGTACGCATAAGGAATAAAGTATGCCAGTTTTCGGCTAACCCCATCTCTGTCTGGTGTCGTGCGCTTGGGGTCTTCCACAAACCTTAACCTGAACCTGTCTCATGCTTGGGTCTGATACAATACAAACCCCATGCGTGATGGTGACCCCTTGCGGCTGTTCCATATGACAGTCATTTGTGGCAGTAGCATAAATTAGCTGCATCGACAGGACGGATACGCTTCCTTTTCATTGTCTGTGGCCGGCGAAGTTGCCGTGTTTGGTAGTGATTTTTCTTGGTCTTGACAGAAACCTCAAAGTAGCAGCTCTTACGGTGGTTCTATGGTGTGTCTACGGTGTGACTAGTAAAATGCTGCAATAAATGGTTTGATACCGCACCACGGACCCATCAGTCGTTATTGGAGTGCATCGTCTGAATAAAGCCCGGTTGGAATGCTAAACAGTACGAACTGACCATGACGACCCCAGCCGACACAGAGAGCGTACCGGCCAGCCCGCTTCGAGCGGCTCTCATCGGACAGATCCAACTGACTAACTCCCACACCCAGCAGCTAGAGGCGGCCTCCGCCGCGGTGAGAGATCTTCAGACTCGGGTCCAGCCCCTCCAGGCCTGTGTGGGTAACCTAACGAGCCAGCAGGTGGCATTGGCGAGCCAACAAGCAGAGATCCTGCGGCAGTTGCAGACCATCACGGCGGCTCTCACCATCCAGCTGCCGGGCCAGCCTGCCCCTGGAGTCGGTTAACCCTGTGGGGCTCAACCCAGTTCCCCGGGAGCCCTGCCTCTCCAGCCCACGACCATTTGATGGCGACTTTGAGACCTGTGCCACGTTCCTCATGCAGTGTGAACTGGTCTTCCTGCACCAACCCAGCATGTTCACGTCTGATGCTGCCCGTGTCGCTTATGTGACCAACCTGCTCACAGGCCGAGCAGCTCAGTGGGCCACTGCTTCCTGGTCCATGAAGGCCAGTTTCTGCCTCCCCTATGAGGCCTTTGAGGCGGAACTACGGAAGGTTTTCCACCATCCAGTCGGTGGCCAGGACCCTGGTGCTTGGCTGAGCAGTATCCAGCAGGGCAGTGGCAGTGTCACAGACTACTCGGTGGAGTTCAGGCTGGCCGCAGCTGACAGCGGCTGGAACGAGCAGTCACTTCGGGTCACCTTCCGGAGAGGTCTCAGCGAGGCTGTCAAGGACCAGCTAGCCACCCGGGAGGAGCCCACCTCCCTCGAGGACCTGATCAAGCTCGCCATCCGCATCGACGGACGCCTCCGGGAGAGGAGGCGCGAGCGAGCCCTGCGTGGATCCCCATCCATTCCCCAGTCGTCCAGCACTCCTAACAGGATCCCTACTCCTGTTTGCCCCACTTTCCCTGTGGCCGTTTCTCCCCCCGCGCCCCAGACCACGACGGGGGAGGAACCTATGCAGCTGGGGCGCACGCGCCTTAGTCCGGCCGAACGGGAGGCCCGGTTCAAGGCGGGTCAATGCCTCTACTGTGGCCAGAAGGGACATCTGATCAGCGGCTGCCCCACTCGGCCAAAAGACTAGGCTCACTGGGGCCCCGGGAGATCCTAGTGAGCCGACTTTCCTGTTCCCGCCGTCCTGCCCCACAGAACCATTTAGTTAGCGTTACCCTGGCCTGGGCTGACCAGCGGCTCACGGTGGGTGCACTCCTCGACTCGGGGGCTGATGAGTGTTTCCTGGACTCGGAGTTTGCTGCCCAGGCTAACATCCTGCTAGAGACGCTGGAGAAGCCCATGGAGGCCTTCGCGCTGGACGAGCGCTGCCTGGCCAGCGTCACCCAACGCACCCACCCTGACTCTCTCACCATAGCAGGTAACCATGTGGAGAGACTTCGGTTCTACATCATCCAGTCCCCGTTAGTCCCTGTGATCCTAGGGCGCCCCTGGTTCGTGCAGCATGAGCCACACATCGCCTGGGCCTCTGGTACCATCATGGAGTGGAGCTCCTCCTGTCATTCCCAATGTCTCCAGGCTGCTCCCGCCCCATCCCCCTGACGTGCCCCTAGTACCCCGCCTCCCGACCTCTCCTCTGTTCCCCCTGAGTACCATGAGTTAGGTGAGGTTTTCAGCAAGACCCAGGCCCAATCTCTTCCTCCTCATCGGCCTTATGACTGTGCTATCGACCTCCACTCTGGGGCACCCCTTCCCAGCAGTCGTCTGTACAGTCTGACCATCCCCGAGAAAGCTGCGATGGACGAGTACATCTCCGAGTCCTTGGCAGCGGGGCTCATTCGGCCCTCGTCCTCCCAGGTGGCAGCTGGATTCTTTTTCGTGAAGAAGGACGGGGGGCCTCTGACCCTGCATTGACTATCGCCAACTCAATGAGAGGGGACAGACCCGGGCCGACCCCCGCAAGATCCAGGCTGTGGTGGACTGGCCCGATCCCACATCCCGGAAGGAATTACAGAGCTTCCTCGAGTTTGCGAACTTCTATAGGAGGTTCATCAGGAACTACAGCCGCGTGGCAGAACCTCTCACCAGGCTGACCTCCCCCTCCCAGCCGTTCATCTGGTCCCCGGCTGCCCGCTCTGCGTTCCAGTCCCTCAAGGAGAGGTTCACCAGCGCCCCGGTCCTGCTCCACCCCGACCCCAAGAGGCAGTTCGTCGTGGAGGTGGACGCTTCGGACACCGGGTTGGGGGCTGTCCTCTCCCAGCGGTCAGCGTCTGACCAGAAGGTCCATCCATGCACCTTCTTCTCTCGCCAGTTCCTCCCCGCCGATGAGAACTACGATGTTGTGAACCGGGAGCTGCTGGCAGTGGTGGCTGCTCTGAAGGAGTGGCGCCATTGGCTGGAGGGGGCGGAACAGCCGTTCACCATCTGGACTGATCATAAGAACTTGACGTTCATCCGAGCAACCAAGCGTCTCAATGGTCGGCAGGCACGGTGGGCCAGCTTCCTCAGTCAGTTTGACTTCACGCTGACTTATCGCCCCGGGTCCCGCAACACGAAGGCAGACTCCCTGTCCTGACAACACCCAAGGAGAGAGCCAGCTACAGAGGAGCCGACTCCCATCCTTCCTGAGGCCAGGGTGGTTGGCGTGGTTACCTGGGGCATCGAGACCGTGGTCAGGCAGGCATTGCGCTCCCATCCCGCCCCGAGCCACGTGCCTCCACGTCGCCTGTTTGTCCTGGACTCAGTCCCGTCCCGGGTTCTTCAGTGGGGCCATGCCAGTCAGTTTGCTTGCCACCCGGGTGTCCACCGCACCTTCACCTTCCTGGCTCGGCGTTTCTAGTGGCCCACCATGAGGAACGACATCAGGGACTTCGTAAAGGCCTGCTCTGTCTGTGCTCGCAGCAAGGCCTCTCACCAGGCATCCGCGGGTCTGCTGCAGCCCCTCCCAACTCCAAGCTGGCCCTGGTCCCATGTGGCGTTGGATTTTGTCTCCGGACTGCCTCCCTCCCAGGGTAACACTGTGATCCTGACAGTGGTGGACTGCTTCAGTAAGGGAGTGCACCTGGGGGCCTCCCCAAACTCCCATCGGCTTCTGAGACGGCGGACCTCCTGACGAGCCATGTGTTCCGCCTCCACGGCCTTCCCCTGGACGTCGTCTCGGACCAAGGGCCCCAGTTCGTCTCCCAGGTATGGCGGGCTTTTTGTAAGGGGTTGGGTGTCTCTGTTAGTCTCTCCTCTGGATATCACCCAGAGACTAACGGGCAGACGGAGAGGATGAACCAGAGCGTGGAGTCTGCCCTCCGGTGCGTGGCCGCCAAGAAGCCCAGCTCCTGGAGTCGGTTCCTCCCCTGGGTCGAGTATGCCATCAACTCCTTGGTCAGCTCTGCCACCGACCTCTCACCTTTTGAGGTGTCCCTGGGCTACAAGCCGCCTCTCTTTGCTGCGCAGGAGTCGGCAGCGGATCGTCAAGGCAGCCCAGCACATCACCGGTACCCAGCTCCCAGCCATAAAAGACATTTATCACAAACGCTGCCTTCGAAGGGGTCTGAGCATCAGCAGAGATCCCACCCACCCCAACCATGGACTGTTCTCCCCCCTGTGCTCTGGGAGGCGCTACAGGAGCCTCAGAGCCCGCACTACCAGGCTCAAAAACAGCTTCTTTCCACAAGCTGTTGCCCACCTGAACCTGGCTACCCACTGAATGTCTCCATGTCGTCGCGTCTGGGAGGTGACCAGAGCTGCTCTGCTCCGGGCAGCTGAGCGCGCCAGTCGGGGAGCCAACCGACGCCGGTCCCCAGCGCCTACGTACCAACCAGGCCAAAGGTTGTGGCTGTCCTCGAAGGACCTCCCGCTTCAGTCCACCGCGAAGAAGCTGAACCCCCGGTTTGTCGGGCCCTTTGAGATCAGGAAGGTGCTCAGTCCCGCGGCGGTGAGTCTGAAGCTTCCGGCTTCCTTGAAGATCCATCCTGTTTTTCATGTGTCTCGGGTTAAGCCTGTCTCCCACAGTCCTCTGATGCCTCCGGCCCCAGCTCCGCCTCCCCCTGAGATCGTGGATGGGCACCCCCAGTGGAAGGTCCGCCGGCTGCTGGACGTCCGGCGCCGAGGACGGGGGTTCCAGTATTTGGACGACTGGGAAGGCTACGGTCCGGAGGAACGTAGCTGGGTCTCCCGCCAGCTCATCCTGGACCCTGGGCTGCTCACCGAGTTTCATCATTCCCATCCCGACAAGCCGGGTAAGTCGCCTGGTGGCTCCCGTGGAGGGGGGGGGGGTACTGTTGTGACTTGCTCGATCCAATACACCACAGGTACTGTTACGGCTCGCCCACCCTGCGCCGTTGCCCGCCCACCCCGCGCCGGCAGCCAATCAGCTCGCAAGGGCCGGGTTTAGCCGTCAGGGCTGGGTTTAAGTTTGCTGGTCTCCCAGCGCCCGTTGTCAATTCGTGCCGTAATCTCCTCGCAGTAGTGGTTACTCTTCCCTTCCGGTGATTTTCTCTCCGAGTTTACCTCAGCCCTTGGTTTATGGTTTCCCTGCAAAGCTTCCCCGTGGAAGTATCCTGCCGTAATCCCAGTTTGGATTACCCGCGAGTTTTTTTCCTTGGACTTCCCGTTTTCTTGTCGCTCATTGCCCTCCTGTGTTTGACCGTTGTACGAGCAAGTAATAAAGTACGCCAGTTTTCGGCTAACCCCATCTCTGTCTGGTGTCATGCGCTTGGGGTCTTCCACAAACCCTAACAGTTAAATAATTACAACACACAGTTAAATCATTACGACACACAGTTATATCATTACAACACAGTTAAATCATTACAACGCAGTTATATCATTACAACACAGTTAAATCATGACAACACAGTTAAATCATTACAACAAGGTTAAATCTTTACAAAACAGTTAAATCATGACAACAAAGTTAAATCTTTACAACACAGTTAAATCATTACAACACAGTTAAATCATTACAACACAGTTAAATCATTACAACACACAGTTAAGTCATTGCAACAAAGTTAAATCATTACAACACAGTTAAATCATGACAACACAGTTATATCATTACAACACAGTTAAATCATTACAACACACAGTTAAATCCTTACGACACACAGTTATATCATTACAACACAGTTAAATCATTACAACACAGTTATATCATTACAACACAGTTAAATCATGACAACACAGTTAAATCATTACAACAAGGTTAAATCTTTACAAAACAGTTAAATCATGACAACAAAGTTAAATCTTTACAACACAGTTAAATCATTACAACACAGTTAAATCATTACAACACACAGTTAAGTCATTGCAACAAAGTTAAATCATTACAACACAGTTAAATCATGACAACACAGTTATATCATTACAACACAGTTAAATCATTACAACACACAGTTAAATCCTTACGACACACAGTTATATCATTACAACACAGTTAAATCATTACAACACAGTTATATCATTACAACACAGTTAAATCATGACAACACAGTTAAATCATTACAACAAGGTTAAATCTTTACAAAACAGTTAAATCATGACAACAAAGTTAAATCTTTACAACACAGTTAAATCATTACAACACAGTTAAATCATTACAACACAGTTAAATCATTACAACACAGTTATATCATTACAACAAAGTTAAATCATTACAACACAGTTAAATCATGACAACACAGTTATATCATTACAACACAGTTAAATCATTACAACACACAGTTAAATCCTTACGACACACAGTTATATCATTACAACACAGTTAAATCATTACAACGCAGTTATATCATTACAACACAGTTAAATCATGACAACACAGTTAAATCATTACAACAAGGTTAAATCTTTACAACACAGTTAAATCATTACAACACAGTTACCTCATTACAACACAGTTAAACCATTACAACACACAGTTAAATCATTACAACACACAGTTAAGTCATTGCAACAAAGTTAAATCATTACAACACAGTTAAATCATTACAACACAGTTAAATCATGACAACACAGTTAAATCATTACAACACAGTTAAATCATTACAACACACAGTTATATCATTATAACACAGTTAAATCATGACAACACAGTTAAATCATTACAACACAGTTAAATCATTACAACACACAGTTATATCATTACAACACAGTTAAATCATTACAACCACAGTTAAATCATTACGACACACAGTTATATCATTACAAAACAGTTAAATCATTACAACGCAGTTATATCATTACAACACAGTTAAATCATGACAACACAGTTAAATCATTACAACAAGGTTAAATCTTTACAACACAGTTAAGTCATTACAACAACGTTAAATCATTACGACACAGTTAAATCATTACAACACACAGTTATATCATTACAACACACAGTTATATCATTACAACACAGTAAAATCATGACAACACAGTTAAATCATGACAACACAGTTAAATCATTACAACACACAGTTAAATCACTACATCAGTTAAATCTTTACAATACACAGTTAAATCATTACGACACAGTTAAATCATGACAACACAGTTAAATCATTACAACACACAGTTAAATCACTACATCAGTTAAATCTTTACAATACACAGTTAAATCATTACGACACACAGTTAAATCACCATAACCGTTAAATCATTACAACACAGTTAAATTATTACAACACACAGTTAAATCATTACAACACAGTTAAATCATTACAATACAGTTAAGTCATTACAACACAGTTAAATCATTACGACACAGTTAAATCATGACAACACAGTTAAATCATTACAACACAGTTAAATTATTACAACACACAGTTAAATCATTAGAACACAGTTAAATCATTACAACACAGTTAAATCATTACAATACAGTTAAGTCATTACAACACAGTTAAATCATTACGACACAGTTAAATCTTGACAACACAGTTATATCATTACAACACACAGTTAAATCATTACAACACACATTTAAATCATTGCAGCACAGTTAAATCATTACAACACAGTTAAATCATGACAACACAGTTAAATCATTACAACACACAGTTATATCATTACAACACAGTTAAATAATTACAACACAGTTAAGTCATTACAACACAGTCAAATCATTACAACACCGTTAAGTCATTACAACTGTAGCGCTATCTATCCCTTTTAACTGTCAAGGACAACGCTCCTGAGTTCTCTATACAACTCGGTATCCAATAAACTATTGAAGTATGTTAACTTCGCTTCTTATGTGTTTAAAGTATGTTCTAAAGGCTCTAAATGCCTTACAGTGTCCTCAGGGAACTCCAACTAAAAAGTTGACTACCTCTTTAAGGCGCTTAAATATGGCATATGACCCCTTTAAGGCAATCTAACATGGTCTAGACATCTCTGGGTGTCACTAGGTTACTTCCAGTAAAAAGGTGGACTAGCCCTTTAATGTTGTCTCAACATGTCACTTACCATAGCCTAGACACCACAGGAATAAACACACATGAATAATCCACACTCACACAGCTACATAGAATTATATATACAAATGTATTATGAGTAATAATTATTAGAATGAATGAAAGTGATAAGCCTCAATGGCTAACAAGCATCTGCATTCAGATATACACAAATTAATCAGACCAACACATTAGCATACAGCTCAACAACCCTATAACTAAGCCGGCAATAAAAATAAAAGAAAGTCAACCCCCAGTTGCAGGCCTGTTTCTTTATCGGGTACGTTGGGACCCTAAACAGCCCTCTTCGCTCCCCTTGGAAGCTCGCACATCCAACTTGTACTCACAAAGAATGCTCCTCTTCGTCTCGCGCTTCTCACCGCAGCACAGCAGCGAACGTCAGGCAGGCAGGCAGCCATCCTAGCTAACTGGCTAGTTAGCCGTTAGCACCATCTCACGGTCGAACCGTGCGCTCGCCTCGGCAGCACAACACGGCAACAGACGACTCCTTCTGCGTTCCTCGATGGTCGCATGAACCCACCACTACACTGTAACTGATAACGTTACTTCGCTAAACTAGAAGACGGCCCGACTCACTGTGGGGCAAGCCCCTCACCGCATCCAGTCCATTCGCGCGTCTTGCTGTGCTAGCAACGAACACCGACTGACTAGCTCGCTCGGTAACGTCGCTGGGTCCACATATGGGACTGACGAGTAGTCCGTTTGTCTCCCCAGTCCACACAAACAGTTCCCGGGATGGGTCTCGGTCAGACACCCGCACACATAACTGTTCACTAAACTTCAATTACATTTCTCTCCCCGCAAAATAGCATATAACAACTCGACATCAAACTGCTCCGTTTTCCTCACACAAGGGACGAGTGACCTACTTTCTCTCACTGTTCAATTTGCTTGCGCTGACGTTCCCCGCTGCCCTCTCAACCAATCACATTCAAGGTAAGTTATTCTCTCCACAGCCAACCAATCACAACAATGGTAAATTTTCAACAATAAAAGTAAATGCATTTCACATTGGTAAACAACTGTTTTGCAGAACAATATCAACAATATAATATATTAATATTCAAAAGGTAAACAAAATAACCAACATAGGCCAAACTCTTATCTAATAGTGCAATATAATATATCTAAGGCCTATAATTTAACCACAGGGTTACACCCTCCCCCTACTGAACGTGTGAATGCCCTCGTTCACCTAAATCTAACTAGTAAGGTCTCTGAACATCTGAGGGTATAAACTAAGTGTGGCGCGACTTCCGGTAAGATGACGACTTGAATAGCAGCACAACTTTCTGCCTCTCGCAAGTTGGCTAAATAAATCCTCTAAAACACTAAACTCGACGCAAAAAAGGAGAAATGAGAAGAGGAGGTAATTCGAATAAAGGTAGCCGTACAATCCAAAAGGGTAACGCACCAGATACACAGGGAGCGAAGAAACCGTCGGAGCAAGGTAATAGCAAACACGAGGTTGAAGAAGCTACAATGGCGGCGGACACAGCTGAGACATTGCGTGCTGGATTAGCAGCTATCGCTAAAGAGATAAAAGAATTCAAACAAGAGCTACGAGGTGACTTTGCCAGACTCAAAGATGAGGTGAAAAGGGAAGTGAAGGAATAGATTGCTTGCTTCCGAGAAGAAATGACACAGAAGTTTGCAGAGAGCAACGGCGAAATACAGGCGCAGAAAGCGCACATGAGTGAGGCCCAGAAGCGCATAGCCGAGCTAGAGGAATGGCAGGCGGACTCGACAGAACTACTGATGGACATGTCGACCCAAACGCGCCAGATGCAAGAAAAAATAATGGACCTGGAAGGGAGGTCAAGGAGGAACAATATTCGAGTCTTTGGTGTGCCAGAGGAAACGGAGGGAGGCTCCATTACCCAGTACGTGGAACAACTCTTGAACACTCAACTTGACTTAGAAGAAGGGACCAATCTCCAGATACAAAGAGCTCACAGAGCCCTCGCTCAAAAAACCCCTCCGACAGCTCCCCACAGGTCAATAGTGGTGAACTTTCAACAGTTTGATATAAAAGAAATGATTCTCAAGAAAGCATGGAAAAAGAATAAGATAGAGATAGGGGACAAACGTATTTACTTTGATCACGATTACTCAGCTGAAGTGGTCCGGAAAAGAAAATCATATTTGGGCATTAAGAAAGTGCTCAAGGGTAAAGGAATTCGTTTCCAGACACCCCTCGCCAAAATAAGGATCCACTGGAACAACGGAACGAAGACATACGACAATGCCAGGGAAGCTGCGATGGACATGAAGACGAGAGGCTGCGACATCGAGATACCAGACGATGACACGGCAACCACGGCCACAGAGCAGGTGGAGGCGACTGGGATGCAAGCAGGGTGGCAACGAGTCCAAGGCGCGAAAGGAGGACGTGAAGCTGCACAACGAGCGAAAGAGAAGCTCCAGGCCTATCGGAGAAAGTAGGATTGGTATCGTTCTGACTGAGTTGAGCTCCATTACAAAAGGCTTTTTCATCACATGCCACTGAGAGAGGTAGGCTATACGGTTGCCAAACGTTGGACATGCCTAGACAAGGCTGTAGGCCTATCCCATGTGATGGGCAAAATGTCAAATCTAGAGTGGGGCCCTTTCTGAAAAGGACTTCCCCTTCACCTACCAACGGGGACTCGGGGTGGTTAGGCCCCTTTAGTTGGAAGTTATTTTTGTTGTTGATTAATGTGTTTTATATTTGTAGTTTTTTTGTTTGGAGCTCTGTGGGAATATATGGAAAAAGAGTATCAATATGTCTAGATGGTTCACACAACTAAAATAATGTCGCTGAATGTTAATGGTCTAAATATGTTAAAGAAGAGGGAAAAGGTTATGATTAAGCTACAAAAGGAGGATGTACAAATCATATTCCTCCAAGAGACCCATTTAACACAGACAGAGCATGGGAAACTTAAGAAATATGGGTACAGACATTCATATTATAGCTCCTACAAGGAAGGGCGCAGGAGAGGTGTTGCAATTTTAATATCAAACAAAACTCAATTCGATTATAATAGGGAGATTGGAGACAAGGAGGGGAGATATATTATAGTGAAGGGTAGGTTAGAGAACAAACCAGTGACATTGGTAAATATATACGCCCCTCCTGAAAGTGATAAAAGATTTTTTAAATCTTTGTTTGATGAGATAGCAAACGAGTCAGAGGGGGTCTTAATTTGTGGGGGAGATTTGAGTGTCGTTTTGAATCACAAAATGGATACGACCAGTATCAAAAGGACTAAAACACAGGTCACTCGATTTGTAAATATATCACTGGAAGAGATGGGGATGGATGATGTGTGGAGACAATTACACCCTCAGGAAAAAGACTATACACATTACTCAGCTGTACATAAAGTTCATTCAAGGATAGACTATTTCCTTATGAGCAAAGACGATATTTACAGAGTAAAGGAGTGTGGGATTGGAGGGGCGGATATCTCAGATCCCAATCCAGTATATTTAGAAATTAATTTGAATTGTAGAAAGCGAAATACGGTTTGGAGGTTTAATGTGGGTCTACTGAATAGTGAGCAGAGTAAGATTATGTTAAAGACAGATATTCGGACATATCTAGAAGAAAACAGCAATGGGGAAGTAGACCCAACAATATTTTGGGATGCCATGAAGGCGGTCATCAGGGGAAAGTTAATAGCGCATTCAGCATTGATCAAAAAGGCAAGATCAATTATATCCAGAAAGAATACGGACAGGTTAAGAGAAATGGAGAGGGAATACCAGACTGCGGGAAATCCCGTGGTGTTGGAGCAAATCAAATCGGCTAAGTCAGATATTACTAAAGAACTGTTAGATGAAGTTGAGAAAAAAAGCTTGTTTCTCAAACAAAGATATTATGAAACAGGCCCGCGCACAACTAAACTGTTGGCAAAACGTATTCGCAAACAGCAAGCAGTTGGCCATCTACATAAGATCAGAGACCCCCATTCAAATGAGTTAACGAATATACCAGAAAGCATAGAGGACATATTTTTGGGATATTATAAAGAGCTATATTCACAACCCACACCTGCACCCGAAGCGGAAATTAATACCTTTTTGAATTCATTAGATTTACCCTCAATTGGACGGCTCCAAAACGACAAATTAACAGCTGACATCAAGATGGAAGAGGTGATAGATGCAATAAATTCTTTGAAAAACAATAGAAGCCCGGACAGCGATGGATACCCTGCAGAATGGTACAAAGTGTTTAGGGAAGAGCTGGCACCGATACTTCTGAGACCCTTCAATTGGACACTTCACAATAATAAGATACCACCATCATGGTCAGAGGCAATAATCACAGTCATTCCAAAACCGGGAAAGGATAAAGAATATTGTGGGAACTACAGACCTATTTCATTATTAAATGTAGATTATAAAATATATACGACAATTATCTCCAAAAGGTTAAACTCATTCATAGGTGATTTGATAGATGAAGATCAAACAGGATTCATGAGAGAAAGACAAACGCATGATAATATCAGAAGGACATGGCATAGTGTTGATCAAGCGAGTAAGAGAAAACAAGCTACACTATTAGTAAGTTTAGATGCAGAAAAAGCATTCGATTGGGTGTCTTGGAATTTTTTGTATGCAGTATTGGAACGACTAGGGTTCAGCAATAAGTCAATACAGTGCATTAAAACATTATATCAACAACCTAATGCTCGGATTAAAATAAACGGGAGTTTAACGAACAAGTTCAGTTTGCAGAGGTCGACAAGACAAGGATGCTGTTTGTCTCCGACACTGTTCGCGTTATTCATTGTGCCTTTAGTGGAGGCCATTCGCCAAAATGAAGGAATTAATGGACACTGTCCACAAGGTGGGGCTATTTGCTGATGATGTCATAGCCTATCTTGAGCAACCACATACATCACTCCCTCAACTAATGAGGCTACTAGAACTATATGGTCATTTATCTGGATATAAAATTAACATCTCAAAAACACAGGTGCTAGTTCTCAATTATACTCCAACCACAGAATTCAAGGGAAAATTTGACTTTAATTGGAATCTAAACAAAATCAAATATTTGGGAATTTACATTACCAAGGAATTGTCTAAATTACATAAAGCAAATTACGGCAAGATCAACGATGTGATGCAAAAGGATATTGATAGATGGCCCACTCTGCCACTTGACTTCAGCTCAAGAATTGAGACAGTTAGAATGAATATTCTACCAAGGCTTCTTTACCTATTCCAATCGTTGCCTGTAGAGGTGACTCAAGCTCAATTTGATAGGTGGGATAGGACAATATCTAGATTTATTTGGGGAGGGAAGAAGCCCAGAGTAAGGTATGAAACTCTCCAACTCTCAAAGGAAAAGGGAGGTATGGGTTTACCAAATCTAAAAGAATATTTCAAAGCTGCCCAGCTGAGATATGCTGTTGACTGGTGTAGGCAAGATTACATGGCCAAGTGGAAAGTCATGGAAAGGGAATATGGTGGGTACCCTATCCAGAATATTTTAGGGGATAAAGAAGTATACAAGAAAACAAAACCCCACATGGATTCAGTCACATTATTTACACTGGAGTTATGGTTTAAATTGATTAGAATCAACAAATTACAAGATTAGATACAGTTATTGAGATGGGTAGCATATGATAGAGACTTTACTCCAGCGAGGCATGATACAGTTTTTAAACTGTGGGTTAACTGGGGAATCACAGCATGGTGCACTCTAGAGGAAAAGGGGTGATGGAGAGTTTTCAGGGTATGAAAGACAAGTTTGATTTGGAGAATCATGACTTCTTTAGATATTTACAATTAAGGGATTATTACAACAAACGTATCAGGGGAGGACCCTCCATGGAGGTGAACAGTGTGATTCAAATTATAATCAACGCATATAAAGGGAGAAAATCTAGGACTATATCTGTACTATATCAAGCTCTCACAACTAATAAACACTCAACTACATATATAAAAGAAAAATGGGAATTAGAATTTGGCACAGAAGTTACAGAGGAGGACTGGCAGAATATGTGGAAAGTTCATCAATCCTCCACTAGTTCGCGGATTTGGAGGGAATTCTCCTGGAAAAATCTGATACGTTTTTTTATTACACCAAAAATCAAAAATAGATACTCCAGCACCAAACTGTCATGCTGGAGGAAATGTGGAACAGAGGATGTAAACCACTCGCATATATTTTGGAAATGTAATAAGCTAGCGATGTTTTGGGAGATGGTTCATGATGTAATACAAAAGGTACTTGGATATGACTTCCCTAAGTGCTATATGACCCTCTATTTCTGTAATTTTAAAAACGACGATATAGGGCAAAGTGATAGATGTTTGGTTAAGATACTGCTGATGGCGGCTAAGAAGGCAATCACAAGAAAATGGTGCCAGGGGGACGCCCACACACAAGGACAATGGATGGAAATAGTGGAGGACATTCATACAATGGAAAAACTGACTCATCGATTGAGACTTACAGTACCTCGGATGGAAGACCAGTGGAAGAAATGGACATGGTTTAAGGAGCAAACACGCGACAACATAATTCATGACAACACTTAAGACTGGAAGGTTAGACCCACAGGAAGCTCTTGTAGTTCATTTTTTTGTGTGTTTTTTTTGTTTGTTTGTTTTGAGTTGCCCTGTTGGGCTTGTGTGCAAGTAAATGTCGATAATTCAATGTTTACTTCTGAATACGGATGCCATGTTTGTATTGACCTAAAAACTTCAATAAAAACTAAAGTGATAAAAAAAAACTAAGTGTGGTGCACTAACTCTTTCCTATCCTGATAGTGACACCTCTGTGTACTATAGTTATAGGCTTATCTCTGGCTTTTCCTGGCTCATCATAGGTAAGTCTTACGACTGGCTTTACTAACCTCTTCGGCCTACCTACTGGTTGTCTTTGGGGACTAGCTTCCTCATCTACGCTGCTAGCTTGGCCCTCATCTATGTCAGACTCTGACTCTTGAGCTAACTCCTGAGCTAACTCTTCTTCAGACTCATTCCCCCTCTCTTCTTCTTCTTCACTTTGGTCTTTGTCATTGTTGTCATCATTTGGTTCTTCGTCATTATTCTCTTCAGTTCTAGCACCAGGAGGTTCCTCTTCCTCCTGAGGGATAACTGCTTGTTCCCGTGCAGCTCTACGCTTGTTCAGGACATCTTCCAGGTAAGTGCTGTAGGGTCTTGGTATTGGTCTCTCGTACACAGACTCTGTAGATGAGTCGGTCGAGCCCTCTTCACTATCCTCTTCTTCTGTACTGACTGTTTGAGACTGTTTGGTTTGTTGCTTCTTTCTTGTGTCGACTCTTGTCTTTGGCTTTGGTGGTGGTCTGTGGTCGCTCTCTTCTCTTTGCATTCTGACTTGTTGCCCGATAGGTAAGAGATGATCTCGGTGCAATGTTCTGATTCCTCCGTTTCCATCCTCCTGCTTCACTCTGTAGACAAGTAAGTTTGGCAACTGACTCACAACCACACGAGGAATCTCTTTCCATCGGCTTTGGAGTTTGTGCTTGCCTTTGAGTCCGAGATTCTTCACCAACACTCTGTCGCCGGGTTCCAGGGTTTGTGATCCCACCCTGCTGTCATAGGCTCTCTTGTTCCTCTGGTGTGTTTTGTCGGCTGTGGCAGAGGCCAGTTGGTATGCCTTCTGCAGATCTTCTTTGAGTCTATCCGCATAGCGTGAGTGGTGACCGACATCATAGCCATTGGGAGACGTCCCGAAACACACATCCACGGCCAGCCTTGCCTCTCTCCCGTATAGTAAGTAGTATGGCGAGTAGCCGGTTGCATTAGACCTACTGGCATTGTAGGCATGCACAACGTGGGGCACTTGCTCACTCCACCGCCTCCTCTTCTCTGGATTTAGTGTGCCTAGCATGGACAGCAGGGTACGGTTGAACCGTTCTGGTTGTGGATCTCCTTGTGGGTGGTAGGGAGAGGTTCTGGACTTTCGTATCCCCATCACTTTCAGCATTTCTCTAATTGTCTGGCTTTTGAAGTCTCGGCCTTGGTCTGAGTGGATCCTTGCTGGCAGACCATAGTTTACGAAGAACTTCTCGTTGAGAACTTTTGCGACTGTGAGCGCCTTCTGGTTCTTCGTTGGGTAGGCTTGTGCATAGCGGGTAAAGTGATCAGTGACCACTAGCACGTTGCCAATACCCTTGGAGTCTGGCTCCACGGAAAGGAAGTCTATACAGACTAAGTCCATTGTCCATTGCTCCGGATCTGGTGGAGCGGCGCAGCTCTCTGACAGGGACTCTTCCATGAGACACACTTCCTGCAGTTTTTGACGTACTGCTCTGTCTCTCCTGCCATTCTCGGCCAGTGGAATCTTGCCTTCAGCAGGTCAGTTGTTCTCTCGATGCCTAGATGTCCCATATCATCATGTAAGGACTTTAGCACGACACCTCTGAACACGGCAGGCAGCACCAGCTGAGAGGACTCTTCTCCGGATGGTCTCTTGCTAATGCGATGGAGTAGGCCGTCTCTCAGTTGTAGTCTTCCCAGCTCCCTTTTCATCTGGCTCACATCTGGATTTGCTTCCAGATCCTCTGGCCATTGGCCGTGTTTCAGAGCTTGGATTGTCGGTCCTATCACAGGATCCTCTTTCTGTGCGGCTTTAAGCTCGGACCTGGACATCTGTCCTAGCGCACTCACATCCACGCACGTGGGGAAGGCGTAGAGCTCAGGGACACTTTCAGGACGAGCTCCTAGCTGTTCAGCATATCTCGGAGATGTCTTTGGGGAGCTCAGAACGCTTACTTGTCGACAGATTGACTGCACTCCAGCTTGTGAGATGGTCTCCCAGTCTCTTTGCCTCTCTTCACCCCTCTCTTGCCTCGACAGCAGGTCGGCGTCGATGTTGCTTTTCCCAGGTCGGTAGCGGATGTCGAACTCATAGGTAGACAGATCGGCCAGCCACCGATGCCTTGTGGCGTTGAGCTTGGCTGTAGGGAGTACGTACGTGAGGGGATTGTTATCAGTTCGTACTGTGAATCTGGCTCCGTAGAGGTAATCATGGAACTTGTTCACCACTGCCCATTTGAGGGACAGGAACTCCAGTTGATGGATGGGATAGTTCATCTCAGATGCGGACAGCTTCCTGCTGGCAAATGCCATCGGCCTCAACCCCTCTGGGTACTCCTGGTACAGGACGGCTCCCAATCCCGTTAGACTGGCTTGTTGGGATCAGCAAACGCCAAGACGGGCGCGTGGGTGAGACAGTTGATGATCTGGTGGAATGCTGCAGTGCAGGCTAGGTCCCATCGCTCTCCGAAGGGTTCAGACTCCTTCAAGTAGACTTTCTTGGAGTCCTTCGCAGCTCTCTTTCCGTGCTGTTTTGGGGCGTATCCTTTTGTCAGCTCGGTCAGCGGCCTGGCGATGGAGGAGTAATTGGCGATGAACCGTCTGTGGTATCCGCAGAAGCCGAGGAAGGATCGCAGAGTCTTCAGGTCAGTAGGCTGGGGCCAGGTGGTGACTGTTTCGATCTTGGCTGGATCAGTGGCGACACCGTTAGCAGATACGATGTGCCCGACGTACTTGACTTTGCTCTGGCCAAACTGATTTAACCACAGGGTTACACAACACAGTTAAATCATGACAACACAGTTAAATCTTTACAACACAGTTAAATCATGACAACACAGTTAAATCATTCCAACACAGTTAAATCATGACAACACAGTTAAATCGTTACAACACAGTTAAATCATTACAACACAGTTAAATCATTACAACACAGTTAAATCATGACAACACAGTTAAATCATTACAACACACAGTTATATCATTACAACACAATTAAATCATTACAACACAGTTAAGTCATTACAACACAGTTAAATCATTACAATGTGGTGGACACGTATTGGGGACAGAATTCAACCCAGGAACCAAGGGTTAAGTCATGGTTGCCCTGGCAGGTTAACGCAGGGTTAAGTTATGGTTGTCCAGCCAGTTTTCTGGTTATTCTTGCCACCTCCGCTCAGTCGAGCTGGGTTTGGTTGTCTCTCTGATTTACCGTGGATTAAAGAAAGTTGCCTACACGGCTAAAGTGTGAACCTACGGTCTTCTCCGTACCTTCGGCTCTACACTGGTGACCCCGACGTCGGTTTTCGGATAAGTTTTCTGAAACCACACACATTATGGCTACGAACGCCGTTGCAATTAAACTGCCGGACTTTTGGGAGTCTTCCGCGGCTACATGGTTCGCGCAGGCTGAGGCACAGTTCGCGCTCAGAGACATAACAGCAGACGAGACCAGGTACTACTGCGTAGTGGCAGCGCTGGGGGGCGCTACGGCTTCCAGGATAAGCGGTTTCATAACCAACCCACCGGCCGATGGTTAATACGCCGCACTTAAACATCTCCTCCTTGAAACTTTTGAACTGTCAACAACGGAGAGAGCACGTCGCCTCTTCGCAATTCAGGGCTTGGGAGATGGCAAACCATCGGAGCTAATGAGCAGGATGTTAAACCTACTGGGTCAAGAAAAGCCATGTTTCCTGTTTATGGAGCTGTTTCTGCGCAACATGCCGCCCCACGTCCAGACTGCGCTCGCTAACTCCACCATCACTGATCCCCGTGAGCTGGCAAAGGAGGCTGACCGATTCTTCGTCGCTACACAACGTTCCTCCCATGCCGGGGTGCTGGCTCCTACCTTCACTGGCCTCCCGCCGACATCGCGGGCGTGGCCCGACGGTGGCGCCACAGCATCAGACCGCTGCAAGCCCTCTGGACTCTGTATGTACCACGCTCGATTTGGTGCGAAAGCTAAACGGTGCCGTTCCCCCTGCAACTACAGGCCGACGGGAAACGAGAGGGCCAACACTCAGTAGTGGCCATGAGTGTTGGCGATACGAGCAGGCTACTCTTCATCCTCGACACCATCTCCGGTCGGCGATTTCTTTGTGCGCTTACGGTTTGCTAGTGGACATTCAGAACAGCCGTCTGGTCGATTCCTTAACCTTCTCCTCCTTCGCATGTACGCGGAGGGAAGCGGCCTATGCAGGTCTAGCCAACTCTCTCTCAGAGGCAGACAAGTTCAACCGCCTCCTCGCTGAGTTCCCTGACCTTACCCAGCCTACCTTCTCTGCACCCACCGCTAAGCATGGGGTGGAGCATCACATTGCTACGAAGGGGCCCCCGGTCTACGCCAGAGCCAGGCGTCTCGACCCCGCCAAACTCGCCATTGCCAAGTCTGAGTTCGAGCACCTGGAACGCATGGGGATCATCCGCCGCTCTGACAGCCCGTGGGCGTCCCCACTCCACATCGTCGCTAAGCCTGATGGAGGTTGGCGCCCATGCGGGGACTACCGCCGACTAAATGACGCCACCACGCCCGACCGCTATCCTGTCCCGCATATCCAGGACTTTTCTGCAAACCTGTCTGGCAAATGCGTCTTCTCAAAAGTCGACCTGGTCCGTGGTTATCATCAAGTTCCCGTGCACCCCTCAGACATCCCCAAGACAGCGGTGACTACCCCATTCGGCCTATTTGAATTCCTACGAATGCCATTTGGACTCAAATACGCGGCCCAGTCCTTTCAGCGGCTGATGGATTCAGTGCTCCGTGGCCTTCCTTTCATCTTCGTCTATTTGGACGACATACTCATCGCCAGCGCCTCCGAGGAAGAACACCTGTCCCATCTTCATGCCCTCTTCACACGCCTCAGCCAGCATGGGCTGATCGTCAACCCGGCGAAGTGCCGGTTCAGGCTGACAGCCATTGATTTCCTCGGGCACCGCATCACTGGGGACGGGGCAGTCCCCCTGCCCTCAAAGGTGGAAGCGGTGGCGGCCTTTCCGCGCCCCCAAACAGCTCGTGCACTCAGGGAGTTCATCGGGATGGTGACATTCTACCACCGCTTCATTCCCCGAGCCGCCTTTATCATCCGGCCACTGTACGAGGCGCTGAAAGACATGTCCCCCAACCAGGCGGTCGACTGGACAGCAGAGCGGGACCGTGCGTTCACCGAGACTAAAGCTGCGCTCTCCCAGGCTACCCTGCTAGCGCATCCTTCACCTACAGCGCCTATTTCCATAACCACGGATGCATCGGACTATGCTATTGGTGCGGTTCACGAACAGTGGGTGGGGGGGGCTTGGCAGCCTTTGGCCTTTTTCAGTCGCCAGCTTACACCCCGAGAGCGCAAGTATAGTACTTTTGACAGGGAACTCCTCGGTCTCTGGCTCGCCGTCCGGCATTTCCGTTTCCTGCTAGAGGGCCGCGAGTTTACTGCGTACGTGGACCACAAGCCCCTCACGTTTGCCATGTCCAAGACGGCCGAGCCATGGTCCGCTCGCCAGCAGCGACAACTCTCCTACATTTCGGAATTCACTACCAACATCCAGCACGTCGCTGGTAAGTCTAACCAGGTAGCTGACTGCCTCTCTAGGGCAGTGATTGGAGCGGTCCACCTAGGCCTTGACTATGCACAGATGGCTGCTGACCAGGCCACGGACCCGAGCATCCTCCGTCTCCGGGCCTCCGACACGGGGCTCCGCCTGCAGGACGTTCCTTTCAGCGACACAGGTGTCACCCTCCTGTGTGACGTCTCCACAGGACAGCCCAGGCCCATCGTCCCGCACAGCTGGAGACGCCCCGTATTTGAAGCTGTGCACGGCCTCTCTCATCCAGGCGGTAAGCCATCCGTGCGCCTGACCTCTGCTAAGTTTGTGTGGGAGGGACTTAAAAGAGACGTGAAAGCGTGGGCCGACTCGTGTGTTGCCTGTCAGCGGGCTAAGATACACCGCCACATTAAGGCGCCCCTGGAACGCTTCGCAGTGCCGGAGAGACGATTTGACCATGTCCACGTCGACCTGGTTGGTCCCCTACCCCCCTCCCATGGGTTCACCTACCTCTTCACTGTGGTGGACAGGACTACGCGCTGGCCTGAAGCTGTTCCCCTGGCATCCACGACGTCTGCTGATGTGGCCCGGGCTTTTATTGGGTCGTGGGTCTCACGTTTCGGTACGCCTTCCGACCTTTCATCTGACCGCGGGCCACAGTTTACCTCAGAGCTATGGAATGCTGTGGGTGAGGCTCTGGGCGTCAAGCTTCATCGCACTACCGCCTACCACCCTTGAGAGTAGCTTCGGGCTACTCTCAAGGACTGCAACTGGGTCGACAAGCTCCCATGGGTCATGCTGGGCCTGCGGACCGCCCCGAAGGAAGACCTACAAGCCTCCTCTGCGGAGCTGGTGTACGGCACGCCGCTGCGAGTCCCAGGCGATTTCATGCCCAATGCAACGCGTCCCTGGTCAGCTGTGGACCAACGAGCCTCCTTGCTGGACGGGGTCAGAGCTTTCACACCCGTCCCTACCGCCCAACACGGCGCTCCGGTGTCCCAGGTGCCCCCAGGTCTGCAGTCAGCGGACTACGTGTTCATCCGTCACGACGCACACCGCCCCCCTCTGCAACCCCCTTTAGTCCATGGGCCAGACGATATTTCGGTACACTCAAGGTGGCAAAACTTACTTATAATTTTTGAAAGGATCCATGTCTGTAGATGATATTTTGGTATGATAACCATTCCTGAGTGGCAGCTGTATCACAGTTATCAGCTCATGAAGTTAACCACCCGCTAAACTAAATTGCATTTTAGACGCTGGTGCATATCCTGGTTTAGCCTCATGGTCAGGACATTTTTCAATGTTCTATAATATTGTCTTTGGTATCATTTTAAAGGGGACCTTCTTAGCTTTCATTCAAGCCCTGTTGTGGATATTTCTCACAAATATAGAGGTCACTTGAGCTCTTCAACCCGTCAATAACACACATCTTTCTGCAATTTTCGCCTAAACTATATACTTTCTTTTAGCCCTGTGGCATCTAGGAATATCAGGGACACAAAACACAAAAACTGGAATACTCACAGGACTGTAAAGATTCAGAAAATGTATAATATACCCATACTATTTCATTGTGTGAGGTGATTGTGAGCCTTAAATGAGAACTAGACCAAAGCCAGTTAGGTCACAAACTGGTCTCTATACATTTGTTTAAATACACAATCAAAATACATGATAAAAAGGAATACCATAGTGAGGTAATGAACTATTTTAATATTTTAAACAACATTGACATTTACATATACTTAGTCAATGATACATGTAATCCGATATCATTAGTGGGTATATGTAATGGTAATGGGTAGGGTAATGGGTATATGTGAATATGGTTACATTATTGTTATCAAGCTCTGGGTAACCAAGTCCAGAATCAGCATCCTGTGCATCAATAGACTACTACCACAGTAATACCATCAGAATCATCACACTGTCATTCATCAAACTGCTCGTTTCTCTCATCATCTGACTCCCCAAGTTCAAAGTCCAGTTCTGGACCATCCTGCTGTTTTTGGTTACTGCAGGTCTGTAACCTGCACATGTCTGTGCATGGAAGTCCATTTGACAGGCACATGCAGCTTGGCATTTTGCATGGATGCACACACCTGCATGTTAGCATTTCCAAGACCACATCTGGTGCAGGTGGGGAGCGCATCCAGTAAATGGCCAGCTTGCCTTCATCGTCTGTCCATCCATACTCAGTAGGGCTTGGCACCACAGGGTTAGCCTGCAGACAGCACTTCCATATTGCTGCCTGATAGTTGGCTCGTTGAACATGCATAAAGAGACAGTCTCTACATGGTGGCAGCTGGCTGGACTCAACCTCTCCCCTTTTGGTGCAGAAGAGCTGGTAACGCAGTTTGTTCACCTCAGCAGTGCTGCTATTAGCAACATACATCCGACAGGTGAACTGCTCAATTTTCTGGAACAGCTCATCACTCACATTCCATGTCTGTCCCAGTTGACTAAAAGTCTCTTGGCAGGAAGTGTGCTTTCTCACTATCTTCAGGGCATTCAGCTTCCCTCGACCAGCGAATGCACTGACAGTGTCGCAGCCTGTGAAGGCATGTAAGCCAATTAGGCTGTCACAGATGCTGTCTCCAAGTGAACTTGCCAGTTTGGTGATGTCGACAAACCGTGTGCGGTTCTGAGTCCCACACTTCTGGTAGATGGGACAGGTGATGTCCTTCTGGAAGCCAAGACAAAGCACCATGACATCAGTGTCCTCAGCTGTGATGATAACTGACTTTGAGCCCGCATTTGCTGCATGCAATGCATGCAGGAGCAGACGGGTGTCAGCTTCTTCATGTGTGGAGTGCAGTTCTGCTGCTTCCTCACACCCATCTTCTGTCAACTTGTAGCAGGTTTCCTCACAGGTCATATACAACACCTTGCCATGCAGCATAGCTCTGTATCGTGGGAGTTTCCACTCTTCCACCAGAAACTTGATGAGACTGGTCTTGTTGGAGGAACTGCACAGAAATTTTCTCCACTGCTGGAGAAAATTGGTGTCCCCCTGCAAGATTCTTGTACTGGAGAGTGATGTCTCCACTCCCGTTCAGTCGTTCAGCATCTTTGATCGAAGTCTGGTGATAGACATCAAAAACAACATCAATCCTCCCACTCTGTGCTCCCTCATGGAGGACCTGGGTCAAGGCTGACTCTGCCACCTGTGCAAAGGTTTTGTTGTTGCCATTCATTTTTTGGACCAGGCTCATCCCATCAATGATGGAAGTAGATGGGATTGGGATGTCTTCTGCAGGAGATACATTCTTTTCAAGCTCTCTGGCAAGTGCAGCCTTGTTTGTTTTTCGTAAGGACCCATCAGCATTTGCCAGTGCCCATGGTAGTGGGCCCTATGGGTAGGCAAGGACATCCTTCAGATTCACCTTCCTGCTTTCAGCCACCAGGATCATGTGACTGAAAAGGTTTCTATCTGCCTTCAGAACCACATCCTGTGCTTTCTTTCCATGGGCTTGTTTTGTGCTGACATTGGAGAATGTTTTCAGACTTTGCTTGGTCATCTTGTCGTGGAATTTCACAGGTGGTGGGTCTGCATCTAACCTTGTTTGCTGGAATGCTTGGTAGGCCTCTTCTCCTTTCTCAAGAGCTCTCAAGAGATCTATGGTCACATCAGGTGGAGCCATGTTGCCAGTGGAGAGGCTAACCAAATCAATCTCATCAGGGGACATAGGATTGAGCCAGTTATTCTCCATAAGGTCCATGAGAGACTGGACATCTGCTTCATCTCTCTTGATCCTTGGACTCTGTAGATCTGGATGAGACCATTTGCACCTGCCTTGACCTGTCAGGTCTCTCAGCTGTCTGAGGTACATGCTTCTATACTCAGCTGTGAGATAATATTTGGTCACAGCTCCTGGCTTCAAGCTGAATCCCTTTGTCCCTCCAGCTGTTTGGGTGTCTTTGTTCACCTTTTCTTCTATAGCTTGGTCAACAAGGATTCGGCCAAAGGGATTGGTGGAGCCCAGTTGGACTGAGAAGCCTCCTTCCATGAATTCTGTGTACACATCTGGGTGTGTGATGGGCAGCTCAGACATCTGGGCGTAGTAGTAGGGGAGGTAGCGTGCATAATTCATCCTGTCATAAGCAAAGCACCATGGGATCATTGCTCGAATGCTAGCCAAGTGTAGCATCCAGTCTCCCTCTCTGGATGCTCGGATGAGCCCCAACAAGATTTCAACCATGTCCAAATAGGACATCCAGAAGTTCGAGAGGCTGCCGTTTCCACCTCTAAGGAACTCACGGTAGACTTCAAATAGATCCATGATGCGTGTACAAGAGCTGTCCTCGAGGACCTCCTTCAAAGCATGTTGTGAGACTTCTTTCCCAAGGCTGTCAATGGTCTTCAGTGTCTCATTCAGGTGAACCATGTCATTCCTGTGAGTTTCTTCCAACCAGGACAGGAAACCATTCAAGGTCAGTCGCATGAGAGCCTCATACAGGAGCTTGTGTAGTCACACTGCCCTGTTGTACTTGCGGCCATCCATAACACCAGCAATTGAGCCTTCTGCAATCATGCCAGACTCAATGCAGAGGTCTTTGAGTCCAGCATCTTGGAAACGCTTTCCTATTATTGCCAGCAGTGTGCAGATGGTGTGGAATACCCCAAGCCTAACGATGATATCATGGAACTTTGTCATGGTGTTTCCATGTGATCTCGACAGCCTTCGCATACAGGGCTTGGTCAAAGACACAGACAATCTTCCTCAGGCCTAAGCACTGCATGATGCTCAGTGACTGGTTAAGCACCTCGTTGACAGTAGACATTTGTGTCGCTGGAGCATTGATGGTAGGCAGATAGTCTATATTGTCGGGGATGACCGTCATCTCTCCTCGAGTCAGGATGTTGAAGCCTGTCCAGCTGCTGACTGACTGTTCTTCTTGTTGTGACATGCGTGCTAGGACCCAAAGAAGGGTTTTCTCTCTGGCAAGCTTAGTATTGGCTGCAGTATCGGCATCTGACTTTTTGCTTTGTGGTGGCCCTACCCGTTGTCCAGCATTGTAAGTTGGTAACATTGGTGGGGGTCCATCAATGCTTCTCTTCTTTGTTTTGGGAACAGTGGGCATGGGTTGGACAGGAAGTGGGTTGACTGGCTTTGCTTGCACAGCAATCCCATTGACTCTGTGAGATGTTCCCTCACCACTGACAGTTTCTTCAAGACGGTCAATATTGTCCCAGGCTAAAGTTGTGAATATGCCAGGATGGATGTTAACTGGAAGGGCAATGCCACTCCCTGATGATGAGAGTTTCTGGAGACACAGGGCAGTGTTGATCTCTTCCATCTGTGAATAGGACACACTGTGACCAAGTCGGTTGAGGATGTTTATCAACTCTACATTTCCTGTCAACGATTTGACACTGAATGGCAGAACAATGTGCTTGGAAGGCTTGGTATTTCCACATGTCATTGCATATACTATGTCATGGCCAAATGACTGCAGAAGGCACTGCACTCTCTGGGATGCATGATCAGGATCATTTGAGCCTGTGAGTAGAGAGTACAGGAAGATAATGAGCGACTCTGGAATGGTAGGACATTCTGCTTCTGGTTTGACTTCAGGCGGCCAGGTTTGAGGAACATCTTGACTTTTAATGTCTGCTCTCAATTTGATGGCTGCTTTGGCTATAACATCTTGTGCACTGACACTTTTCAGGGTCTGCAGCTCCCTTTTGAGAGACTGATTTTCTTTGGCAAGTTCCCTCATGGACAAGTTATCGGGATAGAGGAGGAATTTTCCTTTCTCATCAGGGAATATCTGCAAGGCTCCAGCAAACTCACTCTCCAGGTTTCGCCTTATGTGCTTCTTGGTTGATTCCTTGACTTGGGCAATGCCTTGGGAGTTCATTGAAGCTACCAGTCTAGAAGAGAGATCAGTCATTGTCATCACTTGAGGATTGCCAAAAAGCTCCGTCCTGATGAAGAGGAACAGCTCATTGTATGCCTTATTCACAGCAGCTTCATACTGGGCTGCAGCATCATCATCTTCATTGCTGGCAACCTCTCCTTTGGAAACCTCTTCTTTGGTGTAAAGTCTATAGCATGACCTGTGGTAGTGCCCTTCAGCTGCTAAAAGGTCTCTACTCACAATGGCAAGGATTCTGCTGTCCCTTTTCTTTGTGGCTGCACTCCTGATCTTTGCATCAGCTCGCAGTTCTCGACACTGCACCAGTACTTCTCTCGTATTCTGTCTCTTGGAATATTTGCTGTTTTTCTTCTTCTTTTTTTAAAAATTTATTTCTGATTTTTCCCTTTTTTCTCCCAATTTAGTGGCCAATTGATCCCTATTTTTAATTCAAACACCCACCCTCGTATTACATGCGTTCGCCAACTGCATCTCTCCGGCCGGCAGTCTCGAAGGAAAGCGCCTCCCCACTTTCGTGACAAGGCGAATCCAAGCCGAACCACTGTTTTTCCGACACACACAGAGACGCATTCACACGACGAACACAAGCCGACTCCGCCCCCCTCCCGAAGACAGCGTTGCCAATGATTGCTGCTTCATCGAGTCCGGCCATAGTCGGATCTGACGAGACCGGGGCGCGAACCCCAGTCCCCAGTGGGCAACTGCATCGACACCAAGCCGATGCTTAGACCGCTGCGCCACCGCGGACTCTACGCCACCGCGGACTGTTTTTCTGACAAAATATGCACTCTGCATCATAAGTCCTAGATGTACTTGGAGCATGTCGAGCTACTCTCTTAGATTGTTTCTCTTCAGCAGAGACACAACTTTTCTTTTCTTTTGCAAGGAGGCCATCAAGAATTTGCTTCATAGTGAAGCTACTGCGACACTTTCTGTGGTAGTAGATTGCTGGAATGTCTTTTGCCAGTTTCAAAACTGGTGCATGATTTCGTATCTGAGCTGCCCTGAGCAGAGTTCTCCATTCGTCGACACTTTGTAGTGAAACCAGCTTATCTGTATCATCAGAACAGTGGATAATGCACTCCACCCGTGGGCGCTTTGGTATTGGGTAAAAACTTGCTTGTTCACCAGTGGCCATATTCAGTCAGTTTTCACCTGCCACATACAAACAAATACATGTAACTTAGGTGTATGAACACTACTAAAACAAAGTTTACTTTGCTTCACCAGCGTCATATTACCATTATTTATCTTACTTAGCCACAAATAGATACATTACCTAGTTGCTATGCAACAGCTGTATTTTGTCCACATGAGGCCGCTAAAATCAACACAAGATGAAAGTTCCTCGTAGCCACTTTAACTAATCATATTAACATATACATTAAAAGAACATGTTAACATTATGGGAAATTAGCTTACAATCTTCTCCAGAGTGAGACAAGAAGATAGATACCAGTTTCCTCTATATGTGTTTAGTAGAAAGCTATCTGGCTGCACGTTAGCCTAGCTTAGCACAATGAATGGAAGTACACAGTACTGGTTATCCTTGGTTGTTGGCCAACTAAGAACTGTCCCAGAGTTTAAGCTAGGCTAATCAGTACCAGGGGTGTTGAAATGCTATATTTGTAAAAATCTGGGCAAATACACAATCGTGAGAGGCACAGAAACAGGTTTCCTGAAAGAAAAATGAAATAGCTGCTCATTTGGAAAGGTTATCATGTATTATTTTACTTCTATTAGTGTACCAAATAAAATGGCACCAGTGAAGTTGTGTCACCTTGGGTGATATCGATATCTGGTCTGACCCATGGACTAACTGGCTTTGGTCTAGTTAGTTTCTTAGTAATAATGCCCTTCTAATTTAAGGTTCACAATCACCTCACACAATGAAATAGTATGGGTATATTATACATTTCCTGAATCTTTACAGTCCTGTGAGTATTCCAGTTTTTGTGTTTTGTGTCCCTGATATTCCTAGATGCCACAGGGCTAAAAGAAAGTATATAGTTTAGGCGAAAATTGCAGAAAGATGTGTGTTATTGACGGGTTGAAGAGCTCAAGTGACCTCTATATTTGTGAGAAATATCCACAACAGGGCTTGAATGAAAGCTAAGAAGGTCCCCTTTAAAATGATACCAAAGACAATATTATAGAACATTGAAAAATGTCCTGACCATGAGGCTAAACCAGGATATGCACCAGCGTCTAAAATGCAATTTACTTTAGGGGGTGGTTAACTTCATGAGCTGATAACTGTGATACAGCTGCCACTCAGGAATGGTTATCATACCAAAATATCATCTACAGACATGGATCCTTTCAAAAATTATAAGTAAGTTTTGCCACCTTGAGTGTACCGAAATAGGAAATTTTGGGCTCTGGCCCATGGACTACTTATGACGGCCCCTTCCGCGTCCTGGAACGGGGAACTAAGCACCTGGTGGTGGATTTTGGGGGCACGGCCGAGCATGTTTCAGTGGACCGAGTTAAACCCGCACACCTGGACTTGACGCAGCCGTTGGAGTTAGCCCAACCTCCTCGTCGCGGTCGTCCCCCGGCTCCGCCTCCTCCCCCCGTGGAGGCCCGAGCTGCCTCTTCTGCTCCTCAGGCCGACCTCCACAGGCCCACGTCAATGCCTCCCAGAGACACTCCGGCCCCTGTTATCCGGAGCCGCCGCGGGGGGCCGACAGGCCGTCCGCGCCTGCCTGACTTCGATTACTAGGGCGAATTCTGGGGGGGCTCATGTGGTGGACACGTATTGGGGACAGAATTCAACCCAGGAACTAAGGGTTAAGTCATGGTTGCCCTGGCAGGTTAACGCAGGGTTAAGTTATGGTTGTCCAGCCAGTTTTCTGGTTATTCTTGCCACCTCCGCTCAGTCGAGCTGGGTTTGGTTGTCTCTCTGATTTACCGTGGATTAAAGAAAGTTGCCTACACGGCTAAAGTGTGAACCTACGGTCTTCTCCGTTCCTTCGGCTCTACAACAACACAGTTAAATCTTTACAACACATTTAAGTCATTACAACACAGTTAAATCATTACAACACAGTTATATCATTAAAACACACAGTTAAATCATTACAACACAGTTATATCATGACAACACAGTTAAATCATTACAACACAGTTAAATCATTACAACACACAGTTATATCATTATAACAGTTAAATCATTACAACACAGTTAAATCATTACAACACACTTTTAAATCATTACAACACAGTTAAATCATTAAAATACACAGTTAAATCATTACAACACAGTTAAATTATTACAACACGCAGTTAAATCATTATAACAGTTAAATCATTACAACACAGTTAAATCATTACAACACACTTTTAAATCATTACAACACAAAGTTAAATCATTGCAACACAATTAAGTTATTACAACACAGAGTTAAATCATTACAACACAGAGTTAAATCATTGTAACACAGAGTGAAATCATTACAACACAGTTATATCTTAACAACACAGTTAAATCATTACAATGTGGCAGGAATGAGAAAAAACACAGGAGACCAAGGCGAGTTTGATGTTTATTCCTCAACTCCAAAAACAAACTGCAGCAGGAACAACCCTGCACCGGCGAGTCCGAGAACGTAAACCACGCCCCCAGCTCACAGTCCTGCTGGGTGAGAGGCATAGCCGCTAGTGTCCGCCACAACAACACAGTGAAATCATTACAACACAGTTAAGTCATTACAACACAGTTAAATCATTACAACACAGTTATATCATTACAACACAGTTAAATCATTACAACACAGTTAAATCATGACAACACAGTTATATCATTACAACACGCAGTTATATCATTACAACACAGTTAAATCATGACAACGCAGTTAAATCATTACAACAAGGTTAAATCTTCACAACACAGTTAAATCATTACAACACAGTTAAATGATTACAACACACAGTTAAATCATTACAACACACAGTTAAATCATTGCAACACAGTTAAATCATGACAACACAGTTAAATCATGACAACACAGTTATATCATTAAAACACACAGTTAAATCATTACAACACAGTTATATCATGACAACACAGTTAAATCATTACAACACAGTTAAATCATTACAACACACAGTTATATCATTATAACACAGTTAAATCATTACAACACAGTTAAATCATTACAACACAGAGTTAAATCATTACAACACAGTTAAATCATTACAACACACAGTTAAATCATTACAACACAGTTAAATCATTACAACACACAGTTAAATCATTACAACACAGTTAAATCATTACAACAAAGTTAAATCATTACAACACACAGTTAAATCATTACAACGCGGATAAATCATTACAACACACAGTTAAATCACTACATCAGTTAAATCTTTACAATACACAGTTAAATCATTACGACACACAGTTAAATCATTACAACACAGTTAAATCATTAAAATACACAGTTAAATCATTACAACACAGTTAAATTATTACAACACGCAGTTAAATCATTATAACAGTTAAATCATTACAACACAGTTAAATCATTACAACACACTTTTAAATCATTACAACACAGTTAAATCATGACAACACAAAGTTAAATCATTGCAACACAATTAAGTTATTACAACACAGAGTTAAATCATTACAACACAGAGTTAAATCATTGTAACACAGAGTGAAATCATTACAACACAGTTATATCATTACAACACAGTTAAATCATTACAATGTGGCAGGAATGAGAAAAAACACAGGAGACCAAGGCGAGTTTGATGTTTATTCCTCAACTCCAAAAACAAACTGCAGCAGGAACAACCCTGCACCGGCGAGTCCGTGAACGTAAACCACGCCCCCAGCTCACAGTCCTGCTGGGTGAGAGGCAAAGCCCGTAGTGTCCGCCACAACAACACAGTGAAATCATTACAACACAGTTAAGTCATTACAACACAGTTAAATCATTACAACACAGTTATATCATTACAACACAGTTAAATCATTACAACACAGTTAAATCATGACAACACAGTTATATCATTACAACACACAGTTATATCATTACAACACAGTTAAATCATGACGACGCAGTTAAATCATTACAAGGTTAAATCTTCACAACACAGTTAAATCATTACAACACAGTTAAATGATTACAACACACAGTTAAATCATTACAACACACAGTTAAATCATTGCAACACAGTTAAATCATGACAACACAGTTAAATCATGACAACACAGTTATATCATTAAAACACACAGTTAAATCATTACAACACAGTTATATCATGACAACACAGTTAAATCATTACAACACAGTTAAATCATTACAACACACAGTTATATCATTATAACACAGTTAAATCATTACAACACAGTTAAATCATTACAACACAGAGTTAAATCATTACAACACAGTTAAATCATTACAACACACAGTTAAATCATTACAACACAGTTAAATCATTACAACACACAGTTAAATCATTACAACACAGTTAAATCATTACAACAAAGTTAAATCATTACAACACACAGTTAAATCATTACAACGCGGATAAATCATTACAACACACAGTTAAATCACTACATCAGTTAAATCTTTACAATACACAGTTAAATCATTACGACACACAGTTAAATCATTACAACACAGTTAAATCATTAAAATACACAGTTAAATCATTACAACACAGTTAAATTATTACAACACGCAGTTAAATCATTATGACAGTTAAATCATTACAACACAGTTAAATCATTACAACACACTTTTAAATCATTACAACACAGTTAAATCATGACAACACAAAGTTAAATCATTGCAACACAATTAAGTTATTACAACACAGAGTTAAATCATTACAACACAGAGTTAAATCATTGTAACACAGAGTGAAATCATTACAACACAGTTATATCATTACAACACAGTTAAATCATTACAATGTGGCAGGAATGAGAAAAAACACAGGAGACCAAGGCGAGTTTGATGTTTATTCCTCAACTCCAAAAACAAACTGCAGCAGGAACAACCCTGCACCGGCGAGTCCGTGAACGTAAACCACGCCCCCAGCTCACAGTCCTGCTGGGTGAGAGGCAAAGCCCGTAGTGTCCGCCACAACAACACAGTGAAATCATTACAACACAGTTAAGTCATTACAACACAGTTATATCATTACAACACAGTTAAATCATTACAACACAGTTAAATCATGACAACACAGTTATATCAATACAACACACAGTTATATCATTACAACACAGTTAAATCATGACAACGCAGTTAAATCATTACAAGGTTAAATCTTCACAACACAGTTAAATCATTACAACACAGTTAAATGATTACAACACACAGTTAAATCATTACAACACACAGTTAAATCATTGCAACACAGTTAAATCATGACAACACAGTTAAATCATGACAACACAGTTATATCATTAAAACACACAGTTAAATCATTACAACACAGTTATATCATGACAACACAGTTAAATCATTACAACACAGTTAAATCATTACAACACACAGTTATATCATTATAACACAGTTAAATCATTACAACACAGTTTAATCATTACAATACACAGTTAAATCATTAGCAGACAAGAAACGTGTTTGAATAATTTGGCAAAATGTGGCATGTGTAGAATTCAGTGGGAGCAGTTGTGGGGGGAGAGAGAAATTGAAATTGAGAGAGAGAGAGATCATAATCTTTGCTGTTGCTGTTATTATAATCATTGTTACGTTGTGTTGTTGTTTTACATGCTTTGGCAATATGTACACAAACGTATCTCATGCCAATTAAGCACATATTGAATTGAATTGAATTGAGAGAGAGAGAGAGAGAGAGAGAGAGAGAGAGAGAGAGAGAGAGAGAGAGAGAGAGAGAGAGAGAGAGAGAGAGAGAGAGAGAGAGAGAGAGAGATGTGACAGATTTGAAAAACAGCGCCGGGCTTTTGTCAAGGAACTGGAACATGTGATTCCAGAGTACCAGGAAATGGACGACGCAGGTAAGCTGCGGGTGGTCCTGGGAGGGGGGCCAGCGGCGAACATTGCAGCAAGATTTATATTATCTTGCCACAACCTGAGAGATAGTGGGTGATGGCACCTATTGCTACTATTGTTATTTAATATCATAATCATTGTTGTTGTTGCTGTTATTATTATAATCATTGTTGTTATTATTATAATCATTGTTGTATTGTGTTGTTGATGTTTTACATGCTTTGGCAATATGTACACAAATGTATGTCATGCCAATAAAGCACATATTATTGAATTGAGAGAGAGAGAGAGAGAGAGAGAGAGAGAGAGAGAGAGAGAGAGAGAGAGAGAGAGATTGTTCATGGCTGGCAGCAAAGTATGTAGCAGCCTGCCACAAAGTGAGGGACAATGAGTGACTAAAATCAGTTCATTAATATATGTCTGTTTGGTTGTTTGTGTGTTTGTCTGTGTGTTTGTTTTCGACTGTCTTGTGTTGTTTGTGTTGTTTGTTATGACATTAAGTGTTTTGTATCATATGTATCAATGCTTTGGCAATACGAGAATGCTTGTCATGCCAATAAAGCAAATTTGTATTTGAATTTGTATTTGAGAGAGAGAGCGAGACAGACAGACAGACAGACAGACAGACAGACAGACAGACAGACAGACAGACAGACAGACAGGCAGGCAGACAGGCAGACAGACAGATAGACAGACATACATACAGACAGGCAGACAGACAGAAAGACAGACAGAGATTTTTGATTTTTTAAAAGTAAGATTTATTTAAAAAAATACAATCATATTCAAAACACAAGCGACAGAGACAGAGAAAGAGAGAGCGAGGGAAGGACAGAGAGGGAGAGACGGAGAGCGAGAGAGAGACACAGAGACAGACAGAGACAGACAGAGAGAGAAACGAGAGAGAGCGACAAACAGAGAGAGAGAGTCGGGGAGAGAGACAGACAGACAAACAGAGAGAGAGAGAGAGAGGGAGAGGGAGCGACAGAGACAGGGAGAGGGAGCGAGAGAGAGAGTCGGGGAGAGAGACAGACAGACAGACAAACAGAGAGAGAGAGGGAGACAGAGACAGACAGAGAGAGGGAGAGGGAGCGACAGAGAGAGGGAGAGGGAGCGACAGAGAGAGGGAGAGGGAGCGAGAGAGAGAGTCAGAGAGAGAGAGAGAGAGACAGACAGAGAGAGAGAGAGGGAGAGGGAGCGACAGAGAGAGGGAGAGGGAGCGAGAGAGAGAGTCGGAAGAGAGACAGACAAACAGAGAGAGAGCGAGAGGGAGCGAGAGAGAGTCGGGGAGAGAGACAGAGAGAGAGAGGGAGAGGGAGCGACAGAGAGTCGGGGAGAGAGACAGACAAACAGAGAGAGAGGGAGAGGGAGCCAGAGAGAGAGTCGGGGAGAGAGACAGACAGACAAACAGAGAGAGAGGGAGAGGGAGCGAGAGAGAGTCGGGGAGAGAGACAGACAGACAAACAGAGAGGGAGGGAGGGAGGGAGAGACGGAGAGCGAGAGAGAGAGAAAGAGAGAGAGAGAGAGAGAGAGAGAGAGAGAGAGAGAGAGAGAGAGAGAGAGAGAGAGAGAGAGAGAGAGAGAGAGAGAGAGAGAGAGAGAGAGGATGTAATGTTCTACTGCCGCAGCCGTAACAGGGTGGTGAGCGGGGCGGGGGGGGGGTGACGGTGGGATGACTCTGCCTTGAAGCCGGAGGCTCGGCGCGGGACGGTTTCTGGTCTCCGGCGCAGCGGATTTAGCCCTGCACGCGCCTGCTAAAATAGAAATGGAATGATAAGCGACGGCGCGAGATGGCCCAGCGGTGAGACGAGCTTCAACTTTCCTGCGCAGCTCCGCGTCGACATGGTAAGAACACATACCCCACCCCCCCGCTTCTGGACCAGCCACTACCTGCGCAGTTTAAAGTGCCGTGCCTGCGCCCCGGTCCTCCTCCCCGCCCCGGTCCACCGCCTGTAGCCGCTCCGGTTCCTCCTCCCCGCTCCGGTCCACCGCCTGTAGCCGCTCCGGCTCCTGCGCGGCCGGACGCGTTTCCCGGGACGAGTCGGAGGAACCGTGACGTGTCGCGGCCGTGACGGCGCGTGTAGCATCAGGGCGAAGTTGGCTCATGCGTGTTGTTAGGCTCGCGGGCAGCGCGTGCAGCAGGCCTCCGCCAGTCGTCACGGGACGAGGAAGGCCAAGTTAAAGTTCAGCTCCAGCCTCCGTTTCCCGGTTTGTGCGTCAGTCAGCAGAAAATGGCCGCACAGCGGGAGAGCAGGCGGCGGAGTAAGTTAGAAGGCTAGGCCAGCAGAGGGCCTCCTGTCCCGGGATACGGAGGGAAAAAGACCCCCATCCAGTCCTGGAGGCAGACAGGGAGAGAGAACCCAAGTCTGGCCAGGTTTACGTATTACTGTGGCCCTGGTGAAGCTAGCGTTGTGTCATAGAGCTTTAATATGACGGAGGAGAAAGCCAAGCTTGTCAAATGGTGCGTCTTTAAAATCAGCAGAAACAAATACAGGATCCATTCTACTGAATTCTATTCCAGCATTAATATCAACCAGCCTGGCGTGATTTCTGATCCAGAAACTTTCAAGTTACTACTGCAACGACAGATGTAGCGGTCATAACTGTTGTGTTATCATGCTGACAACAAGAAGGCTGCAGATGGCAACAGCTTTGTATTTGTATTTTTGTATTTTTGTTACTACCCTTGTACTTCTTTTTTGCTGAGTCTGTCAGTAAAATCATTAAAGTCTTAAAAGTAGGCTAATTTGAGCCTTGGATTTCTGCTGTACCCAGGACTATGGCATAGCATGGAAATTATGATAAACCTATCAAGCAATGTGAAGTTAAACTCCTAAAGAGTTAAAGAAAAATGCTTGATGACATCTATATTAATAACTACCTATATTAATAACTACATATAGAATTAATAACTCAAAATCTCAGATCCATTTGAGATGTTGCTGGTGATTTCTGGCCAGGACCTTCTTCCTCCACCAAGCAGCATAGCTGAACTTCAGTCTTACCTACTGGGCTAATGTAGTTTTATTTTTGGCAAAGGTCTTCTGGGATCTTGGTCGGCCATATTTGTTTAGCCACAGCAGCTTCGGTGCTTCATGACTCTCACTGCTCCCCGTCTTATTCTTCCACATGTGGATGCCATGGTGCAGATGTAAAATGCTTTGGATTGTAGGAATTTTATTGGGAAGGTCTTACCCCAAAGTCTTCAACATTTGATATTTGTCTTAAATGCTACAATAATTTAAAGTGTTTCAAAAATGACATTCGTTTTGCATATACATATTAAGAATTGTAACTTTAAAGACTGCAGTGTAATAGTAATTAATGCATTATTATTATTATTATTATGTAGAAGTAGTAGTACTAGTAGAAGAAGTAGTAGTAGTATTAGTAGTAGAAAGAGTAGTAGTAGTAGAAGAAGAAGTATTAGTAGTAATAGTTGTAGTAGTAGTAGTAATAGTAGAAGTAGTAGACGAAGATGTAGTAGTAGAAGTAGTAGTGTTAGTAGTAGCAGTAGTAGAAGAAGTAGTAGTAGCTGAAGTAGTAGTAGCAGCAACAGTAGTAGTAGTAGTAGAAGAAGAAGTAGTAGTAGTAATAGTAGTAGAAGTAGTAGTACTAGTAGAAGAAGTGGTAGTAGTAGTAGAAGGAGTAGTAGACGTAGAAGTAGTAGTAGTAGAAGGAGAAGTAGTAGTAGAAGTAGTAGTAGAAGTAGAAGTAGTAGTAGCAGTAGTAGTAGTAGTAGAAGTAGTCGTACTAGTAGAAGAAGTAGTGGTACTATTAGTATGAGTAGAAGTAGTAGCAGTAGTAGTACAAGTAATAGTAGTAGAAGAAGTAGTAGTAGTAGTAGTACAAGTAATAGTAGTAGAAAGGGTAGTAGCAGTAGTAGAAGTAGTAGTAGAAGACAAAGAAGTAGTAGTAGTAGTAGTAGAAGAAGTAGTAGAAGTAGAAATAGTAGTAGTACAAGTAGTAGTAGAAGTAGTTGTAGTAGCAGTAGTAGTAGAGGAAGAAGAAGAAGTAGTAGTAGTAGTAACAGTAGTAGTAGTAGTAGTAGAAGAAGAAGTAGTAGTAGTAATAGTAGTAGTAGATGTAGTAGTAGAAGTAGAGTTAGTGGTAGTAGTAGTAGAAGTAGCAGCAGTAGTAGTAGAAGTAGTAGTAGTAGTAGTAGCAGTAGTAGTAGTTGCAGTAGTAAGCAGTATTAGAAAGCTGTTAAAAATAATATCCGCCAATATGAATAAACTCTGAACCATAAATATAAAGTAAATATATTTCCAGCCTTACCAGAATATGTCATGAGGACATATATTTCTAAATAGCATAAAAGAAGAATCAAAAACTTGGCCCACCAGAAGTTCAAGTAAGAAGTCAAAAAAAAAAGTGGAAGTGTTTGGTCACATTGTTTGTGTGCATATGTTGACGTGTGTGTGTGTGTGTGTGTGTGTGTGGTCTATAGCAGTTATAAGTTCAGGGTTTCTTGACATAAATGTTGTTGCCCTCATGTGCCCTCGGATGCATTACAGCATTTTATGATGTATGGTGTTTGTGTAAAAGTGAGTTTTTTTTAATGAAGTCGTATCCATTACCCATTCATTTACACTTTATTTGAAGGGGTGTGCATAAGACAGACGTGACACTTCCATAACCATAACCATAATCATGACATGACACAACCATGACATGTCATGACACTGTCATAACATGACACGACACTTTCATAACCATGACATGACACTGTCATAACATGACATGACACTATCATAACATGACATGACACTGTCATAAGCATGACATGACACTGTTTCATGGTTATGACAGTCCTTATGAATGTTTATGACTGTTATCATTAAGTGTCATTCGGTCATTCATGTCATTTTTAATGCATAGTTGACATTGTTTGAGATTGTTTGTTGTAGCAGCCTGAGTGGGACTGAGCCACTCCATTTGATATACTATGTATGAGGCTCGAAAACAGACATTTCAACCAATGTCAACTTTACATTAAAAATGACATAACTGATGGAATGACACTTAATGACAACGGTCATAAACATTAATAAAGACTCCTTCATTTTCATGACAGTGTCATGTCATGTTATGACCGTGTCATGTCATGGTCATGAAAGTGTCATGTAATGTTATGATAGTTTCATGTCATATTTATGACTATGTCATGTCATGGTTATGACAATGTCATGGTTATGACAGGTGTCATGTCACGTTATGACAGTGTCATGTCATTGTTATGACAGTGTCACATCATGGTCTTGACAGTGTCATGTCATGTTTATGGCAGATGTCATATCACATTATGAGTGTCACGTCATCGTTATGACAGTGTCATGTAATGTTATGACAGGTGTCATGTCATGTTTATGACAGGTGTCATGTCACGTTATGACAGTGTCATATAAGTCTTATGCAGACCCCATCAAATAAAATGTAACCTGCCCTGCACTCATATCAGATGAGCAGGGAAGTGCAGAACATTTTTGGCTGGATCGTTTTTCCAGCTTCCTACCAGGGACTGTACTCATTCCTTCTTCAATGCTGAAGGAGTTGGAGAGGTTTAAGCATCTTCTTCAGCCTGGCACCCAAAATGTGAGCGTTTTCTCCCACTCTGAGACTCAGAAACATATTAGTAGCCTACTTGTGACAAAAAAATGTACAAAACTGTGAAAATAGTCTCACCAGACGAAAGGCTTATATTATTATTATTATTATTATCATCTGCAGGACCTCAAACATCATTACTGTGGATGAGAGCAGGATGGGAAACTCAGACGACACCAGCAAAGTTAAAATATTTTAACTTTTTGCCGTCCTCCACGATGGAATTTACAACCGGATGTTACGTAGCACATCAGAAAACAGAAAATATGGCGGATTAATTTTATAGGTATATAAATTGATGGAATTACTGTATATAATGAAATAAAACAAACACAAAACACGTTTGTACCACTTTTTTTCTCCAGCAAACAAACATCACCATAGCAACCCATGGAGTTTTTTTAACCGTTCAGTCGTGCAGTTTGTGTTACTTCCGGTTCCGTTTTGCCGTTATACCGTCTCCAGCTGCAGTTTACCGTCTCCCGGAGGCCCTGTGAATGCAGCGTTAAGCAGCATCTCAACCACACAGTGAGTCTTCAATTACCAGTATTATAAATAATTATCCTGGTGATGCTGTTGTATCATAATACAGTTCAGATACTACTGCATGAATACATTGCTGCTACCGTGAAAATGTTGGGCGACGGCCTGCTTGAAGGTCACCAGGCATCGTGCCCTTGATACGTAGGGCAGCCTACTGTGCACGATTTAACTCCAACTTTTGGAAGTTTGTACATTTAGTCCACAGCATATCATATCACTAGCTGCACTTTAAGATTAACTTATAATTACCCAATTTCCCCTCGGGGATGAATAAGTATTTCTGATTTCTGATCTGATTTCTGAAAATACTCACAATTTGCTAGCAATGTGGCTATTTAACTGCCATTTTCAAAACTCAGATATCAGCTGCTGCGGTTTTAAGTTTATTTTTGGGATGGGGTATAGCCTAGCCATATGTCATGTGGGCGGCACGGTGGCGCGGTCGCCTCCCAGCAAGAAGGTCCTGGGTTCGAGCCCCGGGTAGTCCAACCTTGGGGGTTGTCCTCTGTGTGGAGTTTGCATGTCCCCCCCATGTCTGCGTGGGTTTCCTCCGGGGCTCCGGTTTCCTCCCACAGTCCAAAGACATGTAGGTCAGGTGACTCGGCCGTACTAAATTGTGTGGTACTAGGTGTGTGTGTGTGTGTGTGTGTGTGTGTGTGTGTGTGTGTGTGTGTGTGTGTGTGTGTGTGGGCCCTGTGATGGCCTGGTGGCCTGTCTAGGGTGTCTCCCCACATGCCGCCCAGTGACTGCTGGGATAGGCTCCAGCATCCCCGTGACCCTGACAGCAGGATAAGTGGTTGGGGTAATGGATGGATGGATAATGATTTAATTGACCCTCCATAGATCTACTGTCATTTTCATCCTCTCCTTCCTTTGTAATTTTTTCTTCGCCTGGGTCCACCACATTCTCCTAGAGATTCATTCCAAAGTTGTTTTTTTTTTCCTTGTGCCCTATTTTTCTCCAGCTTGAACTTTTTGTTGGCGTGTCACTGTTTCTACAGCTAGTTACACTTCCTGGTCAGTGTGGTCATCTAAGTTACACTTCCTGGTCAGCGTGGTCATCTAAGTTACATTTCCTGGTCAGTGTAGTCATCTACGTTACATTTCCTTGTCAGTGTGGTCATCTAAGTTACACTTGCTGGTCAGTGTGGTCATCTAAGTTACACTTCCTGGTCAGTGTGGTCATCTAAGTTACACTTCCTGGTCAGTGTGGTCATCTAAATTACATTTCCTGGTCAGTGTGGTCATCTAAGGTGATGAGAACGCCCCCAGATTAGCCGGAGATCCCAAATGAATGAATTTGGGAATTTGGTGTAATTTTGGTTGCTAGCAGTTCAATAGTGACAGAGACCTATTTGTTTCCGTCACATCAATTTTATTCATTAGCCCGCCCGCTAAAGTAAAGCCTAGTTTCAATTTTATTTTTCCAAGTTATGTTTTCTCTGTTCTCCTCATCTCAGTGAACACTCCAAGCTACTGTGCAGTTCTCCGTCTCAGGAAATTGGTCTTTTAAGAGGGTAGGACTGGACTGTGGTCTGGTATGTCTCTGTGTGAATCATGGTGAAAACGTTCCAGCAGGGAGGAAACGAGGGCGGTGCAAGACAGGGCAGTAGAAGAACGGGCTAGTTATAACGGGCTGATTATAACGGGCTGGTTATAACAGGGTGGTTATAATAGAGTGGTTATAACAGGCTGGTTACAACGGGGTGGTTATAACAGGGTGGTTATAATGGAGTGGTTATAACAGGCTGGTTATAACGGGCTGGTTATAACAAGCTTTTTCAGTGGTTTTCGTGTCTGTATCTGTCGGAGAACCTTCCATACAAAGAAGCAATCAAACACCTGAATCAAGTAACAACACCATCATGCTCGTATCTTGTACTTACTAGTGGTGATACTGAAATCAGTGATATTTTTTATTCTGTTGCTGTTGACCTGTTAAGTGGCCTGTATGGAATGTGATCATACAACAATATAATCCGTTATTAATGCAGAGTCAAGCTAATGTGAATGAATTAAGAAACATTTAGAAGAATAATGAAATTACCCTGTCTAGCATCTACAGCTGCAAAAAACAACTTGATTAAAAACGAAACTTCTCAAATGCCAGAAATCCCGTTGTGCCTGTAATGGCTGCAGTTGTGGCTGTACTGGACAGCGAGGAAGCTGAGGTGCTTGTGATCTATGCTGGTTACTGAAGTGAAATGGTTGAGCTTTTCTTTTTTGTGGAAGTTTTGTGCGGAAGTTATTCCACACAACAGATTGCGTGCTGATCAGCTTAAATGCTTTACATCCTTGTCTCTGCATACCTTTTGAGAGAGGTAGCTTGACTGTTTTTGATGTACTTTTGTATTTGTTTGTTTGTTAAAATGTATTGTTTTTGGTCTGTTTTTATTCTGTTTTATTCTTATTGATGACAGTCGAAGCCTTTAATTTCTTGCTTGGAAATGGGGAACCACTTATTCAAAAGCAAGACACAAAACTTAGATTGACCGTTATGATGAGAGTATGTCTTGATGCATGCTCAGTAATTCAGGTAAGGAAGTCACAGAAAGGTGAGTCAGTTCATCTGGACACAACATTTATTGAGAGAGAAACGTTTCATCATCATCTAAGTGACCTCTTCACTTTCACCTGACTGCAGGTACCCCACCCTTATAAACAATACAGTGACTGCAGGTATCCCCACCCTTATAAACAATACAGTGACTGCAGGTATCCCACCCTTATAAACAATACAGTGACTGCAGGTATCCCCACCCTTATAAACCATACAGTGTCTGTAGGTGTCCCACCCTTATAAACAATACAGTGACTGCAGGTATCCCCACCCTTATAAACAATACAGTGACTGCAGGTGTCCCCACCCTTATAAACAATATAGTGACTGCAGGTATCCCCACCCTTATAAACCATACAGTGTCTGTAGGTGTCCCACCCTTATAAACAATACAGTGACTGCAGGTATCCCCACTCTTATAAACCATACAGTGTCTGCAGGTGTCCCACCCTTATAAACAATACAGTGACTGCAGGTATCCCCACCCTTATAAACAATACAGTGACTGCAGGTGTCCCCACCCTTATAAACAATACAGTGACTGCAGGTATCCCCACCCTTATAAACCATACAGTGTCTGTAGGTGTCCCACCCTTATAAACAATACAGTGACTGCAGGTATCCCCACCCTTATAAACCATACAGTGTCTGTAGGTGTCCCACCCTTATAAACAATACAGTGACTGCAGGTATCCCCATCCTTATAAACAATACAGTGACTGCAGGTGTCCCACCCTTATAAACCATACAGTAACTGCAGGTGTCCCCACCCTTATAAACCATACAGTGGCATAACCACCGATTGGTTTCATATGTAAATTGCCAGGAACATTAACTATAAGTACAATGGCCAAACCTCCCGGCATCGGGGGTTTGGACTAGGGGGGTAAATAATATTCAAAAGTCTATGAAGGTTTGACAATAAAAGTCTATTCTTAAAGCCAGTTTGATCTAGTGAAATAATTGTGGGAAGGACTTTTTCTAGATGGGTGGCCAGGTTTGTGTGTACATCCAAAATCTTGAGCGGTCTAAATAAGCCTGGTTTAGTGGGTCTTTATCCCATTTACAATTACAGTGAGCGAGCAACGAAACTGGAGTCAAATTCAATTTATGTGCAAACTTATATGGCCAACATGATTCTGATTTGTCAATAGGAGATCAAATTCTGTTTGATGTGCTAATGTTTCTTTGTACAGGACAGTAGCCGGACATACAGAATACCAACAGTCCTGATGTAAGATCTGAGCAGTAATGCTACAGATATGACCTATTTGCTGTCTATTAGCAGCTACATTGCAGGAAATTATTGTGCCACAAATATAGGTTTTAGAGTGTCCCACAAAATGCTCTGATTTGTGTCCTGTGTTCCAACAAAGTTGAATCAGTTCATCTGGACACAACAAGTGGTAGGCGAAACATTTCATAACTCATCTAATCAATTTTATTGGGCTACACAAATAAAATTGATTTGATCTAAGTGACCTCTTCAGTCTCACCTGATTGCAGGTACCCCCACCCTTATAAACAATACTGTGGCATAACAACTGACACCAATGATCGGTTCATGTGCTAATATGCCTGACCATTAACTAGAGTTTCAATGGCCATGTGTACTATTCACAGAGGATTTGGGAATGTTTACAATCACAACATTGTAAGATGGCAACAGATGTACTCTTAGACTCCTCCCTTGGTTCAGGGGTGGTTGTTCCCTCTTCACATAGATGGCCTCTTTGACTCCCCTTTCAAACCAACGTTCCTCCCTATCAAGGATGTGCTCATCCTCATCCTTGAAAGAGTGGCCACTGGCCTGTAGATGGTGTAGACTTTGGAGTCCTGGCCTGACGTGTTAGCTCTTATGTGTTGTGCCATCCTCTTGGCCAGCATCTGTTTAGATTCCCCGATGTACAAGTCATGGCAATAGCCTGGTTGTGTAAAATGGCGTCGTTCGACTTCCGATGTACAAGTACTTGCACAAGAACTTCTGGTCTGGTTTGTTGATAGAAGAGATGGCTTTCTTTTACACTCACTATTTGCAGGACCTCCCTAAAATCACGGTCAATGATGTACATCACATCATGAGTGCTTCCTCGGTAGCTCAGACGAGCAATAAAGAAAAGGGGTTTTAGATGTACATTTCGAGCTACATCGACAATTACGAGGGTGAGTAACGGCATCATTGGAACTATGCTAGCGCTAGCTAGCTAGTTAACTAACGTTAGCTGGCTGCCTTGCAACTAAAGTTACCTTGCTACTTTGTTTTTATTACTCAGCTAATGTTGCTGTCGTACATCTACATTCAAAATCACAAAATCAGTAACGTTACATGTGTGTGAGAGAGGCGTGGTGGCGGGTGGAGAGACTGAAAGGGTGAATTAATTTGGCAGGGGCGATTAAATGAAATGACGCAGATCTGACATACCTGGTGTAAAACCGATTGTCCTCGTCGGAACCTGCAAATCGCCTCAGGCTGAATTTGGACTGTAGCTGGACGGTCTCTAACTGTTTCTGGAGCACTTCTGTTTGTTTCCCTTATTGACTCGTTTTGGGCCAGGGCATCGTCCGAAGCGGCAGGATTAGCAGCCAGGCAATAGTCCTGCTCTTGCAGGCAGCTGCTGACGTCCATCTCATTATCAGAGGAGTCCAGAGCTGGCAGAGGGGCGACAGCAGGACGCTTCCCGGCACACATAGCCTGGGTGCGGGTTTGGAGTACTCATTCCACACAAAGGGTGTTGGGACAGCTCCTTTTTTGAGCCTCCTTAACACGCCTGTTGCTGGCACCGCGAAATCCCCCTGTTCAAAATGCCGACTACACACTTCTGTACTCTTGGCGACGGTAAATGCATCCCTCCGAATCTTGGCTAGCCACTTGGCTCTTTCCTCGCAGCTACTTGGGAGTGAATGGAAACTTAAAAGAGAGTTATAACGCGCCGAATTCGCTGCACACTGCGGCACACAACAGTGCTCAGTGGAGCCTGATTCACGGCGTTGGTACTTGAACGCTCCTTTTTGCCCTGTTTGATTCATTGATTTTTCGGACGAAATTAAGATTTCGGACGGATACGTTAGCAGCTAACTAATGATCCAGCAGGACGTTAGCATCCGGTTTTACCGGAAGTTCTTATGTAAACAGACACACCCGGAAGTTCCGCAGTGCGACATTAATGCACCGAGCCGATTCTCCTGGCACGTAACAGCTACACCATATTGCTGTTTGTGCCGGGGGACCCGATCATAAGAGTGGACCAATTTTTGGCGCAGCGTGTTTTGGGGTTTGAAAGCAACTGAGCCGCGGTGTTTGGAAAATACGCGTCTCAACTGTTCCGACACTCGTTTACACTTAGACAGCTGTTGTTCTTCTCCTCTCTTCTATTGGCTGGTGCACTGTTTGGGGTCTTCCTGACTTTGACAAACGCCCAGTTAGGATAACCACACCTAACCAGGTTCTGTGTCGGTGGGGACGTTGTCAGCTCGGTGATGCAGCGTCCTGATGACTCTTAGTTTGTGCTCCTGTGGACGATGAGAGACAAACCTTAAGTACTGATCAGTATGTGTTGGTTTACGCTAAACATCAACCATTAAATGTCCCCCATCACCAGTTGTACTTTCACAGGGTAAGAAGACTAACCTGTCATGTTGCACATCATGTTCCACATCCTCCCTGATGAACTTGATGTGGTGTCCACAGAGTTAATGTGGTGGGTGAAATGTGCTACATCCTGAGGTTTAATTTTTACCCAGGTGTCATCCGCAAATCTGAACCAGTGGCTAGGTGGTGTCCCTGGATAGGACATCAGAGCCTCTTTTCCACTTCCTGCATACACAAGTTGGCCACTACAGGGGAGACTGGGGAACCCTTAGCACACCCATGCCTCTGTCTGTAGTACTGCCCCCTGTATGTGAAGTAGGTGGACTGAAGACAGTTTCAGGAACAGACACACTTGGTCAGTGTTAAGGGTGGTCCTATTGCTAAGGGTGGGGTCGTTTTGTAATTTCATATGGACTACCTCCACTGCTTCATCAACAGGAACACACGTGAAGAGAGACGTAGCATCATAAGAGACCATTGTTTCATCCCCTCCATGATGAAGTCCCTCACCTGATCCACAACATCCATAGTGTTCTGCATGTGATGTTCAGTGCTGCCTACCAACGGGTTCAGAAACGATGCCAGAAACTTAATTAGAGATTTTACAGGTCACCGAGTTAATCATACTAACAATAGGCCGCGATGGCACATCCTGTTTATGTATTTTAGGTAAATCATACAGACTAGGTGTAGCGCCCCCTGGGTATAATTTGTGGTACAACATTCTGCCCATAGCATTGTCCTGTTCTAACAGCTTCACACAATCTGTCACCTTTTTCTTGTAACCACTGCCTGGATCTGGTTTCGGGGCTCATACGTCTTCATGTGGCTAAGTAAGGTCATAACTCTCTCATGATGGTCTGTCTGGTTTAATACTACAGGGCGTCTGCCTTCATCCGCTGGAAGGATGATGAGGTAATTGTCCTTACTGGGAGTCGTGAGAGCATTCCTCTCGTCTCTACTGATGTTGTTTGCGTCACTTTAATCCCAGTATTCCCAACACATGCATTACATGTAATCACCGAAAGCGTCTCTGTTTCATTGTATGTGGGAGTGCCTGCAGATAATCCGCTTTTGGGAAACGGTACTGGATCTGATTGGTCAGATTGTTGGTAAGGGGTGCCTTTTATTCCTAAATTATGTATTCTGAATATTGACCCAGATTAGTTGGTGACTTCAGTCAGTATAAGGTCGCTGCTTAATGTTGTTACACGCCTGTGCATGGGCGAAACAAGCAGCCTGTGGACTTCCGGTGGCTGAAAGGAGTGACGTTTCACTTTGCTGTTGACAAGATAAACTATTTCACTAAAAAAATTATGTTTTGGAAAATATGAAATGTTTTTTTTCTAATTTCCTGGAACATAATGACATACAAAATGACGGTTGGAATGAGGAGGTGATATGACTGCTAATAGGGCTGGGGTTTTTTTCTTACTTTTTTGTGTGTTAATTGTGGTTTGTTTGTTGGTGTCATTCATTATAGTCAGTAAAGTCTACAATAAATAAAGTAAACAATCAAGAGATGTTTAAAATAGTTGGTTTCCTTTTGAAAATATTCAATTCTCCCAGGGACACACCGTGAAGCCCATGTTATTGCCATGTTAATTAATAAGAAGGCCTCTCGTTTGGCACCGGCACAAAATGGCTGCTTTCTGATTGGCTGCTGTTTGTGATCAGTACTGAGATGTAATTAAGGTTTGATTGGCAAATTCCTAACCATTGTATTTAATTAACGCTCATAATTGTGATTTCTAGTTGCATGTTTTTTTTGCTCTCTGGGAAACCAGTGATGATGATGATGATATCCCAACTGTCCAATTAAACCTGTTATTTGGCCCTCAGTGACATGCTTTATTTACTATATCACACTGAATAATAATTTATATTAATACTCAGGGAAGACAGTTAGCCTACATTAACATTTTACATTAACTGATGCGGGGCAGTGAGGGACCTGGGTGATGGATAGGATATTGGGTGATGACCTGGGTGATGGATAGGATATTGGGTGGTGACCTGGGTGATGGATGGATAGGGGGTGGTGACCTGGGTGATGGATGGATAGGGGGTGGTGACGTGGTTAGTGGATGGATAGGGGGTGGTGACCTGGGTGATGGATGGATATTGGGTGGTGACCTGGGTGATGGATGGATACTGGGTGGTGACCTGGGTGATGAATGGATAGGGGGTGGTGACGTGGTTGGTGGATGGATAGGATATTGGGTGGTGACCTGGGTGATGGATGGCTAGGGGGTGATGGCTCAGTGAAGGTTGACAACCGCTGATGTACATGATCTCAAATACTACAAATTTGTACACCAGAAAGATGATATAAAATTGTGTGTTCAGGGATGGTGCATGCAGAGTGGGGGTGGGTGGGGTAGTTGTACCAGCAAGAACCTCAGTCTACTTTCCTCACTGCATAGTCTCCACCCTCGAGCTTGTCATCTGGTTAAATTACAAAGCCTGATATAGTCTATGCCAGGACTGGCAGCCACCTAGAAATCGATAATGTGGCAGTATTTTGGGGATGAATATTGGTGCCTTCATAATGACGTTGTAAAGCACTTTCATACTTTCATTCATTCAATCTTTAATTAGGCTCAGAAATGTATTGCGGTAGAAACCTCATTTACAATCTAGCCCAGCAGAAACACATACAGCAAATCCTAGGCACCAAGAAACACAGATGGGATACTTGCATAAAACATGGTGATAAAGAAGTAGAAGTAATAATAAGTAATAGTAGAAGTAATAAAAAACAAATTAGTAAAATACTAACATCCAAACCTTAAGAATAGATAAAGCAATTAAACTTTACAGTGAATTAGTCAGCTGAAATCAAGAGCAGTTGGAAATGAAATGAGATGAAATGAAGGATTTAGATTGCCTTCAGGATGAAACGAGGTAAGCGTTAGAATGTTCTACATGTTGCAGGTGCGCCGTGCAGAAAACTGGATTTTCCAAGCTCAGTAAAAACAGCCGGCCCCTGCAACCTAATCCAATCATTTGCTCATGTTGGAGATGGGCCTGCATTAAAAAACAACAATGAAATAATGTAAGAGGGTTACCCCCCCCCCCAGTAAGGGTCTTATAAATAAATGAAACCCAGTGCTCATCACGCCTTACAGAGAGAGCGGGCCACCCAACCTCAGCAGACAGCTCACTATGAGCAGTATTATAGTTATCTGTCACGGTCTCCGGTCGTGGCTCTCCCATCCCCGGATTGGTGCGTTAATCCACCTGCGCCCGGGGTCTTGAATGACCCGGATTGCTCGGCTTCGCTCAAACTCCCCTGTCTCCGGTTAGCTGGCCGGTTCCTGCGCACCTGCGCCCAACCTTCCTGATTGGCTTTTCTTGGGTATATATGCCCCTTGGTTGCTCTGGCGCCTTGTCGGTTCGTCTCACCCTCACCCCCTGAGACTCAGAGACCTTCTTGTCGCCGGAGTGCCTCGTCTTTGTTATCTTTCCCGTGTCCATTCCTGCCGTTTTTTTCTGCTGTTTTGTAAGTTTTTCCGCATCCTGTTTGTCAGCCCTCCCCTCTATCTGTACCTGCGGTTTTTGTTTCCTTTTAATAAAGGAGTTTGTCGGAACTGGTTTGCCTCCACTGTCTGCACTTGGGTCCTCCTCTTTGCTTCTACCGTGACAGTTGTCACCGGTAATGAGTCTTAGTACAGAGTGATAAACAGTGTGCAAGGGCTCCAGAACCATCGCTGCATGGGGAATGCATGTATTAAATGTCACTATAATCCAGCCAATACTGATAGAAAAGTTGTCCCAATAAGCGTCGTCCTACAATGCAGACATGTTTATTCCTATAAAAGTAAAATAAAAAAATTGTTAATTTGCTCAACAGATTAGTCACATGATATTTTAAAAGTATCTTTTCATCAATCCCAGTTCCAAGATGAATTAGTCAGCTAATTGAAAGTCACAGTATTCTGTGACTTTCAGTTAGCTAGAGAGACAAGATTGAGATGGTTTGGACATGTGTGGAGGAGAGGTGCTGGGTATATTGGGAGAAGGATGCTGAATATGGAGCTGCCAGGGAAGAGGAGCTTTATGGATGTGGTGAGGGAGGACATGCAGGTGGCTGGTGTGACAGAGGAAGACGCAGAAGACGGGAAGAAATGGAAACGGAGGATCCGCTGTGGCGACCTCTAACGGGAGCAGCCGAAAGGAGTAGTATGCTGTGGCTTTCAATATTTGTACCATTCTTAGTAGAGATGATGAAGATTATCATAATCAATATTTTGTCTGTGGTGAAGAGCATTGATTTGGATTTATCAGCATCAAGAACGAAGTTATTGTTTTTCAGTGCAACTTGCAAATCAGTAAAGTCATGGTGAAGGGATTTAAAAGCAGTATGTACAATATCAGCATTGCAGTGCAAAATAGTATTGCAAGCTTAAAGATGATCATTACACACAGCTACAGAAGAAACGATACCGTCCATATATGATTTTGTAAGTAAGGTAGAGAACATTAGGTCCCAAATCCAGCCAGCCTCTTTTCGTTCCATTCCCCGTGTTAACTCTGTCTCTTTCACCCAGTTTCAACCAATTACAATTTCAGTGTTGTAGAGTACAGTCTCAGTGTGAACTCCTCCACCTGCATACTAGACATCATTCTCACTAAGCTGCTGTTCAAGGAGGTGTTTTCTACTGTCAACCCCGTTATTCTGCAAACTCTTAGTAACTCTCTGGCCCTTTTCCATACAGTTTTAAGCATGCCATCATTCACCCATTGCTGAAGAAACCTTTTTATCTAAGGTTGTGGAGAGAGTAATTTCTTCTCAATTATTTCTTTTCTTTTTTAAATACATTTTTCTAGTGTTTCCCCTTATCCCACCCGATTAACCCAATGGCATATGGCCGGAACTCTTGTCGAATAACTCCCCTGGCTCTGATTTCCACAGAAAGGAGATAGTCGTAACACCAGCTTCCTTCGAACTCGTGTCGGCTGCTCTCGCCATTTTACACGCTGAAGCCTCACATGGATTGCATTACCTTCAGGCCGCGAAGGAGACTAGGAAGAATGCTTTCGGTTGCAGGCGCCCGAATGGACCAGAGGGGTCGCTAGAGAACGACGAGTCCCCGAACACTACACCGATCTACACCCACTATCCCTCGGGTAAGAGTGGCTTAATGAACGCCTTACCCCGTGGACGCTCTGGCCGTGACCGGTTACGGCGAGTCTGGGATACGAACCTCCCAGCCACATGACGAGCGGATTGCAAGAACGGCGAGTTGATGTAACGCAGCGTCTTTGGACCCAGAGAAGAGGCAGTTGGTAAGTGCTAAGTCGCTTTACTGGACTTCAGCAAACACGCAATAACCAAAAAACCACTGCCAAACCGGGCAGGCAAAAATGCAAACCAGAATAAACATAATACTTAACAAAGGAAACACTCTCTCACACAGAGGAGGCAGACGAGGGTTCAGGGGACACGAGCTTCCGCAGACCGACGCGAAGCCTCTCCAAGACTCGACCACGTATGTCTGCAAAGCACCCAGTCAAATAGTCCCCAGCACAGGCCAATCAAGGAGACTGGACGCAGGTGAACCAAAGCACCAATCAAGAGGTGGGGGAGCCCAGATCATGAGAGGTGCACCTAATCACAGGCCAACCAGTACGCAGGTACCACTCATATTGGCTGATTGCAGGCCGATAGGGAAATGTCACCTGCTGATCCTCTGGCCAGTGAGCGTGTCAGTACCCCCCTCCCAGGGACGGATTCCAGACATCCCAAAACCAAAGGACCTAGCAGGATGGACAGAGGGGCCCAGGGGGAGGGCGAAGGGCCCAGGAGGAGGACGAATGGGGCCAGGGATCTCAGGCGGGCGGCCCGAGGGCTGGGACCAATCGGGAGGGCGACAAGGACGCAGGAGGCAGAGTATCTCCGGCGGGACGGCCGCTGGGTAACCGGACTTCAGAGGCGGCGGGACGGCCGCGGGCAGACGGACCTCGGAGGCGGTGTGGCAGCCGCGGGCAAGCTGAACTCGGAGGTGGCGTGGTAGCCGCGAGGCAAGCTGAACTCGGAGGCGGCGTGGCAGCCGGATGTGGAGCAGGTTTCAGAGGCTCGGGGATGCTGGGCTGCCAAGCCCAACTTGTCGGCCGAACAGAAACCTGTAGACCGAGTCGGCTGGTGAGACCAGCAATTGGTAGTCGGATAGGACGTTGGCCGGCTGCCGAATAACATGGGACTGGCGGAGACTCCGGGGACCTCCCCAGGCCAGGCGGGTTCCCCAGAATGGGTCCTGGGCTGGAGCCGGCTCGGCACCACCCCTCGATCGGCGGTTTACCAGGCGGTAGGCAGGATGGCGGCTAGCGGGTTCAGGGCCAGCAGACCGGGACGTAGGCTGCTGGTTATCCAACCAAAAACCCCTTGCGGGAGGCCATTCACCCCAAACACTGGGCTCGGCCTACGTCGTCTCCGGTACACTGACCCCTCTGCTGGGTCCATACTGATCGGGGTGGGCGTTGCTGACATAGGTGGCGCTGTCTGGGTAGGCTGTAACTGCTGGAGAGCGGTGGTGAGGCTGGTGATGACGGCCATCATCTGCTGCTGTTGAGCCTGGACCTGCTGCAGCTGGGAGTCATCTGCTGTATGCTGCTGAAGCATGGGGCGGATCTCTCCAAAACAACGCCTCGCCTCCCTTGAGCCACATATCCGCCAAATGGTAAAATCCTCCTTCTACCACCTTCGCAACATTGCAAAAATAAGATCCTCTCTCACACACCCTGCTGCTGAGATACTGATCCATGCCTTCATCTCATCCCGCCTTGATTACTGAAACTCACTCCTCTATGGCATCAGTGCAAGCTCTACCAAGAGACTCCAATTGGTCCAGAATGCATCCACCCGTCTTTAACTTATACCAAATCCTGGTACCACATCACCCCAGTCCTAAAAGACCTCCACTGGCTACCCATCTCCCACCGGATCAATTACAAACTCCTGGTTATTATTTATAAAGCCCTTCACAAACTGGCTCCCCCATACCTCACCAACTTCCTCTCCCCCTACCAACCCCCCGGCCCTCAGATCTAGCTCAGCCTCCCTTCTCTCTACCCCAGGTCCAACCTCCATGGCTTTGGTGACCGAGCCTTCTCCAGAGCAGCTTCCAGGCTGTGGAACTCACTTCCCCAAATCATTAGAGACTCAGAATCCCTCCCACTCTTCCAATCCTGTCTCAAGACACACCTTTTCTCCATTGCCTTCTCGTGCCCCCCCCCCTTTCCCTTTATATCTGTCCAAGTCGGAGAGTACTGCTGGCATCGTCTGTGGCTGCCGCTTCTCCCTCTCGTAGCCCCCCTCCCGATCCACCCCTGTATGTCTGTGTTATGTTCATCTGTCGTCATTTTTCACTCCATTTATTGTAAAGCGACTTTGAGTACTAGAAAAGCACTATATAAGATTGATTTATTATTATTATTATTATGAGTCATACTGTTACCTTTTTTATCACTTTAGTTTTTATTGAAAGTTTTTAGGTCAATACAAACATGGCATCCGTATTCAGAAGTAAACATTAAATTATCTACATTTACTTGCACACAAGCCCAACAGGGCAACTCAAAACAAACAACAAAAAAACACACACACAAAAATGGACTACAAGAGCTTCCTGAGGGTCTAACTTTTCAGTCTTAAGTGTTGTCATGAATTATGTTGTCGCGTGTTTGCTCCTTAAACCATGTCCATTCTTCCACTGGTCTTCCATCCGAGGTAATGTAAGTCTCAATCGATGAGTCAGTTTTTCCATTGTATGAATGTCCTCCACTATTTCCATCCATTGTCCTTGTGTGGGGGCGTCCACCTGGCACCATTTTCTTGTGATTGCCTTCTTAGCAGCAATTAAAATTACAGAGATAGAGGGTCATATAGCACTTAGGGAAGTCATATCCAAGTAGCTTTTGTATTACATCATGAACCATCTCCCAAAACATCGCTAGCTTATTACATTTCCAAAATATATGCGAGTGGTCTACATCCTCTGTTCCATATTTTCTCCAGCATGACAGTTTGGTGCTGGAGTATCTATTTTTGATTTTTGGTGTAATAAAAAAACGTATCAGATTTTTCCAGGAGAATTCCCGCCATATCCGCGAACTAGTGGAGGATTGATGGACTTTCCACATGTTCTGCCAGTCCTCTGTAATTTCTGTGCCAAATTCTAATTCCCATTTTTCTTTTATATATGTAGTTGAGTGTTTATTAGTTGTGAGAGCTTGATATAGTACAGATATAGTCCTAGATTTTCTCCCTTTATATGCGTTGATTATAATTTGAATCACACTGTTCACCTCCATGGAGGGTCCTCTCCTGATACGTTTGTTGTAATAATCCCTTAATTGTAAATATCTGAAGAAGTCATGATTCTCCAAATCAAACTTGTCTTTCATACCCTGAAAATTCTCGATCTCCCCTTTTTCCTCTAGAGTGCACCATGCTGTGATTCCCCAGTTAACCCACAATTTGAAAACTGTATCATGCCTCGCTGGAGTAAAGTCACTATCATATGCTACCCATCTCAATAACTGTATCTCTTCTTGTAATTTGTCGATTTTAATCAATTTAAACCATGACTCCAGTGTAAATAATGTGACTGAATCCATGTGGGTTTTTGTTTTCTTTTATACTTCTTTATCTCTTAAAATATTCTGAATAGGGTATCCACCATATTCCCTTTCCATGTCTTTCCACTTTGCCATGTAATCTTGCCTACACCAGTCAACAGCATATCTCAGCTGGGCAGCTTTGAAATATTCTTTTAGATTTGGTAAACCCATACCTCCCTTTTCCTTTGAGAGTTGGAGAGTTTCATACCTTACTCTGGGCTTCTTCCCTCCCCAAATAAATCTAGATATTGTCCTATCCCACCTATCAAATTGAGCTTGAGTCACCTCTACAGGCAACGATTGGAATAGGTAAAGAAGCCTTGGTAGAATATTGATTCTAACTGTCTCAATTCTTGAGCTGAAGTCAAGTGGCAGAGTGGACCATCTATCAATATCCTTTTGCATCACATCGTTGATCTTGCCGTAATTTGCTTTATGGAATTTAGACAATTCCTTGGTAATGTAAATTCCCAAATATTTGATTTTGTTTAGATTCCAATTAAAGTCAAATTTTCCCTTGAATTCTGTGGTTGGAGTATAATTGAGAACTAGCACCTGTGTTTTTGAGATGTTAATTTTATATCCAGATAAATGACCATATAATTCTAGTAGCTTCATTAGTTGAGGGAGTGATGTATGTGGTTGCTCAAGATAGGCTATGACATCATCAGCAAATAGCCCCACCTTGTGGACAGTGCCATTTACTGTCACTCCATTAATTCCTTCATTTCGGCGAATGGCCTCCGCTAAAGGCTCAATGAATATCGCGAACAGTGTCGGAGACAAACAGCATCCTTGTCTTGTCGACCTCTGCAAACTGAACTTGTCCCTTAAACTCCCGTTTATTTTAATCCGAGCATTAGGTTGTTGATATAATGTTTTAATGCACTGTATTGACTTATTGCTGAACCCTAGTCGTTCCAATACTGCATACAAAAAATTCCAAGACACCCGATCGAATGCTTTTTCTGCATCTAAACTTGCTAATAGTGTAGCTTGTTTTCTCTAACTCGCTTGATCAACACTATGCAATGTCCTTCTGATATTATCATGCGTTTGTCTTTCTCTCATGAATCCTGTTTGATCTTCATCTATCAAATCACCTATGAATGAGTTTAACCGTTTGGAGATAATTGTCGTATATATTTTATAATCTACATTTAATAATGAAATAGATCTGTAGTTCCCACAATATTCTTTATCCTTTCCCGGATTTGGAATGACTGTGATTCTTGCCTCTGACCATGATGGTGGTATCTTATTATTGTGAAGTGTCCAATTGAAGGATCTCAGAAGAAACGGTGCCAGCTCTTCCCTAAACACTTTATACCATTCTGCAGGGTATCCATCGCTGCCCGGGCTTCTATTGTTTTTCAAAGAATTTATTGCATCTATCACCTCTTCCATCTTGATGTCAGCTGTTAATTTGTCATTTTGGAGCCGTCCAATTGAGGGTAAATCTAATGAATTCAAAAAGGTATTAATTTCCGCTTCGGGTGCAGGTGTGGGTTGTGAATATAGCTCTTTATAATATCCCAAAAATATTTCCTCTATGCTTTCTGGTATATCCGTTAACTCATTTGAATGGGGGTCTCTGATCTTATGTATATGGCCAACTGCTTGCTGTTTGCGAATACGTTTTGCCAACAGTTTAGTTGCGCGCGGGCCTGTTTCATAATATCTTTGTTTGAGAAACAAGCTTTTTTTCTCAACTTCATCTAACAGTTCTTTATTAATGTCTGACTTAGCCGATTTGATTTGCTCCAACACCACGGGGTTTCCCGCAGTCTGGTATTCCCTCTCCATTTCTCTTAACCTGTCCGTATTCTTTCTGGATATAATTGATCTTGCCTTTTTGATCAATGCTGAATGCGCTATTAACTTTCCCCTGATGACCGCCTTCATGGCATCCCAAAATATTGTTGGGTCTACTTCCCCATTGCTGTTTTCTTCTAGATATGTCCGAATATCCGTCTTTAACATAATCTTACTCTGCTCACTATTCAGTAGACCCACATTAAACCTCCAAACCGTATTTTGCTTCCTACGATTCAAATTAATTTCTAAATATACTGGATTGTGATCTGAGATATCAGCCCCTCCAATCCTACACTCCTTTACTCTGTAAATATCGTCTTTGCTCATAAGGAAATAGTCTATCCTTGAATTAACTTTATGTACAGCTGAGTAATGTGTATAGTCTTTTTCCTGAGGGTGTAATTGTCTCCACACATCATCCATCCCCATCTCTTCCAGTGATATATTTACAAATCGAGTGACCTGTGATTTAATCCTTTTGAGACTGGTCGTATCCATTTTGTGATTCAAAACGACATTCAAATCTCCCCCACAAATTAAGACCCCTTCTGACTCGTTTGCTATCTCATCAAACAAAGATTTAAAAAATCTTTTATCACTTTCAGGAGGGGCGTATATATTTACCAATGTCACTGGTTTGTTCTCTAACCTACCCTTCACTATAATATATCTCCCCTCCTTGTCTCCAATCTCCCTATCATAATCGAATTGAGTTTTGTTTGATATTAAAATTGCAACACCTCTCCTGCGCCCTTCCTTGTAGGAGCTATAATATGAATGTCTGTACCCATATTTCTTAAGTTTCCCATGCTCTATCTGTGTTAAATGGGTCTCTTGGAGGAATATGATTTGTACATCCTCCTTTTGTAGCTTAATCATAACCTTTTCCCTCTTCTTTAACATATTTAGACCATTAACATTCCGCGACATTATTTTAGTTGTGTGAACCATCTAGACATATTGATACTCTTTTTCCATATATTCCCACAGAGCTCCAAACAAAAAAACTACAAATATAAAACACATTAATCAACAACAAAAATAACTTCCAACTAAAGGGGCCCAACCACCCCGAGTCCCCATTGGTAGGTGAAGGGGAAGTCCTTTTCAGAAAGGGCCCCACTCTAGACTTGACATTTTGCCCATCACATGGGATAGGCCTACAGCCTTGTCTAGGCATGTCCAACGTTTGGCAACCGTATAGCCTACCTCTCTCAGTGGCATGTGATGAAAAAGCCTTTTGTAATGGAGCTCAACTCAGTCAGAACGATACCAATCCTACTTTCTCCGATAGGCCTGGAGCTTCTCTTTCGCTCGCTCGTTGTGCAGCTTCACGTCCTCCTTTCGCGCCTTGGACTCTTTGCCACCCTGCTCGCATCTCAGTCGCCTCCACCTGCTCTGTGGCCGTGGTTGCCGTGTCATCGTCTGGTATCTCGATGTCGCAGCCTCTTGTCTTCATGTCCATCGCAGCTTCCCTGGCATTGTCGTATGTCCTCGTTCCGTTGTTCCAGTGGATCCTTATTTTGGCGAGGGGTGTCTGGAAACGAATTCCTTTACCCTTGAGCACTTTCTTAATGCCCAAATATGATTTTCTTTTCCGGACCACTTCAGCTGCATAATCGTGATCAAAGTAAATACGTTTGTCCCCTATCTCTATCTTATCCTTTTTCTTGAGAATCAGTTCTTTTATATTAAACTGTTGAAAGTTCACCACTATTGACCTGGGGGGAGCTGTCGGAGGGTTTTTTTGAGCGAGGGCTCTGGGCGCTCTTTGTATCTGGAGACTGGTCCCTTCTTCTAAGTCAAGTTGAGTGTTCAAGAATTGTTCCACGTACTGGGTAATGGAGCCTCCTCCCGTTTCCTCTGGCACACCAAAGATTCGAATATTGTTCCTCCTTGACCTCCCTTCCAGGTCCATTATTTTTTCTTGCATCTGGCGCGTTTGGGTCGACATGTCCATCAGCAGTTCTGTCGAGTCCGCCTGCCATTCTGCAAACTTCTGTGTCATCTCTTCTCGGAAGCAAGCAATCTCTTCCTTCACTTCCCTTTTCACCTCATCTTTGAGGCTGGCAAAGTCACCTCGTAGCTCTTGTTCGAATTCTTGTATCTCTTTAGCGATAGCTGCTAATCCAGCACGCAATGTCTCAGCTGTATCCGCCGCCATTGTAGCTTCTTCAACCTCGTGTTTGCTACTACCTTGCTCCGACTGTTTCTTAACTCCCTGTGTATCTGGTGCGTTACCCTTTTGGATTGTACGGCTACCTTTACTCGAATTACCTCCTCTTCTCATTCCTCACTTTTTTTTGCGTCGAGTTTAGTGTTTTAGAGGATTTATTTTAGCCAACTTGCGAGAGGCAGAAAGTTGTGCTGCTACTCAAGTCGCCATCTTACCGGCAGTCACTTTTACCTTAAAGAACACCTTCACCAAAGCAGTGACCTTAAACTGTGGGTCTCACTGTTATGTATGCACACATCGACAGTGCTGCATTTGATTTGGTGCTGTTCTATTGTGCTGGGATCGATTGGTGATGCCTGCGGGCTCTGGGTTGTTTGATTGGGTCTGCCTTTGATGCTGTGTCAGTCTAAATAAAGAATGCCACGGAGAGGTTGTGTCGAGCGACAGCGCTGTGTCCTGACGTGATTTCTAAACTTAATATTGGCGACGAGGATGGCTGATATCTCCCTCCCACCACCTGCCCCCTTCCTGGCATTACCTGGCGAGCCTCCGGTACCATGGACTCGCTGGCTACATAGTTTTGAAAATTACATCATCGCCTCAGGGCTCGACGACGTGAGCCAGGCTAGGAAGACGGCTCTGTTGCTACACTGCTTGGGAGCAGAGGGTCATCGTGTGCTCGGGTCTCTGGGGAACGTCACAAGCTTTGCCGAAGCTGTGGGACTTATGAGCACCCATTTCGCTGCTCCACAGAGTGCCCTCCTTCGGCGATTTATATTCCGTCAGCGACACCAACTGCCTGGTGAGTCTGTGCGGCAGTACGTAGCTAATTTGCGAGGGCTAGCTAGCTCATGCAAGTTTGGCGCGCTTCAGGACGAGATGGTTCGCGACCAGCTAATCGAACACACCAACAACGCAAAGGTGCGTGAGACTCTCCTGCTGGAAATAGACGATCTGCTGCTGTCCAGAGCAATTACCATCGCACTACAGGTTGAGGTAGCAGCTGAGTGTGCTGCTATGCTAAATACACAGCAAGTGGCCACCTCCAGTCAAGCTGCCAACGACTCCTCCCTCTACTCACGGCTGCCCCTCGGGACGCAACCCAGCCAGAGCGAGGCGGGCGCCGACTCCACTGGGGACGTCTTGCAACTGCAACGACGGCGTTCTCGGCCCCGCCCTCAACAGTCCTGTGGTAACTGTGGATCTCGGTCTCATGTTTCAAGGGCTCAGAACTGCCCTGCCCGTGGCCAGACATGCCGTAGCTGCGGTAAGCACAATCACTTTGCCAACGTCTGTCGATCTTCCCCGGCTGGGTCAGAGGGCCACACCCCCCAGTCTTCAACCGCCGTCATTCACAAGGTGAGCTCTGCGCCAGTGTCATTCAAATCATGCACAGTCAACATTAATGATGTGTGCATTCCCCTGCTGTTGGACACCGGTGCAAGTGTGTCTCTCCTGAATGTTGATACCTACAGTCAATTTTTCGGTTCACTGCCACTGTCCGCACCCTCAGCTGTCCTCTGTGGGTATGGTGACTCCAAAATCGATCTGGTTGGCTCTCTCCAACTGACTGTCCGCTATGGAACCAAGCTGGTGCCTAATGCAGTTTTTCATGTGGCACGCCGTGGGGCCAACCTGATGGGCCTGGACCTGTTCTCCACTCTGGGGTTCTCCCTCTTAGACACAAGGGGGGCAGCAATCCTGACTGTCGCCACACCTTGGCAGCAGAAGTGGCCATCGCTGTTTATGGGGCTGGGCTGCCTCTCCGCCTTCACCCATCAACCTCTCCTCAACCCTGCTGTGAAATCTGTCATCCAACCACTGCGCCGCATCCCGTTGGCTCTCCGTGATGGGGTCTCCGCCGAGCTGCAACAACTGCTGGAAGCTGGCATCATTGAACCGGTGGACGCGTCACCTTGGGTCTCAAACCTCGTGGTGGCTAAGAAGAAGTCGGGGGGCCTGCGTGTCTGCGTCGATCTACGTGCAGTAAATAAGGCAGTGGTCCCTGATAAGTATCCCATGCCCACCTCAGAAGAACTCACTGCTCAGTTCTATGGCTCTGAGGTGTTCTCCAAGCTCGACCTCAGACAGGGGTACTTACAGGTGCCCCTCCACCCCAGCAGCCGAAACCTCACAGCCTTTGTGACACATGCAGGAGTGTTTCGCTACACCAGGATGCCTTTCGGTCTCAGCTCCGCCCCTAGCTGCTTCCAGAAAATCATGGTCTCCGTGCTGGCTGGCATACTGGGCGTGGCCATTTATCTGGACGATATAGTGGTACACGGGCCCACCAGTGAAATCCACGACAAGCGCCTTAACATGGTCTTCGCAGCCCTGTCCAAGCACAAGCTAACTCTCAATGCTGAGAAATGTGTCCTCTCTGTGCCAGCCATCGACTTCGTGGGGTTCCGGCTGTCAGCGAGCGGTGTAACTCCACTACAATCCAACGTGGACGCCATTCAGGCCATCCCTGAGCCCAGCTCGGCCGCCCAGGTCGCCTCCTTCCTGGGTATGACAAGTTACTACCTGAGGTTTCTTCCCCAGTACTCTGCGACCACAGCCCCCCTGCGCCAGCTGCTGCGTAAGGACGAGCCATGGGTGTGGTCAAAGGCATGCAGTGACGCTGTGCGTGATCTCAAGACTCAACTGACTTCACCACCAGTGTTGGCTCACTTCAACATCTCCAGCTCCACCTTTGTGACCTGTGACGCATCAGCCACAGCGATAGGGGCCGTGCTGTCTCAAACCCAGAACGGTGTGGAGAAGCCCATTGCCTTCGCGTCCCGTGCCCTCAACCTGACCGAGCAGCGGTACTCCGTGGGTGAGCGTGAGGCGTTAGCCTGTATCTGGGCTTGTGAAAGGTGGCACCTCTACCTCTATGGCCGCTCCTTTACCCTCAGGACAGATCACCAGGCCCTGACAGCGCTGCTGTCCACATCTGGGACAGGCCACAAACCCCTGAGGCTGCACCGCTGGTCTGACCGCCTCCGCCAGTACAACTTCAGCCTGCAGTTCACCCCAGGCAGAGACCTGCTCTCTCGCTCTGTCTCCACCCCAGCTCCACAGACGGACACTGACTGTGTGGAAAAGGACATTGTCCAAATGCTACACACACCCCTCCAGGCCACTGTCTCTCTGCAGGAGCTGAGGGCAGCCTCCGAACAGGACCCTGTCCTCTCCCAGCTCCGCACCTACATCCAGAACGGCTGGCCTCACAAGGTCCCAGAGGAGCTGGCTGCGTTCGCCCGAGTCAGACAGGAGCTCTCCTGCTGGAACGACACCTGCGTGGCACGTGGGTTTTGCACAGTGGTCCCAGCTGCTCTCCGTGCACGTGTTTTGAATACGGCGCATGAAGGCCACCTGGGCATTGTGAAACTGAAACAGCGCTGCCGAGACCTGGTGTGGTGGCCGGGGATAGACAGAGATATTGAGGCTCTGGTGAAGGACTGTTCTGCCTGCCTTGTGAGTGGCAAGACTGGCCACCAGGCTCCCCCACCCCTGCTACCTCTCGCCTGGCCCTCTCAGCCCTGGGAACACCTGCAGTTGGACATTTGTGGTGAGATCCATGGAGTTCCCCACCACCAACGCTTCATGGTGGTCGCCTACGATCTACACTCAAAATGGCCTGAACTCACCACTTCCGGCACTGTGACCTCACAGATCATCATCGACTTCCTGGACTCTCTTTTCTCTCGCTGGGGCCTCCCAAAGGCCATCACCACTGACAACGGCCCTCAGCTGGTCTCTGCTGAGTTCACTGCTTATCTCGAAAGCAAGGGCATCCGTCATATATGCACTGCGTACTACCACCCCCAGGCCAATGGCGGCGTTGAACGTTTTCACCAGTCACTGAAGAACGGCCTCAGAGCACACATGGCCCAAGGGTGCTCTTTCACGCAGGCCATCCGTCACACTCTGCTGCACTATCGGGCCACACAGCACTCGACCACAGGCGTCTCCCCAGCCTCTCTCATGCTAGGCCGGGAACTGTGCATGCCCCTTGACAGGCTCCGCCCCTCCACACCTCAGGCACCTCCCTCTGGGGTCAGAGCCTCAGTCACTCGTCAGCAGACGCGGATGAAGCAACGGTTTGATCAGTCAAAACGAACCAGGGTGCCAGACATCAATGTGTCAGACTGGGTCAGGGTCCGCAGGCCCCACAGGGACAATAAAATGGCTTCATACTGGTCCTCTCCTCTCCAAGTCACCCGTCAGCTGGGCCCAGCCACTTACCTCCTCAGCGATGGCACTCGGTGGCACTCCAGTCGTCTACGGAAGGTGTCAGCTCCGCCACACACAGCTGGTGACACAACCATAGCCATTCCCTCAGCATGGCGAGACGCCCCGGGGCTTCATGCAGCTCCTACACGGGCCCCAGACATTTCTGGGCCTCAGCTCCCCCTGCCATCTCCCTCCCCACCTCGGCCTGCTCAGCCTCAGGCCGCCCCGCGACCTGTTCGCACACGTTTACGCCCTGGCCACCTAGAGGACTTTGTGTCAACCTTTCATGTTTGAAATTCTGCCGGGGGGGGGGGGAAATGTTATGTATGCACACATCGACAGTGCTGCATTTGATTTGGTGCTGTTCTATTGTGCTGGGATCGATTGGTGATGCCTGCAGGCTCTGGGTTGTTTGATCGGGTCTGCCTTTGATGCTGTGTCAGTCTAAATAAAGAATGCCATGGAGAGGTTGTGTCGAGCGACAGCGCTGTGTCCTGACGTGATTTCTAAACTTAATACTCACATCGCTCATATCTTCCCTGTGGACTTAGTGCCCCCACAGACCCCATATTTCAGGGAAGATCCGCCACTTACACCCACCTCTTTTAACTTTGGGGACTCCCCAGCCCCTGAGGAGTGGAAATGTCGGCTTGGCGAGAAGTTGATGGAAAAACAGGATATATTCTCCTGCCATGAATGGGATGTGGGATGCTCTAAAAGCACAGAACATGAAATTAGGTTGACTGACCCAACGCTCATCCGTGAAAGATTGCGTCGCATTGCTCCAGCTGACACGGAGGATGTACGTCAACACCTGCAGGAGCTGCAGACACATGGAATCATTTCAGAGTCAAGAAGTCCGTATGCTTCACCGATCGTTGTGGTGCGGAAAAAGTCTGGGGCTGTAAGAATGTGTGTGGATTACCGTACCTTGAACCGACACACCATTCCCTATCAGTATACGGTACCCAGGATCGAGGATGCACTCCATTGTCTGAATGGTAGCAAGTGGTTCAGTGTGCTTGATTTGAGAAGTAGCTATTATCAAATTCCTATGAATGATGCAGACAAAGAGCAAACAGCTTTTATCTGCCCCCTTGGATTCTATCAGTTTGAGCGCATGCCACAACGGATCTGTGTGGCTCCAGCAAAATTTCAGAGGGTAATGGAAAAAGCCATTGGGGACATGAACTTTCTGGAAGAGCTGGTGTACCTCTATGATTTAAACATCTTCGGCCGCATACTAGAGGAACACGAGGAAAGGCTCCTCAAAGTTCTGGATCGACTAAAAGAAGAGGTTCTGAAATTGTCTATTGACAAGTGTCAATTCTGCCAGACGTCTTTGACTTATGTCGGCCACATTGTGTCAGAGCAGGGGATAGCCACTGACCCTGCGAAAATAGAAGCAGTGACAACTTGGCCCCGACCGCAAACAGTGTCTTCTCTTCGCTCATTCTTAGGCTTGTGTGGCTATTATCGCCGCTTTGTGAAGGATTTTGCCCACCTCGCTCGGCCTTTGAATCAACTGTTACAAGGCTACCCACCTCACCCACGTAAGAAGAATGCCAAGTCTGGGAAACGGCTGTTTCAGACGACCTACTTCAAGCCCGCAGAACCGTTTGGCCCTAGGTGGGATGACCATTGTGAGAAGTCTTTTCAGGAGCTCAAGAAGTGTTTGACGAATGCTCTCGTGTTAACCTTTGCTGAACCCAGCCAGCTATACATCCTCCACGTGGATGCCAGTCTTGATGGGTTGGGTGGGGTCCTATATCAGGAAAAAGAAGATGGATTGCGCCCTGTCACGTTCGTCAGTCGAAGCCTCTCACCCTCAGAAAGGAACTATCCTGCCCATAAGTTGGAGTTTCTGGCGCTGAAATGGACCATTGGGGACAAGTTACATGATTATCGTTATGGGGCAACCTTCGAAATTAGAACCGACAACAATCCCCTGACATATATCTTGACCTAGGCGAAGTTGGATGCCACTGGACATCGATGGTTAGCTGCCCTTTCAATCTACAATTTCACCTTAAATTACAGACCAGGAAAGAAGAACATAGATGCTGACTCCCTGTTTAGACGCCAGCATCCCTGTAATTCTGCTGATGATGAATGGCAAGAAATTCCGGCCCCAGGTGTTAGAGCCCTCCGCCAGATGTTGTCCACTGGAGGAATCGAGACGCTGCCTGGTCCTGCTGTTGAACAGCAAGGCGCACCCTTGGACGCAATACCTAAGCTCTACTGTCACCTCACTGATGTGGGACGCAATGAGCTGCCCAATCTCCCTACATACGAACTGCAGGCTGCCCAAAGAGACGATGCCAGCATAGGACAAGTGTGGAGGGCTCTTACACAAAATGATCCTGCAAGTAGTATTCTGACCTCCCTCCCTGACATTACCATTCTTAAGAGAGAATGGGATAAACTTTCCATGGACCAGGGGTTGATCTATCGTGCAGTGAAACATTCAGATCAAAGCCGGCGCAGACAGTTCTTGCTTCCTAAACAGTTTCACAAAGTTTTCTTAAAGTCCCTTCATGATGACACGGGTCATTTGGGATGTGACAAAACCTATGGGTGAGTTTGTGACAGGTTCTACTGGCCACGGATGAAAATGGATGTGAAACAGTACTACAAAACATGTCCTCGCTGCATTATGAGGAAGACGCTCCCTCAGAGACCTGCCCCACTGGACCCATAGATTTGTGTGTATGGATTTCCTATCCATTGAGCCAGACTCCCAGAACTGTGTAATGTATTAGTCATAACTGATCACTTCACACGCTACGCCCAGGCGTTTCTGACAAAGGATCAAAAAGCCATGACAGTGGTGAAGACACTGTGGTAGAAGTTCTTCGTACATTATGGCTTACCTGCACGAATCCATACGGATCAGGGCCGGCATTTTGACAGCCAAAAAATGCCAACCATGCTGGGTGTGAAAAAGGGCCGAACCACGCCCTATCACCCTCAAGGAGACCCCCAACCGGAAAGGTTCAATCAGACTCTTTTAGACATGCTGGGCGCCTTAGATCCCTCGCAGAAGTTAAAGTGGAGTCAGCACCTGACGCATCTAGTGGATGCCTACAATTGTACGCGAAATGAAGCTACAGGCTACTCCCCATACTTTCTCATATTTGGCCGCGAAGCCAGACTACTAGTGGATTTGTGCTTTGGGGTCTTGGCTGTTCTGCTGGTAACAAGGTGTTTTTGTCGAGGAAGCTATAGGTCCTCTCTGTCATGATGGAGGTGATGATTTTGTACATTGTTGGTAGGCAGGTGATGGGTCTGTAATCCTTTGGGTTCTGTGTCTCCTCTGTCTTCGGGAGCAGGTACGTGGTACCCCATGTGAGCCATTTGGGACATTTCTTTGGATTCTTGATGATGTCATTGTAGGCCACTGTTACTCTTTATGCGGCTCGCGAGCCGCATGCTGCTCGTGAGACTTTGTTTTGCGCCTCATATAGATCCACTGATAACAATAAGAACATAGCTATAACTTACTTCTATAGGTTCCGTTTGTGTCCTTTTTAGCACATTGAAATAAATTATCCAGCAGATGGCAGCATACTGAACATACGTCAAAGAAAGCAGGCTACGTAACAGTGTGGGATCATGGGTAGACATATAGCCTATGTGTGTAGCTTTGTATTTGCGAAATGTATTGCAAGCTCTGTGGCTCTTTGAGGAATGGTCTTACACATAAGTGGCTCTCCTTATAAAATTAGTGAGTACCACTGTTGTAGGCCCATGCGAGGTCTTCGTGGATGCCGGGCAGGTTCTTTATCCAGAAGTTGGCAATTCTGTCTATCCCTGGTGCCTTCCAGTTGTTGGTCTTCTTGATGGCAGCAGTGGTCTCAGTGGTGTTGATGTCTGACCATTGTTGGTACTGTATATGTTTGTATTGATCCTGTTGTTGCTGGATCCATGTAGCTCCCTCATTGTGTCTTTTGTTGTTCTCCCAAATCTTACTCCAGAACTCCTCGACTTCTTTGATTGTAGGTGGTTTCTTGACGTCTATCTTCTTCTGGCTCAGCTCATGATAGAATTTTTTGGCATTTTCTTTGATGATCTTGTTTTGCCAAAAGAACTTGTTCCTCTTGTCGAATCTCCTGAGTCTCTGTGCCTTTACTTGAATCTGTTGTTTTAGCTTCTCTTTGACTATTGGTATATTATTTTTCTGTTGATGTTGAGCTTTGGTTCCAGTTGTTTCCCTTTTTTCTCTTTGATGTTGGAGTTTTTCTCGACTTCAATCGGGAGTCATAGTTGTCTCTGCAGTTTCCTAATCTCCTTCTCAAGTTTCTCCTTCCAAACTGGTTGTTTTCTCTTCCGTTTCTGTTGTTGTCTTGGTCTTTTTCCTACTGTGTCTGCTGTGGCTGAAGCGGCCGCATATATGAGCTGGTTGATTTCTGTTTGGTTCAACGGTCTTGTCATCTCGCCCTTGATGTTTTGGATGGCTTCGTTGGCGAGTCTGATGGCTTCTTTGGAGTGGTGGTCTTTCTTGATCTTTGGGATTATTAGTCGTTATTCGATAGGGATTTCTTTCAGGGTTTCCCATCTCTGCCAGATACTTACTGTCATCACTGCTTCTTTCTCATTGTATTCTTCCTGGACTGCCTCTACTTGGTGTTGTGCTTCTGGGGATCCGTGAAGGTGGTTTCTGCTTGTTCTTCTTCCTCTTCACCAGTTGCTGCTGTCTCGTCAGGTTTGTTGATGTTTAGCTCCTCGGTGTTCGTGTTGGGGATGCTCTCTCTGATCTTTTTTCATATGTTCTCGAGTTCCGGGTCTGTTAGTCTTTGGTTTTTAATGATGTCGCTCCTGACATTGGAGAGTTTGTTGGCATCCAGATTCAATCTGTCCGTGGGGTGTTTTTCTCGCCAGATGTTGTAGGCAGCTTTGGACATTGACGTTACTGTCGGGTTTAGTGAAGCATTATAAAAGGCTTCCATGACATCTTTATACTCTTCCCTAAACCATTTATGTTTTGTTCTTTTTGTTTGGTTTTTAGTTGTTGTACATGGAAGGCCACTGTGAGGAGTGTCCTCGGTGTGGTGTTCCTCTAGTATTTGGTGGGTAGATTTTGTTGTAGTAGCAGTCTTTTCGATCCCAGCCTGGTTCCTTGTTGACCCGCGCGACGACCGATGCGGTATTGTGATGTAGTTAGTCGTAATTGCATCATTGTGTTTAATTGTCAGAGCCCATTTGGCCGCTTGTATTGCTGGCTTGCCATAATTGCGTTGCCCGGTCCGTGCCACGTGAAGGAGGTGTTGAACGTCTACGGACCTCCTCCTCCTCCTCCTCCTCCTCCTCCTCCTCCTCCTCCTCCTCCTCCTTCTTCTTCTTCTTCTTCTTCTTCTTCTTCTTCTTCTTCTTCTTCTTCTTCTTCTTCTTCTTCTTCTTCTTCTTCTTCTTCTTCGTCTTCTTCGTCTTCTTCTTCTTCTTAATGCGGCATGGTGGCGCAGTGGTTAGCGCAGTCGCCTCACAGCAAGAAGGTCGTGGGTTCGAACCCCGGCGTAGTCTAACCTTGGTGGGTCATCCCGGGTCGTCCTCTGTGTGGAGTTTGCATGTTCTCCCCGTGTCTATGTGGGTTTCCGCCCAAAGACATGTAGGTCAGGTGAATCGGCCGTAAAAACTGTCCCTGTGTGTCACATCCAGGGTATCTCCGCGCCTGCCGCCCAATGACTGCTGGGATAGGCTCCAGCACCCTGAGAGCAGGCTAAGCGGTTCAGATGGATATTATTATTATTTCTTTCACGTGTCCTATTTTACATCCTGTAGAGCCGGGTCCAAACTATGGACCTGAGGCACTGTGGGGCAGATGTCACTTGATTGACAGTACTCGTCGTAATATGTGGGCTGTTCCAAGTAGGGCGATCTTCTGGACTGCACAGATGTTGATGTTGCCTGGGATACGGTTGGTGAACTTTTCTATTCCCTTCTTCATGAGTCCTAGAGCTCTGATGACCACTGGTGTTGTTTCGGTCTTCATACCCCACAACCTGTTGATTTCAGTCTCCAGGTTTTTGTACTTGGTCAGCTTCTCTGTGACTGTCGCTGAGGTGTATGTTTTCGGATCGTATTGCCATGTCGATGAGCATGCACCTCTTTTGCTTCCTGTCCTTGCTAACGATGTCTGGCTTGTTGGCTTTTATCTCTCTGTCAGTGTGGATGGGCGTGTCCCAGAGGATGGTGACGTCACTGGTTTCAGTGACCGTTTTTGGCTGATGTTCGTACCACTTCTCAGTCGTCTTGATCTTGTAAGTCCTGCAGATCTTCCAGTGCAAGTATGCCGCTGCCTTGTTGTGCCTGTACATGTACTCGGTCTTTGCCAATTCCGGGGAGCCTGAGACAATGTGGTCGATGGTTTCTTCGTAAATTCCACAGATTCTGCATTTTGGGTCTATTCCATCTTTGATGATGCGATGGTGATAGGATCTGGTTGCCAGGCTCTGGTCTTGTGCAGCAATTATCAGGCCCTCCGTCTCTGCTTTCAGCCCGGTGCTCCTCAGCCACTGGTGTGTCTTTTGCTGGTCCACGTCTGTATCTTTCATTCTTTTTGGGTACTTCCCGTGCATTGCTTTTCCTCCCACGTTTTTTGCAGTTGCCGCTGGCCATGGTGTTTTGCCTTCTGCTTCACTCGTGTGACATAGATGGTAGTTGCCTCATTTTCTGTTGGTGGGGTTTCTGGGACATCAAGCTCTTTCTTGAATTGCGCAGCTTCCAACCCGATATCACGAGATTTTGTTCTTATATTGACGAAAATTAATCTATTGAATTAACTTTTTTCGTCCTGCACTGGACGAATTTAAGTCAATGGAAGTTTCAATGGACTGTCGTATCATTTCAAAACTGACAGGGTAGATCAATCATGCCGGAACTAGCCAAGATATCGCTGTTTAGTGACCCTAACCCTAACCTTAACCCTAACCCTAACCCTAACCCTAACTGTAATTGCAATAAAGGTCTTTGCACTATGAACACTATATCAAATTAAAATTAGGTGAATGACGGCAAATAACTCTACAAATCAGGATATTTCAAGCAAAACCTACAACCGTGTTTGACACGTTACTCACATAGGGTCACTGAACAGCGACATCTTGGCTAGTTACAACATGTTGATCTACCCTGTCAGTTTTGAAATGATATTCAATTCGTTTCAATTCAGTTCAATTAAATTCAATTTATTGTCATTAAAAACAATGTGCAGGCACGTTAAAAATGAAATGAGGGAGTTTAAAAGTTCCAGACGGCTGTAGAAGAACGCATGACCTACACGTGTAAGTATACTTAAAACTAACGTGTAAATAACAAAGACATAGCACTGAACAGGGAGCCGCAGTAGCCGCTCTCCATTGACTTAAATTCGTCCAGTGCAGGACGGAAACAGTTAAACAATCGTCCACTGGTGGACGATTCAATAGATTAATTTCCGTCAATATAAGAACGAAATCTCGTGATATCATTTTGGCAGTGTGGCAAGGAAGGACGGCAGTCCAGGACCACGATGTTCCTTGGGTCGCTGCATTGCAACTTAGCTATGGATTTGAAGAGGCTGTGCTGGCCGATAGCGTGTAAAGTGTCATACCCAAAAACATCAGAGCAATGCAGCAAAAAGATCCAGCGATCAGAGAGGTTTTGTCTTTGAAACTCAATGCATGGACTCCCAATGAAAAAGGGAAAAGAGTCACGGGGAGAAAGACAAGACTACGCCATGAGTGGAACAAGCTAGAGTTGGATAATGGAGTGCTTTATCAGAAAACAGAGCAACAGAGACAACTGGTTCTCCCTGAACAGCTAAAACCTGTGGTGTTAAAGACCTTGCACGATGACATGGGGCATGTAGGAGCTGATAAGGTCATCTATTTCGCCCGTGAAAAGTTTTATTGGCCCTACATGCAGCAAGACGCTGCACAGCGTGTGTCCTGCAGTGTCCCACACTAAAATATATATATTTATCAACCTGTCGTGTTTGACATTTAACGCGCTCTTGGTGGCCCCCTGCTGGCGCGGGGCCCCTAAGCGACCGCTTAGTTCGCTTATGCCTTGGGCCGACCTTGGCCAAAAGTCCTCAGCTAAAGGCAAGAAACAGTATGATAAAGGAGTGAGGTATAGCTCTTGTACCAGGTGACAGAGTACTAGTGAAAAATCTCTGAGAGAGAGGAGGTCCAGGAAAACTGCGCGCCTATTGGGAGAAAGTAGTACACGGTGTGGTGGAAAGAATGGGAGATGGACCAGTCTATAAAGTACAGCCAGAGAGAGGTAGCAAGTCTCTGCGTGTGCTTCACAGAAACCTGCTGCTGCCAGTTAATGACCTACGTGTTGAAGAAGAACTCCCTGTGAAAGAAAAGACCAGACCGAAAAAACAGACAACCTGAAAAAGACATCAACAGACCATCAACAGATAGTTTTTTTTTCTTCCAATTTTCTCCCCAATTGTATCTAGCCAATTACCCCGCTCTTTTTTTCAGCCTTCCCGGTCGCTGTGCCACCCCCTCTTTGCCGATCCGACCGACCAGAGGAGGCGCTAGTGCAGCGACCAGGACAAATACCCACATCCAACTTCTCACATCAAACATGGCCAATTGTGTCTATAGGGACGCCCGATCAAGCCGGAGGAACAGATCGTTTTGATGAGGTGGAAGTGTATACTTTCCCTCATGATCTCCAGAGCAGAATGTCATGTTATAAACGTGTGAGACCTCAGCGACAAGGACCTAACAGGCCACAGCAGAATCCTCAACATCAGCCGAAGCTGTGTGCATCAGCCAGAGAATTCTGCCCTCCTGCCAAACAAGATGCTGAGGGAACCCAGGACAGAGAGGAGGCTAAGGATGGGCCGAGGGAAACATAGTAGAAGGAGAGGTGAGACGATCTCAACGGAGAGGGAGACCAGCAGCAAGATTTACATATGATACTCTGGGCCAACCATCATACCAGCCTTGGAACACAGATATAAACACTGTCCTTGCCAACCAGCCCTTTGCAGCGACTCAAAGCTTTGTCCCTTTCCACTATCCCATCCAGTCTCAGCCATACTGCTACAATTGCTACACTCTTGTACACTAAGGGATGGACACTGAAAGATAGCAAATGTCAGGAGACATTCTTTTAACAGGGGGTGGGGGTGGGGTGTAAAGGAATAAGAACACATGCAGAATTAAAGCAGAGAAAAATAGATAACCCCCTATATTATTTCTATCATTATTTCTGTCATTATTATTTTTCATTGATTTTATCATGTAGTTTGATTAAATTTTCAGTCACTCCACCATTTCACACCCTGACCGCTAGATGATGCGTTAAGCCACACACACAGAAGAATAAATCCTTCTGCCGTGACGTTAACACCAGCTCAAAAGTGTGGCTCTCCTATTCTTATCACAGGTGGGTAGGATTTATCACCTGCTGTCCCCCAGACCATCAGGTAAGGGAGTCAACACTAACACTAGCATTACCTGTGTACCAAAACAAAACCTGGGCTTTACTTTTACTACTTGTGGGTAAACAAAGGCAAAGGCTGATAGTTATGTCAACATGGGAATTTTTATTTACTCGATGATTGTTCTATTTTGTTTAAAATTGCTAGTATGGTATTCGGCCTGCCAGTTTGTTATTAGCCAGCCTTGCTATGTTAAGTTAGTTGTTTTTAGCCAACTCAGCTGTAGTCAGCTGTTCGCTGAAACTCCGGCCCATACTCGATATTTGGTAAGAGAATAGTAAGTACATGGAGATGGCACCATTTGTACAAATTGCACTTTACAATATTACCTGGCTGTTGCTAGACAAGCTACCACTGCCTGAATACACCGGAAATGCCATTTTCCTATTGTTCTCCCACTTAAATGGTTTACTGATGTTCCAAAGTGCTGACTTATTTTTATTTTTCATAGGCCCACTTGGCAAGACTAATTGTTTGCTTGTTTGTTAAGGCTACGTAATAGCATGCATGCCCCTGGGAAAGAGGGATTCGGGGAGGTAGATGGATGTGCATATTGTGGTGTTTTTGCATCCCTTTTTTTTTTTCTCTTTCCTCGCCTCTTTTTTCCCCATTTTTACTTTTTAATCATCTTGGCGGTCTATCGTTCCTTTGCTGGTCTACAGATCGTAAACATATCCCCTTTCATTTGCATACTGAGTGTATCTCTTTCTCCAACTTTGTTAATAGATGTTCATGTCCATTATCCCCTGCAGTGACATACAATGTCACTAAGATCTGGACCAGGGAGTGGTTTGAGTAGGTCAGTCAACCGCACCAGCTGGAAAGTGAAAGGCCTCAACCTGCCTGTAACAAGGAAGAAAGAAAAAAAAGGTCCTGACTCATCGTAAACACCTCAACACTCAGACTGCATTTCTCCAGGAAACACACCTTCGTGACTCAGACCAAATTCAGCTTCGTTGTGGTTGGGTAGGCCAGTTCTACTCGAAATTTCAACTCAAACCCAGAGGGGCCAATAAAATGATTAACAAAAATATCTCGTTTTTGTCTCGAATGTTGATGCAGATTCAAGGGATCATTACATAACAGTCACTGGTCAGATGTATAATAGTCAGGTTATTCTAGCCAACACACATGCCCCAAATTGGGATGATTCGCAGTTTTGTAAGGATTTTTTATCCCACTTACCTGATGTCAATACAGTCTTATCCTTGGTGGGGACTTTAACTGTGTCCTGTCCACCACTCTTGATTGTAGCTCATCAAAAACTGCCCCTCTTTCTAATGTTCTTCTATTTTTAATACTTTTGTAAACTCCTAAGGAGTATCAGATGTTTGGCGTTTTGTAAAGCCCCTTGTTTGTCTTGATTAATGTTTTTTTTCCATGTTCCTAAGACTTACTCTCGGAGTGATTACTTTTTACTAGATAATAAGCTGTTCTTGTCGGTTCAAAAATGCAGTTATCAGGCTGTCGTAATCTGAGACAACGCCCCATTGATTTTTGAGCTAACTTTACCAAACCAACTCTTTTCTCGCCGACCAGGGCACTTTAACTCTCCCCTACTTTGTGATGAAGCTTTCATCACATTTCTGTCTAATGAAATTATTTAATTTCTCAAAATAAGCTGAACACCAGACATATCCATGGCAACTTTATGAGAGACATTAACAACTTATATGAGGGGTCAAATTATGTCTTACTCTGCCTGCACATGAAAATATAAAATGCGACGGATTAATACCTTACAGGATGAAATCCTGGAACTTGATAGAATATATGCCACTTGCCCGTCGCCTGACCTATAAAAAACGCTTTTAATTCCAAACAGAATTTGAAGTTTTGTCAACTGGACATGCAGAGTGCCTTCTTTTGAAATCGCGCTCCAATAATTATGAAGAGAGGGCGAAATCCGGTAGAATTTTTGCACATCAGCTCCGCCAAGCATCTGCTCGTCAAACCATAATAGAAATTCGTCCTCCCTCGGGTATAGTCACTACTGACCACGATGAAATAATGATACATTTCGTAATTTTTATTCATAACTTTATGCTTTTGATCCCCTGAAGATCTGTCATTAATGGATCAAAAACTTGAGATCCCCTCCATTGATGTGAATGTTGAAGATAGACTTGAAGAGCCCATCTCTGAATTTGCAAGAAAGTGGAACCATCCAGAGTGGCAAGTCAGGTGGTTTCCCAGCCGAATTTTATAAGACATTTTCAAAGCTTCTTTCCCCTCTATTGGCTGGAATATTTGGCGAATCATACAGCGCTCACTCTCTCCCTCCGTAGTTATGTAAGTGTAAGGGATTGAAAATAGCCTCAATGAAAAGTTTATGTTAAAAACTATACCCCCTCTATTTTTTAGATTTAGATCTAACTTAGATACGTGATTGCAATGCAGTAAGGGTGTTTCTCCACCAAGCCAGTAGAGGGCGCTGTAGCGCTTCTGTGGATCCCCGGAGTCAAGCTACTCCCAGCTTCCTAACCAGCTCAGAATAAACTGGTTCGAGCTGGATTGAACATGGACTCATGCGTTTCTCTTCTATGATCCACAGTTTATCTACCCAGCTCACCTCACCGGTCCACAGTACCCACTGTCTGTGGATCCTTGCTACCGCCCAGATTCCCCTAGGTCTAGGCCGGTAACAATTGGGGGTTCGTCCGAGATTCAGCGCCACCTAGAGGAGGACGTGGTTACCGCAACGACAAGATCCGGTGCCCAGAAGCTTCAGGGAAGGCTGCAATTTGCGTCATCCAGAGAGCGACGGCCACAAGTGTCAAGTAAAGATGTCGACTGTACCTCCTCGGCGGACGCTGATCGTTCAGATACAGAAGAAACTCTCAGGTTTGAGTGACAATCAGCTGCAGGGCGTGGCAAATGCAATTGATTCTGGCACAGAGACTGCGGTTGAAGAGCTTAGTGGCTCAGAGCTCTACGACCTGATTGTTGACTACATCAGGGGCAAGAAGCTTAAAGAAATGGAAGATGAGGGTATGAGTCAACTCCTCGCCCTCACTGACCTGATTGATGAGATGCTGCTTGCCCAAGTCACAGACTCTGCTGGAGTGGGCAAAGCCCTACCTCCCATGACTGGGGGTGAATCGCCTTCACATCCCACCTCAACGGACAAAGACATTGCCACCCACTCAACTAGTACAGATGGAGACATTCACACTCACACTGCTACTATGGACAGAGACATTAAAACCGACCCCTTCACGGAGCGCAGGGCCAGCTCCACACCATCAGGAGAGCCTCCCACTCCAGATTCCAGCCACCAAGCTGGCAGGGGGACTCCCCTGCGTTTACCCTCTGCTGTCACAGGTCAGGTGGTAAGATTGTCTGATGTAGCAACCCTGTTACCTCGCAGAGAGTTCAAGTTACATGGTGGTCAATTGTCTGATACTGGTTCTGAGATTCCATATGGTAGTCTGAACAAACAGATTGATGAGGGGCTGCGAGACGGGTTTAGTGAGTCAGAGATCATCAGAACTGTACTTAAGATCACTAAACCTGGTGTGTTTAGAGAAATGTTAAGCAACAAGGATGATCTTATAGTAGAAGGGTTAAAGAGGTTTCTCCGTTCTCACATCAGAGACAAAAATGTTACTGAGCTTTATCAAGAGTTGAGCAATGCTAGACAGCATGACAAAGAGACCCCACAACAGTTTTTGTATAGAGTCATGGGTTTAAAGCAGAAGGTTCTCTTTGAGTCGCAACAACCTGCTGCAGGGTTTAGCTATGATGCAAAGCTAGTACAGGGAACATTCCTCCACACACTCTACCAAGGGTTCAATGAGAAGAACAGCCATGTCAGATGTGATTTAAAGCCTTTCCTCTCAAACATGCAGGTTAGTGATGACTTCCTTTTAGAGCAGATTACCAAAGTAACCAGTGAGGAGGAAGAGAGACTCAAACGTCAAGGTATACCAGCCAGAACCAGACCAGTGACTGCTAGTGCAGCTCAACACGATACTGAACAGACTAAACCTACGGCAGTTGACTCTGAATTACAGGCCCACCGTGCAGCTATTTCCGAGCTGACGGCACAAGTGTCCGCTTTGACTCAGCACATGGCTCAGATGGTGAAACCTGCTGAGAATGTGAGTCCTGGAGGCCCGACCCAAATGATAACTCGTTCCCAGCCACCAGTCACTGAATCCAAGGGTAGGTGCAATGACTGTGTCCAAAATGGCAACGTGAACTGTCCTCATTGCTTCATCTGCGGCCAGGCAGGACATCGGGCCATCGGCTGCCTGCAAAGGAAGACGTCAGGAAACGGGGGGGGGTCGTTGGAAAAGGGCAGCCGACGACCTTCAGCAGCGAGAGGCCCTCACCAGTAAAGGTCAAAACCACCGCACCAAACCCACCAGGTCAACAAACCTCACGAAAACGTGTAGCTCAGCTAGTAGGAGAGCGATGTATGGTCTCCTGTTATGTCAATGACATCCCTCTCCAAATGCTACTGGACACCGGAGCTCAGGTGACCATCGTGGGAAGAACATGGATTGAGAAAGAGTTACCCCATGTCAGAATCCAGCCATTCACATCCCTGCCTTTTGATCTCGAAGTATCAGCCGCAAATGGTACAGAACTTCCCTTGGATGGCTGGGCAGAAATTGACCTTCAGCTAGGTAGCATGAAGCATGGGTATGTGACAATCCGAGTGCCAGTAGTGATCAGTCAGAATTGTAACAATCCCCTACTAGGTAGCAATGTGATCGCAGAGATTATCAGAGAGAACACAGAGCAGGGCAATAGAGTAGATGTTATAGCTATTCTTAAGGAAGCTTTGAGTGTTACTGAGAGTACAGTAGAGGCCATCATCTCCATTGTCCAGATAACAACCCATGAGAAAGTCCCACCCCAGTGTAGTGTGAGAGTTGGGAAGAAGAGTGTTGTTATTCCTGCAGGACAAATCAGAGAAGTGAGATGCAGAGTGAGGGGGGTGGCCAGGTGGGGGGACAATGTTGTTTCAGCCGAGTTTAGACAGTAACTGCCCCGAGGGTTTAGAGCTGTTTCCCTCTCTCGTAGATGTGCCTTGTGGATCATCAAAATGCACCAAAGTCCCGATCCAGAACTCCGCTAGACATGATATTTATTTAGCACAGAGAACAGCATTAGGGACCCTCGAGGAATTCATTGATGTAAAACCTGTCAGGTGTCCCACTTTGAGTCCTGAGCCCACCGCCCAAACCTGCTCTGCCCAAGTGAACTCAGATGAAGTCAACAACACAAGGAAAAGGGATGACACACACTCAAACACACAGACTACAGAGGAAAAATGGCACCCACCAGTTGACTTGTCACACCTTGGAGAAAATGAACAGCAGATAGTCCGTGACATGCTCTTCCATGAGTCAAATGTGTTTGCCAAGAATGATGCAGATATAGGTTGCATTCCAAACCTGCAACTGAAAATCCATCTGAAAGATGAAACACCAGTTCAAAAGTCCTACAATGGCATCCCAAAGCCACTGTACAAGGAAGTTAAGGACTATGTGCAGAACCTGCTTGATCATGGATGGATCAGGAAGTCAACTTCACCGTACTCGTCTCCTGTGGTCTGCGTGAGAAAAAAAGACAAGAGCTTACATCTGTGCGTGGACTTCCATGGGCTCAACAGCAAAACCGTTCCTGATCGTCACCCACTCCCAAGGATTCAAGACCTACTGGATAACCTCGGAGGCTACTCATGATTTTCCATACTCGACCAAGGCAGGGCCTACCATCAGGGCTTCGTTGAGGAGGGTTCCAGGCACCTGACAGCCTTTAGCACGCCTTGGGGGCTGTATTAGTGGCTCCGCCTTCCTTTTGGCCTCACCAATGCTCCGGCAGCATTTCAGCGATGTATGGAAGGAGTACTGGATGGTCTGAGGGACGAGTGCTGTTCTCCATACCTGGATGATGTACTCTGTTTCTCCAAAACATTTCAGGAGCATGTGCAGGATCTAAGAAGAGTACTGTGCCGGCTACGAGAGCATGGTGTTAAGTTACGCGCAAAGAAATGTGAATTGTTCAAGCGCCAAGTGAGATATGTTGGGCGTCTGGTGTCGAGTGAAGGTGTTCAGGTAGACCCAAAAGACCTAGAAGCAGTGCTTCAGCTGAAGGAGAGAGAGCCGAAGAACATCGGAGAAGTCCGTGCTCTGCTGGGATTCCTGGGATACTATCGACCCTTCATCCAGGATTTCTCCAGAATAGCACGCCCTCTGTTCAAACTTCAAGAGAACCCTACAGAGTCCAGTGAGCGAACTGCCCAATCTAGGTCCGCCCAGGCTACACTGAAGGGCACCAAGGGTGGCCAGTTGCCATCTAAGACACCCGTCCAATGGACCCCTGAGCACAGTGCCGCGGTGTCTCGCCTGGTTGACATGTTGACCAATCCTCCCATCCTGGCTTACCCAGATTTCAATTTACCGTTCGTCTTACACACCGACGCATCCAATGAAGGCCTGGGAGCTGTGCTGTATCAGGAACATGGAAACAAGCTCCGGGTTATTGCATATGGATCAAGGTCACTCTCGCCTGCTGAAAATAACTATCACCTCCATTCTAGCAAGCTTGAGTTCCTCGCCTTAAAGTGGGCAATCTGTGATAAGTTTAGGGATTACTTGTACTACGCCCCCACATTTACTGTCTATACAGATAATAATCCCCTTACTTATGTCTTAACCACAGCTAAGTTGAATGCAGTCGGGCACCGCTGGGTGGGTGAGTTAGCTGACTTCCATTTCACGCTCAAGTACAGGCAAGGCAGGGTGAACATCGATGCAGATACTCTGTCCCGGTATCCATTAAAACTCCAAGACCATATAAGGGAGTACACAGAGATCATGCCCCCTGATATCATCTCTGCCATCTGGCAGGGGGAACATGCCAAAAGAGAGGAAGATGTGCCATGGGTGGCAGCATTGCAACTGCGTTCTAGTGATGACTCCCTGCCGACGAGCACGCCCATGTGCACTCCAGAGGATATCAGAGCAGCCCAGAAAAACGACGCTGCCATCTGGGAAGTGATATCCTTGAAAAGGAGGGGATGGAATCCGAATGAGCAAGACAAAAGACAAATGGGACCAGAAACAAGAAGACTAGTACATGAATGGAACAAACTCAAACTGCACAAAGGGATTCTGTACAGACAGACAGGACAACATAAACAACTGGTCCTTCCCAATACACTCAAGTCAACAGTCCTGAAACATCTGCACAACGACATGGGGCATATCGGGGCTGACAAGGTCACCCACCTGGCAAGGCAGCGGTTTTATTGGCCATTCATGCAGCGAGAGATTTAAGATTACGTCATCCGCCGGTGTTCCTGTATCAAGCAGAAGCGGCCCACCATTCCAGAGAAAGCACCAATGGGCTCCATTACAACGAACGGTCCATTCGAGCTCATCTGTGTGGATTACTTCTACCTTGAACCAAGTCGAGGAGGCTACGAGTACATTTTAGTCCTCGCAGACCACTTCACGCGGTTCGCACAAGCCTATCCGACAAAGGACAAGTCGGGAAAGACGGCGGCGGAGAAGATTTTCTATGACCTCATCCCACGTTTTGGTTTCCCTCAAAAGCTGCACCATGATCAAGGCAGGGAGTTTGAGAACAAGCTCTTCTATTGACTCCAACAGCTGGCGGGGATCGCCCAATCTCGAACCACTCCCTACCACCCGCAGGGGAACCCTGTTGAGCGCCTGAACAGGACACTTCTCCAGATGCTCCGCACTCTACAGGAGGAAAAGAAAGCTGAGTGGAAAGATCATTTGCCAAACATCGTCCATGCCTACAATTGCGGCCGGCATGAAGCAACAGGTTACTCACCCTTCTATCTCCTGTTTGGAAGAGCTCCAAGGTTGCCTATTGATCTGCTCTTCGACCATGAACCGGAGCAGGAGATACAGACGCGAGAGAAGTACGCAGAGACATGGGCTTCTAGGATGCAGGAAGCATACAAGATCGCCTCGGAAAACAGCAAAAAGAGCTCAATGAAAGGAAAACATCACTACGATCGAGGTGTCAAAGGAGTTGTGCTTCAACCTGGGGATCATGTGCTTGTCAGAAACCTGTCAGAGAGAGGTGGCCCAGGCAAACTTCGTGCATATTGGGAGGATAAGGTTCACCGTGTGATTGAAAGGCTTGAAGACGGACCTGTGTACTGAGTACAAACAGGGAACGGGACCCTCCATACACTTCACCGTAATCTCCTCCTACCAGTGAATGACTTGCCACTTGAACATGAACAGGACTGTCATGGAAAGTCAACGAGAAAACAAAGACCAAGACAGCTACAGGCAAGCTACAGGGAGGCAGCAGACTCTAGTGAATCTGAGGATGAGGAAGAATTCTCATATAACCTCCGGCACTTGCCTGTGTACCGAAGAGAGACCATGACAGGTCCACCCCGTCAGGCTGAGCCTCACAGGGAGCTCAGAGCGGTAGCACCAGCGTATCGGCCATGGCGTCAAGAGGCTGAAGTTGATGAGAGGTCGCTAGACGAACCTCCAGAGCCATTACGAGTACCAACACCTGTGGTTGACATGCCTCCATCGATGGATGTTCAGGAGCAACCGGGGGACAATGATACCGGCGACCAAGGAACAGATGAGGAGCCTGGGATGATCATGGAGTCTGTTTCAGAGTCAGCGGGTGACGAGGAGCGAAGTCTGAGAAGGTCTGCCCGAGAAGTCAGACCCAAAGATATCCTCGTGTACGACCAGCTAGGGCAGCCCACTTACCAACCGTGGAGACTTGGAGCAAATGTCATACTGTCCTGTTTGCCATACTCCATTCCGACCTACCCAGTTATCCCTGAAATCTGTTACTATCCTACGCAAGCAGTGTGGACATGCTAGAGACGTGAGGGACACTGACTAAAGACGTTAGTTTTGTTCTAGATGTCAGGAGACATCTCTAAAAGCAGGGGAGAGTGTAAGGGATTGAAAATAGCCTCAATGAAAAGTTTATCTTAAAAACTATACCCCCCCCTATTTTTTAGATTTAGATCTAACTTAGATACGTGATTGCAATGCAGTAAGGGTGTTTCTCCACCAAGCCAGTAGAGGGCGCTGTAGCGCTTCTGTGGATCCCCGGAGTCAAGCTACTCCCAGCTTCCTAACCAGCTCAGAATAAACTGGTTCGAGCTGGAGTGAACATGAACTCATGCGTTTCTCTTCTATGATCCACAGTTTATCTACCCAGCTCACCTCACCGGTCCACAGTACCCACTGTCTGTGGATCCTTGCTACCGCCCAGATTCCCCTAGGTCTAGGCCGGTAACATAAGCCCTCAATTTTTATATTGCTCAAGAAGGATAAGAAACCCCTTTATTGTGCATCTTACCAACCTATTTCGCTACTTTATAAACCCTTTTTACAGTTGGTAAACAGCGATCATGTGATTTTGCTGCCAAAATGCGCGCGCATACTATGCGTGATGTAGGTTATAAAGGGGTCTAACGTTCAGTTTAAGCAACACAATTTTAAGTTAACAAAAACAGAATTAACTTACCCGATATAAAATGGGCGCCACATACGCGTGCATTTTTATTTTTACATTTATTTCTGATTTTTCCCTTTCTCTCCCAATTTAGTGGCCAATCGATCCCTATTTTAGTTGAAACTCCCACCCTCGTACTGCATGCGTTCGCCAACTGCATCTCTCCGGCCGGCAGTCTCGAAGGAGACACCTCCCCACTTTCGGGACAAGGCGACTCCAGGCCGAACCACTGCTTTTTCCGACACACACAGAGACGCGTTCATGTGACGAACACAAGCCGACTCCGCCCCCTTCCCCGAAGACAGCGTTGCCAATAATTGCTGCTTTATCGAGTCCGGCCATAGTCGGATCTGACGAGACCGACACAACACAAAGAGACCGACATTGACACAAAGCCGATGCTGAGACCGCTACACCACCGCTGACATACGCGTACATTTTTGACGATGTCTTCAGTCCAGTCCACTCATTTAATTGCTTGTAGCCACAATCTTCACCTGTTTGCATTGAACGGTCTTTTCCCCGATGGAATGCGGTAGAAATGAATACCTTTAGTTTTGCTAGACCTGTTCTGGCAACCCACAACACAACAAGATGACATTTTAAAAATGTAAATATCAATCGATCAAAAATCCACTTGCACTCTGCATTGATTTGAGACTGAGAAGGTGCCTCTTTTGCTGCCAAAATGCACGTGCATACTATTCGTGACGTAGGTCATAAAAGGGTCTATCTATACTGATGTGAAGATACTGGCTAAAGCTTTAAGCTCACCGTTTAGAGACACTACTTCCAGATATAATTTCTCCCAGACCAGGCTGGATTTGTCTAAAATGGGCAATCATTTTTTAATCTTCATCAGTTTTTTAACGTTCTTTATTCTAAGCCCTCTCCGACTCCAGAGGTGGTGGTATCATTTGATGTGGAAGGGCTTTCAACTGTGTGGAGTGGGACTGTATTTTTATTTACCTTGTGAAAATTTGGTTTTGGTGATAATTTTATGTCCTGGGTCAGATTATTGTACTCGTCCCCGAAGGCCTCAATACGCACAAATGATATAATCTCTTCCACTTTCCAGTTACGCAGAGGAACTAGGTAGGGATGCCCTTTAAGCCCCCTGCGCTTTGCAGTAGCAATAGAACCTCTGGCCATAGCCTTGTGTAGCGACCACAGCATCCGTGGTGTTCATAGAAACCAGGAATATAAAGTATCACTTTTTGCTGATGACCTGTTGGCTTTTGTATGTTACCCCTTAATCTAAATCCCTAAGATCTTTACATTATTGAAGGATTTTTCAAATTTTTACGGATGTAAACGTAACTTGCACAAAAGTGAACTAATCCCAATTAACTCCACGTCAGATAAATATTCCCTTAGCTCCCTTCCATGCAAGATTTCACCTAACAAATGTAGTTATCATTGTTTATTCATTGTTTAGTTATTCGTTGTTTTAACATGGAGATATAATAATCTTTTTTTTAAATTTATTTCTGATTTTTCCCTTTTTCTCCCGATTTAGTGGCCAATCGATCCCTATTTTAGATCAAAGACCCACCCTCGTACTGCATGCGTTCGCCAACTGCATCTCTCCAGCCAGCAGTCTCGAAGCAGACGCCTCACCACTTTCATGACAAGGCGAATCCAGGCCGAACCACTGCTTTTCCCGACACACACAGAGACGCATTCATGTGACGAACACAAGCCAACTCCGCCCCCTCCCTAAGACAGCGTTGCCAATTATTGCTGCTTCATTGAGTCCGGCCATAGTCGGATCTGACGAGACCGGGGCGCGAACCCCGGTTCCGAGTAGGCAACTGCATCGACAAACAAACAAACACACACACACACGACCACCCATCAGGGTGGGGGTGAGAGGGGGATTTTCTTTATATATACATGCATACGCTACAAGGCAAAAAGTACAAGAGTATAAGGACACCGTAACGTCACACTCATATACTAATAATACCACTACTACTACTACTACTACTACTACTACTACTAATAATAATAATAGTAATAATAATAATAATAATTCATCATCTCATCTTCAGCCGCTTTTCCGGGGTTGGGTCGCGATGGCAGCAAGCTAAGTAGGGTACTCCAGACGTCCCTCTCCCCAGCAACGCCCTCCAGCTCCTCCTGGGGGATCCCAAGGCGTTCCCAGGCCAGATTGGACATGTAGTCCCTCCAGCGCGTTCTGGGTCTACCCCGGGGTCTCCTCCCAGTTGACTGTGTCCGGCAAGCCTCTAAAGGAAGGCGCCCAGGAGGAATCCTAATCAGATGCCCGAACCATCTCAGCTGGCTCCTTTCGATGCGAAGGAGCAGCGGCTCTACTCCAACCTCCCTTCCGATGTCCAAGCTTCTCACCCCATATCTAAGGCTGAGCCCAGACACCCTACGGAGGAAACTAATTTTGTATCCGCGATCTCACCCTTTCGGTCACTGCCCAAAGCTCATGACCATAAGTGAGGATTGGAACGAAGATTGACTGGTAAATTGAGAGTTTTGCCTCCCAGCTCAGCTCCTGCTTCAACACAACGGTCTGGTACAACGTCCACATTACTGCTGATGCTGCACCAATCCGCCTGTCAATCTACAGCTCCATCCTACCCTCACTCGTGAACAAGATCCCGAGATAATTGAAATCCTTCACTTGAGGCAACAACTCATCCCCAACCCGGAGGGAGCAAGCCACCGTTTTCCGGTAGAGAACCATGGCCTCAGACTTGGAGGTGCTGACTCTCATCCCGGCCATTTCACACTCAGCTGCAAACCGCCCCAGTGCGTGCCGGAGGTCGCGTTCTGATGAAACCAACAAAACCACATCATCTGCGAAGAGCAGAGATGCAATTCTGAGGTTCCTAACACGGACACACTCCTCACCTTGGCTGCGCCTTGAGATCCTGTCCATGAATATCACAAACAGAATCGGAGACAAGGGACAACCTTGGCAGAGTCCGAAACCCACCGAAAACACAGCTCTCACTTTGGTTATACAAGGACCGGATGGCTTGTAGCAACTGCCCCGGTACCCCATACTCCCGCAGTACTCCCCACAGAGTGCCCCGGGGTACACGGTCGTAAGCTTTCTCCATGTCCACAAAACACATGTAGACTGGCTGGTCAAACTCCCATGTCCCCCTCAGCACTTCCACAAGGGTAAAGAGTTGATCCGTTGTCAGCCTCTCCATGTAAAAAGCTGTCATGCGCAGGTGTCCTCCCATTATGCAACTCCAGGATTGGCCTCTACAACCATCTGAGGACCCAGAGGGAGGACAATCATACTCAACCCCAAGTTACTGCTGATGATGATGTGCTTGTAGAACATCTCATTCCAAAACCATGACCATTAATATGGAGTCCCCCCCCCTCTTGCTGCTATAACAGTGTCCACTATTCTGGGCTGGCTTTCCACTAGATTTTGGAACATGGCTGCAAGGATTTGCACCCATTCAGCCACAAGAGCATTAATGAGGTTGGGCACTGATGTTGGGTGAGAAGGCCTGGCTTGCAGTAGGTGTTCCAATTCATCCCAAAAGTGTTCGGTGGAGTTGAGGTCAGGACCCTGTGTAGGCCAGTCAGATTTCTCCACACAAAACTCGGCAAACCATGTCTTTGCGGACCTCGCTTTCTGCACATGGCATTGTCATGCTGAAAAAGCAAAGTGCCATCCCCAAACTATTGCCATAAACTTGGAAGCCACACAAATCTCCAGAATGTCATTGTATGCTGCCCAAACCATGAAAAACAGCCCCAGACCATTATTCCTCCTCCACCAAACTTTACAGTTGGCACTATGCATTTGGGCAGGTAGCATTTTCCTGGTATCCACCAAACCCAGATTCGTCTGTCAGAATGCCAGATAGTGAAGCGTGATTCATCACTCCAGAGAACAAATTTCCGGTCTTCCAGAGTCCAATGGCGGTATGCTTTACACTACTCAGCTGATGCTTAGCATTGCACATGGTGTTCTTAGGCATATGTATGGCTGCTCGGCCATGGAGAGCCATTCATGATGCTCCCAATGAATAGATCTTGTGCTTAAATTACTTCCAGAGGGAGTTCGGAACTCGATATTGAGTTTTGTAATTAAGGATAGACGATTTTTACATGCTAACACTTCAGCACTTTGCGCTTAGGTGGCCTATTGCTTAACAGCTGAGCTGTTATCGCTCCTAGAAGTTTTCACTTCACAATGACAGCACTTACGGTTGACCGGGGGAGCTCCAGCAGAACAGAAATTTGACGAACTGACTTGTTAGAAAGGTGGCATCCTATGATAGCACCACATTGAGAGTCACTGAATTCTTCAGTACGACCCATTCTACTGCCAATGTTTTTCTGTGAAGATTGCATGGCTGTATTTATTTATTTTTTATTTAACCTTTATCTAATCAGGAAGGTCTCACTGAGACAAGGAGTCTCATTTTCAAGAATTCTGACCAAGACAGGTGCAGCACAGAGATATTTAGTTTGCACAAAATACAAGGAACATGAAATAAACATAAATAAACAAGTCAGTACAGTTAAAACAATATTAAAGGTTAAAGTGTGCACATGCCAGAGCTAGCGGAATCCATCACCAGTAAGTTAATTAGTTTCTTAAAGTCCGCCAGTTGGAATCACATTGGGCAGTTTCAGGCCCTTTATAGTGAGTTCCAGGCGGAAGGTGCAGATTAAGAAAATGCCTTTTGCCCAGCTCAGTACGGACTGCGGGAACCAGCAACGTCAAATAGTCCTGAGATTGTAGCCGATAGCTGCCGAGATTATGGAAGATACAAATAAATGCAAGCCAATGAATAGATATAAATGTAAACCAATGAAAGAAAGAAGGAAAGAAAGCCACTTTATTTGTCATTGTATTCTTACAACGAATTTGTTCTCTGCATTTAACCCATGCTAGCAGTGGGCAGCTGCAGTGCCCGGGGACCAACTCCAGTTCTTTTTCCTATTGCCTTGGTCAGGAGCACAGGCAGGAATATTAACCCTAACAGAATTTATGGATCTACGTGTGGTGAGAAACCAGTTGGCTAAGGAAGACAAAGCCAGTGATGTGTGAGGGACCTAAACCCAGTGATGAACCTCAAGAGCCCTGTGTAAGCAGTATCCAACATATGAAGACAGTGAGCAGCGGAATTCATATCGAGCACATCACCCTAATCAAGCAGGGGCAGGAAAGTTGCAGCAACTAGTCTTTCTCTGCTTTAAAAGAGAAACAAAATGTATTTCTTAAGTAGAAATCCAGCTTTAGCTTCAACTTTTGTAAAAAACTGTTTAATATGACATTTATGTCAGGTGGTCGTCATTGATGATACCGAGGTACTTGTAACTAGTCAAAAGAACAACTGCAGTGCCTTGAGCAGAAGTCACACTAAGAGGAACAATCTTAAAAAAATAATCTTAAAAAGAGGGGAAAAAAACTCCCGATGTGAGAAGTAGCTCCATACCATCAGAGGCAGACAGCAGAGTCGCAAGACAGGTATGACTAATTAATATACTGAATAATCTGGAAAAAAATAAATAATATATTTTTTTTAATTATGTAACAGTCCCAAGTTTGTACCACTGAACCTGCATGTTCAGGCGAATAAGTTAGAGCCAACTCGAAATAAATTAGAACAGAATCTGAGTTAGTTGACACGGTTCTCAAATTTGAGTTCTCACTACCAGGCTTTGAGATGTTGTGTTACATGCTGAGGGTTAAACAATATGCGACCCACTAAACCTAAACATATTGAGAGAAACTTTAAATAAAGCAAGTAAAAAACAACAAATACACATATAACAGATGTTCACAAACAAACTGACATGCCTCCTTCTTGGATCGCTGCCATCTTTGAATCAATGAATGATGTATACTTAATTTTATGCAGCAATGGATGTGGCTGAAATCACCAAATCTGCTTATTGGAAGGAGTGTCCACGTTTTTTGGCCATATGGTGTATTTCTCTAGCTTCTCATATTTCTACTTCTTGATGTTGCTGTTACTTGGGATTACTACATCTACCACAACCGCAGTTTTCTGTTTCTTTCTTATTACCACAATGTCCATTTGGTTGGCCAGTGCTTGTTTATCTGTCTGAATCTGGAAGTCCCACAGGATCTTAGCTCTGTCATTCTCTACCATCCTTTGCAGTGTCTCCAATCTGGAATTGTGGGGGTCCAGCCCGTACCTGGCACCGATGTTCCTGTGCACTACCATGCAGCTTCATTGTGCCACTCAGTGTATGTTCCTGCTTGCATCTTACACCGTGCTACTATGTGCTGTACTGTCTCGGAGGCATATTTGCACTGTCTGCGCCCCGGGTTCTGTCTGATGTGGTATATTGGCTGCTTCCATCTCCTATCGTGCCAGCTTACTATACAAGGTGGGTATCTAATGACTGCTTTGGACATATGTGTCGATGGCTTGGATCTTGTTTTCCTATTGAGCTGACACTTTAGGACCTTTTTTTTCTCTGAGGAGGTTCTTGATGGTGCTGTCTGTCTTGTCTCATCCTGATGGTTCCCATGCAACTGTGGAACAAGGAGGTACTTGTAGCTATCCTGTATGTCTGTTATGTTGCAAATCAACCCCTTCGGTCCTTATTATATAATCTATATACCAAGGTAATGCACTATCTCCGCTGCTGGACAGGCCTGAAACCCCCTCAGGAAGATCATCGTGGAGAGTGGATTTTGATAGAATGGGAAACCATCATCCACCTCCTTTAAATGGATGTCATCAATCTGTACGTCAGGATCTAGGCAAAGACATCGGGATGTGAGTTGAACTGGCGAACTGTGGGTGGACAGTAGCAATGAGAAGGAGGATAATTAGGACTAAAGGGGCAGAATTGCCAGAAGGCCACACAATGGTTACAATTACCTGGGTGTCCCACAGTTACAGTGCTGCTTGAAAATTTGTGAACCCTTTAGAATTTTCTATATTTCTGCATAAATATGACCTAAAACATCATCAGATTTTCACACAAGTCCTAAAAGCAGGTAAAGAGAACCCAGTTAAACAAATGAGTCAAAAATATTATACTTGGTCATTTATTTATTGAGGAAAATGATCCAGTATTACATATCTGTGAGTGGCAAATGTGAACCTTTGCTTTCAATATCTGGTGTGCCCCCCCCCCACACACACACACACCCACCTTGTGCAGCAATAACTGCAACTAAACGTTTCTGGTAACTGTTGATTAGTCATGCACATCAGCTTGGAGGAGTTTTAGCCCATTCCTTCGTACAGAACAGCTTCAACTCTGGGATGTTGGTGGGTTTCCTCACATGACCAGCTCGCTTCAGGTCCTTCCACAACATTTCGACTGGATTAAGTTCAGAACTTTGACTCGGCCATTCCAAAACATTAACTTTATTCTTCTTTAACCATTCTTTGGTAGAACGACTTGTGTGCTTAGGGTCGTTGTCTTGCTGCATGACCAACGTTCTCTTGAGATTCAGTTCACAGACAGATGTCCTGACATTTTCCTTAAGAATTCACTGGTATAATTCAGAATTAATTGTTCCATCAATGATGGCAAGCCGTCCTGGCACAGATGCAGCAAAACAGGCCCAAACCATGATACTACCACCACCATGTTTCACAGATGGGATAAGGTTCTTATACTGGAATGCAGTGTTTTCCTTTCTCCAAACATAACGCTTCCCGTTTAAACTCCCACAAAACATTTCCCCAATAACCTCCTGGCTTGTCCACATGATCTTTAGCAAACTGGAGACGGGCAGCAATGTTCTTTTTGGAGAGCAGTGGCTTTCTCCTTGCAACCCTGCCATACACACCATTGTTGTTCAGTGTTCTCCCGATGGTAGACTCATGAACATTAACATTAGCCAATGTGAGAGAGGCCTTTCGTTGCTTAGAAGTTACCCTGGCTTCCTTTGTGACCTGACCGACTATTACACACCTTGCTCTTGGAGTGATCTTTGATGGTCGACCACTCCTGGGGAGGGTAACAATGGTCTTGAATTTCCTCCATTTTTACACAATCTGCCTGACTGTAGATTGGTGGAGTCCAAACTCTTTAGAGATAGTTTTATAACCTTTTCCAGCCCGATGATCATCAACAACGTTTTTTTCTGAGGTCCTCAGAAACCTCCTTTGTTCTTGCCTTGATACACTTCCACAAACATGTGTTGTGAAGATCAGACTTTGATAGATCCCTGTTCTTTAAATAAAACAGGGCACCCGCTCACAACTGATTGTTTTTCTTGCCCTTTTGTATGTGTTTAAGTGGGAGAGTACTGCTGGTGTCGTGTGTGGCTGCCGCTTCTCCCTCTCGTAGCCCCCCTTCCCATCCACCCCTGTATGTCTGTGTTATGTTTATCTGTTGTCTTGTTTCACCCTGTTTATTGTAAAGTGACTTTGAGTGTTAGAAAAGCGCTATATAAATTTGGATTTATTATTATTATTATTATTATTGTTGTTGTCATCCCATTGATTGAAAACACCTGACTCTAATTTCACCTTCAAATTAACCGCTAATCCTAGAGATTCACATACTTTTACCACTTACAGATATGTAATATTGGATCATTTTCCTCAATAAATAAATGAGCAAGTATTATATTTTTGTCTCATTTGTTTAATTGGGTTCTCTTTATCTGCTTTTATGACTTGTGTGAAAATCTGATCATGTTTTAGGTCATATTGATGCAGAAATATAGAAAATTCTAAAGGGTTCACAAACTTTCAAGCACCACTTTACATGAGAACCACGAGGAAGAGGAAAGACAGCAGCATCCAAGTACCTCCACAGAGTAAGAGAGTGAAGTGTCACCCTCTAACTGAAGAGTAAGAGCCAAACCATATGCCCTACTGGTCATTAGATGCCCAGATAGCATAGTAAGCTGGCCTAAAGAGGAGATGAAAGCTGCTGATATCAAGGCCTGGAAACTCTATTCAATACATGATGGATTCCACCCAAAGTCCAGCACCCAGAGACTGTACACCAGCTGGAAGGAGGATGGAGGGGGCTTAGTGAGTGTCAAGGCTATTGTCCTGAATTAAACACAAAGCGTCCATCAGTATGTTAGAAAAAATGACTTGGCAGGTAACAAAAAATGAATGACTAAATGAATAAATCTACTAAGAGGAACGTTGTGATGGTGTGATGCACCGCTTGACAGGTATGTAGTTTTGTATTTGTAGTTATTTTTTGATCCTTTTGCCATGGATGCTTCTTCAGTTGCTTATCGATAAACATAAAACCTGTATGTTGTACCTGCTTGCTTTTTTTAAGTAAAACATTGCAAAGATTAAACAGTTCAGTGAAAACTCCCGTACGTCATGTAAATGCCTTTTTTTAAACAAATAAAGTGACCAGCAGTGCAAACTAAGCAAATTTCCTCAAGAGAAATAAATATAGGAAGTATATAAATATATATATATATAAATATAGTGTAGCGAATTCGGGGGACAACGCAGCCACAGGAACTGCCGCAGCTGGAAAGCGAACCCGTATCGCCCGCACCGCAGGAGACATCGCTAACCGCTCGACTAGCATGACTAGCTGGCATGCCAAGTCCAGCAGACCATAATCACACCAATCCAGCTGAGCAGGTATTTTCCGTGTATAATTTGATCATTTGATATCTGATTTACAACCAACAATCTAAAAACCAATAACAACCTGTTATTTAATTTTGCATTTAAAAATCCAAAATCAGAAAACCAACAATAGGCTGTTTTTTGCTGTTTTGGTTTTGTTCTTAAGTTAAAAATAAAACATGATAAAATTGGATATTTGCTAAGACGACCAAACAGTGCACCAAGAGAGGAGAAGGACAACAGCTGTAAACCAGTGGTGATTCCATACATGATGGGATTGTCGGAACAGTTGAGAAGTGTAATTTCTAAACACCCCGTCTCAGTTGCTTTCAAACTCCAAAACACACTGAGCCAGAAACTGGTCCACCCCAAGGATTGGGTCCCCCTGCACAAACAATACAGTTTACGCTGTTAAGTGCCGGGAGGATTGCCGTGACTTGTACATTGGGGAAACTAAACAGATGCTGGCCAAGAGGATGACACAACACAGGAGAGCTAACACATCAGGCCAGGATTCCACAGTCTACACCATCTACAGGCCAGGACTCCACAGTCTACACCATCTACAGGCCAAGACTCCGCAGTCTAAATCAAATCAAATCAAATCAATTTTATTTGTATAGCCCAATATCACAAATTACAAATTTGCCTCAGTGGGCTTAACAGCAACACAACATCCTGTCCTTAGACCCTCTCATCGGATGAGGAACAACTCCCTAAAAAACCTTTTAACAGGGAGAAAAAATAGGAAGAAACCTCAGGGAGAGCACCAGAGGAAGGATCTCTCTCCCAAGACGGACAGCGTGCAATGGATGTTGAGTTCACGCAATTTACATAATACAACACTGAAAGAGGATAACAGAATTATAATGGACTTATAAAATTTATGAAGAACATGATGCACAGGATGCCAAGCAGTGTCCACATGCCAACGGAGCAGTCCGGGACCCAAGCCACACGACCAGCATCATGATGTAATAAAAGAAAAACTTATGTGAGGAGTGGAAGGGCAGGCAGCATCCAAATGGCGGCCACCATCACCACGGAGACCTGGGAGGAGAACCGACTGCACATGCATGCAAGAGAGACTCACATGACACCATCCACACACAGAAAAAGATAAAGGAGAAGACATCATTCAGAGAGAGAGAAAAGACATGTTAGAGAAGAGAACAGTTTGCAATAGTCATTAGCCATAATCAATTAAGTCATCAATTCGTCATAATCTATACTCGATAAACTCGTCGGCAGAACAGTGGTTGGTAAATTCATTGAGACAGAAAACCAACCCGCCATCCAGTACAGGTTGTGAAGCACTCAACTTAAAGGCAACTAATTGTAAACTAAGGCAAAAAGATGAGTTTTAAGTTTGGATTTAAAGGACTCAACAGACTCCGATTGTCTGATGGCAGCAGGCAGTTTATTCCACAAAAATGGAGCCCGATAGGAAAAGGCCCTGCCACCAGCTGACTTCTTTTTAACTTTGGGTACACAAAGGAGCCCTGTATTTTGAGAACGAAGTGCTCGAGATGGCATGTAAGGTTTAAGGAGATCAGACAGGTAGGATGGAGCAAGCCCATTTAGGATTTTATAAGTCAGCAGAAGCACCTTGTATTCTGATCTATCATGGATAGGAAGCCAATGAAGGGAGGCAATAATTGGTGTAATATGGTCAAATTTCCTAGTTTTAGTTAGGATTCTAGCAGCAGCATTCTGAGCCATCTGAAGACTTTTAGTACTAGAATGTGGCAGACCTGAGAACAGAACATTACAGTAATCAAGTCTGGATGAAACAAATGCATGTATTAGAATCTCTGAGTCAGCCATGGAGAGAAAAGACAGAATTTTAGATATGTTAAGTAAATGAAAGAAGGCAGTCTTGGTGTTTTCTTTAATGTGCTTATCAAAGGAAAGGCTGGGATCAAACGTAACACCAAGATTTTTGGCTGCCACACTTGGTGAAACCACAGAGTTGTCGATTGTTATCGTTACTTGATCAAATTGGTGTCTGTGTCTAGTAGGGCCAATGACTAGCATCTCGGTTTTATCTGAATTTAAAAGCAGAAAGTTAAGTGGCATCCAGTTTTTCACAGTAGCCAAGCAGGCCTCTAAGTTAGTGATTTGAGTATGATCATCAGCCCTTATAGGCACATACAACTGAGTATCATCAGCATAGCAATGGAAATTTATTCCGTAACTGCGTATAATTTGGCCAAGAGGTGTAATGTAAAGAGAGAAAAGTAGAGGGCCAAGAACTGAGCCCTGAGGCAAACCATATTTAACGTCAGAAAATTTTGATACAATATTGTTATAGCAGACACAATGTGTTCTTCCAGATAAGTAGGACTTAAGCCAAGAGAGAGCTAAGCCAGAGACACAAAAAATTACAATTTAATCTATCCAAAAGTATACAGTGATCAATGGTGTCAAAGGCTGCACTGAGGTCCAGTAGTAGAAGCACAGAAGTGGAATCAGAGTCGATCGCCAGTAGAAGATCATTTACCACTCTGGTCAGAGCAGTTTCAGTGGAGTGACAGGGCCTGAAAGCTGACTGAAAAGGTTCATATAGATCGTTTTCTTTTATATGGGTCAAAAGTTGTTGATACACAACTCTCTCTAGTACTTTAGAGAAGAATGGAAGATTAGAGACTGGCCGATAGTTATTAAGAGAGGTTTAACCACAGCTGTCTTAAAACTGCTGGGAACAATGCCAGTAGTAAGAGATAAATTAACGATGTCTAGCATTGTGGGTCCAAGAAAAGGCCAGAGGTCTTTAAAAAGTTTTGCTGGTAAGGGATCAAGTAGGCAAGCAGTTGGTTTAGAAGCTGACATGAACTTAGTCAAAATATCAAGTGAGATAGTCTCAAAAGCTGTAATTAGTGGAACTGACAGTGACTCATTGTGTAGATATGAATTTAGTATGACAGGATCTGCAGGAGTAGATGGAGTTGAAGAACTAATTTTGTTTAAGATCTCATCAACCTTATTGCAGAAAAAATCTAGAAATTCATGGGTTGTGAATAGTGAGCAGCTAATAGATGACTGCTTTTTAGTATGTTTAGATACAGTGTCAAAGAGAAATCTGGGGTTATGTTTATTAATATTTATTAAGTGAGAGAGATACGATGTTTTTGCAGTAGATAAAGCATGCTTGTATTTCAATAAACACTCGGGCCACGATAGGTAAAAAGCTTCCAATTTTGATTTTCGCCATTTACGTTCCAGTCTCCTGCAGGTCCGTTTAAGAGCACGTGTCTCATCATTAAACCAGGGTGTAGGCCTCTTTAGTCGCCTAGCTCTGGTAGTGAGAGGTGCAGCTGAATCGAGGAGACTAGAGAGGGCCACATTTTAGTCACTAGTGAAATTTTCAACAGAGTCATTTACCACAGTGAAAGAAGCCAAGACTTCAGGCAGCTGCTGGCCAAATGCAGCTACAGTGGAGGGACCGATATGGCGAGCGGCAATTACATCTGTGCTGACATTAACTGGACAGGCCAATAATGTTTCAAATTTGATGAGAAAATGATCAGACACAGCAGATATGGTTGGTAAGACATTCAGATCAGAAACAGCTATTCCTTTAGATAAAACCAAATCAAGGGTGCTACCACTGCAATGAGTTGACTCTTGAACAAACTGAGTGAACCCAAAAGTATCAACTAGTGCCAGAAAGGCTTTACTTAGAGGATTAGCAGCCTTATTCAGATGAATATTGAAATCACCAAGAATTAGAATCTCATCGGAGTGAGTAACAAGGCTTGAGACAAATTCTCCAAATTCTTCAAGAAATAGCGAGTAACAGCCAGGAGGCCGGTAGAGTATCACAATTTGGACTGATACCCAGGGGGCAAACTGATTTTTGCATGGGTCGGATGCTGTAAAAGGTTGTTCTCCAGAAATCATATCTAGGACCTACATGGATCACAACCTGGGTGGATAACCCGGAAAACAAGTTGCAGGAAAGCTATAGGAAGCGTCCAAAGTTGCCCACCGGGCCTATGAACATTAACCAATAGGAGTAGATAGGGTTAAAATTGTAACCAATAGATATCTGCATGAAAATCACAGTGTTGATTACTCACATTGAGACAAACAAAAAATGTATTGGAAGTTTTTTCTAAAATGTTTTTTACCAGAGTAAATGACGCATATATAATCAAGTATGTGCTAATTTGCATAAATATCACATAGCCGGAGGAAATGGTTTTACAGACATGTTGTAAAGAGTTGTCTAGCAGAAATCATATCTAGGACCTTCAGGGATCACAACCTGGATGGGCAACCTGGAAAACAAGTTGCTGAAATGCTACAGGGAGGGCCCAAACATGCCCCTCCCCCATACGAAAACAGTCATTTAAGCTGGTTGGGTCATATTGCATAATCCTGCTTGTGAATGAATAAAACATGTTGTAAAGGGTTGTCTAGCAGAAATCATATCTAGGACCTTCAGGGATCACAACCTGGGTGGGCAACCTGGAAAACAAGTTGCTGAAATGCTACAGGGAGGGCCCAAACATGCCCCTCCCCCATACGAAAACAGTCATTTAAGCTGGTTGGGTCATATTGCATAATCCTGCTTGTGAATGAATATCTCTGTAAGAGTTCACAGTAAAGACACATTGAGACAGTTTATGGAAATTAGAAAATATGCTCTGATCTTATACCTTGGTTTTTTTCCCAGTAGAAACATGAGATGGGCCTATACCTTAAATTAATCACGAAACAAACAAAATTCCTGTAACTGTAAATAATGTAAGATTTATTTCTTATGTTATACATTGAACACAATATACTTACTGAACACAAACTAATTATCTGTGCCAAAACTATAACAAATTATTTAAAATAAATAAATAAATCATATCTAGGACCTTAAAGGACAACAATGAGATGGGTATATGCTTTAGTATACACATGAAACAAACAAAATAGTTTATACTTTGAACACAATATGCTGAACACAAAAAGTTAGCCCAGAATTTGAAAAGCAGGACTTTTTAAAGAAATCTTTTATAGAACTTTGCCCATGTTTTCTCACTCGCTTTCTGAGTCACAGCTGCTATCACTGCTCTCAACTCTAGCAGTATGTATTCTGCTGCATTTGCTCACCAGTCCTTGGCAACGGCACCCGATGTAGCACGGAATTGCCTTCCTTGCACATGAACAGTTCTTCTGACAACCCTTGACACCTGCACATGAGATTGTCATTTTCATTGAGACAGGCCAGGCTGGCTTTGTTGCCGCAACAGGAACTGCATGTCCATCAACCAGAGACCAACCAAATTCAGTGCATGGGGGAATTTCTGGCTTGGCGATATGTGCATTCTTGTCAATGATAGTTGCCAGCGCAGCCCTTTTTAGGTGTAGCATAAATGCATCTTCTGCTTGGGGTAGAAGCTTTAATAGAGTTGACTTGTTGTTCAAAAACTTGTACACTCTCAATTTGCCCAGATCGGCCCCCTCAAACTGATCAGCTGTGGATGTGTACACTGATATGGTGAGATCCCGCGCCTGATTGAGAAGGTCATCGGTTATGGTATCGCTAGGGTTCTCACCAAAGTCTTCAAGTGCAGGGATGTCACGACTTATGCTGCTCTTGAACCATACCTTCTTCCCAGTGAAATATGGGTAGCTAGTTGTGTCTCTACCACTCAGACTATGGATGAATGGCATGGCATGACACTGTGAAGGTGCCAGAGCTACAACCATCTCATGTATAGGCAGGTATGCATTCTGACCTGTTCTAACCCACATCTCTGGTAGATCACTCAAGTGTGTTGCACCATAGTACAGACATGTTGTAATGATATCAGTGTCATTAGCATGTATAACAACTCTTTCAACTCCCTCATTCTGGACAGTGTAGAGTGTGTGGAGGATTATCCTAGTGTCAGCCTCCTGCTGTGTTGATTCCAGAGCAGGAACATCCATCACAGACCCTGCGGAGAGCACCACACTCTTTCTCTCTTCCTTGAATCCACCACCCAGGTAGAGATGAGTAGGGCCAAGATCACTCCCCAGTTGCTCCTCCTCACACCATCTTCCACAGAGAAAGCTCAGCAAGTTTGCTTTGTTAATAGACACAGCAAAAAACTCATGTGGATCTGGAGCTGTGTGCTGCTCACTGACTTCATACACTTTGGCTGGTTTGGATCGAGCATATCTCTGTTGTTGCTCAGCTGACTTGATAGTAGTTCCACTGTATCTGTCACAACAGAAGTGTATTATTTCAGTACCACGAGGCACATCAGTCAGCAGCAGGTGTTTGTATCTGTCAGCAATTGCTCCAAATCGTTCATCTTTGTGAAAAGACCAGTGTCTTATGGCAGACATAGCATCTACAAGTACTGCTGTCTTGAGGATGTTTTGGGGTAGATCAGCATTGATGGTTACTTTGGTCTCCTCTTTCAGGACCTTTACAAGGCTGGACTTGGTGCCAGATCTCATACTGCCATCTTCCTTGAAGAGGGATGGGGGAAGGTCACCGTACTCGTGGTTGCCTACAAAGTCAATAATGTCGAGTTCTCCACCACTAGCAATGACCTGTGTCATACGCAGAAGGGCAGTAACTTCATTGCTCTTGCCAGTGGTGCAGGTTTTCCCCCCAGACTTCTTTGGTTTCATGTGTTGTGTGTGGAAAGTGTTAAGCTTAACAACACTTGTCTTTTTATGATGACTGGTAAGTGACTCAGACAGTGCCTTCAAACCAATTTCTTTTACACTTAACAGGTTGTCCTTGACTATAGCATCTGCACACTCACCAGTAGATATATTGATCAGGGATGATGTGGCTGTTGTGAATGGGTTGGTCTCTACTGCTGCTGTGACCTTGACTACCATCTCTGCATCCTTGTTGACACGACTCTTGCCAGATTCATGGTGTGGGCTTGAGGTATGGAGGTGCAGCATAGATTTGAGCTCTGCAGAAACGGCTGCAGTCAGTGGTTTTGTGTAGATCCACTTCCTCCTGGCGGCAGGGTTGAGGGTAATACCATCCAGACCACTGGCCTCTTTGGCATCTGCGTTGTACGTCTGCTCTAGAATCATGTCAGGAGAGACACCATTGTGGTTTCCATTTACTCTCCTCCCTACAAATGCACCCGCGATCAAAGCTTCGTGTGCCTCTGGAGCTGTCTCTGGCAGTTCTTCATCTCAGACAAAGGCAAAGACTGCAAATTAGTGCATACTTAATTATATATGCGTCATTTACTCTGGTAAAAAAACATTTTTCATAAAACTTCCAATACATTTTTTGTTTGTCTCAATGTAAGTAATCAACACTGTGATTTTCATGAAGATATCTATTCGTTAAAATTTTAACCCTATCTACCTCAAATGGTTGTGTTCAGGCAGGGTGGGCAACTTTGGACGCTCCCTGTAGCTTTCCTGCAACTTATTTTTCGGGTTGTCCACCCAGGTTGTGATCCCTGAAGGTCCTGGATATGAGTTCTGGTGAACAACCTTTTACAGCATCCGACCCGCATTTCCCCCCAAAAATGGGGTTTTGCCCCCTGGGTATGAGCCGAGTCTATTCATGGCTGAGGGAGATGGACCAAGAATAAGAGACCCAAAAGACTGGAATTTAGATTCAAGTCTAGAAGTCAGATTGAAAATAGATTTATATATTAAGGCAACACCCCCGCCTTGTTTATTTGCCCGAGCTACATGGGCATAAGTATAGTCAGGTGGGGAAGCTTCATTTAAGGGAAGGAAAACATTTGGTTTCAGCCATGTTTCACATAACCCAATCATATCAAAACTATGTTGAAGAATCAGATCATTTATTAGTAAGGCTTTGGTAGACAGTGATCTGATATTTATGAAACCAAATTTAAGCGTTTTGTGGAAGTGATCAGTAGTAGGCAGAGCTTTAGAGCCAGTAATAGGTGAAAGATTAATTGGAATTAGACACCTTGTTGACAGTTTTGGCCACCAACGCTTTGGACGATATGTGGTCACAGTCTTGATAACATTAGCTGTTTGGTTTTGTAGATTATTAGGTACTTTGTCGCACATCTCACCACTACCAGTGGTAGGAATAATTACTAGATTATTGTGATTCACACATTTAGGACGGGAAAGCTTGGGAGCAATACAGCAGGGTAGGGAGACAGTCTCAATGTTATAGACCAAGCTATCAGGCTGATAATCTACACTATGAGAAATTCCCTGACTAACATTAATTAAACTACTTGACTCCACATCCGCAGTAGATTTAAACCTAGCAGGCTCTCTAATCACCTTGGAGAGGGTACCCAAGGAGGAGAGAGTGGTGATTGGAGCGGACTTCAATGGACATGGTGAAGGGAACAGAGGTGATGAGGAGATGATGGGAAGGTATGGAGTCAAGAAGAGAAATGTGGAAGGACAGATGGTGGTCGATTTTGCGAAAAGGTTGGAAATGGCTGTGGTGAATACATATTTCAAGAAGAGGGAGGAACACAGGGTGACATACAAGAGTGGAGGAAAGTGCACACAGGTGGACTATATCTTATGTAGAAGGCGCCATCTAAAAGGGATTGGAGACTGCAAGGTGGTGACAGGGGAGAACGTAGCTAGGCAGCATCGGATGGTGGTCTGTAGGATGACTTTGGAGACCAAGAAGAGGAAGCGAGTGAAGACACAGCCGAAGATCAAATGGTGGAAGTTGAAGAAGGAAGACCGTTGTGTGGAGTTTAGGCAGGAGTTAAGACAGGCACTGGGTGGTAGTGAAGAGTTGCCAGATGGCTGGACAACCACTGCAGAAATAGTGAGGGAGACAGCTAGGATGGTACTTGGTGTGTCATCAGGACAGAGGAAGGAAGACAAGGAGACTTGGTGGTGGAATGAGGAAGTACAGCAAATTACACAGAGGAAAAGGTTGGCAAAGAAGAAGTGGGATAGTAAGAGCGATGAAGAAAGTAGACAGGAGTACAAGGAGATGCAGCGTAAAGCAAAGAGAGTGGTGGCAAAGGCAAAGGAAAATGCGTATGGTGAGTTGTATGACAGGTTAGACACTAAGGAGAAAAGGACTTGTACCGATTGGCTAGACAGAGAGACCAAGCTGCAAAGGATGTGCAGCAAGTTAGGGCGATCAAGGATAGAGATGGAAATGTGTTGACAAGCGAGGAGAGTGTGCTAAGAAGGTGGAAGGAATACTTTGAGGGGCTGATGAATGAAGAAAATTAGAGAGAGAGAAAGTTGGATGATGTAGGGATAGTGAATCAGGAAGTTCAGTGGATTAACAAGGAGGAAGTGAGGGCAGCTATGAAGAGGATGAAGAGTGGAAAGGCAGTTGGTCCTGATGACATACCTGTGGAGGCATGGAGATGTTTAGGAGAGATGGCAGTGGAGTTTTTAACTAGATTGTTTAACACAATCCTGGAAAGTGAGAGGATGCCTGAGGAGTGGAGAAGAAGCATACTGGTACCGATTTTCAAGAACAAGGGCAATGTGCAGAACTGTAACAACTACAGAGGTATAAAGTTGATCAGCCACAGCATGAAGATTTGGGAAAGAGTAATAGAAGCTAGGTTAAGAGGAGAGGTGATGATCAGCGAGCAGCAGTATGGTTTCATGCCACGAAAGAGCACCACAGATGCGATGTTTGCTTTGAGAATGTTGATTGAGAAGTATAGAGAAGGCCAGAAAGAGTTGCATTGTGTCTTTGTAGATTTAGAGAAAGCTTATGACAGAGTGCCGAGAGAGGAGGTGTGGTGTTGTAGGAGTGGTGCAGGATACGTATGAGGGAAGTGTGACAATGGTGAGGTGTGCGGTTGGAATGACAGATGGGTTCAAGGTGGAGGTCGGGTTACATCAAGGATCGGCTCTGAGCCCTTTCTTGTCTGCAATGGTGATGGACAGGTTGACGGACAAGATCAGACAGGAGTCTCCATGGACGATGATGTTCGCGGATGACATTGTGATCTGTAGCGAGAGTAGGGTGCAGGTTGAGGAGAGCCTGGAGAGGTGGAGGTATGCACTGGAGAGAAGAGGAATGAAAGTCAGTAGGAGCAAGACGGAATACCTATGTGTGAATGAGAGAGAGGACAGTGGAATGGTCAGGATGCAAGGAGTGGAGGTGACAAAGGCATTTGAGTTTAAATACTTGGGGTCAACCGTCCAAAGTAACGGGGAGTGCAGTAGAGAGGTGAAAAAGAGGGTGCAGGCAGGGTGGAGTGGGTGGGGAAGTGTGTCAGGAGTGCTTTGCGACAGAAGGGTACCAGCAAGAGTTAAAGGGAAAGTTTACAAGATGGTTGTGAGACCAGCTATGTTATATGGTTTGGAGACATTGGCACTGACGAAAAGACAGGAGGCGGAGCTGGAGGTGGCAGAGTTGAAGATGCTAAGATTTTCACTGGGAGTAACGAAGAAGGACAGGATTAGGAACGATTATATTAGAGGGACCGCTCAGGTTGGACGGTTTGGAGACAAAGCAAGAGAGGCAAGATTGAGATGGCTTGGACATGTGTGGAGGAGAGATGCTGAGTATATTGGGAGAAGGATGCTGAATATGGAGCTGCCAGGGAAGAGGAGAAGAGGAAGGCCAAAGAGGAGGTTTATGGATGTGGTGAGGGAAGACATGCAGGTGGCTGGTGTGACAGATGAAGACGCAGAAGACAGGAAGAAATGGAAACGGATGATCCGCTGTGGCGACCCCTAACGGGAGCAGCCGAAAGTAGTAGTAGGCTCTCTAATCACCTGCAACCTGCTGAATGACAAGTCTCTAGTGTCAAACTAAACGTAAACAGCTATCTATATTGCTAGACAAAAGAGCGGCGCCGTCCCCAGTAGGGTGAATGCCGTCCGCTTTCAGCAGGTAAGGGCGGCCCCAGAAAGAAGGCCAGTATCAACGAAGCCGAATCCCTGCTCATTACAGTAACGAGCCAGCCAGCGGTTCATTGAGGTGAGCCTACTGTACATCTCACCATTACCCCTCACAGGTAAGGGACCAGAGACAATTAATCGAGGCCGACACATCTTTCTGGCAAACTCAAGCATTCTGACTAGGCTGGCTTTTGTGATCTCTGATTGCTTCGTCCAAGCATTATTGGTGCCGCCATGAATAACAATGTTGCTGAAAGTAGTGGTGCTGTGTGCTTGGGTTCCCCGACTCTCCCTCCGTGATGCCAGCACCCTAAGATTATCCTCTATGTCGGAGATTCTGGCCCCGGGCAAACAGTGAACCAAGGCTGGCGAAGCTAGTCTAACACTGCGGGTAATGGAGTCTCCTATAACTAGCGTGCGTTGCTTTACTCTGTCGACAGAAGGGGGAGAAGCACGATGGCCGGTAGGACTACCAACAGGGCTGGTGAGTGGAGAAAACCGGTTTGCAGTCGGGAGAGGTGGCTGCAGACCAGGCCACACGACCGATGGCTTGCTCTTTCCAGCCTTCCCACGCCGCTAAACAGAGACAAACTGCCGCATCTGCCGACGAAGCTGAGCTAGTGCTAACAATAGCAGGTCTGCTGTCAGGCCCGGGGCTACTGAGCTAGTGCTAACAATAGCAGGTCTGATGTCAGGCCCGGGGCTACTGAGCTAGTGCTAACAATAGCAGGCCTGCTGTCAGGCCCGGGGCTACTGAGCTAGTGCTAACAATAGCAGGCCTGCTGTCAGGCCCGGGGCTAAGGCTATCTGGAGGGCCCGTCACATGTAACGTAATCCTAGCCGAAAGCAGCTGCTCTAATTCACGGACACGTCTCTCTAGTAAAGACAACCTATCTGTAACTACGGAGCAGTCAACACAAACCATCGTTTTAGCGAGGCTGCGTTGACTGCGAATGTAATAGAGCTAAGTGCTAAGCTAGGCTAAGCTCAAAGCTAGTAACAAACTGGGAACAGGAAGCTACCTACTAAGCACAAAATTCGTATAAGAAAGAAACTAGATAATCTAGCGATTAGTGAACTAAGCACAGAAAATAGCTAAATCAGAACAAAATGAGGAGGTTAGGGCAGAATATAAAGAACTAAAAAAAGAAAAAGAAAAGTTGTCGATCTCACGAAGCCGCCGCTCACGAAGGCGGAAGCTGAAACTACAGTCTACACCATCTACAGACCAGGACTCCACAGTCTACACCATCTACAGACCAGGACTTCACAGTCTACACCATCTACAGGCCAGTGGCCACTCTTTCAAGGATGAGATGAGGATGTGCACATCCTTGATAGGGAAGAACGCTGGTTTGAACGGGGAGTCAAGAGGCCATCTATGTGAAGCGGGAACAGAAATCCCTGAACGAAGGGGTGGGGGTGGGGGCTAAGAGTACATCTGTCGCCATCTTACAATGCTGTGATTGCAACTATTCCCCAATCCTCTGTGAATAGTACACACAGCCATTGTAGCTCTAGTTCATGGTCACAGCAATTTGCATATGAAACTGATCATTGGTTCGGTCGTTATGCAACTGTGCTGTTTATAAGGGTGGGGACACCTGCAGTCAGTTGAGACTTAAGAGGAAGTCACTCAGTTGAGTGATGAAACTTTTCTCCCAGTAAACGTTGTGCCTAGATGAACCGATTCAACTTTCTGTGATTTCCATAGCTGGGTTGACAGTATCATGTGTGCCAACATGGATGATACTGCTATCTGCCTCATGGTAGGATTTTATTTTGTCTTGAACTTTGTCTGCAATGTCAAGCACTTTGGCAGTCTGCAGCTCTCCCCGGATTGGCAGAGGGTGTGAAACAGAGGTTGGGACAGCTCGGAAGAGTGGCGTAATTAGCCGGATACAAATGGGAGGGGGGGGCGAAAAAAGAGTTAATGCGCTAAATGGGATATAGAAACACCTTTGCCAAATAAGGTGCCATGCCATTGCTATAACAGCCCATTATTCTTAAACACAAATAGTCCAAAAAATGTCCCATTCGACTGAAAGCAGATTTATGTGACAGCCCGTTACCCTGAAAACAAACAACCATTGCCCCGAAGGCCCATTGAAAATCAAAAGTAAAACTTGTTTCAAAAAAGAAAAGAAAAAAAGATTAGGGTTAGGTTGAGGTTGAGGATAGGCTAGGGTTAGGTTGAGGTTAGGTTAAGGTTAATTAAGCATCCCTGGTGTTGTATCAAACTATTTCCCCGTTGAGATCTGTTTACCCCTAGCCGGAGTTCAATACAACACCAGGGACCACAACAAAAACTAACAATGTAAACAAGTAACAAGCATAAATTAAATGAACAAAAGAAAACGGGAAAATTTAACTAAAAAGAGAAAAAATGCAATTAAATAAGCAAAAGGGAAAAGGAGTACAGAAAAGAGTTGAGAACTAGATTGCAAGCACATCAGCCACAGCCACCAACTGAGCATCTAACTCCATAAAGTCTAAAAAGGGCTTCCATGTCGAGTGGAATTTGGATATAGGTATATAGGTCTCGTGGTATATCTAATCTTTTATGATTTCAATGACTGCATAACCTCTGCAATACAATGTGCAAAAGCAGGAGGGGAAGCCTCCTTCCATTTGAACAGTATCAATCTCCTAGCTAATAGAGTGGTATAGGCCAACAGATTTGCCTGAGTAGCATTTAAATGTGCACCAGCTGGAACGACCCCAAAGCTGGCACTCGGAGGAGAAGGTTCGAGTGGGAGATGTAAAACAGTGGCCAAAGCCTCAAAAATCAAACGCCAGAACTGAGTTAGTTTCGGGCAGGACCAGAACATATGTAAGAGACTGGCAGTGGCTTGTTTGCACCTGTCACGTGGTCTAAATCTGGGTTAATTTTAGCCAATTTCTCTTTGCACTAATGAAGGCAGTACACTACTTTGAACTGGATTATGCCATTTCTTGTGCTTAAAGAGGACGAGTGTATGGTTTGGAGACAGTGGCACTGATGAAAAGACAGGAGGTGGAGCTGGAGGTGGCAGAGTTGAAAATGCTAAGATTTTCACTGGGAGAGACGAAGAAGGACAGGATTAGGAACGAGTATATTAGAGGGACAGCTCAGGTTGGATGGTTTGGAGACAAAGCAAGAGAGGTAAGATTGAGATGGTTTGGACATGTGTGGAGGAGAGATGCTGGGTATATTGGGAGAAGGATGCTGAATATGGAGCTAGCAGGGAAGAGGAGAAGAGGAAGGCCAAAGAGGAGGTTTATGAATGTGGTGAGGGAGGACATACAGGTTGCTGGTGTGACAGAGGAGGATGCAGAAGACAGGAAGAGATGGAAACTGATGATCCGCTGTGGCGCCCCCTAATGGGAGCAGCCAAAAGTAGTAGTTGTAATAGAGGATGAGTGTATTTTCTTAATTACTAGAGCCCAAGTTTACTCTAGAATGGACATTTCCATATCACACATCAATTTTTTAGTGGTTCAAGTGGTATTTGGGCAAAAGTATTAATTGCATAATAAAATTTACTGATATACCCTTTTTTTAGCAGGATTAATTTGAAGAATGTGGTCCAATTAGGTCTTCGGAGGCAGAACTGGGAAACGATTAACTTTAGATCGAGTAAAATCACGAATCTGCAAATGTCTAAAAAAGTGACTTCAAGGTAAATTAAACTTCTCAGACAGCTGATCGAAAGACGCAAAAACATCAACAATAAACAGGTCCTTCAGGCTAGGCTCCATCAGAAATAGAGGGGATACATCAAAGACTCTTTTCTTTCGTAATTGGGGTACCAATAATGAAATCTTTACATTTTAAATCCTGTCATATGACTGGGTTATCAGTAAATTTTGATATTGGGTCGGCCCAAGGGAGTGATGAGCAGAGACGTGAGTCCAAAGCTCCACGAGAGACAGATGACATCTCAAAGGCTAAACAATACTGCTTTCACACTGGCCAAAAAACCCCTGCTAACCTTGGCCTCCAGGGCCCTGAATCACCCTACTCAGTGGGTGAACGGGAGGCACTGGCTTGCGTCCGGGCGTGTGAACGATGGCATCTTTACCTGTACGGACATCAGTTCACGCTCCGGACCGACCACCAAGCACTCACCACACTGCTGTCGGCCTCAGGCTCAGGCCACAAGCCCTTGTGGCTACACAGGTGGGCTGACCGCCTCAGACAGTATAACTACATGCTGAAGTTCACTCCGGGGAGGGATAACGTGGTAGCAGACCTCCTCTCCCGCTCTACTGATGCGCCTACTCCGACTTTTCCACCGGATGACGGTGAAGCAGAGTTCATACAAATGTTGTACATGCCCCTCCAGCCAGTCATCGCATTGGGTGAGCTCAAACAGGCATCGGAATGGGACCCTATATTAGCAAAATGATGGCCAGTGCCTGCCGAACTGGCACCTTATGCTAGAATCAAACACGAGCTCCCCTGCTGGGAAGATGTCTGTGTCTCTCGGGGGCTTTGGACTGTGGTCCCGAGTGGCCTGTGTGCGCGTGTTTTAGCCATGGCGCACGGGGGTTACTTGGGCATAGTGAAGCTCAAACAGCGATGCAGAGACTTGTTGTGGTGACCAGGCATTGACCATGATATTGAAGTGCTGGTCAGGGATTGCGTTGCATGCCTCCTCAGTGGCAAAACTGGACCGCCAGCCACACCGCCCTTACAACCTTTAGCATGGCCAGCCCAACCCTGGGACCATGTCCACTTGGACATGGGCGAGGAGTCCCTCATCATCAGCGGTTCTTGGTGGTGATGTACGACCTCCATTCAAAATGGCCGGAGTTTGTTCTGGTGGGAACAGTCCCCACTAGGGCCATTATCGATGTCCTTGACAGCTTGTTTGCAAGATGAGGTCTAAAGCAAAACTGGCCGTGGCTAGGCGCCAGAGGGAGATGAAACAATGCTGGGTGTCTGACTGGGTGCGAACATGTCGGCCCCAGCGAGTTAATAAAATGAGCACATTCTGGTCTCAGCCCTTGCAAGTCACACACAAACTGGGGGCTGCCACATTCAAACTGAGTGATGGTTCACATTGGCACGCCAGTTGTCTCAGGAAAGTTCCCGCACCTCCTCCAGTTTGTCTCCTCCACATTCCACTACAGCAACCGGGTGGTCTGAGCCATCGCCAGTACAGCCCACACCCGACCTTCCACCTGAGCCTCAGGAGCCAGAACCAGAACCGTTCGTCAAGGCTGAGGGTCGGTCTACACGGATACAGACTCATCCTGACCACCTTAAGGACTTTGAAACCTCTTTCCATACCTAGGTCTGTTCCTCTCAGGTGTGTTAGCTTCTGGTTGAATTATGGTAACTAAGCACTGTTCACATCTTTGTGTTAAGAGATTTATAAAGGAGGGGGACATTGTTGTGTATGTGAATACTGTGTTTGGGGTTTTACGACAGTTGACAGCCTTATGGGAATGTGCGTTGTGAAGTAAATAATTTTTATGTTGCATCGAACTACTGTGTGGACTCCAGTTTTGTTGAATATAACACGTGAATATAACACGTTTCTTAGGCCGGGCGACGGGGAAGTGGCTTACGTTCTACCAAGTTCCAGGATTTCACCCTGTAAGGCATTAATCCGTTGTATTTTACATTTTCGTGCGTATGTAGCATGGTTAAAAACGTCATAACCTAAAAATGTTATCTAATTACACAAAGTATCAGCACATTATTAACATTATTATTATTATTTTCATTGCCAACATTGTTATTTTATTTTATTATATCATCAGGAAACGCTTATAGTAGCCCCTCCTTGTTGTGACACCATTTCCTGTTAGTAGCCCTTCCCTGTTGTGACGCCATTTCCTGTTAGTAGCTATAAAATGTATGTCCCCCCCCTCCCTTCTGCGTCCTTCCCGCTTTGGACATGTGGGAAGAGGTATGTGTTCATTTTGTCTGCTCCTGTAATGTATTTTATCCATTCCTAATGTGTCTTATGTCTAATGTGGGTCCCAATTCTTGCGTAGGCTACAGCAGGAGCTGATCTGGCGTTTTCTGAAACCTGTCCTGTTTTGTTTATATGCGACAGGTATGTTTTATTTCTTTTTGTAAAAAAAATTGTGTTGCTAGCTACGCGCTCTTTCCCGCTTTGGACATGTAGAAAGAGGCTACAGCAGGAGCTGATCTGACGTTTTCTGAAACCTGTCCTGTTTTGTTTATATGCGACAGAATACAGATCCCATGCATGAGAGAAGTTGTCCTGTCTTTCCTACACAACGCAATGAGAAAGTACACCGGTGACACTTGGTGCAGTATGACCCGTCCGATCCGTCGTCGCCGATGAGAAAGCGTCGCCACCTGCTGCAGCCGCCGTCTTCTCTCAGCCCACCCCGCTCCATTCATGGTATCAGGGTTAGCCTGCTATGCTAATAGTGCCACAGATGTTAGCCGGCTAGCTAAGCTCCGTGTTGAATGGTGTCGACTGTGTGCGGGGGAGGGGAGATCGTGTTGGGAGGAATGTTTTTCTGTCGAGGTCTTTTTCTCTCTTTGCCGCAAATTGTGCTGGCTTGAGCTGTGTATGTTTATTTATGGGTGAAAGAGAATTCGTTTTGTTTTAGGTAAACTATTTCCTGTGATCTTGTTAGGGTATTTGAAACCATAGGCTAGATGTTTTGATGCTGTGAATTTGTTTGCTTTTGTTTCATTTTGTTTGTTTATGCACTGTTATAGCCTAATTGAGACATGTCTTGCAGAGATATTTTCAATACACCTGTTAGCTCTTTCTCTGATGGGCATGATGTTACTGATGGTGTGGGAAGGGGACAGTCCACTAGTGTGGGTAGAGGGCCGTTAGTATTGCCGGTTCGGTAAGGGAGAGCTAGGTTTAGGTCCGTGTGTCCTGTTGTGGGCGGCCTTGATCAGGGGAATGATGAGTCACTGTTTAGTGTGTCGCGTCCCTCTGCCAGTTCAACACCTGTCGTACACGCCCCCCACCTGTCTCAGCAGACTTCCCCCCCCCCCCCAAGTTGTTGTTACTACTGAAACACCGGGCAGTGTTATTACTGATTTAGCTAAGCAGATTAGTGACAATATTGCTGCTAGCTTCCATGCCATGCACCTGGCCAGCAGCCCCCAGACTCAGTCCCAGCCTCTAGACAACCAGAATGTAACTATTGATCCCACACAACTTAAAGTCAGAGTCTAAGCTCCCTCCCCTTTTTAAAGGTGACAAGTCTGAGACATTTTCCATTCATGAGTGGGAGGATATGATGAGGAGCTACATGAGCAGGATGGCCTGCGGCTCAGATGCTGAGAGGTCTGACCTGATAATGAGCAGGCTGAGTGGTAAAGCTAGAGATGTGGTGAAAGTGTCACTCCGTAGTCGTCCTGGAGTCAGTCCAGCTGAGCTTCCTACCACAATATTTGATATCCTCAAATGCAATTTCAGCAAGCTCACATACTCCAGGATGCCTATGAAGGACTTCTATGGGACTGTGCCGCGCGTCTCAGAGAGTGCAATGGATTATTGGATCTGACTGAACAAAGCCATCGATGTTGCTGATGAGAGCCTCCGCAGGCGAGACAAGAGCGTTGAGGATCCGAGTGCTGAGGTAGTCATTATGTTTATCACTCATTGCCCTGACCCCAGACTGGCAGTGTATTTCCAGTTCAAGCCCGTGGAGCAGTGGACAGCAGCTGAAGTCCAAGAGAGGTTGGATGGTCATGTGAGGAGTCTGAAGAGCACAGCTGCCCATCCCCAACACGCAAACGTCTGTCTGCACGCATGAATGGATGGTGCCAGCCCCTCACTGTGGCACACAGCACCAGCCTGTCGTGATAACATCTCCACTGGTTTCATCTGCACCTGTCACTGCATATACTCTTGTTCCCGGTCAGTCTCAACAACCCCCTGTGTTGGCCGCTCAGTCTCCTCCTGTGCCCACTGTGCCTGTTACTGATGCGAACGTTCAGCAGGTTACCGCCCTGTTTGACAAGGTCCTGTCTCTGTGTACGGCAACGCCAGCTACCTCGGGCCAGGCTCCCACCCAGTCCCAGAACTACTCTCACCGGTCCCAGATCCAACCCTGCTGGTCCGGAGGCTATTCCAACATGCCAGAACGCACTCACGCTCAGTCCAGTTCCCCATGCTCAGTGTGTGGTGACAGTAGTCACACGACCTATTCACACTGCAGGTTTCACAGACTTTGTCTCCACTGTCATCAGCCTGGGCACTTTATGAATGTATGCCCCACGGGCCCCCTGCCCCCCAGTTATGCCAGCACTGTCTCCCGCTGCAGATTTAAACTAGAGCGCCCGTGTGATGAGAGGGGTAGCTGGGGCAATAGTGATTTAACCCTCGGTAAAGAAGAAGACTTGCATTCACTTTATGTACAGACCTGTAGTGCATCACCTGGAGATGAGATAGTCATACTGACAGGCTCTCAGAGAGTAGAGCAGAGTAGTGAGTTGTTTTATGCTCCTGTTAAGATTGATGACAAAGTTGTGTTGAAAGGTATGCTAGATTCGGGCAGTATGTCATGTACCCTCAGTGAAGCTGCAGAGAGTGAGCTTAGAGATTCTGGGGCTCTACCCTGTCCCCAGCCAGCGCCACCCAATGTTGTCCTTGTTGGTTATGGTGGTGGTATGACTAGACAAGTGCATTTATGAGTTGGAGATCGTTGTTTATGGTTTTAAATTCACTGTTCCATCATTTGTTGTTCCGAACCAAAAGGATGAGTTTATTGTAGGGAGCAATGTTCTCAGACCTATCATTCAGAAAATGAAGGGGGATGACATGTACTGGCAGCTTATCTCCTCAAGCAACACTGACCCTGGTTGTGAGCAGTTTCTCTAGCTGCTGAGCTGTATTACCCGGTGGTCAGGCCCGGAGGTGCCAGATGTTGTGGGTACTGTGCGACTGAGAGAGGCTGTCACACTCCTTCCCCAGCGCGAGTATGTGGTGTGGGTGAAGCTGCCCAGTGGGTCTCCTATCTCACCTGGGAGCACCGTGATGGTGGAGCCGACTGCTGCACGTTCGACGCCCAGAAACATCCTGGTGGGACGAGTTGTGACACCCATGTGGGGGGACCGCTGGGTGCCTATCCAAGTATTGAACCCGACACCTAAACCCATAACACTGTGCCGGAACGCCAAGATAGCTGATGTTTTCCCCTGCCTGGCTGTGGAAGATTTGCCTATCACTCAGGGGATGTGCAGATCAGGTATCGACGCCTCTGACTCACCTAGTTTGCCTCCACAGTCAGCTGGAGACCCGGTGCAGCTGCTGAAGGATTGTGGCTTGAGAGACATTGATGTTGATGGCTGTGAGGTAACTGAGAGTTGTAGGAGGAAGTTGGCTGAACTTGTGCTCTCTTACCAGGATGTCTTCTCCAGGGATAAGCTGGATTGTGGAGAAGCGAAGGGGTTCGTCCACCGCATCCATCTCTCTGATGACCGCCCCTTCCGCCTCCCTTACCGCCGTGTCCCCCCCCCCCCCGGCCACTATCAACAGCTGAGAGAGGTGCTGTCAGACATGGAGATGAAAGGCATCATCAGTAAATCGATCAGTGAGTATGCCTTCCCCCTCGTGATGGTCTGGAAAAAGAACGGAGACCTGAGGATCTGCACCGACTTTCGATGTCTCAATGCCAAGACTGTCAAAGACGCTCACCCGTTGCCCCATCAGGCAGACTGTCTCGCTGCCCTGGGAGGAAACGCCCTATTCAGCACCATGGACCTGACTTCAGGGTTCTACAACATCCCGCTCCATGAGTCTGACAGGAAGTTCACAGCCTTCACAACATCCCCTGGCCTGTATGAATATAATCGGCTCCCCCAAGGTCTGTGCAACAGTCCGGCATCTTTCATGCGTGTGATGCTTAGCATTTTCGGTGACCTCAACTTCTCCAGCCTCCTCTGTTACCTGGATGACCTGCTGGTGTTTGCTCCGTCGGAGGAAGAGGCACTGGGGCGGCTAGAGGTCGTCTTTACCAGACTCAGAGCCAGTAACCTGAAGCTCTCACAGAAGAAGTGTAACTTTTTGAGGAAGTCTGTGAGATTCCTAGGTCATGTGGTTGATGTCAGTGGAGTCTCTGTTGACCAGGAAAAGGTCACTGTCATCTCCAGGTTCCAGAAAGATGATCTGATGGCTGCACCCCCTCCCAGAAGAAGATTAGGTCTTTTCTTGGCATGGCGCTGTACTATCAGCATTTTATCCCTGGTTGTTCGAAGATGGCAAAGCCTCTCTTTGCTTTGACTGGAGGACAGAAGCGCAAGCTGGAGGGCTCTAGAGGCTGCAGGAGAGCGGGAACATTCCGCATACTGACTCCCCAGGACTGGGATACGGCTTTTGAGGCCCTGAAGTCTACACTGCTTCACTCTGTCGTTCTGGCCCATCCAGATTTCAACAGGCCGTTCATCCTCTCTACTGATGCCTTTCTGCATGGTATGGGTGCAGTGTTGTTCCAGGTCCCTGCCAGCGAAGACAAAGCCCGACCCATCGCATTTGCCAGTAAAGCCCTCAGTCGCAGCCAAGCGAAGTATCCTGCTCACAGACTCGAGTTCCTCACTTTGAAATGGGCCGTGTGTGACAAGTTCAGCCACTGGCTCAAGGGCCACAAGTTCACCGTCTGGTCTGACAACAACTCACTCACATACATCATGACGAAGCCGAGGTTGGATGCGTGTGAGCAGCGCTGGGTCTCTAAACTGTCCCCATACTCATTTGAGATCAAACATGTCCCGGGCAGACTGAATGTGGTAGCTGATGCTCTCAGCAGGACTCCCTTTGTCAAACCTCTGAGCCAGCGTCTCCTGTCAGAACCCTACTCAGAGTTGCTGGAACAAGTGTGCAGCATCGACGACAGTTGTGTGCAAGATGCATTCCATGTGACCTGTCTGGCTCAGTCTGCCGAGGACCACTGTCTGTGTGCTACTGGTGGCGTGTCATTGTCCGAAGAGGATGTGTCATCTCTCCTCTCCTCCTGTGGGGATTGGGAGTCCGGCCCGACGCAGAGGGCTGCTTCCTTGGTTGGTCACCTTGGTGGGCTAGCTCCTCCTGGCCAAGATGTGTTCTTCTCACTCTCATCCGCAGACCTGCAGAGCCAACAGAGACAGGATCCTACCATCGGGAGAGTCCTGCACTTCATTGAGAGGAAGCAGAGACCTTCGAGGCGTGAGCGGGATAAGGAGAGTATGATGGTGTTAAAGATTCTGAAGCAATGGGAGAAACTTACCATGTTGGATGGAACCCTGTACAGTCTCAAAGGACCAAGTGACCAAACACAGGAGGTTCCACTTCGTTCTTCCAGACTCCTTGAAATCGCAGGCCTTGGGTGGTGTTCACGACCTGGCTGGTCACCAGGGTCAGCTTTGTACATTGTCGCTGGTCCGTCAGCACTTTTTCTGGTACGATATGGAGAGGGATGTGCGAAGCTATGTCAGGAACTGTCCCAGATGCGTGCTCAGCAAGACTCCAGAGCCGGCAGCAAGGGCCCCACTGGAGAGCATTACAACTTCGGCTCCACTGGAACTTGTGTGTATCGACTTTTGGTCTGCTGAAGATAACAACAACATGTCTGTGGATGTTCTCATCATAACTGACCATTTTAACAAGTTAGCACATGCCTTCCCCTGTCGAGACCATACTGCGAAGCGGGTGGCCAAGAAGCTGTGGGAAAACTTTTTTTGTGTCTATGGTTTCCCGCAGCACCTTCATTCTGACCAGGGGGGCTAATTTTGAATGTGAGCTGATTGCTGAGCTTCTGGAGTTGTCAGGCATTGGGAAGTCCCGAACCTCCCCATACCATCCCATGGGGAATGGGGGCACTGAACGTTTCAATCGTATTTTAGGTAGCATGTTGCGTTCCCTCCTGCCGAAGTCAAAGCACAAGTGGCCTCAGATGGTCCAAAACATGACCTTTGCCTACAACTGCACGCAGCACGAGATGACTGGCTTTGCCCCATTCTATTTGATGTTTGGGAGGGTTCCGCGCCTGCCAATCGATCTGTTCTTCAAGAACGTCCTGCGTGACGAGTTGGTCTGCGACTACAATGAATATGTGAAGTTTCTGGCAGCCGATCTCCAGTCTGCCATGTTGCTGTCCCAGAAGAACTCGTCTGTGGAGCGAAAACATCAGTCAGACCAGTACAACAAAAGAATTAAGGGCTTACCTCTTTTTGTCGGTGACCGGGTCCTAGTGGCGAACAGAGGCGGAAGAGGCAAGCAGAAACTAGTCAACAAGTGGGAGCCAGATGTTCACACTGTTGTTGCTTCCAAGCCACAGTTCCACATCTACAGGATCAGGGACCGCAATGGTCGTGTGAGGGTTGTCCACAGGAACCTCCTCCTATCAGTCAACTTCCTCCCTCTCGACAACACACTGGTTATGGAAGGTGATCTTGTTCAGGGTGTTGACACAGTGTCCCATGACCCCTCTACGCTGCACATGCCTGATCCTGAAGTGGCAGTGATCCTTAGTCCGGCTGAACGGGAGGCCCGGTTCAAGGTGGGTCAATGCCTCTACTGCAGCTAGAAGGGACATCTGATCAGCGGTTGCCCCACTCGGCCAAAAGACTAGGCTCGCTGGGACCCCGGGAGATCCTAGTGAGCCGCCTTTCCTGTTCCCGCCGTCCTGCCCCACCGAACCATCTGGTTAGCGTTACCCTGGCCTGGGCTGACCAGCGGCTCACGGTGGGTGCACTCCTTGACTCGGGAACTGATGAGTGTTTCCTTGACTCAGAGTTTGCTGCCCAGATTAACATCCCGCTAGAGATGCTGGAGAAGCCCATGGAGGCCTTCGCGCTGGACGAGCGCTGCCTGGCCAGCGTCACCCAACGCACCCACCCTGTCTCTCTCACCATAGCAGGGAACCATGTGGAGAGACTTCGGTTCTTCATCATCCAGTCCCTGTGATCCTAGGGTGGCCCTGGTTCGTGCAGCACGAGCCACACATCGCCTGGGCCTCCGGTACCATCGTGGAGTGGAGCTCCTCCTGTCATGCCCAATGTCTCCCGGCCCGTCCCCCCGACGTGCCCCTCCTCCTGACCTCTCCTCTGTTCCCCCTGAGTACCATGATCAAGGTGAGGTTTTCAGCAAGACCCGGGCCCAATCTCTTCCTCCTCATCGGCCGTATGACTGTGCTATCGATCTCCGCTCTGGGGCGCCCCTTCCCAGCAGTCGTCTGTACAGTCTGACCATCCCCGAAAAGGCTACGATGGAGAAGTACATCTCCGAGTCCTTGGCAGCGGGGCTCATTCGGCCCTCGTCCTCCCAGGTGGCAGCTGGATTCTTTTTCGTAAAGAAGAAGGATGGGGGCCTCTGACCCTGCGTTGACTAACGCCAACTCAATGAGATAACCATCAAAAACAAGTATCCCCTCATGAGTTCCACCCTTGAGCCCCTCACCCAGGCTACTGTCTTCACTAAGCTGGACCTCCGGTGTGCCTATCATCTGGTCCGGATCCGGAAGGGGGATGAGTGGAAGAAAGCCTTTAAGACGCCCCGGGGTCATTATGAGCTTAAGTTTGCAAGTTTGTGCCGTAACCTCCTCGCTGAAGTTGTTACTCTTCCCTCCCTGTGCAGTCTCTCCGAGTTTATTTCTGCCCTTGGATTTACTGTTTTCTCTGTGGAGTTTTCCCTGTGGAATTATCCTGCCGCGTTCCCAGTTTGGATTACCAGTAAGTTTGTTTGGACTTTCTCTGTTTGTTGTGCATTACCTGCAAAGTGGATTACTGGACTCTTTTCGTTGCCGTGCATGTTTTCTCGTTGGACCGTAGAGGGACCTGTTGTTTCGTTTTCAAGTTAAGGGACAACTTCGGTTTTTTGGACTTCCTGTTTTCTAAGTTGCTCCTTGTCCTCCTGTGTTGGCCGTTGTATGATCTATTAGTAAAGTACGCCAGTTTTGGTTAACTCTATCTCTGCCTGGTGTCGTTCGCTTGGGGTCTTCCACAAACCCTAACAGTTACGCCATAGAAGTTTAGAAATGTATTAATAATAGAACCTTTAGGAGGGGCAGGTTTTGATGAGCTACAATCAAGAGTGGTGAACAGGACACAGTTAAAGTCCCCACCAAGGATAAGACTGTATCAGGTAAGTGGGATAAAAAATCCATACAGAATTGCGCATCATCCCAATTTGGGGCATATGTGTGGGCTAGAATAACCAGACTATTATACATCTGACCAGTGACAATCATGTAAGAACTCCTTGAATCTGCATCAACCTTTGAGACCGAAAACGAGATATTTTTGTTAATCGTTTTATTGGCCCCTCTGAATTTGAATTGAAATTTTGAGTGGAACAACTGGCCTACCCAACTACAGCGAAGCCGAACTTGGTCTTGGTCACGAAGGTGTGTTTCCTGTAAAAATGCGATCTGCGTGTTGAGGTGTTTACGATGAGTCGGAACCTTTTTTTTTACAGGCCGGTTGAGGCCTTTCACGTCCCAGCTGGTGCGGTTGACTGACTTACTCAAACCCACTCCCTGGTCCAGATGTTAGTGACAGTGTATGTCACTGCAGGGGATAATGAACATCTATTAACAAACTTGGAGAAAGGGATACACTCAGTACGCAAATGAAAGGGGACATGCTTACCGTCTGTAGACCAGCAAAGGAACAATAGACCGCCAAGATGATGAAAAAGCAAAAAAGGGGGCGTCCGGGTAGCGTAGCAGTCTATTCTGTTGCCTACCAACATGGGGATCGCCGGTTCGAACCCCCGTGTTACCCCCGACCAAGCCGGAGGTAACACGGTCATGGTCGGTCCTGGTCATTGCACTAGTGCGTCCTCTAACTTAGCATAACAAGACCGGCTAATAACACACCGGCTGGCTGAATACCATACTAGCAATGTTAAACTAAATACAATAATAATCAAGTAAAAACATTTCCATGTCGACATAACAATCACCCTTTGTTTACCCAAAAGTAATGCTAGTGGTAAAGGAAAAGTCCAGCATTTGTTTTGGTGCTCATGTAATGTTGGCGTTGGCAGTCAGAGCTAGTCCATAGTCTGTCAGCTAGCATAGTTAGTTGTTAGCCCGGGAAGCTAACATCAATAATATTGTATTGTAGTGGATTTGGGGGGGGCAGCCCGGGAATCACCGCAGCCGGGACGCGAACCCGGGTCTCCCGCACCACGGTCGACAACGCTCGACTGAAGGGTCCAACCCGTTAGCCAAGGGCTAGTGAGCCTATTTATCCGTGATCGTTACACTCCCCCCTCCTCCCCTCCGAACATGCCAGCTCCCTCACGCCTCTGGGCGCACGCGCTTCCCATGGCCGGACGATCTCACCTATCCAAAATCAGGGGGCAGCCCTGGAACCGCCACAGCCGGGACACGAACCCCCGTCTCCCGCATCATGGGCGACTACGTTAACCAGTCGACTAAGGGGTCCAACCTGTTAGCCCAGGGCTTGCGAAGACTCTATTCATCCGTGATCTTTACAGTACTTTACCGTATGTGGTCAATAACATCGAGGCAACATGAGCTTGTGGTGATACACAGTCGAGGGTAGCTCCACCAGGGGCTGCTGCTCCTTTAAGGCAGATGTTCAGCGTGCTAACGTAGGCACTGCTTAGAGTTTCCGGGGCGGAGCCATGTTTGCAGCAGCCTAGCGGTTGGTTAGTTGGTTGACAGGAGAGATTGTGCTGTATCGGTGTTGTTTTGTGTGGCGAGTAAACGGGATTGACTCGACTCGATCTCTCCGTCTCATCATTCCTGCACCCCCACAAGCTGACTAGGTGACCAGGATACCACGCCGGATAAAGGATGTCGCTTCTTTGTGAGTGCTGAACATGGACTGGTTGCCACTGTGTGTAGTCCTTCGCTGTGCAGGGAAAAGCAGGCCATATTTTACCCCCTGGTGATCTCAGAGTAGTTTCTTTGCCTTTTCTTAGCGACAGCAGCGGTGTAGTCCAGGAATAGTAGAAATCTTTGGCCATTGTAGAGAAGTGGAGCCTTTGTCTTGCACATTGCATAATGTCCTCATGGACACTAAAATACTGTACACGAACCATGAAGGGACGCGGCCTCTCTCCAGATTGGGGACGCGGCAGCAGGGAACGGTGTGCTCTGTCAAGCAAGGTCTTTCTCTTGGTTGCTAAGCATCTTTGAGCAGCCCAGCAATGACGTCAGTTGGACGTGGTCCCTCCACCCCTTCATGTAGACCATCCATCTATTATCCAAACCGCTCATCCTGCTCTCAGCGTTCTCACATTGTTCCTGTTTAGTGGCTGTGAATGTTCTCATTCATCCAGGTCATGGCTATCCAAAGGAACTGAATCGAGTGCAACTGGACTTGGTATATACCCGTGAAGACGTTTCGCCTCTCATCCAAGAGGCTTCCTCAGTTCGTGCCTTTCTGAGGAAGCCTCTTGGATGAGAGGCGAAACGTCTTCACGGATATACTATACCAAGTCCAGTTGCACTCGATTCAATTCCTTTGGATACAGCTGTTTAGTGAGAAATTGTAGTTTGCACTCCAGCGATGTAGTCTCATCCGACCTGTGATTTGCCCCCTTTTCCACCTCTGTGACGTGGCTAGACAGAGCCCCAGCTTCGGATCTCACTGGCCGTTGCCAGTGTCTGTTTTAGCGTCGGCGGAAGCACAAATGTCCTCTTTCAGTGACGCTGTCTCAGACGTTGTGTCAGCTCTAAGGGATTCAGCAGCACTGAGAGCAGCATTGTCAGAGGCCTCTGGTGGAGTTAGCTTGGTCGGTGTTAGCCATTGTGTTAGCACCCTTAACACATGTAGAAGGCACAGCGCGTAGTTATAATGTAGTACTCCAAAAGACAGTAGAAAAAAAAACCATATACTGCCAGAACGATTATTTGTTCACAACTGAAAAAATGGGCGATGTAGATACAAAAGTACCGTTGTTTTATTGAATCAATTAACAATTTGCAACTGGATTCCCCAATCCTCTGTGAATACTATACATGGACATTTTAACTCTGGTTAATGGTCATAATAATTTGCATATGAAACTGATCATTGTTTTCGTCGTAATGCCACTGTATTGTTTATAAGGGTGGGGACACCTGCAGTCACTGTATTGTTTATAAGGGTGGGGACACCTGCAGTCACTGTATTGTTTATAAGGGTGGGGTACCTGCAGTCACTGTATTGTTTATAAGGGTGGGGATACCTGCAGTCACTGTATTGTTTATAAGGGTGGGGGACACCTGCAGTCACTGTATTGTTTATAAGGGTGGGGGTACCTGCAGTCAGGTGAGACTGAAGAGGTCACTTAGATGATGGTGAAACGTATCTGTCAGTAAACGTCGTGTCCAGATGAACTGAGTCACTTTTCCGTGGTTGTCTTACTTGGATTATTGAGCACGTGTTAAGACATCTCTGTCTATCTTTCTACTTCTCTTACTAACTTACTCAATCTGGTCCACCACTTAGGATGAGTTCCATCCGTTCATCGAGGCCCTGCTGCCCCAGGTGCGTGCCTTTGCCTACACTTGGTTTAACCTCCAGGCCAGAAAAAGGAAATACTTCAAAAAATATGAGAAGAGGATGACAAAAGAAGAAGAGAGTGCTGTCAAAGATGAACTGCTGGGGGAGAAGGCGGAGGTAAGACAGACACATAGGAGCTGTAAAAACTGACCTACATGGGGACTTCCATGTTCATTACAGCTACCCATGTAGAAATGTCTTTGCCATTCCATGTACTGTCTCATATACAGTGCTGCTTGAAAGTATGTGAACCCCTTGAGCAGTTTAGATTTTTCTGTTGTTTTACCATGATTTTCTTATTCTATCATCACCAGTTTTTATGTATGAAATGTCAGATATATGTTTATCAGTTGCATGTACTTGTTTAGTGGGACTTGTTTAAGTAGCCCAAAAACTACATGGAATTAGTGTATGTGCAAAAGTAAGTGGACCCCCAGCTGCATTGGTTAAGTCAAGCAGGTAACAGACTCGGGTGAAACACATTTGGGTGCTTAATTAATCATTTAAGCAGACCAATGAAATGAGATATCCTTGGGAAAGGGTTTGGCCTGCGCTAATTAAAAGAGAGAGGAAACCAACCAAACCACTGTGGTCCCATACAAATCAACAATGCCGAGAGCAAAGGAGATATCTGAGGACATGAAGAAGAGGGTAGTGATAGCCCATCAGTCTGGGGAGGGATATAAGACCATCTCCAAAAGATTCCAGCTCCATCCATCCACTGTAAGACAAATAATTTACAAATGGATGGCCGTCAACATGACAGCAACTCTGCCTAGAAGTGGACGCCCATCAAAACTATCACCCAGAAGCACCAGAAAAATAATAAATCAGGTAAAGGCCAACCCACACATCACCTCTAGAGAGTTGCAGACCTCTCTGGTAGCATCTGGGACAAATGTGCATGCGTCTACAATCAGACGAAAATTGAATAGCCATGACATTCATGGGAGGGTTGCTAGAAGGAAGCCTCTGCTCTCAAAAAAGAACAAAGCTGCCCATTTCAACTTTGCCAGAGAGCACTTGGACAAACCAGAGACCTTCTGGAAGTCCATTCTCTGGACAGACGAGTCCAAAATAGAATTATTTGGTCACAATCAAAACCAACATGTTTGGAGAAAAGCCAACACTGCATATGAAGAAAAGAACCTCCTCCCAACAGTGAAGCATGGTGGTGGAAATGTGAAGGTCTGGGGCTGCTTTTCTGCTTCTGGACCTGGACGACTCCATATTATCCAAGGAACCATGAATTCTCCAGCATATCAACAAATTCTTGACCAGAATCTCCTGCCATCAGTCAGGGAGTTGAAGCTGGGACGAAAATGGATTATGCAACAAGACAATTACCCAAAGCATTCCAGCAAAATTACAAAGGAATGGCTTCAGAGAAAGAGGATTCGTACTCTGGATTGGCCCAGTCAAAGTCTGGATCTTAATCCAATTGAAATGTTGTGGCGAGACCTGAAGAAGTTTGTACATACCAGATGTCCCTCCGACCTCTCTCAACTGGCTGAGTTCTGCAAGGAGGAGTGGGCAAAAATCCCCATAAGCAGATGCGAGAGACTGGTTAGTGGTTACAGAAGATGTTTGGTTGAAGTAATGGCTGCAAAAGGTGGAGCCACAAGCTACTAATACAAGGGTTCACATACTTTTGCACATGTTAAATTTTCAGTTTTTGTGAAATAAACCACCTTTGTTGAATTAAATAATGAAAATCTATCACTTTTTGTGTGTGTGTCCATTATTTGGAAGGTGTGCTTTACAAATTGGGATTTGGATGTATGTGTAATAAGCTTATTTTAATGTTTTTTACAAAAACAGTGACCATGTCTGGAGGGTTCACAAACTTTCAAGCAGCACTATAGAAATGGTACATGTCTGTGGAGTGCTGCACACACAAAAGAGGAACATGGAAACAAGACATACATTTTGATTTTGTGTCTTTGTTGGCCTCAGCAGCAACTATGTTAAAACAAATGACATCAGTGCCAAAAATGTATTTCTGCATATTGCTTACTGTTCTGATCCTCTTCTTGCTGTCTACACAACACTTCAGCTTGTTGACCAGTGAAGTGATGTGTTTTTTTAAACTGTGTACTGGCTAGCTGAAGATCACTGCTGATACTGAGGCTTTAACAGGTACATCTTCTCTGCAGTTCCCTGGTGATATTTGTAAACTAAGACGCAGATGTTTTGTCTTTATAGAGACTTCAACAAACTCTGAGCACTGCTATTTAATATTCTGAAATCCTTTCATTGAATTTTCACTTATACCAAACATAAACCTGTGTACAAATACAACATCACACCACCGTAATACTAATACACAGAAACGTATAATGATAACGATAAAATAAGAAAAAATGAAATTAATAATTGTATTAGGTATTTAAATAGGGAATGTGCCGATGTCTCCAAACCATACAACATAAATATTTATTTCTGTTGTGTACTCCTCCTAAACAGCCATGCCTTGAATAATAACAAGACAAAAGAGAAATTTTCATTAACCACAAGTATAACCACTGCTTGTTAGAAGAACAAATAAATACTTAATAAAAAAATAGATATAATAATAATTACAGATAGATACTTGAAGAATAACAAAGAAAAGAGCTGAGATCCCGTTGAGAGACACGTGTGAATGTGATGTCAGCTCTCTGGCTTTCTCGTTGATCAGCAGCCTTGAACGCTGTTGTGGAGAATACAGCAATATCAGGCAGCCTGGATCGCAAGAGAAAGTTATTATAGTATAAAGGCACAACTTACAACTGTGATTCAATTACGTTAGTGTTTCCTTTATTTTATGCATCGCCTGTATATAAAAAAATTACTGTGTATGAAGTATCCAGAAGATCTCATATTGTTTGAAATCCAGTAAATTAAATGCATATAAGCAAAGAATTGTGGGAGTTGACACTGCTCAATAAAGGCCTAACGTTAGCATGGAATATTATTTTTTTTTTCTCTTCTTTTTAAAAAAAATTATTTCTGATTTTTTTCCCCCCCCTTTTCTCCCAATTTAGTGGCCAATCGATCCCTATTTTTAATTCAAACACCCACCCTTGTACTGCATGCATTCGCCAACTGCATCTCTCCGGTGGGCAGTCTCGAAGGAGACGCCTCGCCACTTCTGGGACAAGGCGACTCCAGGCCGAACCACTGCTCCCTCCGACACACACAGAGACGCATTCATGTGACAAACACAAGCCGACTCCGCCCCCTTCCCGAAGACAGCGCTGCCAATCATTGCTGCTTCATCGAGTCCGGCCATAGTCGGATCTGACGAGACCGGGGCGCGAACCCCGGTCCCCAGTGGGCAATGGAATATTATTTTCTATTTGCTGTAACAAAGTTACAGTTGTGTATTCAGATCAGCGTGCTCATATTAAACTCTTAATTATCATGATGTGGTCATGAAGGTGAGGTAGTAAAAGAACCACCACTGTTAAAAGGTCATTGATTTATTTATTTTCTCTTCACTTTTTATTATAATTTCAGGTAAAACAGAAATGGGCCAGTCGTCTGTTGGCCAAACTAAGAAAGGACATCCGACCTGAATGCAGAGAAGACTTTGTTTTGTCCGTCACAGGGAAGAAGTCGGCATGCTGTGTCATATCAAATCCTGACCAGAAAGGCAAAATGAGACGCATTGACTGCCTACGACAGGCTGACAAGGTACACTGATGGATCTTACTGGCCCCCTCTAGATGTTTGGTCAAACAAGTTTCTTGGTTTGAGAATTACCCTGTCTGTTGTCCACACATTGTGTATGCTGCCCTGGTCTTAAGGATCATTCATCACCCACCTTCATTAAACCTTTAAATTAAAGCAACTTCATGTAATTTTAAGTCCCAAATCTATTTTGCACAAAGAAAAAACCTGTCATTCATCACAAACTGTTTGACTATCTGGGTTTTCCCTCTTCGCAGTGCAGAAAGACTGCATTTAATCAGTGGACACCACTCGTTTTTATAGGGTCACATGACCCAGGCATGTCTTAGGGTCACAGATGACCCAGACATGTCTTATGGTCAAACATGACCCTAAGAAAATCTTAGTACCCTAGTGGTGTACAGCTTTCATGGAAATATAAACAAAAACAATTTGTTTCCCTTTTTCTAATGTCGGGGTCACTCTAGGAAAAGTCATCACATCTAATGTTGGGGTCACTGTAGAAAAGGTCATCACATCTAATATTGGGGTCACTCTAGGAAAAGTCATCACATCTAATGTCGGGGTCACTCTAGGAAAAGTCATCACATCTAATGTTGGGGTCACTCTAATAAAAGTCATCACATTTCAGGTTGAAAAAAGATCATTTAGAGTCTTTTCTCTGCTGTTGAACACTGTTATGGGTCATTTTGACCCGGAGGACAGCAGACGGGTCGATGTCTTCCTCATGGGTAGTCCAAATCAATCTTGATTTGAGCAAGTTATGATTATTAGATACAATAGAGAAGGTTTGTTAAAAATACAGCTGTCATGGGAATTATTTAATTCCACTCTGACAATAAATGAGTGAGACAAAAATCTCTTACAGTATTGTCAGTCTTTAATATGAACAGACACACAAAGCATAGATGCTGAAGTGTCTACTGATCAGTACAGTCTCTCTTATAGGGCAGTTGGTTGTTCTCCTCCCTATCTCATATTTTCCAGCTCACCAAGGCCATTTCTCCATCTACTGTGTACAGACTTACTAGACTCAGTGAGTTTCTCATACATTCCTCTGCTATCAACCAACAGTTAACAATAGGCCTTTATTTGTTCACATGGAGAATACACTTTGTAACACTACCCGTGTTCTGCTACATGTGAACTTTAAGCTGCTATCTATGCAATAGAGACTAAAATTAAACATGGTTTCTTCCAGGTCAAAATGACCCATAACAGTGTTTAAAAGTAGAGAAGACTCTTTTTTTCAACCTGAAATTTGATTACTTTTCCTAGAGGGACCCCAACATTAGATGTGATGACTTTTCCCTAGAGGGACCCCAACATTAGATGTGATGACTTTTCCTAGAGTGACCCTGACTTTAGATGTGATGACTTTCCCTAGAGTGACCCTAACATTGGAAACATGTGATGACTTTTTCTAGAGTAACCCCAACATTAGATGTGATGAATTGTCATGTGTGACCCTATAAAAACGAGTGGTGTCCACTGATTAAATTCAGTCTTTCTGCAGTGTGAAGAGGGAAACCCACATAGTCACACAGTTTGTGATGACTGACAGGTTGTTTCTTCGTGCAAAATAGATTTGGGGTTTAAAATTAAATTAAGTTGCTTTAATTTAGAGGTTTAATGAAGGCGGGTCATGAATGACCCTTAAGACCAGGGCAGTACACACAATGTGTGGACAACACAAGGGTAAGCAAACATCATATATTATTATATGACAGACAAATTGCCTTCACATTCCCCCCTACTTTTTGTTTGATTTCTTTGAGTTGGTGGGGGGTCTAGGCTGGGAGCCATGCCAAACCTCCAGGTTACCTCACTATGTTCTGTCTTCTCTATCTGTGTTTTAGTTTTTAATGCTTATTCTCTTTCATTCTGTAGAGTTCGGTGGGTTTGTGAACTATTTTATTTCCCTATTGGTTTAATGTATGTATGTTGTAGTTTGAATGTTTTTTTTCCAGTAGAAGAGAAAATAATTCAATTCAATTTATTGTCATTAAAGACAATGTGCAAGCACATGTTAAAAATGAAATGAGGGCTGTGGCTTCATCAAACGGTGCAAGACAAACACAGCAAATACAGTATAAGATATACACACATTAAGACCAAACACAGTATAAGATATACACACATGAAGACCAAAAGCAAAAAATAAGTTAAAAAAGAGCTGGAGTACAAAATATTTAAAAATATCTACAGACATTCAGTGGGTGGCCAGGTTCAGGAGGGCAGCAGCTTGTGGAAAGAAGCTGTTTTTCAGCCTGGTAGTGCGGGCTCTGAGGCTCCTGTAGCGCCTCCCAGAGCGCAGGGGGGAGAACAGTCCATGGTTGGGGTGGGTGGGATCTCTGCTGATACTGAGACCCCTTCAAAGGCAGCGTTTGTGATAAATGTCTGTTATGGCTGGGAGCTGGGTACCGGTGATATGCTGAGCCGCCTTGACGATCCGCTGCAGAGCTTTCTGGTCTACTGAGGTGCAGTTGCCGTACCACACTGAGATGCAGGATGGTCAGGATGCTCTCTATGGTGCAGTGGTAGAAGTTGGTGAGAATTTTAGGGGATAGACGGGCGCTCCTCAGCCTCCTCAGGAAATGCAGGCGTTGTTGGGACTTTTTCACAAGGGCCTGGGTGTTTAATGTCCAGGAAAGGTCCTCGCTGATGTGGACTCCAAGGAATTTAAAGCTGGAAACACGCTCCACTTCCACCCCATTGATGTGTATGGGGGATTGGCTGCAGCAAACAGGAGGGCACAATTCTAATGCGGTAGCATCTTCGCTACATTACCCACTCCAGCGTGTCGCCTGTCCTCAGCCGACAACAAAGTCCCTATAGCGAAGGGGAAGCCGTCTCCGCCGTCGCGGGGGCAGGGGTCCCTGTTCCCCACTGTACGTCCGGTTGGTAGGGCCTGTGCCGTCCCGGGTGGGCTAAACTGATCTGCAGGTTCTTCAGCCAAGGAGCGGTAAGTTGCCAAACGGTCCCAGTGCAGAAGTACCACCCGCCCCCGGACACACAGTTCCACCTGGTACACAACATCCGAAAGCTGTTCCAACACCTCACAGGGCCCCATCCACTGGCTGGCGAGCTTGGGGGAGACTCCTCTCTTCCGAGTGGGGTTGAAGACCCACACCTTCGCTCCCGGGATGAAGGAGCGGCCCTGACAACGAGCGTCATACGCCCGCTTTTGTTTCGCACCTGCCTTTTCCTGATGCTGCCGGGCAAACTCATGTGCCTCAGCCAGACATTGTTGGAGGTCCCGCAGGTACTCGAAGCCGGATATCATGGGAAGGTCAGTGCCAGGGGGCGTGCCAAAGGCTAAGTCCACAGGGGTCCGCAGTTCTCTCTCGAACATGAGCGCGGCCAGTGTACACCCAGTACTTTCTTGTACTGCCGACCGGTACGCCCACAGGACCAAGGGTAGATGACAGTCCCAGTCTCGCTGGTGCCGTGAGGTGACAACAGCGAGTTGTGTTGTGAGCGTACGATTGAACGTCTCCACCAGTCCGTCGCTCTGGGGGTGGAGGAGCGTTGTCCTGGTCTTCTTCACCCCCATGCGTTGACACACCTCAGTGAACACCTGTGCCTCGAAGTTCTGCCCCTGACCGCTGTGTATTTCTTCGGGCGCACCGAACTGACAGAACATCTCACACACCAGCCGCTCGGCTGTAGTGGCAGCGCTCTGGTCTGGGACCGCATATGCCTCAGGCCATTTGGTAAAGTAATCCATGGCCACAAGGACGTAGCAGTTTCTGATGTCTGTGGTGGGAAATGGGCCAAGGAGGTCCACACCGACCCGCTCCATGGGGCCCCCCACCTGGTATTTTTGTAGAGGGGCATGGGTGCGTCTGGTTGGTCTTTTCTTGGTGGTGCAGGCATCACAACAGTGCACAGAAAATTCAGTGTCGTGCCTGCATCCAGCCCAGTAGAACCGTTGACACAGTTTGTTCAACATCCTGGCCACCCCGTAGTGACCCGCCCCCACCGAGCCGTTGGCCGCCCGTAGCACTCGTTGGCGCCAGTCCTTGGGCACCAGTAACTGCCACACACTTCTTCCCCGGCCCGGCGCTTGCCAGACCTGGTACAACAGTCCATCACGCCAGGCCAAGGTGGCCCACTGGGAAAAGTAGGCCTTGGTCTCCACCGACATGGCAGAGACAGCTTGCCAGTGGGGGTGTGCCTTGGCGTTGACCCACTGTCCCACCCTGGCCAGGGTGGGATCACTATCCTGCACTGCTTGCCCCTCCTGCTTGTCCATTGTCATCAGCCACGCCTCCTCTGGCTCAACCTGCTGCGCGGTGGACACTTGGAGGGTTGCTCTGTCTCACTCCTCTTGGCGCTCACAGTGTCTGCAGTCCTTGCAGGGACGACGGGAGAGGGCATCTGCATTGCTCTGCAGGCTCTGCTCGGTGCTGGGTCTCGAAATCGTAGCTCTGCAGCTCCTCAATCCACCTAGCCACCTGGCCTTCGGGCTCCTTAAAGCTGAGCAGCCAGATCAGGGCCGCATGATCCGTCCGCAGGAGAAAGGCCTGGCCATAGAGATGGGGGCGAAAATGATCGAATGCCGGGACCACCGCCAGGAGTTCGCGTCGTGTAACGCAGTAATTGCGTTCGGGGCGGCTCAAGACATGACTGTAGTAGGCCACCACTCTCTCTCCTCCAGCAACCTCCTGAGACAGGACGGCCCCCAGCCCCACATTGCTGGCGTCTGTGTCCACGATGAAGCAGCACTTAGGATCAGGAAAGGCCAGGACGGGTGCAGTGATCAAGGCGGTGCGGAGCCGGGCAAAGGCGGCTGCACAGTTGTCATCCCAGTTGAACTCCCGTCCCTTCTCGGTGAGACGATGTTGGGGGCTGGCAATGGAGGCAAAGTTGTGGACAAAACGTCGGGAGTAGGAGACAAGCCCCGTGAAGCTGATTACCTCGCTGACGTTTCGCGGAACTGGCCATTTCTCGACCGCCTCCACCTTAGTAGGATCAGGGGCCACGCCCTCTGCCCCCACCACATGGCCCAAAAACTTGGTCTCACGTCGAAGGAGGTTGCATTTCTTGGGGCGCAGGCCCGCCCCCCGAATAGCTTGGAAGACCTGACGGAGGTTCACTGGTGTAACATTTATTATGGGCCCTGGTGCAAGCAACCCTCGTAGACCCCCCCCCCCCCCGTCTCTCTCTCTCACTCGCTCACACACACACACACCACCACCACCATAGGTGGGTTTGGTAAGTAATTTTAGTAATTTATTTGTATAGCACCCATCACAGATATACAATCACAAAGTGCTTCACAGCATAAAATATAACAAATAAAACAGAAACATCAAAGTAACAGACAAAGTTTACACAGATTAGTTATTGTAAAGGTCGGTACGTCAAAGATTGGCTACACTTCAGAACCACGGAGAGTGGACGCACCACGGACAGAGTTCGGAAACCTAAACAGACGGTCTCTAAATCAAATCAGTCGACAAGGCAATGAAACAAGTCAACAAAGCAACTAGGCTGTAATATAGCTAATAGCCTGGTCATTCGGCAGTAACAGGGGAGCACACATCAGACTCAAAACCTGGTAGATTGCATGGTTTGGCACGCACGCAGCACACATTGCAGCTTTCCTTTTTTTCCTTGCTCTCCTTCCTCTTTTTACATCCACTTCCATGTGTGTAACTCATGCTTGCTTGCTTGGTTTTATTTTTCTAACGTTACGTAGGTAGGCTAGATAGGTAAATGATATTGCGCGCGCTAAACAAGCTATCATCACATGCTCAAAACAGACACGCAACATTGGACTAGGCCAATGCATGTAGAAATGTTGACAGCCCCCCCCTAGCGACGGGCCTTGGTGCCACTGCATCGGCTGCACCACCTATATTTATGCCAGTGCGGAGGTTCTCTTGGGCTAGCTCGAAGTCAGCGGTATGAACCAGAAGGTCGTCAAGGTAAACCACGCACCGGTTGCGAGGAATGTGAGCCAGCACCCTCTCCATTAGTCTCTCGAATGTGGCGGGGGCATTGCAGAGACCAAAGGACATCACACGAAACTGCCAGAGTCCCTTGCCGATGGTGAAGGCAGTCTTTGTCTGGTGCCAGATTCTGGTGCCTCCACCGGCTTCTGGTGCCAGCTCCACCTGCCAGTAACCACTTCGTAGGTCAAGTGAGCTGAACCACTGTGACCCTGCGATGTGGTCCAGAGCGTCGTCAATGCAAGGCAAGGGGTAGGAGTCCTTACAAGTTGCATTGTTCAGCTGACGAAAGTCCAAACAGAACCTCCAGGTGTCATCCTTCTTTTTGACCAGGATGTCAGGGGCTGCCTAAGGGCTGTTGGATGGCTCTAGCACCCCGGCCACAGCCATCTCTAGAATCATCTGCTCTGCAGCTTCACGCTTGGTAAGCGCTAACCGGTAGGGTCGCAGTCTAATGGGCGGGGTTGTGCCAGTGTCGATTTTGTGCTGCACCAGGTTGGTCTGGGTGCACTCCTCTTCGCGTGGAGCGAAAATCTCAGTGAACTGTTGGAGCAGGTCTCTCAGCTGTTGGCTATGCTGAGGGTCCAGCCCTTCACTGCTCCGCTGATACAGATCCTGGATGGCGGCAACAGTGTCCGGTGAGGGTGTCTGAGGAATGGCAGCCTCGATGGGGGTCGTCGTCATTGTTGGTGGGCCGGGCAGTGTCGTCATCACCTCGGGAGGCAGTGGTGGTGACAGTGGGGGTGGGGACGGCGGTGGCGTGGTGACAAGTGGAGTTGGCTGGATGTGGATACGTCCCACCTTCCTCTCTGGACGGCGCCAGAGGGCCAGGGTCTCTGTGCCGAGGTGAATGGCATTACTCGACACATTGACCAGAGCCCCCCAGCGAGTCAGCAAGTCCAGCCCAATGATGCAGGGGTCTTGTATTTCAGCCAACCAAAACTCGTGGATGGCTGCAGCTTTCCCTGCCTGCGCCTGCAGTGCTCTCTTCCCCAGCATGCCGGTTAGTTCCGCGGTCACAGTTCTGATTTTACAGGTGATGGGCCTCCACTCTGTTTCTGGCAGCACCCCTGGACGCAGAATGGAGATGATGGACCCTGTGTTTACCAGGGCCCAGCAGCGGTGTCCATCAATGGAGCAGCAAAGGTAGAGGCCGTGTGCGTGGCCCACTCTTCCGATCTGGAGAGAGTTCTCAATGGGGAATATGGTCGGTTGGCTGGGTGGCAGTCTCCCTGCCACCCCACTCTAGTTTTCCGACTAGGGAGCGCTTACGGTGTCGTGGGGCAGGGCAGTCACATGCCCTGTGCCCCACTTCTCCACAGTGGTAGCATGGATCATTAGGCGTCCAGGGTCTGAAGGGTGGTTGGCGTCGGCCTGGTTGCTTTCGGCATGGTGACAGACGAGCCTGGCAGACGACCCCTTTCTCCGTCATCTTCGTGAACCTCAGCCTGACGCACTCGGGGTCTTGGTTGGTTGTGTGGGGCCATCACAGCCTCCACCCTCTCTAACTCTTCCAACGCAGTCTTGAAGGTCGTAGGTGCAGTGATGCGGAGGTGCTCCTTCAACCTCTGTGGGGTGAGCCCCTGGATGAAGGCACTCAGGGCTAACTCTTCACGAGCTGCTGGATCAAAGGTGGGGTAGCCACAATGTGCAAAGAAGCGCACGTCTGCTCTGCATAGGTTCCCAGGGTCTCGCCCTCTTCGCGGCGCCGGCGGGCCAGTCGGTCTCGCAGGCTGTCAGCAGAGACCCGTTGACCAAAACGTCGTTCTAAAGCAGCGGCCAGTGTCTCGTAATCTTGCTGTTCTGGTGGCATAAGGTCGAGCAATACCTGCAGCGCATTGCCTTCGAGCGCCAGGGCAACATGAGCAGCAGTGTCTTGGGTGCTCAAATGGTTGTGCCTACTTGAGCTAGGTATGGCTCCAGGGCCGTGATGCCAGCATACCGTGGGAGCTTGAAGATCCTTGGGGATGGCAGCATCACATTAGCAGGGGGTGCTGGGGTTGTAGTGACGTTGGTCAGCGAAGTGGTGACGGTGACCGGTGATGTAATGGCGGCGGCCGGCGGCGGAATGGAGGTGGTTGGTAATGGATGGGCAGCGACCGGCGATGAGACCGCGGTGGCCGGCGATGAGACGGCAGCGGCCGGCGGACATGCGGTCGGGGATGAAATCAGGGTGGGCCGCGACCTCTCGGCGGCGGTCGCCACCTCCGAGTCGCTGAGCCGGCCGGCCGTGCCGGGCCCCGCAGAACGGGGTGCGCTGGCCCCACCGGCCCTTTCTCGGGCCGTGCCGGGCCCCGCAGGACGGGGTGCGCTGGCCCCACCGGCCCTTTCTCCGCGGGGCATGTTCTTCCGAACGTCGGTGTTCTTCTCCCGGAGAAGTTCTGTTTCAAGACGCCCAATGAAGTCCTCAATCTCGCGGAGCTCCTCGTCGAATTTTCTTCTTCATGTTGCCATCCTCGGTTTGTGGGTATTAGCTGCGATCCCACCTCTGACAGCAGTGTGGTGAACGTAGAAGTAGAGATAAAGGTAATCTTCAGTCTCCTTGATTGAACTCACGCAGAGACGGGAACTTAAAAGAAATGTGAAACAATACATGGTGGTCATCTATCCGAACAACAATGTTGATCATGGTTTCAGTACCAAAGTTACACAACAGAACTACAATTACACCACACTAAATAGTAATCATTTAAACACATACAACCACATAAAACACTTGCAAAACGTTTAATAACATAACTGACAAGCTGAACGCAGTGCCTGATGGGTAAAACAGGGGGGCACAATTCTAACGGGGTAGCCTCTTCGCTACAATACTAACATACCGACAGTGCATCCAAAAGCATGAAATGTATGTAGCGAATAGCGATATCGTGAACAAAACGTCTCGAGGCTTTATCAGGTTTTCTGTTGACTACTGCACTTCCTCTATTGTCGATGTGGTGCTGGTGACGTCATTAGTGAACAGAGATTCTTAAAGAGACGGTACACATTAACTAATACAGACCGCACAATCATCATCACATTAGTATGGTGGAACCGAGGGATCTGGAGAATATCTGACTTGTACAGCATTAAGTAGAGTCTTAATGCAATATTTACCAATCAGCCCAATCATGCCAGTAATGATGAAAACATAACGAGAAACAAGATGTTGGAGCCATTTGCTGGTTTAATGCCATATTTCATATTTCATTTATTTTGCTTGCATTTCTCTATTGTTATGCAATATGTATCATTCTATGCATTATGCCTCTGTATGAAACTGGGTTCTTGATGGCAGTTCCCTTTATTGCCCAGTAGGTGGCTCTACCTGTCAGAGCGGAAATGCATTACCTGTCTATATAATGTGTATGGTCCTGATGACATTCAGGTGTGTTTGTTACCGGCGAGGGCAAACAAGTTTTTGACCGTCATGTCGTTTGTTGTGCACTTTTCAAGGTAGTGCCGTTTGCTTTATATCTTTCAAGCAAATGTGCATCGGATATTTTTTTGTGGTGTAAATAAATACACTTGTGGAGTATTATTGCAACGGACCTTGTGGAAATTCACTCATTGATCTGACAAGTGGCCTACTTCAACCCGGACGCGTCAGTTAGTAAGTTTTAGCCGGTTTCAGCCTCCTCATGGCTTGTGGGTTTATTGTTTTTTTTTTTGTCCCAAGTAATTCAAGCCATTACACAAGATAATGCACATAATCATGCCAGTAATGATGAAAACATAACGAGAAACAAGATAATTCCCACAATCATAAAATGATGAAAACATAACAATAAACAAGATAATGCCCACAATCATACAAATAATGATGAAAACATAACGCACACAATCATTGAAGTAATGATGAAAATGTAACGAGAAACAAGATAATGCAGACAATCAGGGAATGAATGAATGGTGTACTCACATATGCCAAGTGGCCAAACACTTATGAAAAGGACTCTACCCATGAACGGTATACATTTTTTTTCCAATAATATTCTATTGGAAGGAATATTGGGTGTACGAAAAACAAACAAACTAAATACACATACAATGTAAGTAGAAATTATTGTTCCTCCATATTTTGGTAAATTCCCCCCCCCCAGCCCTCTCTCACCCATTGCCGATGGAGAAAAGGTTAAAAATAAAAATAACCATTAATTACACTAATAAAAAATATAAGATAAATCAAAAACTATAAAATACAAATAAAATAGATTAAAGAGTTTTACATCAACAAGATGCAATCAATCATCCCATAAGTACCAAGTTCAGGAACATGAAGTACAGCGCACCATGTACAAATGAACTATTGAGTCATTTCTATTTCCATTAGTCATGCTTTATAATATCACACATTTTAGTATCCCATATGCCATAAGTATAGTAGTCTACACTGATACACGGCATCCAGTTAAAATTAAGACGAGAGGGGCTGCCAGGTAGAGTAAACTTTCTGGGCTGATCCGCGAATGGCAATTTTTTTTTCAAGTTTAAGGAACATAATCATGTCCTCTATCAGGGATGATGATGAAGGGGGTGCAGGGGACTTCCAAAGAAGTATCCTTTTGCTAGTGTAACCCACTCTTGGGATGCGCAATGCTTTAGGTTCGGGAGGAGCTAAGGGCAGAGTGTAATAACCACACACACAAATACAATTTACAATTGCAATGAAAATAATAAACTGGGCCCTTAAAATAAAGAAATAGTCATGAAGTGTGATTTTCTACACTTCAATGAGTCAATGACTACAGAGTTCATTGTCAGAGTGCACTGTGGAGTTTTGTTCAAAGGATACCAGTCTGGGTGACTGGCACAACTTGCCACACTGGATGGTAAGTAGAGTTGTCCTGCAGAGGTTCAGATCCGCTTCTTACTGCTACTCTGGTGGCTCGCCATCCATCAGCTTTCAAATTACTTCTCAGGATTCTGATTATAACAAAAAAACCTGACCTGTACATATAACACAGGTTCAGTTTCTTAAATTTATCTTATCTATGCTGTACAACATTCAACAATCAACATTCAAAATAATACTGGGTGTATTACATTGGTGAAATAATAAATTCTACAATATATTCTAAATTAATCCGAAATACTGGAATTATTTAGTTCTACAGCACGTATTTAATATACATGAACAATTTACAAACATTTCACATCAGGATGTATAACATTCACATGCTAACAACACAATGCTACATTAACAGCCTCATTGTTAGCGTACGGCGATTAGCCGAATAGCCCGATTGCTAGGCTAGCTTACCAAGGCACATGGGATGCGATAACCTCGTTAAAACGGCACTCTTCACAGCCTGTGGCTTGTGCTGTAAAACCGATTCAGTCAATTAGCCACTTGAAAAGTGTTATTATTAGTGGTGGGACTTGATTAAAAAATTAATCGAATTAATTATGGGCTTTGTAATTAATTAATCGTAATTAATCGCATTTTAGTCACATATCGATATTTGACACCAGAAGCAACATTTTTCAATTCAAACAGGTCTTGGTAGATGACTAAATCAATGAATAGACACATACATAAGTTTAAACAACAAAATCCTGTTTATTTTGTTCAAAACAAGTTTGTTTTGTAAACACAGTACTTTTTGTAACCCCTGATCTTTTACCACTGAAAGTGGTCTACAGTCCACAGCAATCCATTTCCTCAGTGAGTTTGTTAATTTATCAGACGTGGACTTACTCATCTTGGCTTTGAAACCCGTCATCTGGTGGAGAGTCGGTTGGCGACTCTGCTTGGTTGTGCTAGGAGCACTAGCGTTAGCGTTAGCTCCGGTGTTCGTACTAGCTGCAATGTGTTTCGCATTTAGGTGGTACCGGAGGCTTGAATAACTGCGGTGGAATGCCAACTCTTTGTTGCACACAAGTCTGCACACAACAGTGCTCTTGTGTAGGCTTCCATCCGACCGTTTTTTAAACGTAAATTTCCCATTCACAGAGCTAAGCAACGCGGTGTCATCCTTGTCTTCCGTCACATCTGTTGTTAGCCTGACCTACTCCGCCTTCCGCTTGACTGACGTCACTCGGTGCATCGGTATAATCCGTAAGCCAGAAACGAGTGCGCTGAGAAGCGTTCCGTGTTGACTGGAGTGTAAAAATAAAATGCGATAAAATGCGTTAATTTTATTATGTCCAAATTTTAAGCGTGGATGTGACAATGGGGCTAGAGGTATGCCAGGAGAGGGATTGTGGTAAGGAGGCGCAAACAGGAGCTCGAAGGGAAGACGAACAGGAATCAGCCTCCATACAGCACCAGTCCATGTCTGGATGATGTAGCCAAAAAAAGAAAAAGAAAAAAAGATCTTTTGGATGTTCTCTGCACAATAATGAAACATAACATTTGGAAGAGTTAAACCCCCCCCCCCCCTTTGACCTTTTTCTCTGAAGCAGAGACTTTTTATCCGAGGAAACTGGCTCCTCCATATAAAGGTTGAGACCAAGCTGTCAACTGAGAGGAAAAAAAGATTTAGGCAGAAAAAGAGAATAAAGAGGTCAGGGCAAAACATTAATTTTCACACACTGAACTCTGACAGTTAAAGATAAAGGAATAACCTTCCATCTCTGAAGGTCCGATCTCACTTTTTCTACCAGGGATGTAAAATTCTCTTTATGTAGAAATTTCATGGAGCAAGTGATTTTTTTTACTCAGGTATTTAAAACTAGTTTTAGAAAAAATGAAAAGGAAGTTCACCTTGGTTAATCATTAAGGCCGAGTTGTTAACAGGAAAACACTCACTCTTTGTGAAATCTAATTTATATCCCAAGAAAGCGCCAAAGTTTTTCAATCTACTCATATATTTTCGTAATGTGTGTGTGTGTGTTAGTTAGTGTAGATAGCGGGACCGAAAACTAAAGCACTTATGATCCTAATTCTTTTTGGAGGTGGTAGGTATTGTCTCAGAGAGTAAGGGAAAAATCACAGAAAATTAAAATTATGCATAATTATGCATAAATATGCAAAATATGCATTTTTCTAAAAATGGCTAAAAACCACTTTTCTCGGCATTTCAGATGATTCTGAGCATTTGAGGGGGGGGGGGTTTGAGTGGGGGGGGGTTTAGGGGCAGGGGGAAGGCGGTTAGCTGGCAGGATGAAGAGGAGGGAGATTTAGACGGGTGGATAACCAAACCGCTACACTGTAGCGGGGTTCTTCTAGTACATCTAATATTTCTGGTACACAAGCGACAGGGTCAGTGATATATACTAATAGGTCGTCTGCATATAAGGACAACGATGTTCAATACCCCAATGAAAAATGCCCTTAATGAAAGGGGATGCTTTTAGAACTATGGCTCAGTGCCTGTAATGAATAAAAGAGGCGATAGGGGGCATCCTTTACGGATTTGTCGTGAGAGGAGGAATTATGGGGAACACACACACACACATATTTTTATATATTTTTTTTATTGGTACAGATGGAAGCCTGTGGAGAGGAATAGAGAAGGCGGACCATTGATGTCAATTTTTTTTCCAAAACCACATTCTTTCAAGAAGGCAAATACATATCCCCATTCCAGCCTGTCCAATGCCTTTTCTGCATCTAATGAGATATCTACTTCTGCGGCATCCAATGGAGATGCAGAATAAATAACATTTAGGAGCCTACGTACATTAGAAAAAAGAGTGGCGGCTATTATGTTCGGGTTTAGAAGGATGAGGCTTGTTTATTCCACTCTTAACTCATTCAGTTACATCCGTGTGCATTCTTAGTGCGTCTTCTTCATCTAAACCTATCTAGTTCTCTCAGGTAAGTACTAACAGCTAGTGCCACCTAGTGGGCAGAACGTGTAACAACATCCAATCGTCACATCCCCCTTTCTTTGAGGCAAAATGCAACAGAGGTAAACTATCAAATCACTAGTGTCAGTTATCTCATCCACACTTCTCATTTAACATAACCTCAAAGCACATATGCAGTATACATAGCATGAATTAACCTGCATAAACATAAATCTAGGCCAACACCAAGGCCTGCAAGAACACATTAACAACATTGACCAATATGCAATTCTAACAGCATTGACCAATATACAATTCTTCTTTTTTTTTTTAGATTTGCTTGCATTTCCTTTTATTCATAAGTTCAGTCTATCAGGCTTTCTGATTTCTCTTGTGGACCTTCTCACTCCAGGTTCACTTGGAGTGTTTGTGTTGGTGTCTGTATTACAGTCCATAGAAGGTGTGTAGATGGACTGAGATTCACTGTGGGCTTCACTGAGCTCACCGACAGTCTCTGCTGGAGTCTTTAACAGACTGCGACGATTGCGTCTGAGGATTTGTCTGTCCTCAGTTCTCACCGTGAACGATCGTGGAGCTACCTCTTGCAGAACCGTCGTTTTTGTCTTCCATCCATCAGCATCCTCAATCCTGACTGTGTCATTGCTGGACAGTGGAGGAAGATGCTTGGCTGTTCTGTCGTAGAATGACTTTTGCCTCATTTTCTGCGGCCGCAGCTTGTGTTCCAGCTCGGCAGGGTCGTGCGAAGCTTCCTCTTCATCAGCAGCTCAGCAGGTGATAGGCCGCACTGGAGAGGTGATGCTCTGTAACTGAGTAGAGCCAAATACGGATCCAAGTCACTGTTGGCTGCTTTCTTTAGGAGTTGCTTGAGAATGTGGACTCCCTTTTTAGCTTGCCCATTCGACTGTGCATAGTGTGGACTTGACATCACATGCTGGAAATCATATTGCTCTGCAAACCTCTGCCATTCTTTGCTGCTAAAGCATGGGCCGTTGTCACTCACCACGGTGTGTGGAATGCCATGCCTGGCGAGGATTGGTCTCACGTGTTATGACACAGGTTGACGACGTATTTGCTAATAACGCCATTTCAGGAAAGTTGGAATAGTAGTCAATTACCACTAAATAGTTGTTACCTCTGAGGTGAAACAAGTCCATTCCCACTTTGTGCCATGGTGCTGTTGGCACATCAGCTACCACCATGGGCTCTTTGCTCTGCTTGTTTCTATGTTTCTGGCTTGTGTCACATTTGCTTACCATTGTTTCAATGTCTTTGTTAATTCCAGGCCAGAAGACTGACTCTCTCGCCCTCCTTTTGCACCTTTCAATGCCGAGGTGGCCTTCATGTATCCTATGTAGTATGTCCATTCTCCGAGCTTGTGGGATGAAAATCCTGCCCTTTTTTTTAGCAACATTCCATCCACAATGCTAAGTTCACTTCTGACATGGTAAAACTGTGGACATGAACCCACTGGCCATCCCTCATCCCTGTTTCGAATTACATGCTGCAGGCTCTGTGTCCTTTGCTGTTGCCTCCGCTATCTGCCTCGACTTTGCGTCTGACACAGGCAGCGCAGCAGTCACCATGTTCACATGGCATTGAATATCCTCATCTGTTGTACTCACACCGTTGCCTGTAGGCGCTCTGGAGAGGGCGTCGGCGAGTACCAGGTGCTTTCCTGGAGTGTAAACTAATTCGAAGTCGTACCTCTGCAACTTCATCATATAGCGTTGAATCCGTGGAGACATCTCATTTAGATTCTTCTTGATAGCGACTAGCGGCCGATGATCTGTCTCTACGGTGAAAGATGGCAGTCCATATACATAGCTGTGAAACCGCTCTAAGCCGTAAGTTAGCCCCAAGCATTCTTTTTCGATCTGGGCATATCGGCATTCAGATTTTGCCATGGCTCTGGATGCACAAGCCACTGGCTTCCAGTGCTCGCCCTCAGCCTGTAGGAGAACTGTGCCAATACCATCTTTTGAGGCATCAGTCGACACTTTTATCCTCTTTGTGTGGTCATAAAACGTCAGCACAGGTGCAGTGGTCCGTGTGTTTCTTAGCTTTTGCCACTCGTGCTCATGTTTGTCTGTCGATTTAAACTCGCCACCCTTCTGTAAGAGCTCACGGATGCACGATGTCTTTGCAGTTAGATTGGGAATGAATTTGTCTATGAAGTTGACCATCCCCATGATGCGTAGCACACCTGTATTGTCCGTGGGCCTTGGCATGTTCTGTGCTGCATTTATTTTCTCTTGGTCGGGCTGTACGCCTTGAGCCGAGAACTTGTCTCCGAGGAAAAGGATTTCCTGAACTTCAAACTCGCATTTACTCTTGTTGAGTTTCAGTTCATACTTTCATATGCGCTCCATCACCCTGTTCAGCCTCTCGTTGTGCTCTTGGGCAGTGGTGCCGCATATGATGAAGTCATCGATGTAGACTCGAACTCCATCCAAGCCCTCGATGATCTGCTCCATTGCTTGGTGAAATATTTCAGGCTCTGACTTCCGAAAGGCAGTCTGAGAAAGCAATATTTGCCGAAGGGCGTGTTAAAGGTACAATACTTGGTGCTGCTTTCATCCAATTTGAGCTGCCAGAAGCCTTGTGATGCGTCGAGCTCCGTGAAGTAACGGGCACCTGCCATTTCATTTCACTGGTGAGTTCTTCCCGTGTGGGTATTTGATAGTGCTCACGTTTCAGGCTCTCATTCAGATCTTTCGGGTCCATGCATATTCTCAACTCTCCATTCTTTTTCTTTGACTATCATCGAGTTGACCCAGTCTGTCGGATCCTCAACCTTTTTAATCACACCCAACATGGTCATTCTATCCAGCTCTTTCTTTAGGCAGTCTCTCAGTGGTGCCAGATTCTGCGTGCAGCATGCACAACGGGCTGTGTGCCTTCTTTCAGCTGGATTTTATATGTGAAGGGCAGTGCACCAAAACCCCCGAAAACATCTGCAAAATTCTGTGCTATTGAGTCAACAGTGTCATTAGGTGTTCACGGCTGTGCTGAGGCGATATACCCTTTTCACAAGCCCCAACTCTTCAAAGGATTTATCACCCAGAAGCGATTGACGCCCTTCATTCACGACAGAGAAGAGCAGGTGATGCACTTTTCCTTTCACTGTGATGTCTAAAGACAGGTTGTATTTTTGTAATGTTTTTTTGTAATTACTTACTATGCCTTTGTATTGAATTGCATTGTTTGTTTAAAATGTTCGATAAAGTTGGTTGAAACGGGCCACTTCCTGTTAGTCAGCACATCACTTCCTGTTAGTCAGAGATGCCGGGAAAGCCACATTTGTCGTTCAGCATGTGGATCCATTCGCATCTACACTCAAGGACTGATGATTCAATGTCGTAAGTTGTTATATTTCATCATTTACATGTTAAAGCTAATATATTAAGGGTTATTTAATGAAAAATGTAACAATAAGTTACATTTTTAAGTTATAAAACGTTGTATTTACAAGCATGTACAAGCTAGCTCATGCCTTCGCTAGGCTAATTGAGTATAGTTCTAAGTTTGTAAAAAACAACACAAGACTTAGTTTGTTTTTCTGTATTTTTATTATCCTGCAGTTTTCACTCCACGTCATTGTGAAGGAGTTACCAGTAAACGTTTCTTCAACTACTACGACGACTCTTTTCTTCATCTTGAGAGGAGTTTACTTTCGTGTTTAGTCTGCGGTTCTTACGCCCTTACGAGAACACTAAAGCGACACTCGGCTTGCATGTGCCTAACCACTCGATTGGCTGCTCATTGTAGTCTTTCAGTCCAGACGTTTTCCTCCTTATCTGTGGCTTATTTTTCATTTCTTAGATATCCGACATGCTTATGAGATTTGCTTTTGCCCCAGTGTCTAATCTCTTACGCCCTTACGAGAACACTAAAGCGACACTCGGCTTGCATGTGCCTAACCACTCGATTGGCTGCTCATTGTAGTCTTTCAGTCCAGACGTTTTCCTCCTTATCTATGGCTTATTTTTCATTTCTTAGATATCCGACATGCTTATGAGATTTGCTTTTGCCCCAGTGTCTAATCTCTTACGCCCTTACGAGAACACTAAAGTGAAAAGACATAAAGAGATCAGTATCTGCAAGTTTCAACATGGCTCCCAAAAGTGTAAAATCAGCAACCTCAACCTCCAGGTCAAGGTCATCAGCCTCTTCATCCAGCACAGCAGGACGTGCCCGGGCTAAGACCAAGGCAGCTAAGATAAGAGCAGAGTATGCCTCACAGCAACGAAAGCTGAAGCTCGAATCAGCTAATAAAGATTTGGAGGTAAGCGCTAGAGAAGCAGAAAAAAAGAGAAGAGATGCTGAAGCACAGTTTGAAAAAACTAGAATAGACGCAGAACTAGAAGTGTTACAGCTACGATGTGAAGCAGAAGCAACAGCAGCGGAAGCACGGGTTTTGGAAATAGCGGAAGGTTTGGAAGTTACAGGTGAAGTTGAAGCAACAGAGTCTACTACTACTTTCGGCTGCTCCCGTTAGGGGTCGCCACAGCGGATCATCCGTTTCCATTTCTTCCTGTCTTCTGCGTCTTCCTCTGTCACACCAGCCACCTGCATGTCTTCCCTCACCACATCCATAAACCTCCTCTTTGGCCTTCCTCTTCTCCTCCTCTGGGCATGCTTTCCTCCTCTCCTTCTCCTTCGCCCAACAGTAGCATAGTTTCCACCGACACCCTGCTGGTTAACAGTACCGGTGGCGGTCGTTGGTAACCCGGGCCTCGACCGATCCGGTATGCAAGTCTTATTTATGATCCGCATATTTCATTTGGCAAAGATTTTACGCCGGATGCCCTTCCTGACGCAACCCTCCCCATTTGTCCGGGCTTGGGACCGGCACTAAGGATGCACTGGCTTGTGCATCCTCAGTGGCTGGGTTGCATCCTCAGTGGCTGGGTTGAAGTTGAAGCAACAGAGTCTGAAAGTAAAATCGAACCCACCAGTGAATATGTCCGTTCACAAAACGCCCTGAAACAGTGTGCTTGCTTCCCACACTCATCTGTTACGGGCCCATCCCATATGGAACTGGATAAGAGCTTCACATCCCAGCGGTCACCTGCAGGAGACATCATACAGCCATCATTAGGTAACCTTAAAACAGAATTTGAAGCAGCCAATGATGTATACTTACCTTCACCGGCAAAAAACAAGTCAAGACAAAAAACCTAAGGCCAGAATCCAATCACAACGAAAACTTTCAACCATACACTCCTGAACGTATGAATATTCATGTTCAGCCCTATATCCTGAAGCAAGCTTCTCCAGCCATCCCAACACCTGAAGTAGAACCTCTCACACAGTACCTCACCAGACGAGAGCTCACAAACTCAGGCCTGTACCGATTTGACGACAAGCCCGAAAACTACCGCGTATGGTATACCTCATTCACAAATACAGCGGCATTAATGTGAGTGCAGCCAGGCAACTCGACCTCATGACAAAGTGGCTTGGCAAGGAGTCATGCGAATACGTAAAACGCATACGCTCATGTGCAGCGCCTTAGTGGGCGCTGCACAAAGCATGGGAACGTCTCTGTGAGTGATTCTGTCCCAGAGACTATGGAGGAGTCGCTTTTTCAGCGGTTGGAGAGTTTCCTCAAGCTCAACAGAGACCACGTCAAGCTCCGTGAGCTTGGCGATTTGCTGACCGAGATCCTCGGTGCCAAAGAAGATGGCTATCTCACGGGCCTTTTGTATTTGGACACCTCACAAGACATCTCACCAATCACCGGAAAACTGCCTTTTGGACTTCAAGAGAAATGGCTGTCAGCTGGCTCGAGATAAAAGAGGAGAACAATGGCAGGTTCCCTCCCTTTGAATACTTGTGCAGATTCGTGTGCTACAAAGCCAAAAAGTGGAACGACCCCAGCTTCATGCACCAAGTAGTCCATGGGCCAGACGATATTTCGGTACACTCAAGGTGGCAAAACTTACTTATAATTTTTGAAAGGATCCATGTCTGTAGATGATATTTTGGTATGATAACCATTCCTGAGTGGCAGCTGTATCACAGTTATCAGCTCATGAAGTTAACCACCCGCTAAACTAAATTGCATTTTAGACGCTGGTGCATATCCTGGTTTAGCCTCATGGTCAGGACATTTTTCAATGTTCTATAATATTGTCTTTGGTATCATTTTAAAGGGGACCTTCTTAGCTTTCATTCAAGCCCTGTTGTGGATATTTCTCACAAATATAGAGGTCACTTGAGCTCTTCAACCCGTCAATAACACACATCTTTCTGCAATTTTCGCCTAAACTATATACTTTCTTTTAGCCCTGTGGCATCTAGGAATATCAGGGACACAAAACACAAAAACTGTAATACTCACAGGACTGTAAAGATTCAGAAAATGTATAATATACCCATACTATTTCATTGTGTGAGGTGATTGTGAGCCTTAAATGAGAACTAGACCAAAGCCAGTTAGGTCACAAACTGGTCTCTATACATTTGTTTAAATACACAATCAAAATACATGATAAAAAGGAATACCATAGTGAGGTAATGAACTATTTTAATATTTTAAACAACATTGACATTTACATATACTTAGTCAATGATACATGTAATCCCATATCATTAGTGGGTATATGTAATGGTAATGGGTAGGGTAATGGGTATATGTGAATATGGTTACATTATTGTTATCAAGCTCTGGGTAACCAAGTCCAGAATCAACATCCTGTGCATCAATAGACTACTACCACAGTAATACCATCAGAATCATCACACTGTCATTCATCAAACTGCTCGTTTCTCTCATCATCTGACTCCCCAAGTTCAAAGTCCAGTTCTGGACCATCCTGCTGTTTTTGATTACTGCAGGTCTGTAACCTGCACATGTCTGTGCATGGAAGTCCATTTGACAGGTACATGCAGCTTGGCATTTTGCATGAATGCACACACTTGCATGTTAGCATTTCCAAGACCACATCTGGTGCAGGTGGGGAGCGCATCCAGTAAATGGCCAGCTTGCCTTCATCGTCTGTCCATCCATACTCAGTAGGGCTTGGCACCACAGGGTTAGCCTGCAGACAGCACTTCCATATTGCTGCCTGATAGTTGGCTCGTTGAACATGCATAAAGAGACAGTCTCTACATGGTGGCAGCTGGCTGGACTCAACCTCTCCCCTTTTGGTGCAGAAGAGCTGGTAACGCAGTTTGTTCACCTCAGCAGTGCTGCTATTAGCAACATACATCCGACAGATGAACTGCTCAATTTTCTGGAACAGCTCATCACTCACATTCCATGTCTGTCCCAGTTGACTAAAAGTCTCTTGGCAGGAAGTGTGCTTTCTCACTATCTTCAGGGCATTCAGCTTCCCTCGGCCAGCGAATGCACTGACAGTGTCGCAGCCTGTGAAGGCATGTAAGCCAATTAGGCTGTCACAGATGCTGTCTCCAAGTGAACTTGCCAGTTTGGTGATGTCGACAAACCGTGTGCGGTTCTGAGTCCCACACTTCTGGTAGATGGGACAGGTGATGTCCTTCTGGAAGCCAAGACAAAGCACCATGACATCAGTGTCCTCAGCTGTGATAACTGACTTTGAGCCCGCATTTGCTGCATGCAATGCATGCAGGAGCAGATGGGTGTCAGCTTCTTCATGTGTGGAGTGCAGTTCTGCTGCTTCCTCACACCCATCTTCTGTCAACTTGTAGCAGGTTTCCTCACAGGTCATGTACAACACCTTGCCATGCAGCATAGCTCTGTATCGTGGGAGTTTCCACTCTTCCACCAGAAACTTGATGAGACTGGTCTTGTTGGAGGAACTGCACAGAAATTTTCTCCACTGCTGGACGTGGTGTCCCCCTGCAAGATTCTTGTACTGGAGAGTGATGTCTCCACCCCGGTTCAGTCGTTCAGCATCTTTGATCGAAGTCTGGTGATAGACATCAAAAACAACATCAATCCTCCCACTCTGTGCTCCCTCATGGAGGACCTGGGTCAAGGCTGACTCCGCCACCTGTGCAAAGGTTTTGTTGTTGCCATTCATTTTTTGGACCAGGCTCATCCCATCAATGATGGAAGTAGATGGGATTGGGATGTCTTCTGCAGGAGATACATTCTTTTCAAGCTCTCTGGCAAGTGCAGCCTTGTTTGTTTTTCGTAAGGACCCATCAGCATTTGCCAGTGCCCATGGTAGTGGGCCCAATGGGTAGGCAAGGACATCCTTCAGATTCACCTTCCTGCCACCAGGATCATGTGACTGAAAAGGTTTCTATCTGCCTTCAGAACCACATCCTGTGCTTTCTTTCCATGAGCTTGTTTTGTGCTGACATTGGAGAATGTTTTCAGACTTTGCTTGGTCATCTTGTCGTGGAATTTCACAGGTGGTGGGTCTGCATCTAACCTTGTTTGCTGGAATGCTTGGTAGGCCTCTTCTCCTTTCTCAAGAGCTCTCAAGAGATCTATGGTCACATCAGGTGGAGCCATGTTGCCAGTGGAGAGGCTAACCAAATCAATCTCATCAGGGGACATAGGATTGAGCCAGTTATTCTCCATAAGGTCCATGAGAGACTGGACATCTGCTTCATCTCTCTTGATCCTTGGACTCTGTAGATCTGGATGAGACCATTTGCACCTGCCTTGACCTGTCAGGTCTCTCAGCTGTCTGAGGTACATGCTTCTATACTGAGCTGTGAGATAATATTTGGTCACAGCTCCTGGCTTCAAGCTGAATCCCTTTGTCCCTCCAGCTGTTTGGGTGTCTTTGTTCACCGTTTCTTCTATAGCTTGGTCAACAGGGATTCGGCCAAAGGGATTGGTGGAGCCCAGTTGGACTGAGAAGCCTCCTTCCATGAATTCTGTGTACACATCTGGGTGTGTGATGGGCAGCTCAGACATCTGGGCGTAGTAGTAGGGGAGGTAGCGTGCATAATTCATCCTGTCATAAGCAAAGCACCATGGGATCATTGCTCGAATGCTAGCCAAGTGTAGCATCCAGTCTCCCTCTCTGGATGCTCGGATGAACCCCAACAAGATTTCAACCATGTCCAAATAGGACATCCAGAAGTTCGAGAGGCTGCCGTTTCCACCTCTAAGGAACTCACGGTAGACTTCAAATAGATCCATGATGCGTGTACAAGAGCTTTTCTCGAGGACCTCCTTCAAAGCATGTTGTGAGACTTCTTTCCCAAGGCTGTCAATGGTCTTCAGTGTCTCATTCAGGTGAACCATGTCATTCCTGTGAGTTTCTTCCAACCAGGACAGGAAACCATTCAAGGTCAGTCGCATGAGAGCCTCATACAGGAGCTTGTGTAGTCGCACTGCCCTGTTGTACTTGCGGCCATCCATAACACCAGCAATTGAGCCTTCTGCAATCATGCCAGACTCAATGCAGAGGTCTTTGAGTCCAGCATCTTGGAAACGCTTTCCTATTATTGCCAGCAGTGTGCAGATGGTGTGGAATACGCCAAGCCTAACGATGATATCATGGAACTTGTCATGGTGTTTCCATGTGATCTCGACAGCCTTCGCATACAGGGCTTGGTCAAAGACACAGACAATCTTCCTCAGGCCTAAGCACTGCATGATGCTCAGTGACTGGTTAAGCACCTCGTTGACAGTAGACATTTGTGTCGCTGGAGCATTGATGGTAGGCAGATAGCCTATATTGTCGGGGATGACCGTCATCTCTCCTCGAGTCAGGATGTTGAAGCCTGCCCAGCTGCTGACTGACTGTTCTTCTTGTTGTGACATGCGTGCTAGGACCCAAAGAAGGTTTTTCTCTCTGGCAAGCTTAGTATTGGCTGCAGTATCGGCATCTGACTTTTTGCTTTGTGGTGGCCCTACCCGTTGTCCAGCATTGTAAGTTGGTAACATTGGTCGGGGTCCATCAATGCTTCTCTTCTTTGTTTTGGGAACAGTGGGCATGGGTTGGACAGGAAGTGGGTTGACTGGCTTTGCTTGCACAGCAATCCCATTGACTCTGTGAGATGTTCCCTCACCACTGACAGTTTCTTCAAGACGGTCGATATTGTCCTAGGCTAAAGTTGTGACTATGCCAGGATGGATGTTAGCTGGAAGGGCAATGCCACTCCCTGATGATGAGAGTTTCTGGAGACACAGGGCAGTGTTGATCTCTTCCATCTGTGAATAGGACACACTGTGACCAAGTCGGTTGAGGATGTTTATCAACTCTACATTTCCTGTCAACGATTTGACACTGAATGGCAGAACAATGTGCTTGGAAGGCTTGGTATTTCCACATGTCACTGCATATACTATGTCATGGCCAAATGACTGCAGAAGGCACTGCACTCTCTGGGATGCATGATCAGGATCATTTGAGCCTGTGAGTAGAGAGTACAGGAAGATAATGAGCGACTCTGGAATGGTAGGACATTCTGCTTCTGGTTTGACTTCAGGCGGCCAGGTTTGAGGAACATCTTGACTTTTAATGTCTGCTCTCAATTTGATGGCTGCTTTGGCTATAACATCTTGTGCACTGACACTTTTCAGGGTCTGCAGCTCCCTTTTGAGAGACTGATTTTCTTTGGCAAGTTCCCTCATGGACAAGTTATCGGGATAGAGGAGGAATTTTCCTTTCTCATCAGGGAATATCTGCAAGGCTCCAGCAAACTCACTCTCCAGGTTTCGCCTTATGTGCTTCTTGGTTGATTCCTTGACTTGGGCAATGCCTTGGGAGTTCATTGAAGCTACCAGTCTAGAAGAGAGATCAGTCATTGTCATCACTTGAGGATTGCCAAAAAGCTCCATCCTGATGAAGAGGAACAGCTCATTGTATGCGTTATTCACAGCAGCTTCATACTGGGCTGCAGCATCATCGTCTTCATTGCTGGCAACCTCTTCTTTGGTGTAAAGTCTATAGCATGACCTGTGGTAGTGCCCTTCAGCTGCTACAAGGTCTCTACTCACAATGGCAAGGATTCTGCTGTCCCTTTTCTTTGTGGCTTCACTCCTGATCTTTGCATCAGCTCACAGTTCTCGACACTGCACCAGTACTTCTCTCGTATTCTGTCTCTTGGAATATTTGCTGTTTTTCTGACAAAATATGCACTCTGCATCATAAGTCCTAGATGTACTTGGAGCATGTCGAGCTACTCTCTTAGATTGTTTCTCTTCAGCAGAGACACAACTTTTCTTTTCTTTTGCAAGGAGGCCATCAAGAATTTGCTTCATAGGGAAGATACTGCGACACTTTCTGTGGTAGTAGATTGCTGGAATCTGTCCCTAAGGAATGTCTTTTGCCAGTTTCAAAACTGGTGCATGATTTCGTATCTGAGCTGCCCTGAGCAGAGTTCTCCATGAGTCGACACTTTGTAGTGAAACCAGCTTATCTGTATCATCAGAACAGTGGATAATGCACTCCACCCGTGGGCACTTTGGTATTGGGTAAAAACTTGCTTGTTCACCAGTGGCCATATTCAGTCAGTTTTCACCTGCCACATACAAACAAATACATGTAACTTAGGTGTATGAACACTACTAAAACAAAGTTTACTTTGCTTCACCAGCGTCATATTACCATTATTTATCTTACATAGCCACAAATAGATACATTACCTAGTTGCTATGCAACAGCTGTATTTTGTCCACATGAGGCCGCTAAAATCAACACAAGATGAAAGTTCCTCATAGCCACTTTAACTAATCATATTAACATATACATTAAAAGAACATGCTAACATTATGGGAAATTAGCTTACAATCTTCTCCAGAGTGAGACAAGAAGATAGATACCAGTTTCCTCTACATGTGTTTAGTAGAAAGCTGTCTGGCTGCACGTTAGCCTAGCTTAGCACAATGAATGGAAGTACACAGTACTGGTTATCCTTGGTTGTTGGCCAACTAAGAACTGTCCCAGAGTTTAAGCTAGGCTAATCAGTACCAGGGGTGTTGAAATGCTATATTTGTAAAAATCTGGGCAAATACACAATCGTGAGAGGCACAGAAACAGGTTTCCTGAAAGAAAAATGAAATAGCTGCTCATTTGGAAAGGTTATCATGTATTATTTTACTTCTGTTAGTGTACCAAATAAAATGGCACCAGTGAAGTTGTGTCACCTTGGGTGATATCGATATCTGGTCTGACCCATGGACTAACTGGCTTTGGTCTAGTTAGTTTCTTAGTAATAATGCCCTTCTAATTTAAGGTTCACAATCACCTCACACAATGAAATAGTATGGGTATATTATACATTTCCTGAATCTTTACAGTCCTGTGAGTATTCCAGTTTTTGTGTTTTGTGTCCCTGATATTCCTAGATGCCACAGGGCTAAAAGAAAGTATATAGTTTAGGCGAACATTGCAGAAAGATGTGTGTTATTGACGGGTTGAAGAGCTCAAGTGACCTCTATATTTGTGAGAAATATCCACAACAGGGCTTGAATGAAAGCTAAGAAGGTCCCCTTTAAAATGATACCAAAGACAATATTATAGAACATTGAAAAATGTCCTGACCATGAGGCTAAACCAGGATATGCACCAGCGTCTAAAATGCAATTTACTTTAGGGGGTGGTTAACTTCATGAGCTGATAACTGTGATACAGCTGCCACTCAGGAATGGTTATCATACCAAAATATCATCTACAGACATGGATCCTTTCAAAAATTATAAGTAAGTTCTGCCACCTTGAGTGTACCGAAATAGGAAATTTTGGGCTCTGGCCCATGGACTAAAGGGAGCACTGCAACCTCTACCAAACCAGAGAGACTCGCCTCAAAGAAATTCAACAATGACAGAACTTTCTCAGTACACAAAACAGACGTTTCCACAATGAGAATCAACAAACCAACCAATTATGACCCGACCAAGACCTGCCCTTTGCATGACAAACCGCACTTACTCCAGGACTGTAGAGCATTCAGAAAGAAACCAATTGAAGAGAGAAAAGCTCTTCTAAGGGAGAGAGGAATATGCTTCAGATGCTGAGGATTGCAAGCATATTCCTCACATCTTGCCAAGGATTGCAAGTCATCAGTGAAGTGCCTGGAATGCGACCGCACCTACCATGTCACAGCAATGCATCCTGGTCCGTCACCTCAAGCCCCAAAGGCTCCTTCACCATCACAAGAGAACGGCGGGGAGGGATAAGTGGATGCTAACCCGGCTGTTGGCTCAAGCTGCACATAGGTTTGCGGCTTGGGAAAATGGAGCCGCTCCTGCGCAAAGATCTGCCTCACAAAGGTATATCCAAAGGATGCTAGGCACAAGGCTGTCAACGCCTATGTGATAATGGATGACCAATGAAAGACGGGCAGATTTAGTCCAGTTGATTTTATATCCTGCCGTCCCTTTAAATAGATCAAAGAGTTTTAGGACTTGCAGTATTGATGTCCAAATATTAGATATGAAAAGAAGACAATCATCTGCATATAATGAAATATAATGTCTAGATTTGTCTATGGTTATAGGAGATATTGTGTCAGCCAGGGGTTCTAGGGACAAGTTAAAGAGCAGAGGAGAAAGCGGACAACCCTGTCTGGGTTCTGTGATGTAAAGGAAAGGGTTGTGATTGCTATGTTCCTGTGAGAACGGATGCTGTAGCATGACCGTATAGCATTTGTGTCATTGAGAAGTTAGGCCCAAATCCGAATCTCTACAGGCGTCTGTCAAAAGCTTTATCAGCGTCGAGAGAGAACAGCATAGTCCTCTGGAATGGTATCTGCAACCTCGATAACATGTAGGAGTCTCCTAATATTATCTGATGCTACTCCCCCTTTCATGAATCCCGTCTGATCAAAGTGAATTAACTTCCCAATTACCGCCTCCATGCGAGTAACCAGTACCGTGGCATAAAGCTTCACATCTCCACAAATTAGCGAAATTGGGCGATAAATTGAGCATTCAAATGGATCTTTACCTTTTTTGAGTAAGATGGTGATGAGTGCATTTCTCTGGTCCCTATGAAAGGATCCCTGTTCAATGGCAAAATTTATAGAGCCCAATATACTAAGACGTCCTACTTGATCCCAAAAGGCTAGATACAGTTCCGAAGGTAGGCCGTCCAAACCAGGACTCTTGCCCTTTTGGAGAGCTTTTAACTGCTGTTTCAAGCTCTTCTAAAAAGATGGGTGTTATGTCTGCACACATCGACAGTGCTGCAATTGATTTGGCGCTGTTCTATTGTGCTGGGATCGATTGTTGATGCCTGCGGGCTCTGGGTTGTTTGATCGGGTCTGCCTGTGATGCTGTGTCAGTCTAAATAAACAATGCAACGCATAGGTTGTGTCGAGCGACAGCGCTGTGTCCTGACGTGATTTCTAAACACAATATTGGTGACAAGGATGGCTGATATCTCTCTCCCACCACCTGTCCCCTTCCGGGCATTACCTGGCGAGCCTCCGGTACCACGGACCCGCTGGCTACATAGTTTTGAAAATTACCTCATAGCCTCAGGGCTCGGCGACGTGAGCCAGGCTAGGAAGACGGCTCTGTTGCTACACTGCTTGGGAGTAGAGGGTCATCGTGTGCTCGGGACTCTGGGGAACTTCACAAACTTTGACGAAGCTGTGGGACTTCTGAACACCCATTTCGCTTTTCCAGAGAGTGCCCTCCTTCGGCGAGTTATATTCCGTCAGCGACACCAACTGCCTGGTGAGTCTGTGCAGCAGTATGTAGCTAATTTGCGAGGGCTAGCTAGCTCATGCAAGTTTGGCGCGCTTCAGGATGAGATGGTTCGCGACCAGCTAATCGAACACACCAACAACGCAAAGGTGCGTGAGACTCTCCTGCTGGAAAAAGATGATCTGCTGGAGCAATTACCATTGCACTACAAGTTGAGAGAGCAGCTGAGTGTGCTGCCATGCTAAATACACAGCAAGTGGCCACCTCCAGTCAAGCTGCCAACGACTTCTCCCTCTACTCATGGCTGTCCCTCGGGACGCAACCCAGCCAGAGCGAGGTGGACGCCGACTCCACTGAGGATGTCCTGCAACTGCAATGACAGCGTTCTCGGCCCCGTCCTCAACAGTCCTGTGGTAACTGTCGATCTCGGTCTCATGCTTCAAGGGCTAAGAACTGTCCTGCCCGTGGCCAGATATGCCGTAGCTGCGGTAAGCAAAATCACTTTGCCAACATCTTCCCTGGCTGGGTCAGAGGGCCACACCCCCCAGTCTTCAACCACCATCATTCACAAGGTGAGCTCTGGGCCAGTGTTATTCAAATCATGCACAGTCAACATTAATGATGTGTGCATCCCCCTGCTGTTGGACACCGGTGCAGGTGTGTCTCTCCTGAATGTTGATACCTACAGTCAATTCTTTAGTTCACTGCCACTGTCCGCACCCTCAGCTGTCCTCTGTGGGTATGGTGACTCCAAAATCGATCTAGTTGGCTCTCTCCAAGTGACTGTCCACTATGGTACCAAGCTGGTGCCCAATGCAGTTTTTCATGTGGCACGCCGTGGGGCCAACCTGATGGGCCTGGACCTGTTCTCCGCTCTGGGGTTCTCCCTCTTAGACACAAGGGGGGCAGCAATCCTGACTGTTGCCACACCTTGGCAGCAGAAGTGGCCATCACTGTTTGTGGGGCTGGGGTGCCTCTCCGCCTTCGCTCATCAACCTCTCCTCAACCCTGCTGTGAAACCTGTCATCCAACCACTGCGCCGCATCCCGTTGGCTCTCTGTGATGGAGTCTCCACCGAGCTGCAACAACTGCTGGAAGCGGGCATCATTGAACCGGTGGACGCGTCAACCTGGGTCTCAAACCTCGTGGTGGCTAAGAAGAAGTCGGGTGGCCTGCGTGTCTTCGTCGATCTACGTGCAGTAAATAAGGCAGTGGTCCCTGATAAGTATCCACTGCCCACCTCAGAAGAACTCACTGCTCAGTTCTATGACTCTGAGGTGTTCTCCAAGCTCGACCTCAGACAGGGGTACTTACAGGTGCCCCTCCACCCCACTAGCCGAAACCTCACAGCCTTTGTGACACATGCAGGAGTGTTTCACTACACCAGGATGCCTTTCGGTCTCAGCTCCGCCCCTAGCTGCTTCCAGAAAATGATGGTCTCCGTGCGTGGTCTCCGTAGAGACTGCTGTAGAAATTTTTGAAAACACTGTTGATTGCAATGGGATCTGTAACAACGTCATCTTCTGTTGTACGAATTGCATTAATCACTGCTTTGGATTCATTTTGTTTTAACCGGAGGGCTAATAGTCTACTCGGGCGGTCGCCATCATAATAATATCTCTGTTTGGTTCTATGTAGAATAAACTCGGCCTTGCTTATGGATAAATTTCTATATTCTCCCCTTAATGCCTCGAGAATATTGGTGTTGGCGAGGGTATTTCTCTCTGCGCCTTCTCCTCTCTGTCTATCTCCTGCTCAATTTCAGAAAATCGCTTATTGTCACAGCCTCTCGCCCTTGACATCAAAGCGATCGCCCTTGACACCTGCTACGCCAGCTGACACCTGCTGCCCCCTCCTTCACCCCGGCACGCCAGCTGGCCATCAAGCAATCGCCCTCACCTTTAAAAGGCCTCCACTGTGGACCAGTCTTCGCTGGAACGTCGCCATTCATGGACTTCTGCCTGCCTGCCTACCTGCCACAGAGCCACCTCCTGCTCTACCCCCGAGATCGGTCACTTCAATAAAGACTGGATTCTTCCCTTACCTGGTTGTCCCGTCTGCTTTTGGGTTCTTTCCCGATACGTGACAGTACGTTCCAGCCACTATGGACCCAGCAGACCATTCCACCACAGACCTGGCCACGGTCTGCCAGGCTGTAGCCAACCAGGAATCGGTCCTCGGCCAGCACAGCCAGGTGCTACAGGGGATGGCTGACGCCCTCCGTGGGCTCAGCTCAAAGATCTCTGGAATCCAGACCCAACTTAGTGCCTCCGCTAGCCCGGGATCCACCCCTCCAGCTCCGCCACCCCCAGCGCCATCAACTTCGGCTAAGGAACCATGGGTTGCCCCGCCCGATAAGTATGATGGAGATTTTGGACTTTGTCGCCCTTTTTTGATGCAGTGTGAGATTGTGTTTAACCAGCAGCCCCAGTCATATTCCACGGATGGAGCCAAAGTCGCTTACATCATGGGTCTTCTCTGGGGAAGCGCCCTGGATTGGGCTACAGCGGTGTGGGAGATGCGGGCCTCCACTTCCTCATCCTACGCTGAGTTCACCACTGCTTTTCGCCAGGTTTTTGATCATCACGTGCGTGGAAAGGATGCGTCAAAAAGACTGACCTCTCTCCGCCAGGGTTCCCGCAGCGTCGCTGACTACTCAGTTGAGTTCCGTACGCTATCAGCGGAGAGCGGATGGAACAACGAGTCCCTCCAGGCCGGCTTTTCCAACGGGCTAAGCGAATCCATAAAGGACGAATTGGTTTCCTACCCCGAGCCTGGAGGGTTGGAGGAATTGGTTACCCTGGCCATTCGTGTGGACAACCGTCTCCGGGAGCGGAGGCGAGAGAGGACACGCCGCTTTCCTGGTCACAACAACTTACCACGGGCCACACCTCCAAACTCTGGGGGCCGAGCTCGCTCGACTGAGGTTGCCGTCCTCCGAGAAAGCCCGAGGCGTGACTCTTCCCCAGCTTCGGAGCCGATGCAACTCGGCCGCTTCCGGCTCAACCCGGAGGAGCGTCAACGCCGCATCACCGAGAACAGCTGCTTGTATTGTGGTCAGCCTGGTCACTTTCTCGCCTCCTGCCCTCACCGTTCCGTCAAACTAGCAGGCTCACGAGGGAGGGGGAGGATCCTCGTGAGCCCAACTGTCTGCCCTCTGTCTCCTCGTCCACGTACCCAGTTGCAAGCTACCATCAGTTTTAAAGGTCAGTCCACTAAACTTTTGGCTTTAATTGACTGTGGAGCTGATGAAAGTTTTTTGGATGCAAGTGTTGTGAAGCAGTTAGGTCTTGCCACTGTGAGTCTGGACCAGCCTATTGAAGCTAATGCCCCGGATGGGCGTCTCCTGGCCCGGATAACCTCTAAGACCGAGCCTGTGCGCCTCCTGTTGTCGGGAAACCATCAAGAGGAGTTAAGTTTTTTCGTTATCAATTCTCCCTTTGTTCCCATTATACTTGGTCATCCCTGGCTGGTTAAGCATAGTCCGCATATTGATTGGTCATCGGCCAGAATTTCAAGTTGGAGTCCCGTCTGTCATGCCATATGCCTCCAGTCTGCTCTGCCTCAGTCTGTCCCCTGTCAGGTGTCAAGCTCTGAGACCTCTGACCTGTCACTGGTGCCTCCAGAGTACCATGACCTCCAAGCCGTGTTCAACAAACAGCAAGCTCTCTCCCTGCCTCCTCATTGCCCCTATGATTGCGCTATTGACCTGCTGCCGGGCGCTCCCCTCCCCAGCAGCCGCCTATATAGCCTCTCCAAGCCTGAGCGGGAGTCCATGGAGAGGTACATCAAGGACTCCTTGGCTGCTGGTCTTATTCGCCTGTCATCACCACCCCTTGGTGCGGGGTTCTTTTTTGTGGCCAAGAAGGACAAGACCCTCCGGCCGTGTATTGACTATAGAGGCCTCAATAACATCACAGTCAAGAATAAGTACCCTCTGCCTTTGATTCTCTCCGGGGAGCCACAGTGTTCACTAAACTAGACCTCCGCAATGCTTACCACCTGGTCCGGGTTCGAGACGGAGATGAATGGAAGACTGCCTTCAACACCCCCCTGGGGCATTTTGAATATCTGGTGATGCCGTTTGGTCTCACTAATGCCCCAGCTGTCTTCCAGAATCTGGTCAATGACGTCCTACGTGACATGTTGGATCGTTTCGTTTTTGTTTACCTGGATGATATCCTGATTTTTTCCAGAGACCTGTCAGAGCATGTCATGCACGTCCGCCAAGTCCTTCAATGGCTTCTGGAGAACTGCCTTTTCGTAAAAGCAGAGAAGTGCGAATTCCATGCCCTTCAGTCACCTTCCTGGGCTACATCGTGGCCGATGGGCAGGTGAGAATGGACCCCGCCAAGGTCAGAGCGGTTCTTGAGTGGCCAAGCCCGACCAGCCGTAAGCAGCTTCAGAGGTTCCTCGGGTTTGCCAACTTCTACAGACGGTTCATCCGCAACTACAGCCGCGTTGCGGCCCCACTAACCGCTCTTACCTCCACCTCCAGACCGTTCCTGTGGACCCCTGTAGCAGAGGCAGCTTTCCAAGCCCTCAAGCACCGCTTCACCACAGCTCCTATCCTCATCCAGCCAGACCCAACCAAGCAGTTCGTTGTAGAAGTGGACGCCTCTGAGATTGGGGTGGGGGCGGTCCTTTCTCAGCGCTCCAGTGAGGATGGCAAGACACACCCCTGTGCCTTCCTGTCTCGCCGTCTCTCCCCAGCTGAAAGGAACTATGATGTGGGGAATCGTGAGCTCCTGGCGGTGAAATTGGCACTGGAGGAATGGTGACATTTTCTGGAGGAGTCTGAGCTTCCTTTTATAGTGTGGACTGACCATAAGAACCTGGAATACATCCAGTCAGCAAAGCGACTCAACCCGCGCCAAGCCAGGTGGGCGCTCTTTTTTGGTCGTTTTAATTTTTCTTTGACGTACAGACCTGGCTCCAGGAATGCCAAGCCCGATGCTCTGTCTCGTGTGCATGGGGAGGAGTCTGAGCTCAAGCTCCAACCTGACACCATCGTTCCCTCTACCTGTGTGGTTGCAGCTGCGGCTGTCACCTGGAACATTGAAAGGGAGGTCATGGCAGCACAACAGACTCAGCCTGCCCCAGGTAACGGTCCCCCCGGGCGCTTGTTTGTTCCAGACGCCGTTAGATCTAGCGTGTTGCAGTGGGTTCACTCTTCCAAACTTACCTGCCATCCTGGAGTAACCCGTACCCTAGCCTTCCTCCGCAGGCGGTTCTGGTGGCCTTCCATGACGGAGGATACTGGGTCTTTTGTTTCTGCCTGTCCTGTTTGTGCCCGGAATAAGCCCTCCACTCGGGCCAGTGCCGGTCTGCTGCGCCCCCTGCCTGTTCCACACCATCCCTGGTCGCATCTGTCCTTGGATTTCGTCTCTGGTCTGCCCGCCTCCGACGGTAACACCGTTGTACTGACTGTCGTTGATCGCTTCAGTAAATTTGCTCAGTTTATGCCCTTGTCTAAACTGCCTTCGGCCCGAGAGACTGCGGATCTGCTGGTCAGGGAGGTTTTCTGGGTCCACGGTCTTCCCCGTGATATAGTGTCTGACCGTGGCCCCCAGTTCACTTCTGCTGTCTGGAAGGCTTTCTGCTCTGCCATCGGTGCCACCGTCAGCCTGTAATCGGGGTTCCATCCTCAGACCAACGGCCAGGCCGAGAGGGCCAACCAGGCATTGGAGACTGTCCTCCGCTGTCTGGTGTCTGCCAACCCATCCTCTTGGTCCTCACAACTTCCCTGGGTAGAATATGCCCATAACACCTTGCCATCATCTGCTACTGGGTTGTCCCCTTTTCAATGCCTTTACGGCTATCAGCCCCCCCTTTTTCCTTCTCAAGAGGTAGACATTCCGGTTCCGTCTGTCCAGGCCCATGTCCGTTGGTGCCGTCGGACTTGGTGGCGAGCCCGTGCTGCACTGCTCAGGGCCTCCGGCCATTACCAGCACTTGGCGGATCGTCATCGTACCCCTGCTCCGGACTACTCCCCCGGTGACCAGGTATGGCTCTCTACCAACGATCTACCCTTGAGATCTGATGCTAAAAAACTGTCCCCCAGGTATATTGATCCCTTTCCCATTGTCAAAGTCATTAACCCCTCTGTGGTCCGTCTGAAGCTGCCCCGCACTCTCCGGGTTCACCCTTCCTTCCATGTGTCCTGCCTCAAACCTGTCTCTACCAGCCCTCTAGTTCCTCCGGCCCCCCCGCCCCCACCTTCTCGTATGATCAACGATCATCCAGCTTACACCGTTCGTCGTCTCCTGGACTCTCGTTGCCGCGGTCGCGGCCTGCAGTATCTCGGGACTTCCACAGGACGCACCCTGACGGGCCTAGTAGGTCGCCCGGTGGCGCCCCTCGGAGGGGGGGGTACTGTCACAGCCTCTCGCCCTTGACATCAAAGCGATCACCCTTGACACCTGCTACTCCAGCTGACACCTGCTGCCCCCTCCTACACCCCGGCACACCAGCTGACACCTGCTGCCCCCTCCTTCACCCCAGCACGCCAGCTGGCCATCAAGCAATCGCCCTCACCCTTAAAAGGCCTCCACTGTGGACCAGTCTTCGCTGGAACGTCGCCATTCATGGACTTCTGCCTGCCTGCCTACCTGCCACAGAGCCACCTCCTGCTCTACCCCCGAGATCGGTCACTTCAATAAAGACTGGATTCTTCCCTTACCTGGTTGTCCCGTCTGCTTTTGGGTTCTTTCCCGATACGTGACACTTATTGCACCCAGCTTTTAGCCCAGAAGCAAAACTAATACATGTGGCTCTTATAAAACATTTTGCTGCTTCCCATAATGTTTGGGGATTGTCACATGACCCAACATTCTGTTCAATAAATTCACCAAGTTGTTTTTTCATTTGTGATAGAAAATCAGTATCTCTAAGCAGAGTCATTAAATCTCCATCTGCATGCTTTGGGATAATCAATTAATGGTGTTAAAGTGCATGGCCACAGGGGCATGATCAGAGATTAAGATAGGGAGCATGTTAATATGGGGTATATTATTTATAAGAGAAGGGCTGACAAATATATAATCAATCCTGGAGGAGGTGCCATGACGACTAGAATGAACGGAATAGGCTTTAACTTTGTCATTACGAATGCGCCAGAGATCCACTAAGATCAAGTAAACCAGGAAGGATCTTAGAGCTAAGGATGAGGGAGGAGCTGCGTTAAGTGCGCCTGTAGATCTGTCAAGCTCTGGGGAGACTGTGGTATTGTAATCGCCAGACAATGCAATGAGGGTCTCGATAATGTAACAGTCGCACTGATGGAGGGGGAAAAGTTTTCATCAAAAACATTAGGTGCGTAGATACACGCTAAATTAGGTTTTGTATAATTAATAGAGAGCGGCACATGGACAAATCTACCATCATTGTCATTACCATTCTCCATAACCACAATCTGTCATTTCCTTTCCGCTATAATCAGGACACCTCTAGCTTTAGTTGACGCGCATGAATGAGCTATAATTGTATGCTTGTTTGGGAACCGCTGTATGTCCTTCGCTGTCAGGTGTTTCTCTTGAATCAGAGCTATAGATACACGTTTGCGGTGTAAAAATTCCAGGCAACGAGTGCGCTTAATGGGTGAGTTCAGACCTCGAACGTTCCAGCTCAAGATATTTAAGTTGGCCATTTAAATGGTAGTGTAGAATTGTAGCAAAATAACATGTAAACAGTCCACTTTATATGAGTAGTAAAAAAAAGACTTAAACTGAGAATGTGTCTCTTAATAGTTAATGGCCACACAATACATTTAACGTAGACAAATTTAAAGTTTTACCACAGAACTATATACAAACAGGCAAACCACCAGGTCCTTGTTACGCCTAAGGTTTGCATGGAACATACACTAGTCGTTCCGGTGGCGCGCGTACTGCAAGGCCACTCTTCACAACCCCTCTCCCCTCCTATGTCTCATGATGTTCAACAAACAACAGAAAACAAACAGGGGGGAAAACCCACACAAGAGCTGTTGAAATTGGCATAATACACAAAGTACACAAAGAGCTTCAGCAAAGTGGGCTATTCAGTCCATGATATAAAACGCGAAATAAAACATACCAACTTATCTAAACAATAGGAAAATTGCCCAAGCGTGAACAATGTGTGATGTTAACGATTCAGTCCCTATAACATAAACTATCAGATAACCCGCACAGCAGAACGCCATTAACTTCAACAAGCTTTGTTAAGCAATGTGAGGAATAAACAGCCTTTAAGAGTGAACAATAGCAACGTCAGCCCAAGTCCCATCACTGCTGAACAGCTAAATTAGCAGGTAGTCAGAGTGTAAAGCATACCAAGATCGTTTAGCTGTGGGCAACATTAACTCACGGTGGCGGTGACGACGAGGCGTCCATCTTGTCGCCATTGTCCGGCTCCCGGAGCAAAGCGGCCATTTCTTGATTTTGCATGGCTGGTGGAGGTTGAAAGGTTTCCTGAAGAAACTTCCGGCTTCGTGTGGCGTCCCAAAGTTAACAGTGTGCCCACGATAGGTTTTCAGCTGGGCCGGGTAAAGCAGGAACGGCTGGAGCCCAAGCGAAATCATCCTCTTGTGGACCGAGGCGAACTCCTTCCGTTTGCTCGTCGTTTCTCTGCTGTAATCCGGGAAGAACAGCAAGGTTTGCTTGCTATGCTTAACGGGCTGAGCTCTAGCTCCCTTCAGAATGGCTTGACGATCAGAGAAGTCCAGCAGTTTGAGGATCAGCATGCGAGGCCGGTTAGCATCTGTGCTAACTGCTGTAAAGTCTATGGGCCCTCTCAATGCGGATAGCCCGCTCCCCCAACGAAAGGATCCACTTCGGCAAGCTTTTGCTCAGAAAACCAATGGCGTCTGACCCTTCCTCGCCTTCCTTCAGCCCGACCAGTCTCACGTTGGACCTCCGGCTATGGTCCTCCATCTGAGTGATCTTTGAGGTGAGTCCCCCACTTGATGCTGAAGATCATTAGCTTGTTGCTTGCTAGCTCTCACCGTAGCCTGCAGCGCGTCAAACTTAGCCGCGTTGCTCCGGATAGCTTTGTGAGAGGATTCGAGGTTGTAATGATCTGTGCCCTCTGGCTATGTTAACTTATAACATTAAGGACGACTTCTCTCGTGCTGGGTGTTTATTCACCGACCGGATTCCCACTGACGTTGTTACGTACATCACGTGACTTTGTTGTGGCGCTACGGAAAGCCGTAAGGGACATTAGCAAATCAAATATTACTAGCAAACATTACATCTCCCTTTTTCTGAAAAGTGCTGCTTTCTCTGCAGAGATACAGACCACGTTGAGCACGTTTATAAGCGAATACAATCTAAATAAGAAAGAATATGAAAGTGGAACTCTTATATAACTGGACTGCAACAAAGTAGTGTAAAACATTTCCTTCACTGTCTAAATCTGACACCGTAATAACGTTTCATCTTCTTTTTTTTTCATTTCATTACTGGTAACTGCAAACAGCAGGTAGGTACACAAGGTAGGATGAACGCTGTAAATATTTCTTTTCAAAACATAGCAGGTATAGTACAGGTTGGTGTAAAATTCTCTCTTTTTTTAACATTCATAAGTCAAGGATTTGTCTTGGTTTGATCGTGCGACCTGACCTCGTGGTGTAACCAGGCTGTGTGTCTGGTTGTCGCTGATTGTTCGTGTCTGGAGGTTCAGCATGCTCTTGCTGATAGGCTTGTGTGTTGTTGTTAGCGCTGGTAACAGTCTGCTGTGAAGTGTGTGTGTGTGTAGTGTGAGTGTTCACTCTGCTTTGTCGCAGGTGTTGACGGTTGCGTTGGTAGATCTGACCTTCTTTGGTTTGGATGTGGTAGCTCCTGTCTGTGTTCGCTGGTCTTTCCACAATTGCAGGTCTCCAGGATCCATCCTCCTGCCGGAAGCGGATTGGTGTGCCTGCGGGCAGGTGGGGCAGAGGTTTGGCTGTTCGGTTGTAGTATGCCTGCTGGCGCTGTTGACATACCTCTCTCCTTTTGTGAACATCCTCCTGACTGGCGATCTGTGGCTGCAGGTGTTTTGCTGTTGATGGGAGAATGGACCGCAGCCTCCGACTCATCAGTAGCTGTGCCGGTGATTTCAGGTTGTCCACCGGTGTGTTGCGATACTCCAGTAAGCTCATGTTCTCAGCTTTGGCTTTGTCCAGGATGCGTTTGGCCGTCTGGACAGTCTTCTCGGAGAGGCCGTTGCTCTGTGGGTAGTGGGGGCTTGTGGTGGTGTGTGAGAAACCCCATGTCTGTGAGAAGTTGCGGAACTCAACAGAGCTGTAGCACGGACCGTTGTCGCTGATGATAGTCTCGGGGATTCCGTGTCGAGCCATTGCTGCTTTCAGCTTCATGATGACGGCAGATGAGGTGCAGCTGTAAAGTCTCTCTAGCTCGAAGAATCTGGAGTAGTAGTCCACAGTGACTATGAAGTCCTGTGAGTTCCATGTGAATAGGTCTGTGCCTATCACTTGCCACGGCCGCTCGGGTATGGCGTGTGACATCATTGGTTCTTTTGCATTTGCGCTGCGCCGTTCTTGGCATATGCTGCAGTCTGCTACCGCATCCTCGATCTGTTTCCCCATGCCAGGCCAGAACAGTAAGTCTCTTGCTCGGCATTTGCTTTTTTCCACGCCAAGGTGGCTGGCATGGATGCGCTGTATCATGTCCTTGCGAAGCTTTTGGGGGACAATGATTCTCTCACCTTTGAACAGGATACCGTCCATTTCTGAGATTTCTGCTCTGTGGTTCCAGTATTCCTGGATGCTGGGCGGGCACTTTTTCTTTGTGTCTGGCCAGCCAGTGAGTGTGGCTTGTCTGAGTGCGGTGAGCTGTGGATCTTGCGCTGTTTCCTGCTTGATTTCTGTGAGTCTTGTGTCGCTCACAGGGATGTTGCTGAGGACTGTGTGCACTTGGGCCTCCATCCCTTCCTGTAGGTCACTGTCGTGGTGTTCTATTGACTTGCGTGACAGTGTGTCGGCCACCGGTATGTCCTTACCGGGGCGGTGGATGATTTGGATGTCGTATTTTTGGAGCGCCAGGATCATCCGTTGCAGCCGGGGTGGTGCTGCTGCCAGTGGCTTTTTTAGTATTGCCTCCAGAGGCTTGTGGTCTGACTCCACAATCACTTTTCGTCCGTACATGTACTCGTGGAACCTCTTGCAGCCGAAGACCACAGCGTAGAGCTCCTTCTCTATCTGTGCGTAGTTTTCTTCAGTGCTGTTGAGTGACTTGGACGCATAGGCAATTGGTTTGCCATCTTGGAGCATGACAGCCCCAAGGCCACTTTTGGATGCATCCACTTGGAGTCGCAGCTCTTTCTGCGGGTCGAAATATGAGAGTACTGGACCTGGGTGCTGTGTAATGAGATTCTTCATCTCTTGGAACGCCTTGTCGTGGACTGCATCCCACACAAACTCACTGTCCTGTTTCAGAAGCTGTCTGAGGGGTGAGTTTATCTGTGAGAGGTGTGGAGCGAATCTGGCGAGGTAGTTGATCATGCCGAGGACTGTCTCCAGCTCTGCTTTGTTCTGTGGGGGTTGCATGTCCTTGACCGCCTTCACCTTGTGTGGGTCTGGTTTGATGCCTTCGTGTGAGAGCGTGTGGCCGAAGTAGCGTACCTCGGACACGCATATGTGACACTTGTCGGGGTTGAGCCTCACCCCTCGCTCCCTTGTGCGCTTCAGCATCGCTCTGAGACGCTGGTCATGTTCCTCTTTAGTCTTGCCGAACACTAGTATGTCGTCCACTATGGCCGTCACACCGTCCAATCCTTCATATGTTTCATCCACGCGTCTCTGGAACTCGTCTTGAGCGGACACGATTCCGAATGGCAGTCTGAGGAAACGATACCTGCCAAACACTGTGTTAAATGTCGTCAACATTGAGGATTCAGTGCTCAGTTTGATGGCCCAATAGCCTGACCGCGCGTCTAACACGCTAAAGTACTCAGCTCCAGCGAGCTTTGTGGTGGCGTCCTCCAGCGTGGGGAGGGGGTAGTGAGGTCGTTGTATCACTTTGTTAAGAGCTCTGGGGTCTAAGCACACTCTAAGTTTGCATGTCTTTGGCTTCTCAACAATAACGACTGCGTTCACCCGTTCTGTGGGTTCTGTTACCTTACAGATTATGCCGCCTTTCTCCAAGCTGTCAAGCTCGTCCCTCAGTTTGCTGCGTAGGGCGATGGGGATTCTGCGTGGCGGGCAGACGACCGGCGTTGCATCTGGTGTGACGCGGAAGGTGCACTCGCCTGGGAACTCTCCTATTCCCTGGAAAACATCTGCATACTCATCCATTATGCTCTGTGATGTGACATTGTTTTCCTCGCTCACAGCCATCACTATTTTTACCAAGTTTAGGTCACGGCATGTTTTCATTGCCATGACTGGTGGGGCGTTTGTGTCAATGACGTAAAAGTCCAGCATCATTGCATTGTCTCTGTACTTACATTTGAGTTTGCATGTGCCTTTCACGCCCGGCGCGCCTACTCCATATTCAGTGAGTCTGTGTATTGCTGGTTTCAGTGTCACATTTTTGAACAGCGCCTGGAACAGGTTGGTGGGAATAGTATTGGCCTGTGCCCCAGTGTCTAGTTTAAACTTTACCTTCTGTGGAGGTGTGCCAATTCCAACCTCTACGTAAGCCTGCTCGTTGCTTTTTCCGTTGTTCTCTATTGAGATGCAGTCTATGTACAGCTCTGTCTGTTCTCCCACAGCGGTGCTCTCCACTGTAATGTTGTCGATGTACAGTTCTTCCTGCTCTCTGTCAGTGGTGTACTCTTCTGGGTTCTCTCCGACGGCATGTACTGTGCCGCGGTAATACTTTGTCTGTCCCTGGGAGCTAGACTTGCATACTTTAGCAAAATGATTGAGCTTCTTGCATTTAATGCATTGTTTACCCTTAGCTGGGCAAGTGGCTTTAGCGCCGTGTAGCCCTCCACAATAGCTACACACCCTGGCGGCGGTGCTAACGTTACCCTCCCTTTGTCTGAAGTTAGCGTTAGCTGCTTTGGGTGCGTTCGGTTTGAAAGTCTTTCTGCCTATTGCGTGCACCGTTTCATGTGTGGTGCCCTGGCCCATAAACTTTAGCTGTTGCTTTGCTAGCTCGTGTGAGCGGGCTACATCTATGGCTTTTTCTAGCGTTAGCTCAGCTCCCTGGCTAAGTAGCTTTTCTCTCACTCTGGGTGAGTTGGTGGCAAACACGATGCGGTCCCTGACCATCTCGTCGGCATTTGGGTAGCCACAGTCTTTGACTAGGAGCTTTAGCTCAGTTACAAATTGTTCGAAGGATTCACTCTCTCCCTGCATCTTTTCATGAAATTTATATCTGGCATAAATCGGGTTTGCTTTGGGGGTGATGTACTCAGTGTACTTATCGTAGTACGTTTCTAGCTTCTTGGCTTGTTCTCCGCTGAGTGTCCAAGTGTTGTGCACATCGCGCCCTTTTTCCCCTATCCAGAGTAGGAGGTAGCTGCATTTCTCCTCTTCGTTCTTCCCGCGCAGGGGGCCCTTGAACATTAGCTCCGTTGTTTGTCGAAATCATCTCCATGCTTCAGGTAAGTTCGCCAATTCCCAGTCCATCCGTGGAGCTGGAACGCCGTACGAATCCATATTGGGTATTTAAACTCCGCTACTCTGACACCATGTAATGATCTGTGCCCTCTGGCTATGTTAACTTATAACATTAATAAAGCAAGGACGACTTCTCTCGTGCTGGGTGCTTATTCACCGACCGGATTCCCACTGACGTTGTTACGTACATCACGTGACTTTGTTGTGGCGCTACGGAAAGCCGTAAGGGACATTAGCAAATCAAATATTACTAGCAAATATTACAGAGGTCTTTGCCAGTTCACACATGTTATGTTGGATGTGTTGAATTTGACGCGTTAGCCTGTTAACTGTGGGATGAGGACACTGCTGATCGCTTTTTTCACTGCCCACTGGATTAACGTGTTGAGGTCACAGCGCGGTCTTAATTTACAGCGTTAGCTATGGAGTCGTTTAGCTCTTCCTTTGGCATCGTAACCATAGTTGTTTTTTTTTTCCTTCAACGGCGACATACTCTCGCCTTCCCGTTTGCCTCCGGGCTTTCCTTGAGACATCATGCTGCAATGTGTTATCAATGTTGGTCGAAGGAGTAACTGAAAAAAGGAGTCGGAGTTGTTGAGGACGAGCTACTGAGCTCCGTGTGCATCGCAGTCGAGCGACACCCGGAAGTCTGCAGTCTAAAGGCCCAAACATACTCGGGCGGAACGTACGCGGAGCGGACTCCGCCGGACTAAAAGCGGACGTCCGCAAGCCCTGTGCGCGCAAAACTCAGATTTTACGACCGTGACGAGTCCGCGCCGCACACCAGTGTCACACAAAAGACTGCTCGGCATGTATTTTTCACATCGACCGCCAATAAATGTGACACCGATCTGCATTTTGGATTTGCCGCCGTCGCGTGGTGGAACAAAGAAAGCCGGAGCGTCTGATGATGGAAGCGAGCTTTGAGGAGAGACCGGCAGACGAGGTGCTAAAGTACCCACACCTGTACGACACGTCACAGAGAGGATACATACCACCGTCTCTTCAGTTTATTTTCTTGTAGAGCCAGCAGGCAGAGCATCTCTTCCTCGTCGTCAGTGTCGGACGCCATGACAGAAGTGTAAACAACGCGCATGAATTGTGGGTATTGTAGTGTTTCACGGACAGTTTTACCGGAAACTACAACGCGGAAGTGCGCTCGACTATGGAAGCCCAAATGACTGCGGACGTTCCTCGCGGAGTCTGCTCCGCGTACGTTCCGCCCGAGTATGTTTGGACTTTAAGTCTTAGACCAACACTCTCCTGCTCGATGTCATGTTTTCCCCATCAATAGCAAGGTTTGCATGTAAGTACTCTGTTCTTGAAATCAGTAGACACCTTATGCACTTGAGTGGCAGCACTTAGTTGCTGTGCTTCCATAGAAGCCATCTCCATAGACGTGCCGATTTCAATTGCCTCAAGTTAACTTGTGTCAATAGTTTCTGAATCGCGTCACTACGCAGTCCACAGACCAACCTGTCACGTATGGTGTTACCCAATGTTTCTTTAAATACACAATGTTTGGATAACTGTTTCAATACAGCCACAAACTGTGAGATATATTCCCTTTCTTCTTGATTTCGCTTATGAGATCTGAATCTCTCTGCAATTATCAAAGGTTTAGGTGAAAAGCGGTCCTTTAAGGTTTTCACTATATCCTCATAGGATAGATCACCAGGCTTGTTAGGTTGCACTAGAATGCGTAGCAGATTGAACGTTTTTCCACCCATAACACTCAGAAATGTTGCCACTGAAACGTCATTTTTAATCTTGTTGGCCATCGCAAAATATTCAAACCTGTCAGTGTATGAACGCCATTGTTCAGTGCTTTCCTCAAATGTTCCGGTATTTCCAAGCAGTGCAGCCATTTTCAAGTAATGCTTCTTATTTACCTCTGATTTCAGCAATTAGTCCTATCCTTATGTTTAGTTTCACTGTTAGCCAGTTGTCTTCTTTTTTCCCTCTTCCTCGTTTTGTTTGACTCACTGCCCTTGTGTTATTTTGTGGTCTCGACACAGTCCTTCCCTTTTCCTTCTTCTTCGGCCTCTTGTCCACGGCGGAGGTTCCTCCTTCCTTCCTTCCCTCGAGCAGCGCAGTCCTCCGTTCCTGTGCCGTCTCGTGTACCCTGCAGCAGCAGCTTGCGCCGTTAGCCCGCGAACCACCACTTCGCGCTCTACGCCCGTGAAAAACTCGTTGAACTCGTGAGAACGCACTACCACGTCGCCATGTTGTGTACTCACAACGGATTAATGACAAAAACTATTTCATAACCAAACTTGAGACAGGAGAAGGAGTCAACATGGGCCTCGTATGTATGTATGTATTTATTTATTTAACTTTTTTCCCTCCCCAATTGTATCTGGCCAATTACCCCGCTCTTTTTGAGCCGTCCCTGTCGCTGCTCCACCCCTCTGCCGATCCGGGGGTCGCCCCGACCGACCAGAGGAGGCGCTAGTGCGGCGACAAGGACAAATACCTACGTCCGACTTCCCACCCGCAGACACGGCCAATTGTGTCTGTAGGGACGCCCGACCAAGCCGGAGGTAACACAGGGATTCGACCCGGCGACCCCGTGTCGGTAGGCAACAGAATAGACCGCTACCGTACCCGGACGTGGGCTTCGTCTTTAGTAACACATTTCTGAACGGCTGGTTACACGTATCGGTGACGTACACAGGGGACTTTACAGAGTGCCGTTAGGGACAAAGTAGTAGTCAACACACAACAAGTATCATCACAGGTGACAGTAAATTAAATGGCATTTAGTACTGGAGTTTCAATATTTATATTGTCTTCAGGATTGTATACTTAAATATTTATGCCACATAACTTAAAAGATACTCTGACTTAGTACATTTATCTCCAGCTTAATGCATTTTTTCTTTTTTTATTTTGCTGTCACGCACTTTGCTCTATCTCACACCACAAGCAGAAATTAATAAATTCACCTTTAAAAGAGCATGATTATCCTAGACTACGGTTATTAGGATTAATATTTAGACTGGATTTGGACGTCAGCATGGTGGCCCAGTGGTAAGTGCTGTTGCCTCACAGCAAGAAGGTGAAGTCAAGTCATATCAGTTTAATTTGTATGGCCCAATATAACAAATTGAAAAATTGCCTCAAGCGGCTTTACAGCAACACAACATCCTGTCCTTAGACTCTCGCATCGGATAAGTAACACCTCCGTCAAAACCCCTTTAACGGGGAGAAAAAATAGGAAGAAACCTCAGGGAGAGCAACAGAGGAAGGATCTCTCTCCCAAGATGGACAACGTGCAATGGATGTTGTGTTTACATAATTTACAGAATACAACATAGAAAGGTCCTGGGTTCAAACCCCAGGCTGTCCCAGGTTCTTTCTGTGTGGCGATTGCATGTTCTCCCTCTGTCTGTGTGGGTTTTCTCTGGGTGCTCCAGTTTCCTCCCACCATCAAAAAGACATGCATGTTAAGGTTAATACTCCTGCCTGTGCCCCTGAGCAAGGCAATGGAAAGAAGAACTGGAGTTGGTCCCCGGGTGTTGCAACTGCCCACTGCTCCTATACAATGGGATGTTACATGCAGAGAGTAAATTCCATTTGTATGTATACACAAAAATGACTAATAGAGAGTGTTCTATTCTATTCTATTCTATATAAATGAACACAGAGGGTCTGTAGACTGAAAGGCCATGATTAGAATGATCAAACATTGATGCTAAAAATAACTACAACTATTGTCAGAATTATTAATTTTTGTAGGTCTAGTGGTTACATTTGGTTGCAGTCAAGTCTTTAGGGGGAGTGTCAGTTTTCTTACCGTTCAAGTGGACACAGCTTCATTACAGTTAAAGTAGATCATAATTCACTACAAATATTGATTATAACTTTCTTTTTTTTCTTATCCAAGGTATGGAGGTTGGATTTGGTTATGGTAATCCTATTTAAAGGAATCCCATTGGAAAGTACAGATGGGGAGCGGCTGGTGAAAGGAAGCCAGTGTTCCAACCCAGTGCTCTGTGTTCAGCCTCGACACATCTCTGTCTCTGTTAAAGAATTAGACTTGTATCTGGCTTACTATGTACAAGAGAGAGGTATGTATACACACACACACACACACACACACACACACACACACACACACACACACACACACACACACACACACACACACACACACACTTTAGTTGTGCTGGGTTGCTGAGCTATCAGATGTTAAGGTTTGCTACAAAGATAAGTCAATAGAGAAAGAGAGAGAGTGTGTTGCCTATATTGCAGTTAATATCCACATTCCAGTGAAAAACAGGATTCTCCAGTTTGGGAACATTTGAGTTCATATTAGTGTGATTAAAAATTAAAACGTGGGGTTTCAGATTTTTTTTTAAATTGGTGTACAGTCAAAATCACTGTCAAACAGAAATAGATGGGTGTTGTCTTCAAAATGTGAAACATTTTTATGTCATGATTGTATATATTTATCATTGGTTTAATTAGTGTGGTTGTGGCAGGAATACTGCAGTTCTCATGCATACTTATTGTTTTCTTTCTGTACAAATTTTGCCATACTATTCAACCTACAGCTTTTTAGCAAGTCATGCCATTCCAGATTTATGATATTCATCAAGGCTCAGAATAGATTGCTAGTATTTTGCTAAGACTTTGTCCACATGGTGGTGCTATGATAGGTGATTTAAGGTGGGTTTCCGCTGGGTGCTCCGTTTTCCTCCCATCAAAGACACGTATGTTAGGGTTAATACTGCTGTCTGTGTCCCTGACTGAGGCATGGTAAAAGAAATGAAGCCGTTCCCCGGGCGCTGCACGGCGACTGCCACTGCTCCTAGCTACATGGATAGTGTTGTAACCTGATCATTATAGAATAAGTTAATACTAATTAGGATAATGGTAATGTGGCCATACTCCCACTAGGGGTTGCTGTTTGTTAGGAGATGTTTTCGGGAGTTTCGGGGTTCTCTCTACTTTGTTTTGTCATCGTGTGTGTGTGTGTGTGTGTGTGTGTGTGTGTGTGTGTGTGTGTGTGTGTGTGTGTGTGTGGTAAGCACCTTCGCCCCTAAAAGATAGTCGGCATAAGCCTCTCCATAAAAGTGTTGTTTTTACCTGGCCTAGATAAAGTTGATATTGGAACATGAAGTTGTCAAGCAGGCCTTTTTAGAAGTAAAAGTTACAACATATTTTTGGCGACAAGTTGAACTGTTTTTTTTTTTGTTTTTTTTTTTGGACATGTCCCCGTTTTTGTTGTTAGCTTGAGCTGGGCCACAGTGTGCTAGCTGGCTAGGCGGCTACGTATGAGCAGCAGTGCTGAGGACATGCTGCGCAGGGATGAGAGGAACAGTGTGCCGGTGACTGCAGAGGAGCCTCACAATCAGATGACTACGTTTTAAACTATCGGTGAATTTGTGGAGGGCAACGAGGACTGGACGGAGTATGAGGAAAGGTTGGAACACTTGCTGGTGTTGCTCTTTGCAGATCTTGCATAGTTGCTTCAGAGTACATGCTTCAGCGGAGTGGTTGTGGCCACACTTCCAGCACCATTTCCCTTCTTGGATCCACTTCATAACCTGTCTGGTAGATAACTTCTTGAAGTAATCACAGGCATTCAAGAAGTGCTCCTTGTTGTCACAAAAGGGACAATACGGCTTGGACTTGAAGGCGGTCTTGGAGCGAGCAGGCTCTGGAGTACTAGCAAATTCCCCAGCGTTGAGAAGGATGGTCGTGGTCTTCTTGTAATGAGTGACATGTTGATCCTTCTTGACTTGCTTGGGTGCATCACACTGGTAGAGTGCTGCAGCTCGCCTTGAGAGGTGCTTAGCTTGTGACTTCATCTGGAGCCAGGCTGCCAGGTCAGGCAGGGTGTATGTCTTGTCTGACCCTGTCCAGAGACTGCCGCAGCTCAGACAGTATTTGATAATCCGTCCCTGTATAACGGAGGGATCTTGCTTAGGAGCCGGTCGACATGGGAGCCACATCTCAACTCGTACCTGTTTGGCCCTTCAAGTGTCACGAGCATGCCCACCAGAGACTGGATGGACAGGGCGAAGGGGTCAAAGGCTTCAGTGTCATCAAACTTGATGGAAGGGGAGCGGAGGATGGCACCTAGCTCTGACTGGACGAGCTGTCGGGGTTGACCATATTTGTCTTGCAAGGCTTGCAATGCAGCTGTATAAGGCAGAGGGTCATACATGTAGGCCTTTGCTAGGTGGAGGACACTGGGGAGCTTCAAGTGGCCGAGAAGCACTTGGTACTTATACTGTTCAGTCAGGTGCCCATGGTCTATCAAGTTATCCAAGGCCATCTTGAGTAGAGCAGTCACTTTTGCGGTCATGCTCGAAGACTGGCAGCATCGGCTGGGGGATGCTGTAAGGAGAGGCAATTGGCGTCTCTGAACCTGGATACCGGGGATGCCCTGGTGTAATGTGTGGCAGGATAGGAGCCATGTGGGGTGCAGTGGAACTCATGTGCTGGTATGGTTGAGCTGCAGTAGAGGTGGTCACACAGTAGGTAGGAGTCTGCACTGCAGTGGGTCCTGTGGCATGATACTGCTGGGTCTGGATGCCAGGTGTAGTTAAAGAAACTTCATGTGACTTCACGGGAAGCCCGGTGGGAGCAGGCACAATGGGTGTGGGGTACAACCACACGGGCTGCAGCAGAGGTCGACATCGCCTGTGCTGGAGGGTGCATCCTGAAGTGACGACGGCGGGATGAGCCAGCAGGGGATGCATGCTCTGTGGTACGGTAGGATGTGCAAGAGGCACGGCTGCTACTGCATGGTGCTGCAACTCAGTTGGAGGTTAAGTCAGCTTAGATACTGCTGGCAGCACGGGAGGGGGGTGTAGAGTGTAATAATAATAATAATAAATTAAACTTATATTGCGCTTTTCTAACACTCAAAGTCACTTTACAATAAACGGGGAGAAACAAGACAACAGATAAACACATCACAGACATACAGGGGTGGATGGGAAGGGGGGCGGGACTACGAGAGGGAGAAGTGGCAGCCACACATGACGCCAGTAGTACTCTCCAACTTAAACAAGTACAAAAGGGCAAGAAAAACAAACCAACAGCACTGTAGACGTTGAAGTGTAGATGAGAGATGGATTGATGCAGTAAGCATGCAGGAGCGTTGGCAGATGGAACATTTGTCACTGGTAGAGAGTAGAAGCTCGTTGAAGACAGTGCACCACTATGTGGGCCCTCTATCTCTGGTTCTTGGAGGGAGTGCGGTGAGCAGCTTGGCTACCTGAAGTTCCTTCTCCTTCTTCTTCAGTTGCCTCTGCCTGTCAAGTTGTTTGGCGATAGCTTCCCGTGCATCTTGTGCCTCCTGCTGTAGGCGTTGTGCTTCTTCTTGTATCACCCGCTGTTGGCGCTGTGCTTCCCCGGGCCTGGGCGTTGAGGTGCTGACACTCCAAATCAGTGTTATAGTCCTGTAGGACCTGGCACTGTAACTCCTCGAGCTCTGGGCGGTGGATACTCTCCTGAAGGATAGCTTCCTGGACCGGTGACAGAGCATGTTGGGAGTATACACCCACAGATGAACAAGGGCGGCAACGGTGGCGGTCCTAGGAATCGACTTACATGAAGACCTACTACCCTCAGATGGAGCCCTTGCCTTATGCGCAAGGCGTCTGGATGGGATCAACTGATGTGGATGCTCGCTCCTCATAGACGGGGCCCTCGTCTCGCTAGCCCAGAGCTGTGATGCGTGGGATAGAGCCTTTGGAGGTTCATCTTGTGGTTGAGGTTCATAGCCCACCTCGAAGTCGTGTAGGTGGCATGGTAGGTGTCACTCTCTGTGGAGACGAGCCGATGTCTCTATAGTGTCCTGGTCTGCCATAGCGTCTTGAAGGAGCTCTATCCGGCTTGAAGGACCAATATAACAGAAGTCTAGGTCCAGATGCGCTCAATAGAGCTGGCGAACACAATGGCGGTGTGACTCTGGTTAGAGAATCACGGAGGCGGAACTTCAGTTTGAGGATATTTATTTGAAGAATGTGGTTTTCTACAGGGAAATACAATACAACGTCTATATAAATGAACAATAATACATGAGCGGTCATAATCCATATGTACAAACATAAACATAACACAACACATGCGTCGGCGTGAGGCACCGGCGGTGGATGGAACATTGCTAACTCCCAGCATGGCATAGCTAACAGCGTCTCACTAGCAGAGTGAAACAACCGCAACAGAAAACGGATTTATATAACCATATTTCCAAGTAAGTCGCAGTGAATTTATATAACCATATGTAGGATTTACACTACCGTTCAAAAGTTTGGGATCACCCAAACAATTTCGTGTTTTCCATGAAAAGTCACACTTATTCACCACCATATGTTGTGAAATTAATAGAAAATAGAGTCAAGACATTGACAAGGTTAGAAATAATGATTTGTATTTGAAATAAGATTTTTTTTACATCAAACTTTGCTTTCGTCAAAGAATCCTCCATTTGCAGCAATTACAGCATTGCAGACCTTTGGCATTCTAGCTGTTAATTTGTTGAGGTAATCTGGAGAAATTGCGCCCCACGCTTCCAGAAGCAGCTCCCACAAGTTGGATTGGTTGGATGGGCACTTCTTTGAGCAGATTGAGTTTCTGGAGCATCACATTTGTGGGGTCAATTAAACGCTCAAAATGGCCAGAAAAAGAGAACTTTCATCTGAAACTCGACAGTCTATTCTTGTTCTTAGAAATGAAGGCTATTCCATGCGAGAAATTGCTAAGAAATTGAAGATTTCCTACACCAGTGTGTACTACTCCCTTCAGAGGACAGCACAAACAGGCTCTAACAGGTACTATTTAATGAAGATGCCAGTTGGGGACCTGTGAGGCGTCTGTTTCTCAAACTAGAGACTCTAATGTACTTATCTTCTTGCTCAGTTGTGCAACGCGGCCTCCCACTTCTTTTTCTACTCTGGTTAGAGCCTGTTTGTGCTGTCCTCTGAAGGGAGTAGTACACACCGGTGTAGGAAATCTTCAATTTCTTAGCAATTTCTCGCATGGAATAGCCTTCATTTCTAAGAACAAGAATAGACTGTCGAGTTTCAGATGAAAGTTCTCTTTTTCTGGCCATTTTGAGCGTTTAATTGACCCCACAAATGTGATGCTCCAGAAACTCAATCTGCTCAAAGAAGTGCCCATCCAACCAATCCAACTTGTGGGAGCTGCTTCTGGAAGCGTGGGGTGCAATTTCTCCAGATTACCTCAACAAATTAACAGCTAGAATGCCAAAGGTCTGCAATGCTGTAATTGCTGCAAATGGAGGATTCTTTGACGAAAGCAAAGTTTGATGTAAAAAAAATCTTATTTCAAATACAAATCATTATTTCTAACCTTGTCAATGTCTTGACTCTATTTTCTATTCATTTCACAACATATGGTGGTGAATAAGTGTGACTTTTCATGGAAAACACAAAATTGTTTGGGTGATCCCAAACTTTTGAACGGTAGTGTATATAACCATATTTTATATAATATGATTTATATAATCATATTTTATATAATATGATTTATATAACCATATTTCCAAGTAAATCGCAGTGAATGAAACAGGCACAAATGAAGACATAAATACTCTTACTTACATCTGTCATTGACACTCAATTTCCTTGAAATGGAAGAGAGGCAAACTGTCGCTCACTAGCAGACAGACAGATTGAGACAAGCTGGTTAGAACCGGTTGGAAATCCCCTGGTCAGAACCGGAAAGTCTCTGCATCTCTTAAAGGGCCAGTAACCTTACCAGTAAACTGAATTGAGTGCACAATACCAGTAATACTAGCGGGAGCCAAACTAAACTCCTCTTCTTAACAAGGGCTTTCCTGTACACCTAATTGAGATGATGACGCTTTTACTGTTTCTTTTTTTCTCGGCTCTACCCAATGAGGACAACCATTTTTTAATTATTGGTAAAGACTGTAATGTGTCCTCAACCCCATGTTAGATCGATCCACCAGACCTCTACCACTGACCAAGACAGCCAAAGTAATTAATAATTGCATTGAACAATATAGGTTATTTGACCCCTGGAAGTGTAGTTTCCTAACCAAAAGAGCATTTTCTTGTTTCTCGCCGGTTCACCACACCTATTCCCGAATTGATTATCCCCCCCCCCCATTTTGTCCCCAGTTGTACCTGGCCATTTACCCCACTCTTCTGAGCCATCCTGGTCACTGCTTCACCCCCTCTGCCGAACCGAGGAGGGCTGCAGACTACCACGTGTCTCCTCCAGAGACGTGGAGTCTCCAGCTGCTTCTTTCCACCTGAAAGTAAGGGGTTTCACCAGGGGGATGCAGCACGTGGGAGGATCACACTATTAGCCCCAGTTCCCCCTCCCTCCCTCCCTCCCTCCCTCCCTCCCTCCCGAACAGGCACCCCGATTGACCAGAGGAGGCGCTAGTGCAGCGACCACGACACATACCCACATCCGGCTTCCCAGCAGCAGACACGGCCTATTGTGCCTGTCGGGACTCCCGGAGGTAACACGGGGATTCGAACTGGCGATCACCATGTTGGTAGGCAATGGAATAGACCGCTGTGCTACCCGGATGCCCTAACTGATTATTTTTTCTTGACACTCGGCTTATACCCGTCACTGACCACATTAAGTATCACAGTATTGTTATTTCTGATCATGCCCCCCTTTCCTTTGAATTGTCCTTCCCTGAACAACCCACGCCATGCAGAACATAGTGCCTGAACTCTCTTCTACTCTCAGACGCCAAATTTGTTAGGTATTTGAGCACACAGATTAAGTTTTTTTTATTGAAACAAATGCTACACCAAATATCTCCCATGGAACTCTATGTGAAACTCTGAAAGCCTACCTGCGTGGCCAAATTGTTAATTTCACCTCACATAATAAAAAAGAAAATATTTCCAAACTAAAGGAACTCGTGAAAACATAGCCCGATTGGATGCACAATATGCCACTTCACCTAGTCCAGAACTTTACCAAAAGAGGAACCGTCTTCAGACAGAATTTGACTTAGCTTCAACAGCTAAGGCTGAACATTTTCTTTCAAGGGCTAAATACACTGCCTATGAATTTGGGGACAAAACAGGCAGACTCTTGGCTCACCAGGCATGCCAAGCGTACATGTTACATCAAATTACACAAATACAGACCACTTCAGGTTCCACTGTTACAGACCGTGAACAAATTAATGATACATTTGCTGAGTATTATGGTAAACTATATAGTACATCTGAGTGTAATAACTGTCGGGGGCAGTATGCTGTCGGGGAAAACACCTCGACCAGACGGGTTCCCAGTGGAATTTCTTTTAAGAAGTTCTCAAATGAACTCTCCCCATTACTCCTGAAAATATATAATCAATTCCTCTCGGATGGTCAACTACCACAAACACTGAGGTAAGCCGTAATATATCTCATCCCCAAAAAAGATAAAGATCCTCTGCGCTGTGAATCCTATCGTCCAACCAGCCTCCTTAATGCAGATTTTAAAATTATTGCAAAATGGTTAGCCAAGCACCTTGAAGGAGTTCTCCCAGCCCTTATTTCACCCGATCAGTCAGGATTTATTCAGGGTAGGCACTCCTTTGATAATACTCGTAGGCTTTTTGATATAATATACACCCAGTCAAAATCTGCTTAACCTGAAGTTGTAGTTGCTTTAGACGCGGAGAAGGCTTTTGATCGGGTGGAATGGGGTTTCCTTTTCGACGGACTTTCAAGATTCGGCTTTGGACCCATCTTTATTTCTTGGGTTAAATTATTATATAACGACCCCTTAGCATCGGTTTGAACTAACGAGGTACAATCAAGATATTTCCCTCTGTGCAGGGGAATAAGACAGGGTTGTCCATTCTTCCCGTTGCTTTTTGATTTAATGATCGAGCCACTTGTGCCTTCCTTACAACAGTGTGGCTCCTTTGAAGGGATAATCCGAGGTGGTAGGGTACACAAGGTGTCATTATACGCTGATGACTTTCTCTTATATATCACCAAGGCTGCAATGTTAGGCCAGTGCCATAAGCAGTCATCAGTTGTCAGTCAGCTGATGATTGCTTATTGCATGAAACAGGCTTGTACTGTCTATTAAAGAATTTATATATATATATAGAGAGAGAGAGAAAGAGAGAGCGAGAGAGAAAGAGAGCGAGAGAGAGAGAGAATTTGCGTGGGTTTCCTGCTGGTACTCTGGTTTCCTCCCACAGTCCAAAGACATGTAGGTCAGGTGGATCAGCCATACTAAATTGTCCCTAGGTGTGTGTGTGTGTGTGTGTGTGTGTGTGTGTGTGTGGGTGGGCTGGTGGGTGGGTGTGTGGCCCCAGTGATGGCCTGGCAGCCTGTTCAGGGTGTCTCCCCGCCTGCTGCCCAATGACTGCTGGGATAGGCTCCAGCATCCCCATGACCCTGACAGCAGGATAAGTGGTTTGGATAATGGAATGGAATGGAATATATAATTTATAAAACATAAAAATTAAATCTAATTATATATAAACCTGGCCACACCATCAAACAGGTTTGATGTTGTCTCTAGAGTCTCAGAGGCTGTTAAGAACACTGAGTGTTTTGCAGTGTCACACTATGTGACTATTCAATTCAATTCAATTTATTGTCATTAAAAACAATGCGCAGACGCATGTTAAAAATGAAATGAGGGAACACTTAACAGGGAGCTGCAGTAGCTGCTGCGTCCAGCGTGCCCCCATCTTGGATTTCTGTCACTGACTGTCTTTAAAACATTTAAGATTATGCAAATGAAGGCTAGGATTGAAAGTCTTTGGGAAAGTTGTCTAGTGTAAACCTAGCTTTAAAGTAAACAAACAACAAGGGACTTTTTCTTAATTTTTTGGAATTTGTCTTGCCTGCTTTCCTGATAGCTTATCAGCCCACCACCACATGCAGTAATAAAGCAGATCATGTGGATGATGCTGCTGTTCTGCACAGCATCCATGTAGCTCTGCAACTATGCTGCGATACAGTCACTTACGGTAATCACTTACAGTAATCAGAATCACTTGTCATAATCAGTCATACAGTAGCTCTCTGACATTCCACTCATAGTTGTTCCTGTCTATTAATGGTAAAAACGGTCACTACAGACATGCTGTACTTATTATTCCAGAGTTGATCTGATGCCTAATAATGTTATTCCTTTTCTTGATTTTTTTTATATTGATCCTTTTATAGCTCTACTTGATCATTGTTTCTTTATCCTCAGTTCAGTATTTATGCTTCTGCCTCAGATCTATAGAGCTTACCTGATCCTCATAACAACTATTCATGATGACCCTGTGTCATACTGGGTCATACTGTGCATGTGACACATAAATGATTTTGAATTCGAGATAGCCAGTGTGAAAGGGAATTTTACCTTACTTTGCTAAAATCAATTACTTTGTCTTTTACTCTGCCTCTTGGTCTTTATCTCTGTCTTGCATGCCCTCTTCCTTCTCTCCATCCAGAGGCAGTGCAGACCATCAGTCCTTGTCGTACAGGGGCGGGTTCTGACCAGGAAGACAGTCAAACTGCCACCATGGGTAAGAACATCATGAACGTCATATTCACGTGCCCACATACAAATATGTATGCTGGTGCACACATGTGCACACATGTGCAGGCATGTGCAGCATGGACACGCAGCACATGAGGCCTTTGTGCTTACAGTAGTTGTCCATTCTTCATGACACCTGAAAGTCCAAAAATTGAAAATCATCAGGACTGATAGACTGGCAGAAAAAAAGAATGTTATCAACACATCTACCAACTGCCTACTTTTAATTTATGCATTCATGTAAATTACTAGAATCATAAGAACTCGCCTTATGTTTTGGTTTTAGTACCCTAAAACTTAAGTAGGAACTGTCACAAAAAGAAATCCTGGTCCAAACCGGCTGATGTAGCACATATAGCTTGTGAAAGTTATTTATGCTGATAGGCAGCGTGGCTCCTCATGTACATGACTAACCTAAACATGTGCTCACCTGAATTGCCCTTGTGGAATAAATAAAGTTGTCTGAATCCGAATCTGAAACCTTGGCATGAGACTGGACTGGATAAGAGCAAGTTTAAGGATTGCTGAGATAAAATGTTCTTGTTGCAGCACGTAGAGGAAGACGGACGAGGAGAACCACCGGGAAGTGAAATACAACCAAATAGCCTCTACAACAACACTAAAGAGAAACAACACACACACTGTAGACCGAAATAAAGACAGTCATAAAGATACTCTGTCCTTAAACACCCTTGCTATTAGTGACCGATATGGGTCAGAAAACCTACCAGCATGGGCCTGCAGAGCTCTTTCTCTTCAGTTAGCATTATTTCTTCACTTCTGACTTAGACCTGGTTGACTAGTATGTCTTGAATTAAGTTAAATGAGGTCTTATACCTTTTAGTTTATGATGTCATATAGTTTCTGAATTGGACAAACATTTTTGTTCAAGTTAGAATGTCATAAATTGGACGAACTACAGCATAGGATCCTTTATTTTATTGTTGGATCTCTCTGTCTCGGTCTCTGTTTCTGTCTCTGTCAAATTCAAATTCAAATAGCTTTATTGGCACGAACAAAAAATATGTTGTTGCCAAAGCAGTTTGCAGAAGATTCAGACATTACATCACATATTAAATACACATTACATTCACATTACATCACATATTAAATACATAGGCATCATTACATAAGCAGGTTCCATATTTTTGCCTATTTTAGCAGATAATTTTGGGGCTCTTATAGTGGTTGTGAGTCCCGCAGGCTGTGGCAGGCGGACATGTATGTAGCTGCCAGAGGAGCTGTTGTTCCTTCACCCAGGAGAACTGCCAGTTTCTCCTCTGGGCTTAACAGTGGGAAGTTTGGTAATTTCTTGGCTATTTCCCTGATGTGGAAGTGTCTTAATAAAGAGAACTTCTCACAGTGGAGGAGGAAGGAACTGTCTCTGTCTCTGTCTCTGTCTGTCTGTCTGTCTGTCTGTCTGTCTGTCTGTCTCTCTCTCTGTCTGTCTGTCTCTCTCTCTCTCACGCTCTCTCTCTCTCTGTCTCTGTCTCTCTCTGTCTCTGTCTCTTGCCCTCTCATTCATACACACTGCATAGGTACAGACACAGGTTGATGTATTGATGTGTAGGTGTAACTGTATAACTGCTGTTGTGTGTTCTAGATGTGTAGGTATAAATGTACAACTGCTGTTGTGTGTTCTAGATGTGTAGGTGTCAGAATCAGAATCAGAATACTTTATTTATCCCAGAGGGGAAATTGAGTTGTATTACAGACACTCCTGCTCTAATAACTAAAAACTAACAAGATACAAGATAAGAAAATAAAAACAGAAACAAACAGAAATAAAAGATAAATAAGAAATAGAAATAAGAACAAAATATATCAACAAGCATGGTGCACATACAGTGCATCCGGAAAGTATTCACACCCCTTCACTTCCCCCACACTTTGTTATCTTACAGCCTTATTCCAAAATTGATTAAATTCCTTTTTTTTCTCATCAATCTACACACAATACCCCATAATGACAAAGTGAAAAAGGTTTTGTAGAATTTTTTTGCAAATTTATTAAAAATAAAAAACCGAAATATTGCATGTACATAAGTATTCACACCCTTTGCTATGACACTCAAAATTGAGCTCAGGTTTATCCTGTTTCCACTGATCTTCTTTGAGATGTTTCTACATCTTGATTGGAGTCCATCTGTAGTAAATTCAATTGATTGGACATGATTTGGAAAGGCACACACCTGTCTATATAAGGTCCCACTGTTGACAGTGCATGTCAGAGCAGAAACCAAGCCATGAAGTCAAAGGAATTGTCTGTGGACCTCCGAGACAGGATTGTATCGAGGCACAGATCTGGGGATGGGTACAAAAAAATGTCTACAGCTTTGAAGGTCCCGAAGAGCACAGTGGTCTCCATCATTCGTAAATGGAAGAAGTTTGGATCCACCAGGACTCTTCCCAGAGCTGGCCGCCCAGCCAAACTGAGCAATCGAGGGAGAAGGGCCTTGGTCAGGGAGGTGACCAAGAACCCAATGGTCACTCTGACAGAGCTCCAGCATTCCTCTGTGGAGATGGGAGAACCTTCCAAAAGGACAACCATCTCTGCAGCATTCCACCAATCAGGCCTTTATGGTAGAGTGGCCAGACGGAAGCCTCTGTTCAGTAAAAAGCACATGACAGCCCGCTTGGAGTTTGCCAGAAAGCACCTAAAGGACAATCAGACCATGAGAAACAAGATTCTCTGGTCTAATGAAACCAAGATTGAACTCTTTGGCCTTGAATGCCAAACGTCACGTCTGGAGGAAACCAGGCACCTCTCATCACCTTGTTAATACCATCCCTACAGTGAAGCATGGTGGTGGCAGCATCATGCTGTGGGGATGCTCTTCAGCGGCAGGAACTGGGAGACTAGTCAGGATCGAGGGAAAAATGAATGGAGCAAAGTACAGAGAGATCCTTCATGAAAACCTGCTCCAGAGCGCTCAGGACCTCAGACTGGGGCGAAGGTTTACCTTTCAACAAGACAACGACCCTAAGCACACAGCCAAGACAACGAAGGAGTGGCTTCGGGACAAGTCTGTGAATGTCCTTGAGTGGCCCAGCCAGAGCCCAGACTTGTACCCCATTGAACAACTCTGGAAAGACCTGAAAATAGTTGTGCAGCGACGCTCCCCATCTAACCTTACAGAGCTCGAGAGGATCTGCAGAGAAGAATGGGAGAAATACCCCAAATATAGGTGTGCCAAGCTTGTAGCTTCATACCCAAGAAGACTTGAGGCTGTAATCGCTGCCAAGGGTGCCTCAACCAAGTACTGAGTAAAGGGTGTGAATACTTATGTACATGCAATATTTCAGTTTTTTATTTTTAATAAATTTGCAAAAATTTCTACAAAAGCTTTTTCACTTCGTCAGTATGGGGTATTGTATGTAGATTGATGAGAAAAAAAAAGGAATTTAATCCATTTTGGAATAAGGCTGTAACATAACAAAATGTGGGGAAAGTGAAGGGATGTGAATACTTTCCGGATGCACTGTAACACCCTATCTATACTGCACTACTGTAGCACACAACAAGCAGCACAAACAAAACTTGACAGGGCCAGTCCAATGACCATTAACTCAGAGTGTCTGACAGTCTGAGTCTGAGGGAGGAGTTGTAAAGTTTGATGGCCACAGGCAGGAATGACCTCCTGTGGTGCTCTGTGGTGCTTTTCGGCAGAATGAGTCTATTACTAAAAGTACTCCTGTGTCCAACCAGCATGTCATGGAGTGGGTGGGAGACATTGCCCATGATGGCACGTAATTTCAACAGCATTCTCCTCTAAGAACCCACCGCCAGAGAATCCAGTTCCACCCCCACAACGTCACCGGCCTTGCGGATCAGTTTATTGACCCTGTCTGCATCCGCTACTCTCAATCTGCTTCCCCAAAACACAACAGCAAACAGGAGAGCACTGGCCACCACAGACTCATACCAGATCCTGAGCATTGTCTGTCTGATGTTGAAGGACCTCAGCCTCCTCAAAAAGTAGAGATGGCTCTGTCCCTTCTTGTAGAGGGCATCAGTGTTCTTAGCCCAGTCCAGTTTATTGCCTATATACAACCCCAGGCACTTATAGTATTCCACAGTGTCCACACTGACCCCCTGGATGGAGACAGGGGTCACTGGTGTCATGTCCCTCCTCAGGTCAACAACCAGCTCCTTTGTCCTAGTCACGTTGAGCTGCAGATTGTTCTGCTCACACCACGTGACAAAGTTTCCCACTACAGCCCTGTACTCAGCCTCTTCGCCATTACTGATGCATCTGACTATAGCAGAGTCATCAGAGAACTTCTGAAGATGTCAGGACTCTGTGTGATAGTTGAAGTCCGTAGTGTAGAGGGTGAAAAGGAAGGGAGACAGGACTGTCCCCTGCAGAGCCCCAGTGATGCTGACCACTCTGGCCGACACACAGTGTTGCAAGTGCACATACTGTGGTCTACCAGTAAGGTAGTCAACAATCCAGGACACAAGGGGGGCATCTACCTGCATTGGTGTCAACTTCTCACCAAGTAGAGCTGGCCGGATGGTGATAAAGGTGCTGGAAAAGTCAAACAACATGACCCTCACAGAGCTTGCTGGGTTATCCAGGTGGACGTAGGCATGGTTAAGCAGGAAAATTATGGCATCCTCAACTCCCAGTTGAGGTTGGTAGGTGAACAGGAGGGGGTCTAAGTGTGGCTTGACTGTGGGCCGAAGCTGCTCCAGGATGAGTCTTTCCAGAGTCTTCATGATGTGTGAAGTCAATGCTACTGGTCTGTAGTCCTTGGAGTCCCTGGGATGTGGTGTTTAGGCACAGGAACGAGGCAGGATGTCTTCCACAGCACGGGGACCCTTTGAAGTCTAAGGCTCATGTTGAAAACACGGTGAAGCACTCCACGTAACTGAGGGACACAGGCTTTGAGCACCCTGGGGTTAACACCATCCGGGCCTGCCGCCTTGCTTGCTTGGAGTCTCATCAACTGTCTTCTGACATGGTCAACCGTGAAGCACACTGTAGGTGTTACAGGTGTGGGGGGGGGGTCGTCAGGATGGAGAGGGTCATTAGTCCAGGAACCCAGAGGGGGGGAGTAGGGCCCCCACTGGAGGCTGGGGGATGTAAGGAGGAGGAGGGGGAGGGAGGGGCAGTGAAGTTGACGGTTGGTGAGGGCAGGCAACAGATGAGACCGGGGGGGACGGGGAGGGGTTATTGTGTCAAATCTGTTACAAATACACATTAACTTCTTTGGCCCTGTCCAAGCTGCCCTCCACTGCTTTGCTGCCAGTTGGCCTGAAACCAGTGATGGTCTTCATACCACTCCAGACCTCTCTCGTGTTGTTCTGTTGGGGTTTTTGCACCATCTTCGGCCTGTAATTATCTTTAGCCTCCCCGATTCTCACTTTAAGGTCCCCTTGGATTTTTCTCAACTCCTCCTTATTGCCAGCTCTAAAGACCCTCTTCTTTTCGTTCAGGATACCTTTGATGTCCTTCGTTACTGAATATAGGTGTAACTGTATAACTGCTGTTGAGTGTTCTAGATGTGTAGGTGTAACTGTACAACTGCTGTTGTGTGTTCTAGATGTGTAGGTATAACTGTATAACTGCTGTTGTGTGTTCTAGATGTGTAGGTGTAACTATAACTGCTGTTGAGTGTTCTAGATGTGTAGGTGTAACTGTATAACTGCTGTTGTGTATTCTAGATATGCAGTTATAACTAACTGCTATTGTGTGGCCTAGATGTGTAAGTGTAATTGTAGAACTGCTGTTGTGTTCTAGATGTGTAGGTTATTACTGTATAACTAATGTTGTGTGTTCTAGATGATGAGTAGGTATAACTGTATAACTGCTGTTGAGTGTTCTAGATGTGTAGATGTAACTGTAACCGCTGTTGTGTGTTCTAGATGTGTACTTGTAACTGTGTATCTGCTGTTGTGTGTTCAAGATGTGTAGGTGTAACTGTACAACTGCTGTTGTGTGTTCTAGATGTGTAGGTGTAACTGTAGAACTGCTGTTGAGTGTTCTAGATGATGAGTAGGTGTAACCGCACAACTGCTGTTGTGTGTTCTAGATGTGTAGGTGTAACTGTCCAACTGCTGTTGTGTGTTCTAGATGTGTAGGTGTAACTGTACAACTGCTGTTGTTTGTTCTAGATGTGTAAGTGTAACTGTACAACTGATGCTGTGTGTTCTAGATGTGTAGGTGTAACTGTCCAACTGCTGTTGTGTGTTCTAGATGTGTAGGTGTAACTGTACAACTGCTGTTTGTTCTAGATGTGTAAGTGTAACTGTATAACTGCTGTTGTGTGTTCTAGATGTGTAGGTGTAACTGTACAACTGATGCTGTGTGTTCTAGATGTGTAGGTGTAACTGTATCACTGCTGTTGTGTGTTCTAGATGTGTAGATGTAACTGTATAACTGCTGTTGTGTGTTCTAGATGTGTAGATGTAACTGTATAAATGCTGTTTTGTTCCAGATGTGTAGGTGTAACTGTATCACTGCTGCTGTGTGTTCTAGATGTGTAGATGTAACTTGTATAACTGCTGTTGTGTGTTCTAGATGTGTAGATGTAACTGTATAACTGCTGTTGTGTGTTCTAGATGGTCCAGAGTTCCAGGAAAGTTTCGTGACATCAGGAGTTTTCAACGTCACTGAGCTGGTCCAGGTCTCGAGAAGTAAGTCATCATAAGCTTCACATTTATCTGTAAGTCCACCTGTAAGTTCACTACCAAATTATGATGAGTTTTTACACAAACCATGCCCCCTGTAGGTGGGCACAGGAGATGAGCGATAACAAAGACAAGAAAAAAAAGAAAAAAAACAGTACTGAACATAAACTTTTATAATGGAATGTGGAATGCATAAGCAATTAATAAACAGTAACGGCCAAATTTAAAAGGCAAAGCTTGGAATAAAACAGAAGACACCGGCGAGAGAGGGAGGGAGAGGGAGAGAGAGATGAATTTTAAAATTCCATTTTATTTAAAAGATCACACAGTGACTATAAAAAGTTAATTGAATTCCATGATTCAGAAGCATCCATCCATCCATCCATTATCCAAGCCGCTTATCCTGCTCTCATGGTCACGGGGATGCTGGAGCCTATCCCAGCAGTCATTGGGTGGCAGGCAGGGAGACACCCTGGACAGGCAGGGAGACACCTTGGACAGGTCGCCAGGCCATCCACCACTTGATTTCACAAATTTAATGGAAAAACATGATTTAAAAACCAACTCATCATCCACCAGAGAACAAACCACATCATTGCAGCGCCACTGTGGATTGAAAACATCCAGATTCCTCATCACTTCATAAAACCTGAACTCAGCCCAGGCTCTGGATCTCACCAGAGAAACAAACAGAGGGGTCACATCCTGTCCTGCCCCATCCTTCTGTTTTAGTCCTGCTGATGGAAATGGACATGTTTGCTTCTCCTATTATGAAGTTTAGATGTGTCCACTTTGTCATGTTCACTCTTCTGTAAGCTGCCCCAAAAATAAATGCTCTTTCCCACAACCTTTCATCAAAACACTCGAACAAAATCTCCAATACATTAAACGTCTTTAAGTCTGTTGCATTCCATAAAACAGTGGAAAATTGTTTCTATCATTCCACAAAACAGACATGTACTGGCACTGTAGGATGATTCCACAAAACAGACTTGTACTGGACACTGTAGGATGATTCCACACAACAGACTTGTACTGGGCACTGTAGGATGATTCCACACAACAGACTTGTACTGGGCACTGTAGGATGATTCCACAAAACAGACATGTACTGGGCACTGTAGGATGATTCCACAAAACAGACATGTACTGGGCACTGTAGGGTGATTCCACAAAACAGACATGTACTGGGCGCTGTAGGATGATTCCACAAAACAGACATGTACTGGGCACTGTAGGATGATTCCACAAAACAGATATGTACTGGGCACTGTAGGATGATTCCACAAAACAGACATGTACTGGGCACTGTAGGATGATTCCACAAAACAGACATTACTGGGCACTGTAGGATGATTCCACAAAACAGACATGTACTGGGCACTGTAGGATGATTCCACAAAACAGACATTACTGGGCACTGTAGGATGATTCCACAAAACAGACATTACTGGGTACTGTAGGATGATTCCACAAAACAGACATTACTGGGCACTGTAGGATGATTCCACAAAACAGACATTACTGGGCACTGTAGGATTAATCACAGATAGAAAGGCATTCGCAGCAACAGCCCCGTGTAGGATTCTCCACTGAATGTCACCTGTTCATTTTTTTCAAGGGTGGCTTGTACAATACTCTCCATACAGTTTTAACATCATCATTAACAGATAATTTTTGCCTCTACATTACGTCAGTCTTCCCATTTAGTGTGCCTTTTTTAACACTTTGACACAAAACTTGTAAACTTCTTTGCCTTTTACTGAATATATAAATCCAGATTATCAGTATTTTAACATTTTAAAAATGTCCAGTGCAATCACTCATTCTAGGAGAAAGTTCCAAATCTGGAAAGGGATCATCCTGACCAGGAGTTTCTACCTTTGCAACAGTTCCCGTTCAGCATCAGTCAGTCTCTCAACCCAACGAGATAGTATCTTCCTCGTGTGATGAATAGACTTCTGCGTCAGATGAGAAGCTACAGCCTTTTGTCCATCGGACCAGGTCCAGCTATGTCCACTATGTCCTTTAGTGGTCCAGTCCCAGTGTTGCACAGTGTTAGAGTGAGGCCTGGTGTTGAACTGTCCTGTACGTCCAACCTGGCTCCATGAATGAGAGGGTCCTTTAATAACCAGTACAGAGAAAGTAGTTTCCTTTCTTTTCTATGTAAACAGATTCCATGCTTTGAAAACTCCTTGATAGAAAACAGGGAGTTCAGACAAATTTAAACATTTAGAATCCATCAGAAGCAAACCTGTATCAAGACCCAAACCATTAGTTCTCCTTAGAATAGCACTTGCTATTCATTTCCATACAATATCAGCAGACCTTGTAAGATATTTCTGCACAATTTGTAATCTGAAAGCTGCCACTCTACTTGCCAAGTGCACCAGACCCTGAACTCCCTCTCTTTTGGCAAGAAAAGCACACTTTGGGGCACCCAATGTAGTCTGCCCCAAAAAAATCTATTAAGACCGTTTGTAATTTCTGTATAAAACCAGCAGGCGGTTCCATACAAGCCAACCTATGCCACACTGCAGAGGCTACTAAATTATTGGCTAACAGCACCCTGCCTCTACAGGATATTTGATGCAATGTCCATCTCCATTTTTTCAGTCTCCCCTCAATTTTTTCTAGCACACCCTCCCAATTTTATTTTTTTTTGGCCCATTAACTCATTACCAAGGAAGACTCCCGAATATTTAAACCCATCTCTTTTCCATGACAAATTCCCTGGCAGGTGCAGAAAACCACCATTCCAATTCCCAGCTGCTAATGCTTCATATTTTTTCCAATTAACCTTTGCAGCTGAAATCATACCAAAATCGTTAACAATCTTATATAGACTGTCAACATCCGCTTGATTTTTTACAAGGACTACTACATCTGCATAAGCTGACAACACCAGTTTTGTATCACAGTTTGGTAAAGACAATCCTTCAGTACAATTCTTAATGTTGTACAACAATGGCTCAATAGAAATAGCATATAACATTCCCGAGAGAGAGCATCCCTGACGAATGCCTCTGTTTACTTTGAAAGGGGCACTCAAACCTCTGTTTATTTATCTTCAGTACACTCTCAATATTCTGGTACAAAACGTTGATCATTGAAATAGAACCTGGGCTGAAGCCAAAACGCTCCCTAGTCTTCCAGAGGTAGAGGTGTTCTACCTGGTTAAATGCCTTCTCTTGGTCCAATGAAATGAGACCAATATCAAAACCCAATGAAACAGAGACTTCCAAAACATCTGGAATTAAAAACACACCGTCGAGATAGACCTACCAGGCACACAGTACATCTGATCCCGATGGATGACCTGATTAAATCCAAAAAAATTAATAAAAAATAGGAAGCTGTACTAAGTCCCCTCCCCCCCTTTTTTTCTCCCCAATTGTATCCAGCCAATTACCCCACTCTTCTGAGCCGTCCTGGTCGCTGCTCTACCCCCTCTGCCGATCTGGGGAGGGCTGCAGACTACCACATGCCTCCTCCCATACATGTGGAGTCACCAGCCGCTTCTTTTCACCTGCCAGTGAGTAGTTTCACCAGGGGGACGTAGCGCATGGGAGGATCATGCTATTCCCCCCAGTCCCCCCTCCCCCCTTAACAGGCGCCCTGACAGACTGACCATAGGAGGTGCTAGTGCAGTGATCAGGACACACACCCAATCTGGCTTCCCACCCGCAGACACAGCCAAGTGTGGCTGTAAGGACATACTAAGTTGATTTAGCTTGCAGACTGACACTGTAAAAGTAGTATCTGGTGATGGAGAAGCGGTTCCAAGTGGAGTGGCTGTGCACCCCCAGCACCAACAGCCTACTGCAGGACAACTAGGCCGAGTCCTCACAGATGTCAGCTGTGTAGGACTTGTTAGAAACAAATATTTGCATAGAGTAAGATTGTGATTGTCGACATTTCATTTAAATTCAACATAGCACGTCTCAACATGTCTGAACTGTGGTGGCATTAGCTGCATGTCGGGTGGAGCAGGGGTCTGAACTGTGGCGGCATTAGCTGCATGGGGGGTGGAGCAGGGGTCTGAACTGTGGCAGCATTAGCTGCATGGTGGGTGGAGCAGGGTCTGAACTGTGGCAGCATTAGCTGCATGGTGGGTGGAGCAGGGGTCTGAATTGTGGTGGCATTAGCTGCATGGGGGGTGGAGCAGGGGTCTGAACTGTGGCGGCATTAGTTGCATGGTGGGTGGAGCAGGGGTCTGAACTGTGGTGGCATTAGCTGCATGGTGGGTGGAACAGGGTGTAGTTATCCACTGATCTATTATAGACCAATTGGAGAAAGTATTTTTCTGTGACAGTGTGAGGAAGCAAGTCCTTTCATGGAAGTAACGTCATATGTCGCAGCCTGGAGGCTGTGGCTGCAGGTTTTGTCTGATGCTCAGCGCTTGTGGCGAATGCACTCTGATATGACATGTATGGAGCAACAATGCCATCTCATTACTTTGTCATGGGAGTTGTGATTTAACACTGTCTCTAAAATGTGTGTACGCATGGGTCAACGTTTGCATGGAGATACACACATTGTCACGTCCAGTTCACTTTTTCTAAATTCAATATGTGCTTGGGAAATTGCGTATGCAAAGGACTTACACAACACAACGTTTATACAGCAGGCCACAGTTCTCTAGACAGATGTCTTGTCTCTTAACCCCCATGTTGACTCTTTGGTTCAGCGTTTCCTTGAGGTCAGTCAGTCATAACAATATATTATAATGAGTCAGTGAGTGTGTCCTGGATTCAGTCGTAAGCAGTTATTTCGATGGACCAATAAAAACAAATAAGCTGGTTGGAAATGTTGCACTACCTATAATGGTCCTTGTGTGTCTGTTCATGTCTGTTTGTGTTTCTTTGTGTGTCTCTAGCTCCTGTAGTAATTGGAGAAGGTCCTAGTTTCTCTCTTGGAGAGCTGCAAGGTCATCTGGCTTATGACCTTAATCAGTCAGTCAACCAGCCGGTCAGCCTGAGAAGATCAATGGCTAGCACATCATCTAGCGGGTAAACGCACGTGCGCACACACACACACACACACACACACTAGGGGAGTGCGGTGGGGCGACTGTGCTGTTTGTACTTGACTTTATTGGGATGATAAAATGAATTGTATTTACAACTGTATTCGCGTAGAAACTGGAAGTCGGCCATATTTAAACTGGAAGTGGTTCAAAATTTAAAGAACATGGACCCGCTGGTCATTACAGTTTCAACTTTAGATGAAGCAAGTAAAAGAAGGCAAGCAAATGAAAAAGTATCTCCCCATCAAAACAGATCACTACACAAACAAAAAACACAGTGAGGGAGCAATACAGCAGACACATCCCAGGAACCCACACTCCGTCATAACTGGTACCTGAGCAAGACTATGACCACATGATGAATAAGACTATGACTACATGATGAATAAGACTATGACCGCATGATGAATAAGACTATGACTACATGATGAACAAGACTATGAACAAATGATGAATAAAACTATGACCACATGATGAATAAGACTATGACCACACGATGAATAAGACTATGACCACATGATGAATAAGACTATGACTACATGATGAATAAAACTATGACCACATGATGAATAAGGCTATGACCGCATGGTGAATAAGACTGTGACCACATGATGAATAAGACTATGACCACACGATGAGTAAGACTATGACCACATGGTGAATAAGATTATGACTATATGATAAATAAGACTATGGCCACATGATGAATAAGACTATGACTACACAATGAATAAGACTATGACCACATGATGAATAAGACTATGACCACATGATGAATAAGACTATAACCACACGATGAATAAGACTATGACCACACGATGAATAAGACTATGACCACATGATGAATAAGACTATGACTACATGATGAATAAGACTATGACCACATGATGAATAAGACTATGACTACATGATGAATAAGACTATGGCCACATGATGAATAAGACTATGATCACATGATGAATAAGATTATGACTATATGATAAATAAGACTATGACCACATGATGAATAAGACTATGGCTACATGATGAATAACATTATGACTACATGATGAATAAAACTATGACCACATGATGAATAAGACTATGACTACATGATTAATAAGACTATGACCACTTGATGAATAAGATGATGACTACATGATGAATAAGACTATGACCACATGATGAATAAGACTATGACTACATGATAAATAAGACTGTGACCACATGATGAATAAAACTGATTACATGATGAATAAGACTGACCACATGATGAATAAGACTATGACCACACGATGAATAAGAAAACACCCCATAAGCAATACACTGTGAAGTTGTTTTTTTTAACAATGTTCACCTGGTTTGTTTTTTGTTTTTGTTTTTGTTTTTTGGATTGTTCCCGCTTTTTCTCTCCGATTGTATTTGGCCAATGACTCCACTCTTCCGAGCCATACCAGTTGCTGCTCCACCCCCTCTGCTGATCCAGGGAGGGCTGCAGACTACCACATGCCTCCTCCCATACATGTGGAGTCGCCAGCCGCTTCTTTTCACCTGCCAGTGAGGAGTTTCACCAGGGGGATGTAGCACATGGGAGGATCACGTTATTCCCCCCAGTTCCCCCTCCACCCTGAACTGTCACCCCGACCAACCATAGGAGGTGCTAGTGCAGCAACCGGGAGACATACCCACATCCAGCTTCCCACCCGTAGACACGGCCAATTGTGTCTGTAGGGACTCCCGACCAAGCCGGAGGTAACACGGGGATTCAAACTGGTGATCCCCGTGGTGGTAAGCAACGGAATAGACCACTACACTACCTGGATGCCCCATTGTTCACATTGTTAACGTTCCTTTTCATTTTTGAGTCACTGTTGGTGTCGGTGTGCATTCAGCACCGTTGACCAAGCTAAGCTAGCTGACATAATAAGCAACATAATTGGGCCATGATGTCACGTAGCCAGACCTCCATGTACAACTAAACAGGTGTGGTTGAGGATCATGATTTTAGATAGGGTGCTGTTAACTAAAAGAACATGAATGTGTACATACAAAATTCTAAAAACAGAGAAATGAGGCCTTCACCAACGCATGTTCCTGTCAGCAGCTCAAACTACCTACAACAACCATGAATTACAATTACCTGTATCTATGAGAGTGAAAACATGACAACACTGCAGCAGTCAACATTAGATGCTCGTTGAGCAACCTGTACCACACATTCAGATGGCATCATCAGACTACCCCTATTAGCCATGGCAGTATAGATAGAACTGGAGGGAGGACTGAAATATGAGGGCCCATTCAATCCTGTAAAAGTTGCTCACCCAGTGCAGGGGCCTGGTATGGGCGCAGCGGCCAAGCTTGGAAATGCAAGTCACATGACACCATAGGGCCGAAATACACTTTCCCCCCATAGAAATACACTGAGAAAGAAAGACCTATGAAACCTCGACAAAAAATGCTGGGTGTCACAAAAGTACAAAAACAGCTCTTTAAATAATCAACTTTTAACTCATGAAGTCCCTTTTTTGGGGGAGGGGGGATTTTTCCCGCCTTTGTTCTCTCCAATTGTCCTTGGCCAATCTTCTGTTTCCATAACTGTAGTCCACTGACTTCCGGTTTCTACTGCCGCGGTCATACCAGTTTCCTGTTTGTTGGCGTGTGCTATTGACAGTGGCATATTTTTGGCGATGCCTGCAAGATTTACCATGGATAAATGTCAACAACGCACTTTCACCCGCACCTACCAGCAAACGGGTGAAGAGTTTCAAGTTGTACATATCAAGTTACATCCACAGTTATGAGGATGATTGTGGACGTAACTTGATATGTACAACTTGAAACTTTTCATTCCAACTAACTCCATAGATCTGGGGCAAAAGCATAACTGAGGACAAAGAAACAATGATCAAGTAGAGCTATAAAAGGATCAATAGGATGAAAAACATTTTTAAAAAATCAAGAAAAGAAATAAAAACACTGTTAGTCATCAGATCAACTCTGGAATAATAATTACAGCATGTCTGTAGTGATCGTTTTTACCCTTAATAGACAGGAAAAACTGTGAGTGGAATGTCAGAGAGCTACTGTCTCCCCGCCTGCTGCCCTATGTCTGCTTGGATAGGCTCCAGCATCCTCGCGACCCTGAGCAGGATAAGCGATTTGGATAATGGATGGATGGATGGATGGATGGATGGATGGATGGATGGATGGATGGATGGCTGGATGGATGGATGGATGGATGGCTTGATTGTGTAAAGTTCCGACTCTCACCTCCACACTCTTAACCTTCTTTCTCTCCTGCTGCCTCTGGACATGCCTTCCCCCTGTCCTTCGTCCAACGGTAGCATAATTTCCTCCAGCACCCTGCTGGCCAACAGTACCGGAGGCGGTCGTTGGTAACCCAGGCCTCGACCGATCCAGTATGGAAATCTTATTTATGATCTGAAGATTTGATTTGGCAAAGATTTTACACAGGATGCCCTTCCTGACACAACCCTCCCCATTTATCAGGGCTTGGGACCGGCACTAAAAAATGCACTGGCTTGTACATCCTCAGTGGCTGGGATCTCTGCATGTCTAACTCTTGCCTCCCAAATCAAGTCCTTTACTCTCAGCTCTTGATAGGACGCCATGCCCTAGGAGGACAAAAGAAGTGCATGTAAAGATAACATAAAGGCCCACATCAAAAGGTTTGGCATCGACCTTAACACCTGGGAACAAGCAGCAAAAAACAAAAAACAAAACAGGGAGCCCTGGAGACTGGCTGTCCATGACGGTGCTGGGCGCTACACCCACGACCTTCACCTTGCTGCTGAAAACCGGCACAGGCTCAGAAAGGAGAGAGTTACCAGATAGGCCCAAACCACATCATCAACCACTTCTTCACACACTTGCCCACGTTGCCCCAAAATATGTGGCTCCAGGATCAGCCTCTACGCCCACGTGAAGACCCACTACGACCTAGAAGGACAGTCATACTCAACTGCTGGTGATGATGATGTTCAAAATGTTATTTCTTCTTTAGATTAGTCAACAATAATGACTGACAAACTTTAACGTAGAACGGAACCTTTACAATCAAAGCAGTCTAATACACTGAAATCGTTCTGAAATGCGAGCTCGAGGCTGTATACACAGACACACTGAAATGTTCTTTTGTAATGTTGCTGTGCCAAAAGCATCATGGGTAATGTAGTTCCCTTACACAGGATTTAGTTTTACCCCATTTCCTTCAATAAATCTAATTAAAAATGAATCAGTCATATTGTCATTTATAAGAATTAAACAATAATATCTAAATAAAGCTGCACAGTACTTTCTCAAATAAATGTTACAACATCTCCCCACCCCCACCCCCGATGCACTGAAGGGTCATCAGCTCAAGTCTGTAATGCATATAACAGTTGAACTGATCTTCTGAGTAAAGTCCCAGAGGAAGTGCAGATAACCCACTTTTCCATCTCAACCTGGAAACAGTTCTTCAATTTTGCAGAATTTCTGAGTCTGTCTGGGCATGTTTGTCACCCATTTACAAAGATCCCTGCCTGCAGCAGACATCATTTCCTTTGCACCTGTCATCACAGAGATGGCTTCTTCAACATTACTGCATCCTCCTTTCTCTCTGCCCCATTTCAGTTTCATGCTGGGCATCAGAACAGATTTGATTTCTTTCAATCGATCTGTGTTGGTGTACAATCTCAAGCAAGATCTCCATCAAGCGTTGGTTCTCAGTCAAGCCAACAGTGTTTGTGTTATGTAACCTAAGATCTCCATTAAAAAAGATGTTTATTCTTAAGAATCTCATTTTATCTCATAAAGTGGATTTCTTACTTTTAACTGAGACCTAGCTTAAAACTGGGGACTGCTGCCCTCCCTCAATCTCCCTAGGCTCACTGATCATGGTGGGGTATTACAGTTCTTTTTAAGACCAATTTTATTTGTAATCAGATTACATGGGACACTTTCTTTGATTGTGAAATCCCAGTATGTTGCTTGGTTGTCTACCGACCACCAAAACCTAACAATTGTTTTTTAAATGAACTCTTTGAACTGTTAACTTCGGTGGTTCCCAAATGATAGTTATCACGGGTGGCGATTTTAATGTGCACACTTGACAACCTCTCAGATTCTTTTGCAACTAACTTTTCAAATATTACCAGTTCTTTAACCTTGTTCAACATGTGTCTAGCTCTACGCATGACCATGGTCACACTCTTGACCTGGTTTTTACCCTCACTCTGACCTTGAACTCTCCATGTTTGATTTTTTTCTCTGACCACAAATGCATTGCTTTTAACACAAAGTTTCAGTCTTTGCTCAACCACAGAAGCACACAGTACACTTTCGCTTCTTCAATGCCAACTCTGCAACTACTTTTTCTTCATCCTGTTTCCCTGATTACTATATGATAATATGATCTTGTAACCTGGTTCAGTGTTCAGTGTGCTTCTGTGCTAGATGCCACAGCTCCCCCTACACTATGAGGTTGCTTTCGTCAACTAACTCTTCACCCTGGATTAACAACAACGTTCATCATTCAACATTCAACATTTAAACTAGAGTCAGCTCTTGACATAGTAGCTCCTATGAAAACTAAGAAAAAAATCACAAGACTACAGTAATACCCTGGAAGACTGAGCAAAATGGAATTAAGCAAAATGTGATGAGTTTGCATCATTCTTTGATCATAAAATCATTAATATCCGAGTAGGTATCATGAATAAGGTTGTTAATCCAAACAGTCAAACTGCTAGTAACGACTTTCGGGGAAATCTAATTTCCTTTTGCAAAATTAGTGAAGAGGAACTTAGTAAAACGATCTTGCAGATAAAGTCATCCACCTGCTCTCTGGATGCAATTCCCACTGCCCTTTTTAAAGAGGTCTTAGATAGTTTGATTGGTTATGTTTTGGATATTGTAAACTGTTCTTTAGATTCAGGTATCTTTCCTGATTCACTGAAAACAGCTAGAGTAAATCCCTTACTCAAGAAAAATTATCTTGATCCGTCGGTGCTGAGCAATTATAGGCCTATTTCTAATCTGCCTTTTCTGGGCAAGATTTTGGAAAAGGCAGTGTATAAACAATTGGATGGGTTTTTGCATGAAAACAAGATTCATGATAAACTTCAGTCCGGTTTTAGAAACGGACACAGTGTTGAAACAGTGCTTGTAAAAGTAGTCTTTCCATCCTTTAACTCCTTGATCTGATGGCTGCCTTCCATACAGTCGAACATGATACTTCCAGACCGCCTTGAGAATTGGATTGGCCTTTCAGGCACTGCCCTATTATGGTTCAACACTTATCTTACTGGCAGAAGCTATTTTGTTAGTCTTTCTGACCATGTCTCAGACAAACATGTAATGTTCTCATGTATTCCGCAGGGTTTCATTCTTGGTCCTTTATTGTTCTGCCTCTACATGCTGCCGCTTGGGAAAATTATCTGTGATCATGGAGTGAATTTCCATTTTTATGTTGATGATACTCAGTTATATTTATCTGTAGTGCCAGATGACCCCAATGCTCTCAATCCCTTGATGAATTGTCTGTCTAGTATTAAACGATGGATGAGTGAAAACTTTCTCAAATTGAACGAAGACAAGACAGAAATTCTCATTATAGGTACTAATGCACAGAGAGAAATGATATCAAGTAGAATGGGGAGTCTGGCTGTACAGAATAAGACTGTAGTAAAAAACCTGGGTGTCATCATTGACTCTGAGTTGGATTTTAAATCACATATCAACAATGTTACAAAGGGTGCCTTTTTTCACCTAAAAAATATTGCTAGAATTAGACCCTACCTCTCCCTGGAAGACGCCAAAAAGGTGACACATGCTTTTATCTCTTTGCATCTAAACTATTGCAATGCACTTTTTACTGGTTTACCCAAAAAAGTATCGATAGGCTGCAACTAGTACAGAATGCGGCAGCAAGGGTCGTAATGAAAACCAGGATGAGAGATCACATTACCCCAGTTTTAGCGTCTTTACACTGGCTTCCTGTAGCATCGAGGATTGATTTTAAAATTCTTTTACTTGTGTTTAAAGCGCTACATGGTTTAGCACCCTCATACCTATCTGACTGCTTATCTGATGATGTTCCGAGCCGCTCACTTAGCTCCTCTGGTGCTGGCCTGCTCAATGTCCCTAGAATGAACTACAAAAATATGGTGAAGCGGGATTTTGTCTTTATGCACCGACAGCTTGGAATAGACTCCCCCAACAAATAAGAGAAACAACGTCCATAGATAGTTTTAAGAATCAGCTCATGACCCATTTTTATGCTCTTGCTTTTAATTAATTCCACTTTATATTTCTTTTTATTCTTATTTTTATCTTGTACTGTGTTTTATTATTTTTAACGTATTTTATCTGTATTGTTATTGAGTTTTATTGTTTCCCCTGTTTTTAATGTAAAGCACTTTGAGCTGTATTTTATGTACGAAAGGTGCTATACAAATAAAGTTTATTATTATCATCATCATCATCATTATTGTTATTATTATTATTATTGTTATTGTTATTATTATTATCGTCTGAAAAGGGAAGTCAGAAGAGTGGAGCATAAGTGGAAGAAATCCAAACTCAGGGCCCATATCCTCCATCTGAAAGAACTGCTGTACATGCTCAACTAAAACATCAAAGAGGCGAGAGTTGCCTACTTTACAAGCCGAATTAGGGACAATAAACATAATCTGAAGTTCCTGTTTAAAGCCACTGACCAGCTCGTAAACCTTGTCCAGCCTGCTCTATCTGACTCTCACCAATAGACTGTACAAATATTTTGTCTTCCTTTTTTGACAAAATCAACAACATTCATTCTAATTTTAACATTGCTAATATTTCCTCTGACTCATAAGTTTACTGTTCTACTCTCTTGTCTGATTTCTCCGGTGGTTTTAAGATGGCAAGTGTCCAACCTATTAAAAAAAAACCTACCCTTGATCCAACCCTACCAAATAACTACAGACCTATTTCAAAACTACCATTGATCTTCAAAATTCTTGAAAAAAAACCTCATTTTACAGCAGCTCCTTGAGGTCATTGAAGGGCACAATATTTTCAGTTAATTTCAATCCAACATTCGCCACCAACATAGTACAGAAACAGCACTACTAAGATTGACAAATGACATCCTCATGCGAGCTGATAATGGTGAACATTCTATCCTGGTCCTGTTTGGCTTAACTGTTGCTATTGATGCCCAGTGTGGGAAAATGGCGGCGCAAACTCACGTTTGCAGCGGCCTCCCTCAGTTCTGACTATGCAGTGTCTTTATCCATGTGTAATCTGTGTCTGAGTTTGTGTCATCATGTGAAGAATTATGTCTGTGATTGTCGATTTCGTTTGATGGCTGGGAGAGCTGGCATTGGATTGGCTAGAAGAGCTTGGTCTGCAGTGTTCCGTGGGCCGATGGACCACGGCCCTGCCTGGAGCTGTGCCCGAAGAGGAAACACCGAGGGCAGTCTGTTTGACAGGACGTGGAAGTGTGGATACAGGGCAGGCTGGGCTGGCTGCTAGCCCATGCAGACCGGTGGTTCCAATAACACCGAGGGCGGTCTGGTGGCGGCTTCACCTGGCGTCAACTGTGCAGTGTTTGTGTTGTCATGTGGAGTACGGGAGAGGTGTCTGGCTGGGAGAACTGGCGTTGGATCAGCTGAGGGAGCCTGGTCTGCTGCGTCCAGGGTGGGCCCAGGGACCACGGCCTCCGCCTGGAGCTGTGCCCAAAGAGGAAACACTGAGGATGGTCTGACTGGACGTGGAGGTGGGGCAGGCTGGGCTAACTGCTAGCCCATGCAGACCGGCGGTTCCGACAGTCATCCTGGCTGGTGTTCATTCTCAGGACAATGACATTTTTGGACAGTGTTGCAAATTTACTAAATGGGCTGTGTTGTTGACTTTTTTGCTTTGTCCTGTCCGTTTTTGTATGTTTTTGGTGGTGTCATTTTCTTTTGAATGTGTTTTTTTTTGTCTTTTGTGTTGCACTGCTGTGGGCTGGGAGAAATTAAATTTCATCTCTTTTGTGTGTGGAAGTACATGACTGAGATGACAATAAATTGTTTCTGATTTCTGATGCTATTAATCACTCCATCTTAGCAGAATGTTTAAATAATTGGGTTGATATTTCCGGCTCTCAGTTGTATCTCATCCAATTTGTCTAACGGGAAGTTTCAGGTTGCCATAGAAAACTTTGTATCCTCAACTGCCCCTGTACTCTGTGGAGTTCTGCAGGGTTCAATCCTTGGTCCCATCCTTTTCGCAATCAACATGTTACCTCTAGGCAATCTGGTTAGCCAGTTCAATTGCATATCTCGCCACTGCTATGCTGATGATATGCAGCTCTATTTGTCAGTTAAACCAAAGATATGGGTTATATTGGTGCCCTTCATAACTGCCTGGCTGTTATTAAGGAATGGATGTCACTCAATTTCCTTCAGCTCGCTTAAAACTGAGGTTCTCCTTATTGGTCCTAATAAAATTCTCTCAGAAGTGAAACCTTGTATCGGCCCTCTGGCCACCAACATTAAATCCTCCTCAAGAAATCTGGGTGTACTCTGACCAAAATCTGAATTTTGACCTACACATAAACAAGCTTTTGCAAACCAGCTTTTTCCCAACTCCGGAATATTGCGAAAATCAAATCAATACAATCAACCAGACATCTTGAATTACTAATGCTCTTTTCTTCTGTCTCAGCCAAGCAAAGCTTACCTGCCTGCAACCTGTGCAAAATTCTTCATTCAGGCTGCTAGCCAATACCAATCTTACAACCTACATCACACGAATCCTCGCATCACTTCATTGGCTCCCAGTCATTTATAGAATAGACTTCAGGATACTGCTTATCACATACACTCACTGGCCACTTTATTAGGTACACCTTGCTAGTACCGGGTTGGACCCCCTTTTTCCTTCAGAACTGCCTTAATCCTTCGTGGCATAGATTCAACAAGGTACTGGAAACATTCCTCAGAGAGTTTGGTCCATATTGACATGATAGCATCACGCAGTTGCTGCAGATTTGTCGGCTGCACATCCATGATGCGAATCTCCCGGTCCACCACATCCCAAAGGTGCTCTATTGGATTGAGATCTGGTGACTGTGGAGGCCATTTGAGTACAGTGAACTCATTGTCATGTTCAAGAAACCAGTCTGAGATGATTCGAGCTTTATGACATGGCACGTTATCCTGCTGGAAGTAGCCATCAGAAGATGGGAACACTGTGGTCATAAAGGATGGACATGGTCAGCAACAATACTCAGGTAGGCTGTGGCGTTGACACGATGCTCAGTTGGTACTAAGGGGCCCAAAGTGTGCCAAGAAAATATCCCCCACACCATTACACCACCACCAGCAGCCTGAACCGTTGATACAAGGCAGGATGGATCCATGCTTTCATGTTGTTGATGCCAAATTCTGACCCTACCATCCGAATGTCGCAGCAGAAATCGAGACTCATCAGACCAGGCAACGTTTTTCCAATCTTCTATTGTCCAATTTTGGTGAGCCTGTGCGAATTGTAGCCTCAGTTTCCTGTTCTTAGCTGACAGGAGTGGCACCCGGTGTGGTCTTCTGCTGCTGTAGCCCATCTGCCTCAAGGTTCGACGTGTTGTGCGTTCAGAGATGCTCTTCTGCATACCTCGGTTGTAATGAGTGGTTAATTGAGTTACTGTTGCCTTTCTATCAGCTCCAACCAGTCTGGCCATTCTCCTCTGACCTCTGGCTTCAACAAGGCATTTTCGCCCACAGAACTGCCGCTCACTGGATATTTTCTCTTTTTCGAACCATTCTCTGTAAACCCTAGAGATGGTTGTGCGTGAAAATCCCAGTAGATCAGCAGTTTCTGAAATACTCAGACCAGCCCGTCTGGCACCAACAACCATGCCACGTTCAAAGTCACTTAAATCACCTTTCTTCCCCATTCTGATGCTCGGTTTGAACTGCAGCAGATCGTCTTGACCATGTCTACATGCCTAAATGCATTGAGTTGCTGCCATGTGATTGGCTGATTAGAAATTTGCGTTAACTAACAGTTGGACAGGTGTGCCTAATAAAGTGGCCGGTGAGTGTATAAGGCCCTCCACACTCCCGAGGTGTGGTGGACCCTCCACAGCATCAACACAAGGAAAGCAGCAGGGCCTGATGGTATACAAGGGCATGTACTCCAGGCCTGTGCTGACCAACTAGGTATTTACACACATTTTCGACCTCTCTTTCTCCTTATGCACAGTCCCCACATCTAGCATAATCGTGCCTCTTCCCAAAATAACCTGTGGTAACCTGTCCCAATGACCATTGGCCAGTCGCTCTCACTCCTGTTATTTCAGAATGCTTTGAACAACTGGTACGCAACCACATCAAAGACACTGCCCCAACTGATCTAGACTAACACCAGTTTATTTACCGGACAAGTAGATCGATGGAGGATGCCATCTGTGTGGCCCTTATTACAGCCCTCTCTCACCTGGAATGACCCCACATCTACATCAGGAAGGTCTTTGTAGATTACAGCTCGGCGTTTAACACCATCATATCAAACAAGCTGGTCAGCAAACTCCACAAACTAGGACTAACTCCCTCCATACGCAATTGGATACTGGACTTCCTCATCTACCGCCCCCAGACTGTAAGACTGGGCAGGCGCACATCCTCCAACCTCCGGTGCTAGTGCAGCGACCAAGACACATACCCACATCGGGCTTCCCACCCGCAGACACAGCCAAGTGTGTCTGCATAGGGACGCCCGACCAAGCCGGAAGGAATACGGGGATAAGAACCCGCGATCCTCGTGTTGATAGGCAACAGAATAGAACCACTACACTACTCGGACACCCCCTGCTTGTTAACTTTTATAGATGCACCAGAGAGAGCATCCTAACTAACTGCATGACAGCGTGGTACACAGCTCAATGGGAAGAATAAGATCCAAGCCATCAACACATATGTCGTACCAGTCATCAGATACCCAGCTGAATTTCCGCTTCCAAATTTCCGCTTCCGGTTTGGGAAGCTGGCTGCACAAATTCGCGTTTGCTGCAGCCTCACCCAGTGCCGGTGTCGGAAAATGGCGGCGCGAATTCACATTCGCGGCAGCCTCACCCAGTACCGTCCATGCAGTGTCTTTGTCCATGTCTGCGTCTAAGTTTTCTCTTTGTATGGTGGTTGGTAGAGCTGGTGCTGGATTAGCTGGGAGAGCGGGGCAGGCTAAGCTAACTGCTAGCCCATGCAGACCGGCAGTTCCGATAACACCGAGGGCGGTCTGGCGGAGGCCACACCTGGCGTTGACTGGTGTTTTTGATGTCGTCGTGAGGAGTGCGGCGAGGAGTGTTGACGGCGTCTGGTTCAGCTGGGAGACTTCGTCTGCTTCGTCTGGTGGGCCCGAGGACCACGGCCCCTCCCTGGAGCTGCAAGAGGAGGAAACACCGAAGGCAGTCTGACGCGGCAGTGGGGCGGGCTTAGCTAACTGCTTGCCTATGCAGACCAGCAATTCTGACATTCATCCTGGCTGGCGTTCATTCCCTTGGACAGTGATTTTTTTTTTTTTAGTCTGGATATATGTGTTAGTTTGGATATGTGTGTTAGTTTGGATATAGTGCATCCGGAAAGTATTCACACCCCTTCACTTTGCCCTCATTTTGTTATGTTACAGCCTTCTTCCAACATGGATTAAATTCGGTTTTTTTCTCATCAATCTACACACAATACCCCATAATGACAAAGTTAAAAAGGTTTTGTAGAAATTTTTGCAAATTTATTAAAAATAAAAAACTGAAATATTCATGTACATAAGTATACACACCCTTCGCTATGACACTCAAAATTGAGCTCAGGTTTGTCCTGTTTCCACTGATCATCCTTGAGATGTTTCTACATCTTGATTGGAGTCCACCTGTAGTAAATTCAATTGATTGGACATGATTTCGAAAGGCACACACCTGTCTATATTAGGTCCCACTGTTGACAGTGCAAGTCAGAGCAGAAACCAAGCCATGAAGTCAAAGGAATGGTCTGTGGACCTCCGAGACAGGACTGTATCGAGGCACAGATCTGGGGAAGGGTACAAAAAAATTTCTACAGCTTTGAAGGTCCCAAAGAGCACAGTGGTCTCCATCATTCGTAAATGGAAGAAGTTTGGATCCACCAGGACTCTTCCTAGAGCTGGCCGCCCAGCCAAACTGAGCAATTTGGGGAGAAGGGCCTTTGTCAGGGAGGTGACCAAGAACCCGATGGTCACTGACAGAGCTCCAGCGTTCCTCTGTGGAGATGGGAGAACCTTCCAGAAGGACAACCATCTCTGCAGCACTCCACCAATCAGGCCTTTATGGTAGAGTGGCCAGACGGAAGCCTCTGCTCAGTAAAGGCAAATGACAGTCCGCTTGGAGTTTGCCAGAAAGCACCTAAAGGACTCTCAGACCATGAGCAACAAGATTCTCTGGTCTGATGAAACCAAGATTGAACTCTTTGGCCTGAATGCCAAACGTCACGTCTGGAGGAAACCAGGCACCTCTCATCACCTTGCTAATACCATCCCTACAGTGAAGCATGGTGGTGGCAGCATCATGCTGTTGGGATGTTCTTCAGTGGCAGGAACTGGGAGACTGGTCAGGATCGAGGGAAAGATGAATGGAGCAAAGTACAGAGAGATCCTTGATGAAAACCTGCTCCAGAGCGCTCAGGACCTCAGACTGGGGCGAAGGTTTACCTTTCAACACGACAACGACCCTAAGCACACAGCCAAGACAACGAAGGAGTGGCTTCGGGACAAGTCTGTGAATGTCCTTGAGTGGCCCAGCCAGAGCCCAGACTTGAACCCCATTGATCATATCTGGAAAGACCTGAAAATAGCTGTGCAGCGACGCTCCCCATCTAACCTTACAGAGCTCGAGAGGATCTGCAGAGAAGAATGGGAGAAATACCCCAAATATAGGTGTGCCAAGCTTATAGCTTCATACCCAAGAAGACGTGAGGCTGTAATCGCTGCCAAGGGTGCCTCAACCAAGTACTGAGTAAAGGGTGTGTATACTTATGTACATGCAATATTTCAGTTTTTTATTTTTGATAAATTTGCAAAAATTTCTACAAAAGCTTTTTCACTTCGTCAGTATGGGGTATTGTATGTAGATTGATGAGAAAAAAATGGATTTAATCCATTTTGGAATAAGGCTGTAAGATAATAAAATGTGGGGAAAGTGAAGGGGTGTGAATACTTTCCGGATGCACTGTATGTGTTAGTTTGGATAAATGTTTTAGTTTGGGTATCGGGGCATCACATTGCTCAGCCTCCTTGGGAAAGTCTACTCTAGGGTGTTCGAAAGGAGACTGACCAATTGTCGAACGTCAGATCCAGGAGGGACAATGCGGATTCGTCCTGGCCGTGGAACAACGGACCAACTCTTTACCCTTGGGGAAGTGTTGAGGGGGGGGGGGCATGGGAGTTTGACCAGCCAGTCTACATATGTTTTGTTGACTTGGAGAAGGCTTACAATCGTGTACCCCGGGGCACTTTGTGGGGAGTTCTGCCGGAGTATGGGGTACCGGGGCAGTTGCTACAAGCCATCCGGTCCTTGTATAACCAAAGTGAGAGCTGTGTCCGCATCTTGGCACAAAGTCAAACACGTTTTCCGTGGTTGTCGGACTCTGCCAAGGTTGTCCCTTGTCCATTTTGGGAACCTCAGAATTGCATCTCTGCTCTTTGCAGGTGATGTGGTTTTGTTGGCTTCATCAGAACACGACCTCCGAGCAGTTTGCAGCTGAGTGTGAAATGGCTGGGATGAGAGTCAGCACCTCCAATTCTGAAGCCATGTTTCTCTACCAGAAAATGGTGGATTGCTCCCTCCGGGGTGGGGATGAGTTGTTGCCCCAAGTGAAGGAGTTCAAGTATCTCGGGGTCTTGTTCACAAGTGAGGGTAGGATGGAGCGGGAGATTGACAGGCGGATTGGTGCAGCATCAGCAGTAATGCGGACGTTGTACCGGACCGTTGTGGCGAAGAAGGAGCTGAGCCGGAATGCAAAGCTCTCAATTTACCAATCAATCTTCGTTCCAATCCTCACCTATGGTCATGAGCTTTGGGTAGTGACCGAAAGGGTGAGATCGTGAATACAAGAGGCTGAAATGAGTTTCCTCCGTATGGTGTCTGGGCTCAGCTTTAGAGATAGGGTGATGAGCTCGGACATCCGGAGGGAGCTTGGAGTAGAGCCGCTGCTCCTTCGCATCGAAAGGAGCCAGTTGAGGTGGTTCGGGCATCTGATTAGGATGCCTCCTGGGCGCCTTCCTCTGGAGGTTTACCGGGCACGGCCAACTGGGAGGAGACCCCGGGGTAGACCCAGAACTCGCTGGAGGGACTATATGTCCAATCTGGCCTGGGATCCCCCAGGAGGAGCTGGAGGGTGTTGCTGGGGAGAGTGATGCCTGGAGTGCCCTACTTAGCTTGCTGCCACCGCGACCCGACCCCGGAAAAGCGGCTGAAGATGAGATGAGATGAGTTTGGATATGTGTTAGTTTGGATATGTGTGTTCTTGTAGTTTTTTGATGTGTTTTCTGTTTTTGTGTTGCACTGCTGTGGGCTTGAGGAAACGACATTTCTTTTCATTTCATATACACAAGTGCATGAAGTAAAATGACAAATAAATTGTTCCTGATTCCTGATTCCTGGAATAATAAAGTGGCCAAAGGGGGAGGAGATAAAGGCCACAAGGATCAGTACACGGAAACGCCTCACACGTCAGGTTCCACCTGAAGTCCAGTGGCCTGAGACTGTATGATAAGCGAGGAGTTCAGGGCCGAGGGTTGTGTTACTGCTGAATCACTTGGCGTCTGCCAGATTACTTTACTGGTTTCACCTGAGTGACACGTGCTGGGACTCACTGGTAGGCTGTGTTGCAAATTGGATTGGATAATAAATAGAAATAAACTTTACTTTCATGAAAACTAAATGAAAAATTACAAACAGAAGCCAACAAAAGATTGGAGAGAGGCGTTCCATGTTTTTAAAAGAAAGGGAAACATCAGCAGTTTGTTGGTATTTACACAAATGCATCATGTTATTGTCATTTTGCATCATGGTTTGCATGGCTATCAAAGTGAATTCTGTATTTACTATCAAAGTGAATTCTGTATTTACTATCAAAGTGAATTCTGTTTACTCTCAACGTGATTTCTGTATTTACTATCAAAGTGAATTCTGTGTTTACTATCAAAGTGAATTCTGTGTTTACTATCAAAGTGAATTCTGTATTTATTCTCAAAGTGAATTCCGTATTTACTATCAAAGTGAATTCTGTATTTACTATCAAGGTGAATTCTATATTTACTATCAAAGTGAATTCTGTATTTACTATCAAAGTGAATTCTGTATTTACTATCAAGGTGAATTCTACATTTACTAGCGAAGTGAATTCTGTATTTACTATCAAAGTGAATTCTGTATTTACTCTCAAAGTGAATTCTGTATTTATTCTGTATTTACTATCAAAGTGAATTCCGTGTTTACTATCAAAGTGAATTCTATATTTACTATCAAAATGAATTCTGTGTTTACTCTCAAAGTGAATTTTTTATTTAATATCAAAGTGAATTCTGTATTTACTATCATAGTGAATTCTATATTTACTCTCAAAGTGATTTCTGTATTTACTATCAAAGTGAATTATGTGTTTACTATCAAAGTGATTTCTGTATTTACTGTCAAAGTGAATTCTCTATTTACTATCAAAGTGAATTCTGTGTTTACTATCAAAGTGAATTCTGTATTTACTATCAAAGTGAATTCTGTATTTACTCTCAAAGTGATTTCTGTATTTACTATCAAAGTGAATTCTGTATTTACTATCAAAGTGAATTCTGTGTTTACTGTCAAAGTGAATTCTGTATTTACTGTCAAAGTGAATTCTGTATTTACTATCAAAGTGAATTCTGTATTTACTATCAAAGTGAATTCTGTATTTACTATTAAAGTGAATTCTGTATTTACTATCAAAGTGATTTCTATATTTACTATCAAAGTGAATTCTGTATTTACTCTCAAAGTGAATTCCGTATTTACTATCAAAGTGAATTCTGTATTTACTCTCAAAGTGAATTCTGTATTTATTCTGTATTTACTATCAAAGGGAATTCCGTATTTACTATCAAAATGAATTCTGTGCTTACTATCAAAGTTAATTCTGTATTTACTATCAAAGTGAATACTATATTTACTATCAATGTGAAGTCTGTATTTACTCTAAAAGTGAATTCTGTATTTACTATCAAAGTGAATTCTTTATTTACTATCAAAGTGAATTCCATACTATCAAAGTAAATTCTGTGTTTACTCTCAAAGTGAATTATTTATTTACTATCAAAGTGAATTCTGTATTTACTGTCAAAGTGAATTCCATACTATCAAAGTGAATTCTGTGTTTACTATCAAAGTGAATTCTGTGTTTACTATCAAAGTGAATTCTATATTTACAATTAAAGTGAATTCTGTATTTACTATCAAAGTGATTTCTATATTTACTATCAAAGTGAATTCTGTATTTACTCTCAAAGTGAATTCCGTATTTACTATCAACATGAATTCTGTATTTACTCTGTATTAACTATCAAACTGAATTCCGTATTTACTATCAAAATGAATCCTGTGTTTACTCTCAAAGTGAATTCTTTATTTACTATCAAAGTTAATTCTGTATTTACTATCAAAGTGAATACTATATTTACTATCAATGTGAATTCTGTATTTAGTCTCAAAGTGAATTCCGTATTTACCATCAAAGTGAATTCTTTATTTACTATCAAAGTGAATTCTGTATTTACTGTCAAAGTGAATTCCATACTATCAAAATGAATTCTGTATTTACTATCAAAGTGAATTCTGTATTTACTATCAAAGTTATTTCTATATTTACTATCAAAGTGAATTCCGTATTTACTATCAAAGTAAATTCTGTATTTACTCTCAAAGTGAGTTCTGTATTTACTATCAAAGGGAATTCTGTATTGACTATCAAAGTGAATACTATATTTACTATCAATGTGAATTCTGTATTTACTCTCAAAGTGAATTCCGTATTTACTATCAAAGTGAATTCTGTATTTACTCTCAAAGTGAGTTCTGTATTTACTATCAAAGTGAATTCTGTATTTACTAGCAAAGTGAATACTATATTTACTATCAATGTGAATTCTGTATTTACTCTCAAAGTGAATTCCGTATTTACTATCAAAGTGAATTCTGTATTTACTCTCAAAGTGAATTCTGTATTTACTATCAAAGTGAATTCTGTATTTACTATCAAAGTGAATTCTATATTTACTATCAAAGTGAATTCTGTATTTACTATCAAAGTGAATTCTGTATTTACTCTCAAAGTGAATTCCATACTATCAAAGTGAATCCTGTATTTACTATCAAAGTGAATTCTGTGTTTACTATCAAAGTGAATTCTATATTTACAGTTGAAGGAAATTCTGTGTTTACTATCAAAGTGAATTATGTATTTACTATCAAAGTGAATTCTGTATTTACTCTCAAAGTGAATTCTGTATTTACTATCAAAGCGAATTCTGTATTTACTATCAAAGCGAATTCTGTGTTTACTATCAAAGTGAATTCTGTATTTACTATCAAAGTAAATTCCGTATTTGCTATCAACGTGAATTCTGTATTTACTCTCAAAGTGAGTTCTGTATTTATTCTGTATTTACTATCAAAGTGAATTCCGTATTTACTATCAAAGTGAATTTTGTATTTACTCTCAAAGTGAATTCTTTATTTACTATCAAAGTGAATTCTGTATTTACTATCAAAGCGAATTCTGTATTTACTGTCAAAGTGAATTCTGTATTTACTACCAAAGTGAATTCTATATTTACTGGTGTTTCAAACTATTAAATCACAGGAGAATGTTGAAAACCAGCAGTGGATACCTTTAAATATTTTTTAATCCAGAATACTAAACTGAAAGTCTGTACATGCAGCTTATAGATGTCCAAAGGAGTTGAATCAAGTGCAACTGGACTTGGTATTTATCCGTGAAGACGTTTCGCCTCTCATCCAAGAGGCTTCCTCAGTTCGTGCCTTTCTGACTAGACCAAGCTAGTCTGACTGGCTGGTGATGAGACTCAGAATTTATCCTCTAGGAGTCGTTGTCAGAGCTACTGATATGCGTGGCTCTTTTGTGTTCCGATGTTTACCAACGCCCGTCGCTAACAGAGCCATAGATATGAGTGGCTCTATTGTGTACCAATGTTTGGCCGCGCCCGTCGTTATCGGAGCTATTGATGTGCGTGGCTCTCCTGTGCTCCGATGTCCAGCTGCGCCCGTCGCCATCGGAGCTATTTATTTGCATTTGTTTAGCAGCGACGGTCGTTGGGGGAGTTAGTTTCGACTTCATTGTTCAGTGGTCATGAGTCGTTGGAGCCGTTAGTGACCGACTGTTGTTCTTGGAGGCTAGGCTTCTTGAGTCTCCTGGGTAGAGATGAAAGGACGGCATTGTAAGTGGGAGATAGGTGGTTTAGCAGACCTCCTCCTCTGTTGAGGGATGGTTTTTCCAGTTTCGCATAGATGGCTTCCTTCACCCCTCTTTCAAACCATCTATCTTCTGTGTCCAAAATGTGTACGTTGCTGTCCTCGAAGGAGTGTGTCTTCTCCTTTAGGTGTAGATAGACTGCTGAGTCTTGTCCTGAGGAGTTTGGCCTTCTGTGTTGGGCCATCCGTTTGTGTAGTGGTTGTTTGATTTCTCCTATGTATAGGTCAGTGCAATCCTCATTGCATTGTACGGCATACACCAGATTGCTTTTCCGGGTGTGTTACATGGTCTTTGGGATGAACCAGTCTTTGTCGGAGTGTGTTGCTGGGTTTGAAGTATACCGGGATGCGGTTTTTGTTGAAAATTCTCCTGAGTTTCTCAGAGACCCCAGAAACATACGGGATGACTGTGCTATTGCTTCTGTTCCTTTTTTCCTCGTCGCTCACCTGGTTGGTCTTTTTGGAATGTGTTGCAGTTTTCACTAAGGTCCAACTGGGGTAGCCGCAGGTTTTTAAAGCTCCCCTCAGGTGTTTGGGTTCTTCTCGTTGGGCCTGAGTGCTGCTGGGCACATTGTCAGCACTGTGTTGCAGAGTTCTGATGACGCTCAGTTTGTGTTCCAGCGGGTGGTGTGAGTTGAAAAGTAGATATTGGTCTGTGTGTGTAGGTTTCCTGCAAACCCCAATGTGGAGTCTCCTGTCTTCCCCAATGTGGACGTCACAGTCCAAGAAGGGCAAACTGTTGTTCTTTACATCTTCCCTTGTGAACTTAATGTTCTTGTCCACTGAGTTGGTGTGTTTGGTAAATGCTTGCACCTCTTGTGTTTGGATTTTGACCCATGTGTCGTCCACATCTCTGAACCAGTGGCTCAGAGGTGTTCTTTTGAAGGAGTTCAGGGTCCTGTGTTCTACCTCTTCCATATATAAGTTGGCCACAATGGGTGATACTGGTGAGCCCATTGAACAGCCGTGTTTCTGTCTGTAAAACTGGCCCCTGAATTGGAAATATGTAGTGTTCAGGCAAAGGTCCAGTAGTTGGCAAATCTGGTCTGGGCTGAGGTTGGTCCTACTGTGGAGAGTGTCGTCCCGTAGCAAACGTTGCCTCATAGTTTCCAAAGCCTCCATGGTTGGGATGCAGGTGAATAACGAGGTCACGTCGTAAGATACCATGGTTTCACCCGGTTCCAGTTTTACGCCTTGGACCTTGTGCACGAAGTCAATGGAGTTTTGGATATGGTGAGGTGTTTCACCCACTAAAGGGGTCAAAATGTTGGCTATATGTTTGGCAATGTTGTACGTGACCGAGTTTATGCTGCTGACGATGAGCCTGAGGGGGGTTCCATCTAGATGGATCTTAGGGAGTCCATATATGCATGGAATGTTATCTTGTGGGTAGAGACGGTGGTATTGTATACGATCAATGGTTCCCCCTTTCTGTAGTTTCTGTAGGTACTCTATTATTCCCCTCTTGTAACCACTAGTGGGATCGCGTCTCAGAGGTTCATAGGTGTAGTGTCGCTGAGTAATGACGTGATCTTGGCGTGGTAGTCTGTTGTGTTGAGGATAACCGTGCATCTCCCCTTATCTGCTGGAAGGATAGCGATGTTTTCATCCTTGCTCAGGGGTGTCACGGCTTTCCTTTCCTCCTCCATGGTTAGGTTGGAGGGGGGGGGGTGTTTGCATTGGACAGAGCTGCTGATACTTTTAACCTAAGCTGTTCCGCCTTGGTTTCCGTTAGCTTGTTTTTCCTTATGGCTGATTCTGTGGATGTGATGAGGTCAACTATAGGTAGTTTTTTGGGTTTCATGGGGAAGTTCAGTCTTTTGGATAAGACCACCTTCTCTGATTGTGAAAGTACCTTGTCCGACAGATTCTTGATCCATCTGTTCTGCGTTCCGTTTTGTGTGGGATGTTCTGTCTTTTGTCTCCAGGTAAGTATATCTGCTTGGCTAGTGTTGTTGGTTCGCCGCTGTAAGTTTTGAAACTTCCTTGTCTGCCTTTCTTTGGTTTTGTGGTGTTGAGATAGTTGGGCTTTCTTGGTGAAATCAGCAATCCTGTCCAAGACTGCTCCAGGCAAGTGGGATGTTATTTGCTGGAGTAGTTGGTCAGATTTCTCCTTCAGCCCTTCAATAGTGAAATGGACCTGTCTCACTCTTTCATTCTCTCTGTCAAAACAGACAGAATCATAGAGAAGGCACAGAATCAACTCCTGAATGAAAGAGCCCAACACAGAACATCAGACTCCTCAGGACAAGACTCAGCAGTCTATCTACATCTAAAGGGGAAGACACACTCCTTCGAGGACAGCAATGTACACATTTTGGACACAGAAGATAGATGGTTTGAAAGAGGGGTGAAGGAAGCCATCTATGCGAAACTGGAAAAACCATCCCTCAACAGAGGAGGAGGTCTGCGACACCACCTATCTCCCACTTACAATGCCGTCCTTTCATCTCTACCCAGGAGACTCAAGAAGCCTAGCCTCCAAGAAAAACAGTCGGTCACTAACGGCTCCAACGACTCTCATGACCACTGAATAATGAAGTCGAAACTAACACCCCCAACAACCGTCGCTGCTAAACAAATGCAAATAAATAGCTCCGATGGCGACGGGCCCAGCTGGACATCTTAGCACAGGAGAGCCACGCATATCAATAGCTCCGATAACGACAGGCGCAGCCATAACATCGGTACACAAAAGAGCCACGCATATCCTTAGCTCTGATAACGACTCCAAAGAAGATAAAGTCTGAGTCTCATCACCAGCCAGTCAGACTAGCTTGGTCTAGTCAGAAAGGCATGAACTGAGGAAGCCTCTTGGATGAGAGACAAAACGTCTTCACGGATATATACCAAGTCCAGTTGCACTTGAATCAACTCGTTTGGATAACCATGACCTGGATGAATGAGATCATTCACAGACAGCTTATAGATGCTTAGATAATAACTCCCATCAAGACTTGTGTCTGTCTGTCTGTCTGTCTTTCTGTCTGTCTGTCTGTCTGCCTGTCTGTGTGTCCTCCTAGGAGTAAACGTCACAAATCAGGCTCGATGGAGGAGGAGGCAGACAGTCCTGGAGGGGATTATTACCCCTCGCCCTCCTCCCCTGCTAGCAGTTCCAGGAACTGGACTGATGACGTTGAAGGGGGTAAGTTTTCTAAATAATAGCAAATTAGAAATGTTTGCACAGTTTATAACACAACTGGTGTGTTGTGCTGTCTTTTTTATTGTTTGTTTCTTGTTTTTGTTTTGTTTGTTTGTTTTTTTAGATTAGCATCGTTCCTGTGTGTTGTTAAGCTGGTCCCTCTGTTACAATATAAAATGCTTGCTTTGAAGGTGTGTGAGATGGAGATGACATGACTCGGGGGAGAGCGCTGCACAGGGGTGGGTTGGAGAATTGTGGCTTAGTGTGCACCGCTGGAGGCAGCTCGCTACCTGCTAGTTACATTTACATATTCTTATTAAGCAGACCCTTTTATCCAAAAGAAAAAAGAAATATTTACAAAAAATGATCGAAGGATAAAAAACTAAAAAGTTTGTCAGAGAGAGAAATGTTTTGGGGAGGGGGCAGGTGAGTAGACCCTGGTTATCAGTTTAGGTTTGCATGGCATAATTTAAAGAAACTTGTGTTATGTGTTGATGAAAATTTGGAGACAACTCACACTATTAACAACATATTATCTCAGAGGAAATTTCCCAGACTTCCCAGCTCATCCTGGCATGTTAATTGTAGATGTGGCGTCTCAGTAACATACGCAGTAATGTCAGTGTTGTGTGTGTTGCCGTAGCGTGTTATAGCAGACCGGCTTACTCCCATCAGACACTGATGTCAGCAGATGGTGGAAAAACAAGACGGACTGGCCCAGAATTTTGTTTTCTAATTCCCCCCCTGCCCCCCCAGTATGCAGAGGGGCAATTTTCCTGTTTAACGTTACATGGCTTTCACACCTGAAGCATTTCAGAATGCATAAATGACCCCTGAGATTGTCAACGCAAATTACGTGATGGATAAATGTGTGCTTTATAATGCTGTAGCTGAGTCCAACACTTACATGTGTGAGCCAGAACACAGTACAGAAGAAGTCCAGCACTGAGGCAGCCACAGCTAGCAGTGACCACAAACACCTGGAGCGCCAGAGAGCCGACAGTAACTGGTGCTGTTTGTGTTAAAATTGTTCAGCAATGCCAACAAAATTACAGTCACTGGACTGCAGTGAGTTTCATTGCGGATAGTTTTGTGGGATTCTGTTGTGGACGTCTGCTCAGAGGTAAAGTTGGTGGAAAACTCTCACTCAGTACATACTACATGCTAATATATATGTAGGTAATAAAGCGTTGTAGCAGTTCCGGGAATTCTATGGCAGGTTAACTGTCAGTGTCATCAGTGTGCATATTAAAATTACCCAGGAGGAGAAAGGAAGGAGAGAAGGCACGTAGCTGGGTCAGAGAGAAAGGAGGGGTTTGGCTTGGAGGGGGGGGGTTAACAGCAGTCAGCAAGGGGGTGTGACCAGCGAGTTTGAAGGCAAGGTGTCAGAAAGAAGGAGTGGCAGGGAATTGGGCCAGAAACACATCTTCTCAACAAAAGCCATAAGCATGCACAATGCTGGCTCTCTCCCAGTGGTGTTTCCAAGCAGAGGAGTGGTCCACAGAGTTCATGATGAGCAGAGATGACGACTAAACTTAACACAGCATGCAGTATTGCCAAAAAGGAAATGCTGTTTAATATAAAACACAAGTACTGCTCCCACAGTGGGAGAACTGTAAATACAGTATACAGTAGAGATAAAGCATGTGTGCAAATCATCAATCTGATTTGCTGTGGTCCAGCACGAAATTTGTGGTGCAGCCAAATTACATTCTAGTGCCGCTAACTGACAACTTTGCTGCACTACTGCCGCCACTGTAAAACGTTAGTCGGGAGTCCTGAGGAGGCAGCATTTCAAATGACTTTCTCGGTTTACAAACAAGGTTTAGCAGCCATTGTTGCTGCTGTGCCATACGCTCAGCAGTTAACAATTGCAATTGTTGTTCTCCCTGCGGCTTCTTCCTATTGTTTCTCCCTGTTAAAGGTTTTTTTTGGGGGGGGGGGGTTGTTCTTTATCCGATGCGCGGGTCTAAGGACAGGATGTTGTGTTGCTGTAAAGCCCCTTGGGGCAAATTTGTAATTTGTGATTTGTGATGTGACGGAGGGCTAAGACAAAGAAAAGGGCCAACAATGCCATCTGGGGAATTGCACCCCAGGAAATACTATTTCTCTTTAAAACCAGAGTTAAGGATTTGATGCTTAGCCAGGCGAACAGATTCACTACTGAAAAAGGACAGAGACGTGGTTCAAAAATATAAATGCTTTGTTTAATTAATCAAAACAAGAAAGGACCGGAACTGGAGCTGCTAAGGAAATCAAGAAAAAAACGATTAAAACCAACATGAAGCCATTGAATCTTTATTGCAAATAGTTTGTAAAAAGGATCTTTTAATACAATTAAGAAAATTAAAAAAAATTAAAAATACCAAAAAATGCCCAGCCTACACAAATAATGGTAACCAAACTAGAAAACTAGGCTGAGGCCAACTGTGGAAGGCAGACTAACTGAGGAGTGCCCAGGGGTGCTACCAATACTCACCTTCCGTGCAGCACAGAAAACCCACAGCAAACCTCACAGCAGACGGGTGAACTCTCCACACGTGTCCCGGTGCTCCGACTCACGCACACACACCCACACACATGCAGGGACCTCACCACAAGTGCCTAGCCTCCCACAAGATGACACTCAGACTGCTGAGGGGAATAACTAACAAAATAAGTCAAATAGGTCAACAAAAAAACGAAGCTAAAGACAGGTCAACCCAGTTAGTAATCAAAAGAAACTAAGGCAAAACAGCAGCAGGTGAACCACCTCTAGCAGGGATCCTTGACACCAGGACATACTTATGATAACCAGCACAACAGTGGCAGCAAACACTAGAGGTTCCACGCTAGAAGTTCAGGAACTGCAGCACCAACTACCAGACACATGCGAGGCCGAGGAAGAGAGAAGGCAAAAAAAAAAAAAGGGATTGCACAGGTGGTCACAGGTGGCTTAGATAACCTGGCCCTGATGAGAAGATTGGCTGAGGGAGGAGTCAGGCCTGGAGCTGCATTGACAACCACTCAACCTACCAATGAAGCATTCCCCACCACAGTGATATTGGGCTATAAAAATAACATTGACTTGACTTGACTTAACAATCCCCACCATTGTAAAAATGGCACCAGAGCTAACATAGGAAGTCTAAGTTATATATTACAATCTTCAAACTATATCACATTGCCACATTTCAAGCCTTTTTTCTGCTGGTGTTGTTTCCAGCATGCACGTGTTTATCGCTGCACCAGAAATTGCCCCACCCTGTTTTGAACTGTTGACAATGGTAATGATTTATACATTTGATTTTATTTAGCATCAAGTGGAGGATTGTTAACACGTCGTGTACTTCCTTTTAGCAATATTTACTGTAAACAACTGTGAGATAAAATCCTGGTGAAATGTGTAAGGTTAAAACCACCTTGTGAAAGCCTCAAACTAATATGTGAACATTTAGAATCTCTTCAATCTGTGAAAGGGGAGTGTTGAAACTGTGAGTCATGTTCAGAAACTCTGAAGCAAAAGTTTTGCTACAACGTGTTACAATGTGTTACAACGTGTTACAATATGTTACAACATGTTACAACGTGTTACAATGTGTTACAACGTGTTACAATGTGTTACACCGTGTTGCAACATGTTACAATGTGTTACAACGTGTTACAATGTATTACAACATGTTACAATGTGTTACAACATATTACAACATGTTGTTACAACATGTTACAATGTGTTACAATGTGTTACAACGTGTTACAATATCACAACATGGCTTGATAACATTTACACTGCTGTGTTATCTCTGGTCCAAGGATTGTGTTTTAACAAGGGTGCATATTATTTACTGGTGAGCTGATGGCACATGAACCACAATGGCTGCTGCATCTTGTTTGTAGTCTGAGAAAACTACTTGAAACAGGTGTTTTACTCTCTGGCTCCTACATCAGACTATATTGGGATGCTGTTCTACTGTAATACTGATAGATTGTCCAACAGAATCATCACATCACCACCACATCTCAGGTGGATAGGGTAATGTAAAATGTAAAATCTTGGAGATTGCAGTTTTTAGTTGATGGTATTTTAACGGCTGTTAATTTATAAAGGTAATGAGAATGAGAAGAGTTTATCTTTAGACTCAGGATAATCAAAGCATACTGGTTCTGGCGGGTTAAACAGGTCGTTAAAATAGGGTGATAACTCGTTTCACACAAGAGTCAACTTGCTAAATTATGTGAAGGACTTGTTTCTGTACAGTCAGTCATTCATAGCCAGACTGTGTACTAGGGGAAAAGATACCGCACCATCAAAACCCGGACTAACAAGCTGAAGAACAGCCTCTTTCCCAGAGCTGTAGCCTCCATAACCCCCCCACCCCTGCCACACACACACACACACACACACACACACACACACACACACACACACACACACACACACACACACCTGCCTAGCTGTTGAGGACTAACTGGTACAGTATGGACGGTGATGGACAGTATCTACCATATCTCCCATGCACTGTTTTGCACTGTCCTATCGTAACACTATTCTGCACTTTAAAGCCGCTGCAGTATGGACAACTATGTGCAATAACTCCATGCACTATTTTGAACTTTTAAAAGCCGCTGCTATCTTTTATTGTCTCATCATCCTTTTGCTACCGCACTTGTTTATACTAAATGTTGTGTGTCCTTGTTTTTATCTTGTTTTTAATCATTTACCTTGTCTAGTGCTGCTGGTCTGAGAGTCTCCACATGACATTTCGTTGTATGTATACAATGACAATAAAGTATCTTCTCTTCTCTTATATATCTTTATCTTTATCTTATCTTATCTTATCTTATTTATCTTATCTAGTGAGCGACTGGATCCTTTGAGATTCATGGTTTTATCTGAAGATGACTTGTTGCTTTTCTAAAGTATGAGTCTGATTCAAGACTTGATTTGCATTTCTTTGTGTGTTTGCCTGTGTGTAGGTCTGTCTCCTCCAGTGAAGAAGGTAGAGCTGGACAGTCCCTCACCCCAAGAGGACTCGTCAAGACTGGGTTCCTTCACCCAACACCACCGACCTGTCATAGCTGTTCACAGTGGTCAGTGTACACATGTAACTTACAGAACTGACACCAAAATATCACGATCTCTATGTTCACCCTCTTCCTGGCAGTGACATATGTTAGCTTTGAAATACTTCTTCATCCATATTTGGAAATAGGAGAGATTTCTTACCCCCTCAAGGCTCAGGGGTTTGCTGCTCCACGCCATGTGTGGACTGGAACAGCATCTGTGCCTGAAATGCAGCAACTGTAACTAATGCAGGTATTCTGAAGTTTCATGGTCTTATTCTCAAAACGTTATAACAATATAACAAAACGTGATATAAGAGAACTGTAAGCTTGGTCATCAGATGAGTAGAATAGCTGTAGTAAGATTTATCTAGAACAGTGTGTTTCAAACGGAGCTCGTAAATCACGCGTCAGTCTTACTCCAATCCCCACCAGTCTTACTCTGATCCCCAGTTTTATTCTGATCCCCATCAGTTTTATTGTGAACCCCACCAGTCTTACTCTGATCCCCACCAGTTTTACTCTGATCCCCACCAGGTTTATTCTGATCCCCACTAGTCTTACTCTGATCCCCACCAGTTTTACTCTGATCCCCACCAGTTTTATTCTGATCCCCACCAGTCATACTCTGATCCCCACCAGTCTTACTCTGATCCCCACCAGTTTTACTCTAATCCCCACCAGTTTTATTCTTCTGATCCCAACCAGTCTTACTCTGATCCCCACCAGTTTTACTCTGATCCCCACCAGTTTTACTCTTATCCCCCCCAATCTTAATCTGATCCCCACCAGTTTTATTCTGATCCCCACCAGGCATACTCTGATCCCCACCAGTCTTACTCTGATACCCACTAGTCTTACTCTGATCCCCACCAGTTTTACTCTGATCCCCACCATTTTTACTCTGATCCCCACCAGTCTTACTCTTATCCCCACCAGTCTTACTCTGATCCCCACCAGTTTTATTCTGATCCCCACCAGACTTACTCTGATCCCCACCAGTTTTATTCTTCTGATCCCCACCAGTCTTACACTGATCCCCACCAGTCTTAAATCTGATCCCCATCAGTCTTACTCTGATCCCCACCAGTTTTACTCTAATCCCCACCAGTTTTATTCTTCTGATCCCCACCAGTCTTACTCTGATCCCCACCAGTTTTACTCTAATCCCCACCAGTTTTACTCTTATCCCCACCAATCTTACTCTGATCCCCACCAGTTTTCTTCTGATCCCCACCAGGCATACTCTGATCCCCACCAGTTTTATTCTTCTGATCCCCACCAGTTTTATTCTTCTGATCCCTACCAGTCTTACTCTGATCCCCACCAGTGTTACTCTGATCCCCACCAGTTTTATTCTTCTGATCCCCACCAGTCTTACTCTGATCCCCACCAGTTTTACTCTGATCCCCACCAGTCTTACTCTGATCCCCACCAGTTTTACTCTAATCCCCACCAATTTTATTCTTCTGATCCCCATAAGTTTTACTCTGATCCCCACCAGTTTTACTCTAATCCCCACCAGTTTTATTCTGATCCCCACCAATCTTACTCTGATCCCCACCAGTTTTACTCTAATCCCCACCAGTTTTATTCTTCTGATCCCCATCAGTCTTACTCTGATCCCCACCAGTTTTACTCTGATCCCCACTAGTCTTACTCTGATCCCCACCAGTCTTACTCTGATCCCCACCAGTTTTATTCTGATCCCCACCAGACTTACTCTGATCCCCACCAGTTTTATTCTTCTGATCCCCACCAGTCTTACCCTAATCCCCACCAGTCTTAACTCTGATCCCCACCAGTCTTACTCTGATCCCCGCCAGTGTTACTCCGATCCCCACCAGTTTTATTCTTCTGATCCCCACCAGTCTTACTCTTATCCCCTCCAGTTTTACTCTGATCCCCACCAGTCTTACTGTGATACCCACCAGATTTATTCTTCTGATCCCCACCAGTCTTATACTGATCCCCAACAGTTTTACTCTGATCCCCACCAGTTTTACTCTGATCCCCACTAGTCTTACTCTTATCCCCACTAGTCTTACTCTGATCCCCACCAGTTTTACTCTGATCCCCACCAGTTTTACTCTGATCCCCACTAGTCTTACTCTTATCCCCACTAGTCTTACTCTGATCCCCACCAGTTTTACTCTGATCCCCACCAGTTTTATTCTTCTGGTCCCCACCAGTCTTACTCTGATCCCCACCAGTTTTACTCTAATCCCCACCAGTTTTACTCTTATCCCCACCAATCTTACTCTGATCCCCACCAGTTTTCTTCTGATCTCCACCAGGCATACTCTGATCCCCACCAGTCTTACTCTGATCCCCGCCAGTCTTACTCTTATACCCACCAGTCTTACTCTGATCCCCACCAGTTTTATTCTGATCCCCACCAGACTTACTCTGATCCCCACCAGTTTTATTCCTCTGATCCCCACCAGTTTTATTCTGATCCCCACCAGGCCTACTCTGATCCCCACCAGTCTTACTCTAATCCCCACCAGTTTTACTCTAATCCCCACCAGTTTTATTCTTCTGATCCCCACCAGTCATACTCTCATCCCCACCAGTTTTACTCTGATCCCCACCAGTTTTACTCTGATCCCCACCAGTCTCACTCTGATCCCCACCAGTTTTTATTCTTCTGATTCCCACAAGTCTTACTCTGATCCCCACCAGTTTTACTCTGATCCCCACCAGTTTTACTCTGACCCCCTGCCAGTCTTACTCTGATCCCCACCAGTTTTACTCTGATCTCCACCAGTTTTATTCTGACCCCCACCAGTCATACTCTGATCCCCACCAGTCTTACTCTGATCCCCACCAGTCTTACTCTTATCCCCACCAGTCTTACACTGATCCCCACCAGACTTACTCTGATCCCCACCAGTTTTATTCTTCTGATCCCCACCAGTCTTACACTGATCCCCACCAGTCTTAAATCTGATCCCCATCAGTCTTACTCTGATCCCCACCAGTCTTACTCTGATCCCCACCAGTTTTACTCTAATCCCCACCAGTTTTATTCTTCTGATCCCCGCCAGTCTTACTCTGATCCCCACCAGTCTCACTCTGATCCCCACCAGTTTTTATTCTTCTGATTCCCACAAGTCTTACTCTGATCCCCACCAGTCTTACTCTGATCCCCACAAGTCTTACTCTGATCCCCACCAGTTTTATTCTTCTGATCCCCACCAGTCTTACACTAATCCCCACCAGTCTTAACTCTGATCCCCACCAGTCTTACTCTGATCCCCACAAGTCTTACTCTGATCCCCACCAGTCTTACTCTAGTCCCCACCAGTTTTACTCTAATCCCCACCAGTTTTATTATTCTGATCCCCACCAGTCACAATCTGATCCCCACCATTTTTACTCTGATCCAAACCAGTCTTACTCTGATCCCCATCAGTCTCACTCTGATCCCCACCAGTTTTTATTCTTCTGATTCCCACAAGTCTTACTCTGATTCCCACAAGTCTTACTCTGATCCCCACCAGTTTTACTCTGATCTCCACCAGTTTTATTCTGACCCCCACCAGTCATACTCTGATCCCCACCAGTCTTACTCTGATCCCCACCAGTCTTACTCTTATCCCCACCAGTCTTACACTGATCCCCACCAGACTTACTCTGATCCCCACCAGTTTTATTCTTCTGATCCCCACCAGTCTTACACTGATCCCCACCAGTCTTAAATCTGATCCCCATCAGTCTTACGCTGATCCCCACCAGTCTTACTCTGATCCCCACCAGTTTTACTCTAATCCCCACCAGTTTTATTCTTCTGATCCCCGCCAGTCTTACTCTGATCCCCACCAGTTTTACTCTGATCCCCACCAGTTTTACTCTGATCCCCACCAGTCTCACTCTGATCCCCACCAGTTTTTATTCTTCTGATTCCCACAAGTCTTACTCTGATCCCCACCAGTTTTACTCTGATCCCCACCAGACTTACTCTGATCCCCACCAGTTTTATTCCTCTGATCCCCACCAGTTTTATTCTGATCCCCACCAGGCCTACTCTGATCCCCACCAGTCTTACTCTAATCCCCACCAGTTTTACTCTAATCCCCACCAGTTTTATTCTTCTGATCCCCACCAGTCATACTCTCATCCCCACCAGTTTTACTCTGATCCCCACCAGTTTTACTCTGATCCCCACCAGTCTCACTCTGATCCCCACCAGTTTTTATTCTTCTGATTCCCACAAGTCTTACTCTGATCCCCACCAGTTTTACTCTGATCCCCACCAGTTTTACTCTGACCCCCTGCCAGTCTTACTCTGATCCCCACCAGTTTTACTCTGATCTCCACCAGTTTTATTCTGACCCCCACCAGTCATACTCTGATCCCCACCAGTCTTACTCTGATCCCCACCAGTCTTACTCTTATCCCCACCAGTCTTACACTGATCCCCACCAGACTTACTCTGATCCCCACCAGTTTTATTCTTCTGATCCCCACCAGTCTTACACTGATCCCCACCAGTCTTAAATCTGATCCCCATCAGTCTTACTCTGATCCCCACCAGTCTTACTCTGATCCCCACCAGTTTTACTCTAATCCCCACCAGTTTTATTCTTCTGATCCCCGCCAGTCTTACTCTGATCCCCACCAGTCTCACTCTGATCCCCACCAGTTTTTATTCTTCTGATTCCCACAAGTCTTACTCTGATCCCCACCAGTCTTACTCTGATCCCCACAAGTCTTACTCTGATCCCCACCAGTTTTATTCTTCTGATCCCCACCAGTCTTACACTAATCCCCACCAGTCTTAACTCTGATCCCCACCAGTCTTACTCTGATCCCCACAAGTCTTACTCTGATCCCCACCAGTCTTACTCTAGTCCCCACCAGTTTTACTCTAATCCCCACCAGTTTTATTATTCTGATCCCCACCAGTCACAATCTGATCCCCACCATTTTTACTCTGATCCAAACCAGTCTTACTCTGATCCCCATCAGTCTCACTCTGATCCCCACCAGTTTTTATTCTTCTGATTCCCACAAGTCTTACTCTGATTCCCACAAGTCTTACTCTGATCCCCACCAGTTTTACTCTGATCTCCACCAGTTTTATTCTGACCCCCACCAGTCATACTCTGATCCCCACCAGTCTTACTCTGATCCCCACCAGTCTTACTCTTATCCCCACCAGTCTTACACTGATCCCCACCAGACTTACTCTGATCCCCACCAGTTTTATTCTTCTGATCCCCACCAGTCTTACACTGATCCCCACCAGTCTTAAATCTGATCCCCATCAGTCTTACGCTGATCCCCACCAGTCTTACTCTGATCCCCACCAGTTTTACTCTAATCCCCACCAGTTTTATTCTTCTGATCCCCGCCAGTCTTACTCTGATCCCCACCAGTTTTACTCTGATCCCCACCAGTTTTACTCTGATCCCCACCAGTCTCACTCTGATCCCCACCAGTTTTTATTCTTCTGATTCCCACAAGTCTTACTCTGATCCCCACCAGTTTTACTCTGATCCCCACCAGTTTTACTCTGATCCCCACCAGTCTCACTCTGATCCCCACCAGTTTTTATTCTTCTGATTCCCACAAGTCTTACTCTGATCCCCACCAGTTTTACTCTGATCCCCACCAGTTTTACTCTGATCCCCACTAGTCTTACTCTGATCCCCACCAGTTTTACTCTAATCCCCACCAGTTTCATTCTTCTGATCCCCACCAGTCATACTCTGATCCCCACCAGTTTTACTCTGATCCCCACCAGTTTTACTCTGATCCCCACCAGTCTCACTCTGATCCCCACCAGTTTTTATTCTTCTGATTCCCACAAGTCTTACTCTGATCCCCACCAGTTTTACTCTGATCCCCACCAGTTTTACTCTGATCCCCACCAGTTTTATTCTTCTGGTCCCCACCAGTCTTACTCTGATCCCCACCAGTTTTACTCTAATCCCCACCAGTTTTACTCTTATCCCCACCAATCTTACTCTGATCCCCACCAGTTTTCTTCTGATCCCCACCAGGCATACTCTGATCCCCACCAGTCTTACTCTGATCCCCGCCAGTCTTACTCTTATGCCCACCAGTCTTACTCTGATCCCCACCAGTTTTATTCTGATCCCCACCAGACTTACTCTGATCCCCACCAGTTTTATTCCTCTGATCCCCACCAGTTTTATTCTGATCCCCACCAGGCCTACTCTGATCCCCACCAGTCTTACTCTAATCCCCACCTGTTTTACTCTAATCCCCACCAGTTTTATTCTTCTGATCCCCACCAGTCATACTCTCATCCCCACCAGTTTTACTCTGATCCCCGCCAGTTTTACTCTGATCCCCACCAGTCTCACTCTGATCCCCACCAGTTTTTATTCTTCTGATTCCCACAAGTCTTACTCTGATCCCCACCAGTTTTACTCTGATCCCCACCAGTTTTACTCTGACCTCCTGCCAGTCTTACTCTGATCCCCACCAGTTTTACTCTGATCTCCACCAGTTTTATTCTGACCCCCACCAGTCATACTCTGATCCCCACCAGTCTTACTCTGATCCCCACCAGTCTTACTCTTATCCCCACCAGTCTTACACTGATCCCCACCAGACTTACTCTGATCCCCACCAGTTTTATTCTTCTGATCCCCACCAGTCTTACACTGATCCCCACCAGTCTTAAATCTGATCCCCATCAGTCTTACTCTGATCCCCACCAGTCTTACTCTGATCCCCACCAGTTTTACTCTAATCCCCACCAGTTTTATTCTTCTGATCCCCGCCAGTCTTACTCTGATCCCCACCAGTTTTACTCTGATCCCCACCAGTTTTACTCTGATCCCCACCAGTCTCACTCTGATCCCCACCAGTTTTTATTCTTCTGATTCCCACAAGTCTTACTCTGATCCCCACCAGTTTTACTCTGATCCCCACCAGTTTTACTCTGATCCCCACTAGTCTTACTCTGATCCCCACCAGTTTTACTCTAATCCCCACCAGTTTTATTCTTCTGATCCCCACCAGTCATACTCTGATCCCCACCAGTTTTACTCTGATCCCCACCAGTTTTACTCTGATCCCCACCAGTCTCACTCTGATCCCCACCAGTTTTTATTCTTCTGATTCCCACAATTCTTACTCTGATCCCCACCAGTTTTACTCTGATCCCCACCAGTTTTACTCTGATCCCCACCAGTTTTACTCTGATCCCCACCAGTTTTACTCTGATCCCCACCAGTCTTACTCTTATCCCCATCAGTCTTACTCTGATCCCCACCAGTTTTATTCTGATGCCCACCAGACTTACTCTGATCCCCACCAGTTTTATTCTTCTGATCCCCACCAGTCTTACACTAATCCCCACCAGTCTTCACTCTGATCCCCACCAGTCTTACTCTGATCCCCACAAGTCTTACTCTGATCCCCACCAGTCTTATTCTAGTCCCCACCAGTTTTACTCTAATCCCCACCAGTTTTATTATTCTGATCCCCAACAGTCACACTCTGATCCCCACCAAATTTACTCTGATCCACACCAGTCTTACTCTGATCCCCATCAGTCTCACTCTGATCCCCACCAGTTTTTATTCTTTTGATTCCCACAAGTCTTACTCTGATCCCCACCAGTTTTACTCTGATCCCCACCAGTTTTACTCTGATCCCCACTAGTCTTACTCTTATCCCCACTAGTCTTACTCTGAGCCCCACCAGTTTTACTCTGATCCCCACCAGTTTTATTCTTCTGGTCCCCACCAGTCTTACTCTGATCCCCACCAGTTTTACTCTAATCCCCACCAGTTTTACTCTTATCCCCACCAATCTTACTCTGATCCCCACCAGTTTTCTTCTGATCCCCACCAGGCATACTCTGATCCCCACCAGTCTTACTCTGATCCCCACCAGTTTTACTCTAATCCCCACCAGTTTTACTCTTATCCCCACCAATCTTACTCTGATCCCCACCAGTTTTCTTCTGATCCCCACCAGGCATACTCTGATCCCCACCAGTCTTACTCTGATCCCCGCCAGTCTTACTCTTATACCCACCAGGCCTACTCTGATCCCCACCAGACTTACTCTGATCCCCACCAGTCTTACTCTAATCCCCACCAGTTTTACTCTAATCCCCACCAGTTTTATTATTCTGATCCCCAACAGTCAAACTCTGATCCCCACCAAATTTACTCTGATCCACACCAGTCTTACTCTGATCCCCATCAGTCTCACTCTGATCCCCACCAGTTTTTATTCTTCTGATTCCCACAAGTCTCACTCTGATCCCCACCAGTTTTTATTCTTCTGATTCCCACAAGTCTTACTCTGATCCCCACCAGTTTTACTCTGATCCCCACCAGTTTTACTCTGATCCCCACTAGTCTTACTCTTATCCCCACTAGTCTTACTCTGATCCCCACCAGTTTTACTCTGATCCCCACCAGTTTTATTCTTCTGGTCCCCACCAGTCTTACTCTGATCCCCACCAGTTTTACTCTAATCCCCACCAGTTTTACTCTTATCCCCACCAATCTTACTCTGATCCCCACCAGTTTTCTTCTGATCTCCACCAGGCATACTCTGATCCCCACCAGTCTTACTCTGATCCCCGCCAGTCTTACTCTTATACCCACCAGTCTTACTCTGATCCCCACCAGTCTTACTCTTATCCCCACCAGTCTTACACTGATCCCCACCAGACTTACTCTGATCCCCACCAGTTTTATTCTTCTGATCCCCACCAGTCTTACTCTGATCCCCACCAGTTTTACTCTGATCCCCACTAGTCTTACTCTTATCCCCACTAGTCTTACTCTGATCCCCACCAGGCCTACTCTGATCCCCACCAGTCTTACTCTAATCCCCACCAGTTTTACTCTAATCCCCACCAGTTTTATTATTCTGATCCCCAACAGTCACACTCTGATCCCCACCAAATTTACTCTGATCCACACCAGTCTTACTCTGATCCCCATCAGTCTCACTCTGATCCCCACCAGTTTTTATTCTTCTGATTCCCACAAGTCTCACTCTGATCCCCACCAGTTTTTATTCTTCTGATTCCCACAAGTCTTACTCTGATCCCCACCAGTTTTACTCTGATCCCCACCAGTTTTACTCTGATCCCCACTAGTCTTACTCTGATCCCCACCAGTTTTACTCTAATCCCCACCAGTTTTATTCTTCTGATCCCCACCAGTCATACTCTGATCCCCACCAGTTTTACTCTGATCCCCACCAGTTTTACTCTGATCCCCACCAGTCTCACTCTGATCCCCACCAGTTTTTATTCTTCTGATTCCCACAATTCTTACTCTGATCCCCACCAGTTTTACTCTGATCCCCACCAGTTTTACTCTGATCCCCACCAGTTTTACTCTGATCCCCACCAGTTTTATTATTCTGATCCCCAACAGTCACACTCTGATCCCCACCAAATTTACTCTGATCCACACCAGTCTTACTCTGATCCCCATCAGTCTCACTCTGATCCCCACCAGTTTTTATTCTTTTGATTCCCACAAGTCTTACTCTGATCCCCACCAGTTTTACTCTGATCCCCACCAGTTTTACTCTGATCCCCACTAGTCTTACTCTTATCCCCACTAGTCTTACTCTGAGCCCCACCAGTTTTACTCTGATCCCCACCAGTTTTATTCTTCTGGTCCCCACCAGTCTTACTCTGATCCCCACCAGTTTTACTCTAATCCCCACCAGTTTTACTCTTATCCCCACCAATCTTACTCTGATCCCCACCAGTTTTCTTCTGATCCCCACCAGGCATACTCTGATCCCCACCAGTCTTACTCTGATCCCCACCAGTTTTACTCTAATCCCCACCAGTTTTACTCTTATCCCCACCAATCTTACTCTGATCCCCACCAGTTTTCTTCTGATCCCCACCAGGCATACTCTGATCCCCACCAGTCTTACTCTGATCCCCGCCAGTCTTACTCTTATACCCACCAGGCCTACTCTGATCCCCACCAGACTTACTCTGATCCCCACCAGTCTTACTCTAATCCCCACCAGTTTTACTCTAATCCCCACCAGTTTTATTATTCTGATCCCCAACAGTCAAACTCTGATCCCCACCAAATTTACTCTGATCCACACCAGTCTTACTCTGATCCCCATCAGTCTCACTCTGATCCCCACCAGTTTTTATTCTTCTGATTCCCACAAGTCTCACTCTGATCCCCACCAGTTTTTATTCTTCTGATTCCCACAAGTCTTACTCTGATCCCCACCAGTTTTACTCTGATCCCCACCAGTTTTACTCTGATCCCCACTAGTCTTACTCTTATCCCCACTAGTCTTACTCTGATCCCCACCAGTTTTACTCTGATCCCCACCAGTTTTATTCTTCTGGTCCCCACCAGTCTTACTCTGATCCCCACCAGTTTTACTCTAATCCCCACCAGTTTTACTCTTATCCCCACCAATCTTACTCTGATCCCCACCAGTTTTCTTCTGATCTCCACCAGGCATACTCTGATCCCCACCAGTCTTACTCTGATCCCCGCCAGTCTTACTCTTATACCCACCAGTCTTACTCTGATCCCCACCAGTTTTATTCTGATCCCCACCAGACTTACTCTGATCCCCACCAGTTTTATTCCTCTGATCCCCACCAGTTTTATTCTGATCCCCACCAGGCCTACTCTGATCCCCACCAGTCTTACTCTAATCCCCACCAGTTTTACTCTAATCCCCACCAGTTTTATTCTTCTGATCCCCACCAGTCATACTCTCATCCCCACCAGTTTTACTCTGATCCCCACCAGTTTTACTCTGATCCCCACCAGTCTCACTCTGATCCCCACCAGTTTTTATTCTTCTGATTCCCACAAGTCTTACTCTGATCCCCACCAGTTTTACTCTGATCCCCACCAGTTTTACTCTGACCCCCTGCCAGTCTTACTCTGATCCCCACCAGTTTTACTCTGATCTCCACCAGTTTTATTCTGACCCCCACCAGTCATACTCTGATCCCCACCAGTCTTACTCTGATCCCCACCAGTCTTACTCTTATCCCCACCAGTCTTACACTGATCCCCACCAGACTTACTCTGATCCCCACCAGTTTTATTCTTCTGATCCCCACCAGTCTTACACTGATCCCCACCAGTCTTAAATCTGATCCCCATCAGTCTTACTCTGATCCCCACCAGTCTTACTCTGATCCCCACCAGTTTTACTCTAATCCCCACCAGTTTTATTCTTCTGATCCCCGCCAGTCTTACTCTGATCCCCACCAGTCTCACTCTGATCCCCACCAGTTTTTATTCTTCTGATTCCCACAAGTCTTACTCTGATCCCCACCAGTTTTACTCTGATCCCCACTAGTCTTACTCTGATCCCCACCAGTTTTACTCTAATCCCCACCAGTTTTATTCTTCTGATCCCCACCAGTCATACTCTGATCCCCACCAGTTTTACTCTGATCCCCACCAGTTTTACTCTGATCCCCACTAGTCTTACTCTGATCCCCACCAGTTTTACTCTAATCCCCACCAGTTTTATTCTTCTGATCCCCACCAGTCATACTCTGATCCCCACCAGTTTTACTCTGATCCCCACCAGTCTTACACTAATCCCCACCAGTTTTACTCTGATCCCCACCAGTCTTACTCTGATCCCCACAAGTCTTACTCTGATCCCCACCAGTCTTATTCTAGTCCCCACCAGTTTTACTCTAATCCCCACCAGTTTTATTATTCTGATCCCCAACAGTCACACTCTGATCCCCACCAAATTTACTCTGATCCACACCAGTCTTACTCTGATCCCCATCAGTCTCACTCTGATCCCCACCAGTTTTTATTCTTTTGATTCCCACAAGTCTTACTCTGATCCCCACCAGTTTTACTCTGATCCCCACCAGTTTTACTCTGATCCCCACTAGTCTTACTCTTATCCCCACTAGTCTTACTCTGAGCCCCACCAGTTTTACTCTGATCCCCACCAGTTTTATTCTTCTGGTCCCCACCAGTCTTACTCTGATCCCCACCAGTTTTACTCTAATCCCCACCAGTTTTACTCTTATCCCCACCAATCTTACTCTGATCCCCACCAGTTTTCTTCTGATCCCCACCAGGCATACTCTGATCCCCACCAGTCTTACTCTGATCCCCACCAGTTTTACTCTAATCCCCACCAGTTTTACTCTTATCCCCACCAATCTTACTCTGATCCCCACCAGTTTTCTTCTGATCCCCACCAGGCATACTCTGATCCCCACCAGTCTTACTCTGATCCCCGCCAGTCTTACTCTTATACCCACCAGGCCTACTCTGATCCCCACCAGACTTACTCTGATCCCCACCAGTCTTACTCTAATCCCCACCAGTTTTACTCTAATCCCCACCAGTTTTATTATTCTGATCCCCAACAGTCAAACTCTGATCCCCACCAAATTTACTCTGATCCACACCAGTCTTACTCTGATCCCCATCAGTCTCACTCTGATCCCCACCAGTTTTTATTCTTCTGATTCCCACAAGTCTCACTCTGATCCCCACCAGTTTTTATTCTTCTGATTCCCACAAGTCTTACTCTGATCCCCACCAGTTTTACTCTGATCCCCACCAGTTTTACTCTGATCCCCACTAGTCTTACTCTTATCCCCACTAGTCTTACTCTGATCCCCACCAGTTTTACTCTGATCCCCACCAGTTTTATTCTTCTGGTCCCCACCAGTCTTACTCTGATCCCCACCAGTTTTACTCTAATCCCCACCAGTTTTACTCTTATCCCCACCAATCTTACTCTGATCCCCACCAGTTTTCTTCTGATCTCCACCAGGCATACTCTGATCCCCACCAGTCTTACTCTGATCCCCGCCAGTCTTACTCTTATACCCACCAGTCTTACTCTGATCCCCACCAGTCTTACTCTTATCCCCACCAGTCTTACACTGATCCCCACCAGACTTACTCTGATCCCCACCAGTTTTATTCTTCTGATCCCCACCAGTCTTACTCTGATCCCCACCAGTTTTACTCTGATCCCCACTAGTCTTACTCTTATCCCCACTAGTCTTACTCTGATCCCCACCAGGCCTACTCTGATCCCCACCAGTCTTACTCTAATCCCCACCAGTTTTACTCTAATCCCCACCAGTTTTATTATTCTGATCCCCAACAGTCACACTCTGATCCCCACCAAATTTACTCTGATCCACACCAGTCTTACTCTGATCCCCATCAGTCTCACTCTGATCCCCACCAGTTTTTATTCTTCTGATTCCCACCAGTCTTACTCTGATCCCCACCAGTTTTACTCTAATCCCCACCAGTTTTACTCTTATCCCCACCAATCTTACTCTGATCCCCACCAGTTTTCTTCTGATCCCCACCAGGCATACTCTGATCCCCACCAGTCTTACTCTGATCCCCACCAGTTTTACTCTAATCCCCACCAGTTTTACTCTTATCCCCACCAATCTTACTCTGATCCCCACCAGTTTTCTTCTGATCCCCACCAGGCATACTCTGATCCCCACCAGTCTTACTCTGATCCCCGCCAGTCTTACTCTTATACCCACCAGGCCTACTCTGATCCCCACCAGACTTACTCTGATCCCCACCAGTCTTACTCTAATCCCCACCAGTTTTACTCTAATCCCCACCAGTTTTATTCTTCTGATCCCCACCAGTCATACTCTCATCCCCACCAGTTTTACTCTGATCCCCACCAGTTTTACTCTGATCCCCACCAGTCTCACTCTGATCCCCACCAGTTTTTATTCTTCTGATTCCCACAAGTCTTACTCTGATCCCCACCAGTTTTACTCTGATCCCCACCAGTTTTACTCTGACCCCCTGCCAGTCTTACTCTGATCCCCACCAGTTTTACTCTGATCTCCACCAGTTTTATTCTGACCCCCACCAGTCATACTCTGATCCCCACCAGTCTTACTCTGATCCCCACCAGTCTTACTCTTATCCCCACCAGTCTTACACTGATCCCCACCAGACTTACTCTGATCCCCACCAGTTTTATTCTTCTGATCCCCACCAGTCTTACACTGATCCCCACCAGTCTTAAATCTGATCCCCATCAGTCTTACTCTGATCCCCACCAGTCTTACTCTGATCCCCACCAGTTTTACTCTAATCCCCACCAGTTTTATTCTTCTGATCCCCGCCAGTCTTACTCTGATCCCCACCAGTCTCACTCTGATCCCCACCAGTTTTTATTCTTCTGATTCCCACAAGTCTTACTCTGATCCCCACCAGTTTTACTCTGATCCCCACCAGTTTTACTCTGATCCCCACTAGTCTTACTCTGATCCCCACCAGTTTTACTCTAATCCCCACCAGTTTTATTCTTCTGATCCCCACCAGTCATACTCTGATCCCCACCAGTTTTACTCTGATCCCCACCAGTTTTACTCTGATCCCCACTAGTCTTACTCTGATCCCCACCAGTTTTACTCTAATCCCCACCAGTTTTATTCTTCTGATCCCCACCAGTCATACTCTGATCCCCACCAGTTTTACTCTGATCCCCACCAGTCTTACACTAATCCCCACCAGTTTTACTCTGATCCCCACCAGTCTTACTCTGATCCCCACAAGTCTTACTCTGATCCCCACCAGTCTTATTCTAGTCCCCACCAGTTTTACTCTAATCCCCACCAGTTTTATTATTCTGATCCCCAACAGTCACACTCTGATCCCCACCAAATTTACTCTGATCCACACCAGTCTTACTCTGATCCCCATCAGTCTCACTCTGATCCCCACCAGTTTTTATTCTTTTGATTCCCACAAGTCTTACTCTGATCCCCACCAGTTTTACTCTGATCCCCACCAGTTTTACTCTGATCCCCACTAGTCTTACTCTTATCCCCACTAGTCTTACTCTGAGCCCCACCAGTTTTACTCTGATCCCCACCAGTTTTATTCTTCTGGTCCCCACCAGTCTTACTCTGATCCCCACCAGTTTTACTCTAATCCCCACCAGTTTTACTCTTATCCCCACCAATCTTACTCTGATCCCCACCAGTTTTCTTCTGATCCCCACCAGGCATACTCTGATCCCCACCAGTCTTACTCTGATCCCCACCAGTTTTACTCTAATCCCCACCAGTTTTACTCTTATCCCCACCAATCTTACTCTGATCCCCACCAGTTTTCTTCTGATCCCCACCAGGCATACTCTGATCCCCACCAGTCTTACTCTGATCCCCGCCAGTCTTACTCTTATACCCACCAGGCCTACTCTGATCCCCACCAGACTTACTCTGATCCCCACCAGTCTTACTCTAATCCCCACCAGTTTTACTCTAATCCCCACCAGTTTTATTATTCTGATCCCCAACAGTCAAACTCTGATCCCCACCAAATTTACTCTGATCCACACCAGTCTTACTCTGATCCCCATCAGTCTCACTCTGATCCCCACCAGTTTTTATTCTTCTGATTCCCACAAGTCTCACTCTGATCCCCACCAGTTTTTATTCTTCTGATTCCCACAAGTCTTACTCTGATCCCCACCAGTTTTACTCTGATCCCCACCAGTTTTACTCTGATCCCCACTAGTCTTACTCTTATCCCCACTAGTCTTACTCTGATCCCCACCAGTTTTACTCTGATCCCCACCAGTTTTATTCTTCTGGTCCCCACCAGTCTTACTCTGATCCCCACCAGTTTTACTCTAATCCCCACCAGTTTTACTCTTATCCCCACCAATCTTACTCTGATCCCCACCAGTTTTCTTCTGATCTCCACCAGGCATACTCTGATCCCCACCAGTCTTACTCTGATCCCCGCCAGTCTTACTCTTATACCCACCAGTCTTACTCTGATCCCCACCAGTCTTACTCTTATCCCCACCAGTCTTACACTGATCCCCACCAGACTTACTCTGATCCCCACCAGTTTTATTCTTCTGATCCCCACCAGTCTTACTCTGATCCCCACCAGTTTTACTCTGATCCCCACTAGTCTTACTCTTATCCCCACTAGTCTTACTCTGATCCCCACCAGGCCTACTCTGATCCCCACCAGTCTTACTCTAATCCCCACCAGTTTTACTCTAATCCCCACCAGTTTTATTATTCTGATCCCCAACAGTCACACTCTGATCCCCACCAAATTTACTCTGATCCACACCAGTCTTACTCTGATCCCCATCAGTCTCACTCTGATCCCCACCAGTTTTTATTCTTCTGATTCCCACAAGTCTCACTCTGATCCCCACCAGTTTTTATTCTTCTGATTCCCACAAGTCTTACTCTGATCCCCACCAGTTTTACTCTGATCCCCACCAGTTTTACTCTGATCCCCACTAGTCTTACTCTGATCCCCACCAGTTTTACTCTAATCCCCACCAGTTTTATTCTTCTGATCCCCACCAGTCATACTCTGATCCCCACCAGTTTTACTCTGATCCCCACCAGTTTTACTCTGATCCCCACCAGTCTCACTCTGATCCCCACCAGTTTTTATTCTTCTGATTCCCACAATTCTTACTCTGATCCCCACCAGTTTTACTCTGATCCCCACCAGTTTTACTCTGATCCCCACCAGTTTTACTCTGATCCCCACCAGTTTTACTCTGATCCCCACCAGTCTTACTCTTATCCCCATCAGTCTTACTCTGATCCCCACCAGTTTTATTCTGATGCCCACCAGACTTACTCTGATCCCCACCAGTTTTATTCTTCTGATCCCCACCAGTCTTACACTAATCCCCACCAGTCTTCACTCTGATCCCCACCAGTCTTACTCTTATCCCCACAAGTCTTACTCTGATCCCCACCAGTCTTATTCTAGTCCCCACCAGTTTTACTCTAATCCCCACCAGTTTTATTATTCTGATCCCCAACAGTCACACTCTGATCCCCACCAAATTTACTCTGATCCACACCAGTCTTACTCTGATCCCCATCAGTCTCACTCTGATCCCCACCAGTTTTATTCTTTTGATTCCCACAAGTCTTACTCTGATCCCCACCAGTTTTACTCTGATCCCCACCAGTTTTACTCTGATCCCCACTAGTCTTACTCTTATCCCCACTAGTCTTACTCTGAGCCCCACCAGTTTTACTCTGATCCCCACCAGTTTTATTCTTCTGGTCCCCACCAGTCTTACTCTGATCCCCACCAGTTTTACTCTAATCCCCACCAGTTTTACTCTTATCCCCACCAATCTTACTCTGATCCCCACCAGTTTTCTTCTGATCCCCACCAGGCATACTCTGATCCCCACCAGTCTTACTCTGATCCCCACCAGTTTTACTCTAATCCCCACCAGTTTTACTCTTATCCCCACCAATCTTACTCTGATCCCCACCAGTTTTCTTCTGATCCCCACCAGGCATACTCTGATCCCCACCAGTCTTACTCTGATCCCCGCCAGTCTTACTCTTATACCCACCAGGCCTACTCTGATCCCCACCAGACTTACTCTGATCCCCACCAGTCTTACTCTAATCCCCACCAGTTTTACTCTAATCCCCACCAGTTTTATTATTCTGATCCCCAACAGTCAAACTCTGATCCCCACCAAATTTACTCTGATCCACACCAGTCTTACTCTGATCCCCATCAGTCTCACTCTGATCCCCACCAGTTTTTATTCTTCTGATTCCCACAAGTCTCACTCTGATCCCCACCAGTTTTTATTCTTCTGATTCCCACAAGTCTTACTCTGATCCCCACCAGTTTTACTCTGATCCCCACCAGTTTTACTCTGATCCCCACTAGTCTTACTCTTATCCCCACTAGTCTTACTCTGATCCCCACCAGTTTTACTCTGATCCCCACCAGTTTTATTCTTCTGGTCCCCACCAGTCTTACTCTGATCCCCACCAGTTTTACTCTAATCCCCACCAGTTTTACTCTTATCCCCACCAATCTTACTCTGATCCCCACCAGTTTTCTTCTGATCTCCACCAGGCATACTCTGATCCCCACCAGTCTTACTCTGATCCCCGCCAGTCTTACTCTTATACCCACCAGTCTTACTCTGATCCCCACCAGTTTTATTCTGATCCCCACCAGACTTACTCTGATCCCCACCAGTTTTATTCCTCTGATCCCCACCAGTTTTATTCTGATCCCCACCAGGCCTACTCTGATCCCCACCAGTCTTACTCTAATCCCCACCAGTTTTACTCTAATCCCCACCAGTTTTATTCTTCTGATCCCCACCAGTCATACTCTCATCCCCACCAGTTTTACTCTGATCCCCACCAGTTTTACTCTGATCCCCACCAGTCTCACTCTGATCCCCACCAGTTTTTATTCTTCTGATTCCCACAAGTCTTACTCTGATCCCCACCAGTTTTACTCTGATCCCCACCAGTTTTACTCTGACCCCCTGCCAGTCTTACTCTGATCCCCACCAGTTTTACTCTGATCTCCACCAGTTTTATTCTGACCCCCACCAGTCATACTCTGATCCCCACCAGTCTTACTCTGATCCCCACCAGTCTTACTCTTATCCCCACCAGTCTTACACTGATCCCCACCAGACTTACTCTGATCCCCACCAGTTTTATTCTTCTGATCCCCACCAGTCTTACACTGATCCCCACCAGTCTTAAATCTGATCCCCATCAGTCTTACTCTGATCCCCACCAGTCTTACTCTGATCCCCACCAGTTTTACTCTAATCCCCACCAGTTTTATTCTTCTGATCCCCGCCAGTCTTACTCTGATCCCCACCAGTCTCACTCTGATCCCCACCAGTTTTTATTCTTCTGATTCCCACAAGTCTTACTCTGATCCCCACCAGTTTTACTCTGATCCCCACCAGTTTTACTCTGATCCCCACTAGTCTTACTCTGATCCCCACCAGTTTTACTCTAATCCCCACCAGTTTTATTCTTCTGATCCCCACCAGTCATACTCTGATCCCCACCAGTTTTACTCTGATCCCCACCAGTTTTACTCTGATCCCCACTAGTCTTACTCTGATCCCCACCAGTTTTACTCTAATCCCCACCAGTTTTATTCTTCTGATCCCCACCAGTCATACTCTGATCCCCACCAGTTTTACTCTGATCCCCACCAGTTTTACTCTGATCCCCACCAGTCTCACTCTGATCCCCACCAGTTTTTATTCTTCTGATTCCCACAATTCTTACTCTGATCCCCACCAGTTTTACTCTGATCCCCACCAGTTTTACTCTGATCCCCACTAGTCTTACTCTTATCCCCACTAGTCTTACTCTGATCCCCACCAGTTTTACTCTGATCCCCACCAGTTTTACTCTGATCCCCACCAGTCTTACTCTTATCCCCATCAGTCTTACTCTGATCCCCACCAGTTTTATTCTGATGCCCACCAGACTTACTCTGATCCCCACCAGTTTTATTCTTCTGATCCCCACCAGTCTTACACTAATCCCCACCAGTCTTCACTCTGATCCCCACCAGTCTTACTCTGATCCCCACAAGTCTTACTCTGATCCCCACCAGTCTTACTCTAGTCCCCACCAGTTTTACTCTAATCCCCACCAGTTTTATTATTCTGATCCCCAACAGTCACACTCTGATCCCCACCAAATTTACTCTGATCCACACCAGTCTTACTCTGATCCCCATCAGTCTCACTCTGATCCCCACCAGTTTTTATTCTTCTGATTCCCACAGGTCTCACTCTGATCCCCACCAGTTTTTATTCTTCTGATTCCCACAAGTCTTACTCTGATCCCCACCAGTTTTACTCTGATCCCCACCAGTTTTACTCTGATCCCCACTAGTCTTACTCTTATCCCCACTAGTCTTACTCTGATCCCCACCAGTTTTACTCTGATCCCCACCAGTTTTATTCTTCTGGTCCCCACCAGTCTTACTCTGATCCCCACCAGTTTTACTCTAATCCCCACCAGTTTTACTCTTATCCCCACCAATCTTACTCTGATCCCCACCAGTTTTCTTCTGATCCCCACCAGGCATACTCTGATCCCCACCAGTCTTACTCTGATCCCCACCAGTTTTACTCTAATCCCCACCAGTTTTACTCTTATCCCCACCAATCTTACTCTGATCCCCACCAGTTTTCTTCTGATCCCCACCAGGCATACTCTGATCCCCATCAGTCTTACTCTGATCCCCGCCAGTCTTACTCTTATACCCACCAGTCTTACTCTGATCCCCACCAGTTTTATTCTGATCCCCACCAGACTTACTCTGATCCCCACCAGTTTTATTCCTCTGATCCCCACCAGTTTTATTCTGATCCCCACCAGGCCTACTCTGATCCCCACCAGTTTTACTCTAATCCCCACCAGTTTTACTCTAATCCCCACCAGTTTTATTATTCTGATCCCCAACAGTCACACTCTGATCCCCACCAAATTTACTCTGATCCACACCAGTCTTACTCTGATCCCCATCAGTCTCACTCTGATCCCCACCAGTTTTTATTCTTCTGATTCCCACAAGTCTCACTCTGATCCCCACCAGTTTTTATTCTTCTGATTCCCACAAGTCTTACTCTGATCCCCACCAGTTTTACTCTGATCCCCACCAGTTTTACTCTGATCCCCACTAGTCTTACTCTTATCCCCACTAGTCTTACTCTGATCCCCACCAGTTTTACTCTGATCCCCACCAGTTTTATTCTTCTGGTCCCCACCAGTCTTACTCTGATCCCCACCAGTTTTACTCTAATCCCCACCAGTTTTACTCTTATCCCCACCAATCTTACTCTGATCCCCACCAGTTTTCTTCTGATCCCCACCAGGCATACTCTGATCCCCACCAGTCTTACTCTGATCCCCGCCAGTCTTACTCTTATACCCACCAGTCTTACTCTGATCCCCACCAGTTTTATTCTGATCCCCACCAGACTTACTCTGATCCCCACCAGTTTTATTCCTCTGATCCCCACCAGTTTTATTCTGATCCCCACCAGGCCTACTCTGATCCCCACCAGTCTTACTCTAATCCCCACCAGTTTTACTCTAATCCCCACCAGTTTTATTCTTCTGATCCCCACCAGTCATACTCTCATCCCCACCAGTTTTACTCTGATCCCCGCCAGTTTTACTCTGATCCCCACCAGTCTCACTCTGATCCCCACCAGTTTTTATTCTTCTGATTCCCACAAGTCTTACTCTGATCCCCACCAGTTTTACTCTGATCCCCACCAGTTTTACTCTGACCCCCTGCCAGTCTTACTCTGATCCCCACCAGTTTTACTCTGATCTCCACCAGTTTTATTCTGACCCCCACCAGTCATACTCTGATCCCCACCAGTCTTACTCTGATCCCCACCAGTCTTACTCTTATCCCCACCAGTCTTACACTGATCCCCACCAGACTTACTCTGATCCCCACCAGTTTTATTCTTCTGATCCCCACCAGTCTTACACTGATCCCCACCAGTCTTAAATCTGATCCCCATCAGTCTTACTCTGATCCCCACCAGTCTTACTCTGATCCCCACCAGTTTTACTCTAATCCCCACCAGTTTTATTCTTCTGATCCCCGCCAGTCTTACTCTGATCCCCACCAGTTTTACTCTGATCCCCACCAGTTTTACTCTGATCCCCACCAGTCTCACTCTGATCCCCACCAGTTTTTATTCTTCTGATTCCCACAAGTCTTACTCTGATCCCCACCAGTTTTACTCTGATCCCCACCAGTTTTACTCTGATCCCCACTAGTCTTACTCTGAGCCCCACCAGTTTTACTCTAATCCCAACCAGTTTTATTCTTCTGATCCCCACCAGTCATACTCTGATCCCCACCAGTTTTACTCTGATCCCCACCAGTCTCACTCTGATCCCCACCAGTTTTTATTCTTCTGATTCCCACAATTCTTACTCTGATCCCCACCAGTTTTACTCTGATCCCCACCAGTTTTACTCTGATCCCCACTAGTCTTACTCTTATCCCCACTAGTCTTACTCTGATCCCCACCAGTTTTACTCTGATCCCCACCAGTTTTATTCTTCTGGTCCCCACCAGTCTTACTCTGATCCCCACCAGTTTTACTCTAATCCCCACCAGTTTTACTCTTATCCCCACCAATCTTACTCTGATCCCCACCAGTTTTCTTCTGATCCCCACCAGGCATACTCTGATCCCCACCAGTCTTACTCTGATCCCCACCAGTTTTACTCTAATCCCCACCAGTTTTACTCTGATCCCCACCAATCTTACTCTGATCCCCACCAGTTTTCTTCTGATCCCCACCAGGCATACTCTGATCCCCACCAGTCTTACTCTGATCCCCGCCAGTCTTACTCTTATACCCACCAGTCTTACTCTGATCCCCACCAGTTTTATTCTGATCCCCACCAGACTTACTCTGATCCCCACCAGTTTTATTCCTCTGATCCCCACCAGTTTTATTCTGATCCCCACCAGGCCTACTCTGATCCCCACCAGTCTTACTCTAATCCCCACCAGTTTTACTCTAATCCCCACCAGTTTTATTATTCTGATCCCCAACAGTCACACTCTGATCCCCACCAAATTTACTCTGATCCACACCAGTCTTACTCTGATCCCCATCAGTCTCACTCTGATCCCCACCAGTTTTTATTCTTCTGATTCCCACAAGTCTCACTCTGATCCCCACCAGTTTTTATTCTTCTGATTCCCACAAGTCTTACTCTGATCCCCACCAGTTTTACTCTGATCCCCACCAGTTTTACTCTGATCCCCACTAGTCTTACTCTTATCCCCACTAGTCTTACTCTGATCCCCACCAGTTTTACTCTGATCCCCACCAGTTTTATTCTTCTGGTCCCCACCAGTCTTACTCTGATCCCCACCAGTTTTACTCTAATGCCCACCAGTTTTACTCTTATCCCCACCAATCTTACTCTGATCCCCACCAGTTTTCTTCTGATCCCCACCAGGCATACTCTGATCCCCACCAGTCTTACTCTGATCCCCGCCAGTCTTACTCTTATACCCACCAGTCTTACTCTGATCCCCACCAGTTTTATTCTGATCCCCACCAGACTTACTCTGATCCCCACCAGTTTTATTCCTCTGATCCCCACCAGTTTTATTCTGATCCCCACCAGGCCTACTCTGATCCCCACCAGTCTTACTCTAATCCCCACCAGTTTTACTCTAATCCCCACCAGTTTTATTCTTCTGATCCCCACCAGTCATACTCTCATCCCCACCAGTTTTACTCTGATCCCCGCCAGTTTTACTCTGATCCCCACCAGTCTCACTCTGATCCCCACCAGTTTTTATTCTTCTGATTCCCACAAGTCTTACTCTGATCCCCACCAGTTTTACTCTGATCCCCACCAGTTTTACTCTGACCCCCTGCCAGTCTTACTCTGATCCCCACCAGTTTTACTCTGATCTCCACCAGTTTTATTCTGACCCCCACCAGTCATACTCTGATCCCCACCAGTCTTACTCTGATCCCCACCAGTCTTACTCTTATCCCCACCAGTCTTACACTGATCCCCACCAGACTTACTCTGATCCCCACCAGTTTTATTCTTCTGATCCCCACTAGTCTTACACTGATCCCCACCAGTCTTAAATCTGATCCCCATCAGTCTTACTCTGATCCCCACCAGTCTTACTCTGATCCCCACCAGTTTTACTCTAATCCCCACCAGTTTTATTCTTCTGATCCCCGCCAGTCTTACTCTGATCCCCACCAGTTTTACTCTGATCCCCACCAGTTTTACTCTGATCCCCACCAGTCTCACTCTGATCCCCACCAGTTTTTATTCTTCTGATTCCCACAAGTCTTACTCTGATCCCCACCAGTTTTACTCTGATCCCCACCAGTTTTACTCTGATCCCCACTAGTCTTACTCTGAGCCCCACCAGTTTTACTCTAATCCCAACCAGTTTTATTCTTCTGATCCCCACCAGTCATACTCTGATCCCCACCAGTTTTACTCTGATCCCCACCAGTCTCACTCTGATCCCCACCAGTTTTTATTCTTCTGATTCCCACAATTCTTACTCTGATCCCCACCAGTTTTACTCTGATCCCCACCAGTTTTACTCTGATCCCCACTAGTCTTACTCTTATCCCCACTAGTCTTACTCTGATCCCCACCAGTTTTACTCTGATCCCCACCAGTTTTACTCTGATCCCCACCAGTCTTACTCTTATCCCCATCAGTCTTACTCTGATCCCCACCAGTTTTATTCTGATGCCCACCAGACTTACTCTGATCCCCACCAGTTTTATTCTTCTGATCCCCACCAGTCTTACACTAATCCCCACCAGTCTTAACTCTGATCCCCACCAGTCTTACTCTGATCCCCACAAGTCTTACTCTGATCCCCACCAGTCTTACTCTAGTCCCCACCAGTTTTACTCTAATCCCCACCAGTTTTATTATTCTGATCCCCACCAGTCACAATCTGATCCCCACCATTTTTACTCTGATCCAAACCAGTCTTACTCTGATCCCCATCAGTCTCACTCTGATCCCCACCAGTTTTTATTCTTCTGATTCCCACAAGTCTTACTCTGATCCCCACCAGTTTTACTCTGATCCCCACCAGTTTTACTCTGACCCCCTGCCAGTCTTACTCTGATCCCCACCAGTTTTACTCTGATCCCCACCAGTTTTATTCTGACCCCCACTAGTCATACTGTGATCCCCACCAGTCTTACTCTGATCCCCGCCAGTCTTACTCTTATCCCCACCAGTCTTACACTGATCCCCACCAGACTTACTCTGATCCCCACCAGTTTTATTCTTCCGATCCCCACCAGTTTTATTCTTCTGATCCCCACCAGTCTTACACTGATCCCCACCAGTCTTAAATCTGATCCCCATCAGTCTTACTCTGATCCCCACCAGTCTTACTCTGATCCCCATCAGTTTTACTCTAATCCCCACCAGTTTTATTCTTCTGATCCCCACCAGTCTTACTCTGATCCCCACCAGTTTTACTCTAATCCCCACCAGTTTTACTCTTATCCCCACCAATCTTACTCTGATCCCCACCAGTTTTATTCTGATCCCCACCAGTTTTACTCTGATCCCCACCAGTCTCACTCTGATCCCCACCAGTTTTTATTCTTCTGATTCCCACAAGTCTTACTCTGATCCCCACCAGTTTTACTCTGATCCCCACCAGTTTTACTCTGACCCCCTGCCAGTCTTACTCTGATCCCCACCAGTTTTACTCTGATCTCCACCAGTTTTATTCTGACCCCCACCAGTCATACTCTGATCCCCACCAGTCTTACTCTGATCCCCACCAGTCTTACTCTTATCCCCACCAGTCTTACACTGATCCCCACCAGACTTACTCTGATCCCCACCAGTTTTATTCTTCTGATCCCCACCAGTCTTACACTGATCCCCACCAGTCTTAAATCTGATCCCCATCAGTCTTACTCTGATCCCCACCAGTCTTACTCTGATCCCCACCAGTTTTACTCTAATCCCCACCAGTTTTATTCTTCTGATCCCCGCCAGTCTTACTCTGATCCCCACCAGTTTTACTCTGATCCCCACCAGTTTTACTCTGATCCCCACCAGTCTCACTCTGATCCCCACCAGTTTTTATTCTTCTGATTCCCACAAGTCTTACTCTGATCCCCACCAGTTTTACTCTGATCCCCACCAGTTTTACTCTGATCCCCACTAGTCTTACTCTGAGCCCCACCAGTTTTACTCTAATCCCAACCAGTTTTATTCTTCTGATCCCCACCAGTCATACTCTGATCCCCACCAGTTTTACTCTGATCCCCACCAGTCTCACTCTGATCCCCACCAGTTTTTATTCTTCTGATTCCCACAATTCTTACTCTGATCCCCACCAGTTTTACTCTGATCCCCACCAGTTTTACTCTGATCCCCACTAGTCTTACTCTTATCCCCACTAGTCTTACTCTGATCCCCACCAGTTTTACTCTGATCCCCACCAGTTTTATTCTTCTGGTCCCCACCAGTCTTACTCTGATCCCCACCAGTTTTACTCTAATCCCCACCAGTTTTACTCTTATCCCCACCAATCTTACTCTGATCCCCACCAGTTTTCTTCTGATCCCCACCAGGCATACTCTGATCCCCACCAGTCTTACTCTGATCCCCACCAGTTTTACTCTAATCCCCACCAGTTTTACTCTTATCCCCACCAATCTTACTCTGATCCCCACCAGTTTTCTTCTGATCCCCACCAGGCATACTCTGATCCCCACCAGTCTTACTCTGATCCCCGCCAGTCTTACTCTTATACCCACCAGTCTTACTCTGATCCCCACCAGTTTTATTCTGATCCCCACCAGACTTACTCTGATCCCCACCAGTTTTATTCCTCTGATCCCCACCAGTTTTATTCTGATCCCCACCAGGCCTACTCTGATCCCCACCAGTCTTACTCTAATCCCCACCAGTTTTACTCTAATCCCCACCAGTTTTATTATTCTGATCCCCAACAGTCACACTCTGATCCCCACCAAATTTACTCTGATCCACACCAGTCTTACTCTGATCCCCATCAGTCTTACTCTGATCCCCACCAGTTTTATTCTGATGCCCACCAGACTTACTCTGATCCCCACCAGTTTTATTCTTCTGATCCCCACCAGTCTTACACTAATCCCCACCAGTCTTAACTCTGATCCCCACCAGTCTTACTCTGATCCCCACAAGTCTTACTCTGATCCCCACCAGTCTTACTCTAGTCCCCACCAGTTTTACTCTAATCCCCACCAGTTTTATTATTCTGATCCCCACCAGTCACAATCTGATCCCCACCATTTTTACTCTGATCCAAACCAGTCTTACTCTGATCCCCATCAGTCTCACTCTGATCCCCACCAGTTTTTATTCTTCTGATTCCCACAAGTCTTACTCTGATCCCCACCAGTTTTACTCTGATCCCCACCAGTTTTACTCTGACCCCCTGCCAGTCTTACTCTGATCCCCACCAGTTTTACTCTGATCCCCACCAGTTTTATTCTGACCCCCACTAGTCATACTGTGATCCCCACCAGTCTTACTCTGATCCCCGCCAGTCTTACTCTTATCCCCACCAGTCTTACACTGATCCCCACCAGACTTACTCTGATCCCCACCAGTTTTATTCTTCCGATCCCCACCAGTTTTATTCTTCTGATCCCCACCAGTCTTACACTGATCCCCACCAGTCTTAAATCTGATCCCCATCAGTCTTACTCTGATCCCCACCAGTCTTACTCTGATCCCCATCAGTTTTACTCTAATCCCCACCAGTTTTATTCTTCTGATCCCCACCAGTCTTACTCTGATCCCCACCAGTTTTACTCTAATCCCCACCAGTTTTACTCTTATCCCCACCAATCTTACTCTGATCCCCACCAGTTTTATTCTGATCCCCACCAGTTTTACTCTGATCCCCACCAGTCTCACTCTGATCCCCACCAGTTTTTATTCTTCTGATTCCCACAAGTCTTACTCTGATCCCCACCAGTTTTACTCTGATCCCCACCAGTTTTACTCTGACCCCCTGCCAGTCTTACTCTGATCCCCACCAGTTTTACTCTGATCTCCACCAGTTTTATTCTGACCCCCACCAGTCATACTCTGATCCCCACCAGTCTTACTCTGATCCCCACCAGTCTTACTCTTATCCCCACCAGTCTTACACTGATCCCCACCAGACTTACTCTGATCCCCACCAGTTTTATTCTTCTGATCCCCACCAGTCTTACACTGATCCCCACCAGTCTTAAATCTGATCCCCATCAGTCTTACTCTGATCCCCACCAGTCTTACTCTGATCCCCACCAGTTTTACTCTAATCCCCACCAGTTTTATTCTTCTGATCCCCGCCAGTCTTACTCTGATCCCCACCAGTTTTACTCTGATCCCCACCAGTTTTACTCTGATCCCCACCAGTCTCACTCTGATCCCCACCAGTTTTTATTCTTCTGATTCCCACAAGTCTTACTCTGATCCCCACCAGTTTTACTCTGATCCCCACCAGTTTTACTCTGATCCCCACTAGTCTTACTCTGAGCCCCACCAGTTTTACTCTAATCCCAACCAGTTTTATTCTTCTGATCCCCACCAGTCATACTCTGATCCCCACCAGTTTTACTCTGATCCCCACCAGTCTCACTCTGATCCCCACCAGTTTTTATTCTTCTGATTCCCACAATTCTTACTCTGATCCCCACCAGTTTTACTCTGATCCCCACCAGTTTTACTCTGATCCCCACTAGTCTTACTCTTATCCCCACTAGTCTTACTCTGATCCCCACCAGTTTTACTCTGATCCCCACCAGTTTTATTCTTCTGGTCCCCACCAGTCTTACTCTGATCCCCACCAGTTTTACTCTAATCCCCACCAGTTTTACTCTTATCCCCACCAATCTTACTCTGATCCCCACCAGTTTTCTTCTGATCCCCACCAGGCATACTCTGATCCCCACCAGTCTTACTCTGATCCCCACCAGTTTTACTCTAATCCCCACCAGTTTTACTCTTATCCCCACCAATCTTACTCTGATCCCCACCAGTTTTCTTCTGATCCCCACCAGGCATACTCTGATCCCCACCAGTCTTACTCTGATCCCCGCCAGTCTTACTCTTATACCCACCAGTCTTACTCTGATCCCCACCAGTTTTATTCTGATCCCCACCAGACTTACTCTGATCCCCACCAGTTTTATTCCTCTGATCCCCACCAGTTTTATTCTGATCCCCACCAGGCCTACTCTGATCCCCACCAGTCTTACTCTAATCCCCACCAGTTTTACTCTAATCCCCACCAGTTTTATTATTCTGATCCCCAACAGTCACACTCTGATCCCCACCAAATTTACTCTGATCCACACCAGTCTTACTCTGATCCCCATCAGTCTCACTCTGATCCCCACCAGTTTTTATTCTTCTGATTCCCACAAGTCTCACTCTGATCCCCACCAGTTTTTATTCTTCTGATTCCCACAAGTCTTACTCTGATCCCCACCAGTTTTACTCTGATCCCCACCAGTTTTACTCTGATCCCCACTAGTCTTACTCTTATCCCCACTAGTCTTACTCTGATCCCCACCAGTTTTACTCTGATCCCCACCAGTTTTATTCTTCTGGTCCCCACCAGTCTTACTCTGATCCCCACCAGTTTTACTCTAATGCCCACCAGTTTTACTCTTATCCCCACCAATCTTACTCTGATCCCCACCAGTTTTCTTCTGATCCCCACCAGGCATACTCTGATCCCCACCAGTCTTACTCTGATCCCCGCCAGTCTTACTCTTATACCCACCAGTCTTACTCTGATCCCCACCAGTTTTATTCTGATCCCCACCAGACTTACTCTGATCCCCACCAGTTTTATTCCTCTGATCCCCACCAGTTTTATTCTGATCCCCACCAGGCCTACTCTGATCCCCACCAGTCTTACTCTAATCCCCACCAGTTTTACTCTAATCCCCACCAGTTTTATTCTTCTGATCCCCACCAGTCATACTCTCATCCCCACCAGTTTTACTCTGATCCCCGCCAGTTTTACTCTGATCCCCACCAGTCTCACTCTGATCCCCACCAGTTTTTATTCTTCTGATTCCCACAAGTCTTACTCTGATCCCCACCAGTTTTACTCTGATCCCCACCAGTTTTACTCTGACCCCCTGCCAGTCTTACTCTGATCCCCACCAGTTTTACTCTGATCTCCACCAGTTTTATTCTGACCCCCACCAGTCATACTCTGATCCCCACCAGTCTTACTCTGATCCCCACCAGTCTTACTCTTATCCCCACCAGTCTTACACTGATCCCCACCAGACTTACTCTGATCCCCACCAGTTTTATTCTTCTGATCCCCACTAGTCTTACACTGATCCCCACCAGTCTTAAATCTGATCCCCATCAGTCTTACTCTGATCCCCACCAGTCTTACTCTGATCCCCACCAGTTTTACTCTAATCCCCACCAGTTTTATTCTTCTGATCCCCGCCAGTCTTACTCTGATCCCCACCAGTTTTACTCTGATCCCCACCAGTTTTACTCTGATCCCCACCAGTCTCACTCTGATCCCCACCAGTTTTTATTCTTCTGATTCCCACAAGTCTTACTCTGATCCCCACCAGTTTTACTCTGATCCCCACCAGTTTTACTCTGATCCCCACTAGTCTTACTCTGAGCCCCACCAGTTTTACTCTAATCCCAACCAGTTTTATTCTTCTGATCCCCACCAGTCATACTCTGATCCCCACCAGTTTTACTCTGATCCCCACCAGTCTCACTCTGATCCCCACCAGTTTTTATTCTTCTGATTCCCACAATTCTTACTCTGATCCCCACCAGTTTTACTCTGATCCCCACCAGTTTTACTCTGATCCCCACTAGTCTTACTCTTATCCCCACTAGTCTTACTCTGATCCCCACCAGTTTTACTCTGATCCCCACCAGTTTTACTCTGATCCCCACCAGTCTTACTCTTATCCCCATCAGTCTTACTCTGATCCCCACCAGTTTTATTCTGATGCCCACCAGACTTACTCTGATCCCCACCAGTTTTATTCTTCTGATCCCCACCAGTCTTACACTAATCCCCACCAGTCTTAACTCTGATCCCCACCAGTCTTACTCTGATCCCCACAAGTCTTACTCTGATCCCCACCAGTCTTACTCTAGTCCCCACCAGTTTTACTCTAATCCCCACCGGTTTTATTATTCTGATCCCCACCAGTCACAATCTGATCCCCACCATTTTTACTCTGATCCAAACCAGTCTTACTCTGATCCCCATCAGTCTCACTCTGATCCCCACCAGTTTTTATTCTTCTGATTCCCACAAGTCTTACTCTGATCCCCACCAGTTTTACTCTGATCCCCACCAGTTTTACTCTGACCCCCTGCCAGTCTTACTCTGATCCCCACCAGTTTTACTCTGATCCCCACCAGTTTTATTCTGACCCCCACTAGTCATACTGTGATCCCCACCAGTCTTACTCTGATCCCCGCCAGTCTTACTCTTATCCCCACCAGTCTTACACTGATCCCCACCAGACTTACTCTGATCCCCACCAGTTTTATTCTTCCGATCCCCACCAGTTTTATTCTTCTGATCCCCACCAGTCTTACACTGATCCCCACCAGTCTTAAATCTGATCCCCATCAGTCTTACTCTGATCCCCACCAGTCTTACTCTGATCCCCATCAGTTTTACTCTAATCCCCACCAGTTTTATTCTTCTGATCCCCACCAGTCTTACTCTGATCCCCACCAGTTTTACTCTAATCCCCACCAGTTTTACTCTTATCCCCACCAATCTTACTCTGATCCCCACCAGTTTTATTCTGATCCCCACCAGGCATACTCTGATCCCCACCAGTCTTACTCTGATCCCCACAAGTCTTACTCTGATCCCCATCAGTCTTACTCTGATACCCACCACTTTTATTCTTCTGATCCCCACCAGTCATACTCTGATCCCCACCAGTTTTACTCTGATCCCCACCAGTCTTACTCTAATCCCCACCAGTTTTACTCTAATCCCCACCAGTTTTATTCTTCTGATCCGCACCAGTCATACTCTGATCCCCACCAGACTTACTCTGATCCCCACCAGTTTTATTCTTCTGATCCCCACCAGTTTTATTCTTCTGATCCCCTCCAGTCTTACACTGATCCCCACCAGTCTTAAATCTGATCCCCATCAGTCTTACTCTGATCCCCACCAGTCTTACTCTGATCCCCACCAGTTTTACTCTAATCCCCACCAGTTTTATTCTTCTGATCCCCACCAGTCTTACTCTGATCCCCACCAGTTTTACTCTAATCCCCACCAGTTTTACTCTTATCCCCACCAATCTTACTCTGATCCCCACCAGTTTTATTCTGATCCCCACCAGTTTTACTCTGATCCCCACCAGTCTTACTCTAATCCCCACCAGTTTTACTCTAATCCCCACCAGTTTTATTCTTCTGATCCCCACCAGTCATACTCTCATCCCCACCAGTTTTACTCTGATCCCCACCAGTTTTACTCTGATCCCCACCAGTCTCACTCTGATCCCCACCAGTTTTTATTCTTCTGATTCCCACAAGTCTTACTCTGATCCCCACCAGTTTTACTCTGATCCCCACCAGTTATACTCTGACCCCCTGCCAGTCTTACTCTGATCCCCACCAGTTTTACTCTGATCTCCACCAGTTTTATTCTGACCCCCACCAGTCATACTCTGATCCCCACCAGTCTTACTCTGATCCCCGCCAGTCTTACTCTTATCCCCACCAGTCTTACACTGATCCCCACCAGACTTACTCTGATCCCCACCAGTTTTATTCTTCTGATCCCCACCAGTCTTACACTGATCCCCACCAGTCTTAAATCTGATCCCCATCAGTCTTACTCTGATCCCCACCAGTCTTACTCTGATCCCCACCCGTTTTACTCTAATCCCCACCAGTTTTATTCTTCTGATCCCCGCCAGTCTTACTCTGATCCCCACCAGTTTTACTCTGATCCCCACCAGTTTTACTCTGATCCCCACCAGTCTCACTCTGATCCCCACCAGTTTTTATTCTTCTGATTCCCACAAGTCTTACTCTGATCCCCACCAGTTTTACTCTGATCCCCACCAGTTTTACTCTGATCCCCACTAGTCTTACTCTGATCCCCACCAGTTTTACTCTAATCCCCACCAGTTTCGTTCTTCTGATCCCCACCAGTCATACTCTGATCCCCACCAGTTTTACTCTGATCCCCACCAGTTTTACTCTGATCCCCACCAGTCTCACTCTGATCCCCACCAGTTTTTATTCTTCTGATTCCCACAAGTCTTACTCTGAACCCCACCAGTTTTACTCTGATCCCCACCAGTTTTACTCTGATCCCCACTAGTCTTACTCTTATCCCCACTAGTGTTACTCTGATCCCCACCAGTTTTACTCTGATCCCCAACAGTTTTATTCTTCTGGTCCCCACCAGTCTTACTCTGATCCCCACCAGTTTTACTCTAATCCCCACCAGTTTTACTCTTATCCCCACCAATCTTACTCTGATCCCCACCAGTTTTCTTCTGATCCCCACCAGGCATACTCTGATCCCCACCAGTCTTACTCTGATCCCCGCCAGTCTTACTCTTATACCCACCAGTCTTACTCTGATCCCCACCGGTTTTATTCTGATCCCCAACAGACTTACTCTGATCCCCACCAGTTTTATTCCTCTGATCCCCACCAGTTTTATTCTGATCCCCACCAGGCCTACTCTGATCCCCACCAGTCTTACTCTAATCCCCACCAGTTTTACTCTAATCCCCACCAGTTTTATTCTTCTGATCCCCACCAGTCATACTCTCATCCCCACCAGTTTTACTCTGATCCCCGCCAGTTTTACTCTGATCCCCACCAGTCTCACTCTGATCCCCACCAGTTTTTATTCTTCTGATTCCCACAAGTCTTACTCTGATCCCCACCAGTTTTACTCTGATCCCCACCAGTTTTACTCTGACCCCCTGCCAGTCTTACTCTGATCCCCACCAGTTTTACTCTGATCTCCACCAGTTTTATTCTGACCCCCACCAGTCATACTCTGATCCCCACCAGTCTTACTGTGATCCCCACCAGTCTTACTCTTATCCCCACCAGTCTTACACTGATCCCCACCAGACTTACTCTGATCCCCACCAGTTTTATTCTTCTGATCCCCACCAGTCTTACACTGATCCCCACCAGTCTTAAATCTGATCCCCTTCAGTCTTACTCTGATCCCCACCAGTCTTACTCTGATCCCCACCAGTTTTACTCTAATCCCCACCAGTTTTATTCTTCTGATCCCCGCCAGTCTTACTCTGATCCCCACCAGTTTTACTCTGATCCCCACCAGTTTTACTCTGATCCCCACCAGTCTCACTCTGATCCCCACAGGTTTTTATTCTTCTGATTCCCACAAGTCTTACTCTGATCCCCACCAGTTTTACTCTGATCCCCACCAGTTTTACTCTGATCCCCACTAGTCTTACTCTGATCCCCACCAGTTTTACTCTAATCCCCACCAGTTTTATTCTTCTGATCCCCACCAGTCATACTCTGATCCCCACCAGTTTTACTCTGATCCCCACCAGTTTTACTCTGATCCCCACCAGTCTCACTCTGATCCCCACCAGTTTTTATTCTTCTGATTCCCACAATTCTGACTCTGATCCCCACCAGTTTTACTCTGATCCCCACCAGTTTTACTCTGATCCCCACTAGTCTTACTCTTATCCCCACTAGTCTTACTCTGATCCCCACCAGTTTTACTCTGATCCCCACCAGTTTTACTCTGATCCCCACTAGTCTTACTCTTATCCCCACTAGTCTTACTCTGATCCCCACCAGTTTTACTCTGATCCCCAACAGTTTTATTCTTCTGGTCCCCACCAGTCTTACTCTGATCCCCACCAGTTTTACTCTAATCCCCACCAGTTTTACTCTTATCCCCACCAATCTTACTCTGATCCCCACCAGTTTTCTTCTGATCCCCACCAGGCATACTCTGATCCCCACCAGTCTTACTCTGATCTCCGCCAGTCTTACTCTTATACCCACCAGTCTTACTCTGATCCCCACCAGTTTTATTCTGATCCCCACCAGACTTACTCTGATCCCCACCAGTTTTATTCCTCTGATCCCCACCAGTTTTATTCTGATCCCCACCAGGCCTACTCTGATCCCCACCAGTCTTACTCTAATCCCCACCAGTTTTACTCTAATCCCCACCAGTTTTATTCTTCTGATCCCCACCAGTCATACTCTCATCCCCACCAGTTTTACTCTGATCCCCGCCAGTTTTACTCTGATCCCCACCAGTCTCACTCTAATCCCCACCAGTTTTTATTCTTCTGATTCCCACAAGTCTTACTCTGATCCCCACCAGTTTTACTCTGACCCCCTGCCAGTCTTACTCTGATCCCCACCAGTTTTACTCTGATCTCCACCAGTTTTATTCTGACCCCCACCAGTCATACTCTGATCCCCACCAGTCTTACTGTGATCCCCACCAGTCTTACTCTTATCCCCACCAGTCTTACACTGATCCCCACCAGACTTACTCTGATCCCCACCAGTTTTATTCTTCTGATCCCCACCAGTCTTACACTGATCCCCACCAGTCTGAAATCTGATCCCCATCAGTCTTACTCTGATCCCCACCAGTCTTACTCTGATCCCCACCAGTTTTACTCTAATCCCCACCAGTTTTATTCTTCTGATCCCCGCCAGTCTTACTCTGATCCCCACCAGTTTTACTCTGATCCCCACCAGTTTTACTCTGATCCCCACCAGTCTCACTCTGATCCCCACAGGTTTTTATTCTTCTGATTCCCACAAGTCTTACTCTGATCCCCACCAGTTTTACTCTGATCCCCACCAGTTTTACTCTGATCCCCACTAGTCTTACTCTGATCCCCACCAGTTTTACTCTAATCCCCACCAGTTTTATTCTTCTGATCCCCACCAGTCATACTCTGATCCCCACCAGTTTTACTCTGAACCCCACCAGTTTTACTCTGATCCCCACCAGTCTCACTCTGATCCCCACCAGTTTCTATTCTTCTGATTCCCACAATTCTTACTCTGATCCCCACCAGTTTTACTCTGATCCCCACCAGTTTTACTCTGATCCCCACTAGTCTTACTCTTATCCCCACTAGTCTTACTCTGATCCCCACCAGTTTTACTCTGATCCCCACCAGTTTTACTCTGATCCCCGCCAGTCTTACTCTTATCCCCACCAGTCTTACACTGATCCCCACCAGACTTACTCTGATCCCCACCAGTTTTATTCTTCTGATCCCCACCAGTCTTACACTGATCCCCACCAGTCTTAAATCTGATCCCCATCAGTCTTACTCTGATCCCCACCAGTCTTACTCTGATCCCCACCCGTTTTACTCTAATCCCCACCAGTTTTATTCTTCTGATCCCCGCCAGTCTTACTCTGATCCCCACCAGTTTTACTCTGATCCCCACCAGTCTCACTCTGATCCCCACCAGTTTTTATTCTTCTGATTCCCACAAGTCTTACTCTGATCCCCACCAGTTTTACTCTGATCCCCACCAGTTTTACTCTGATCCCCACTAGTCTTACTCTGATCCCCACCAGTTTTACTCTAATCCCCACCAGTTTCATTCTTCTGATCCCCACCAGTCATACTCTGATCCCCACCAGTTTTACTCTGATCCCCACCAGTTTTACTCTGATCCCCACCAGTCTCACTCTGATCCCCACCAGTTTCATTCTTCTGATCCCCACCAGTCTTACTCTGATCCCCACCAGTTTTACTCTGATCCCCACCAGTTTTACTCTGATCCCCACTAGTCTTACTCTTATCCCCACTAGTCTTACTCTGATCCCCACCAGTTTTACTCTGATCCCCAACAGTTTTATTCTTCTGGTCCCCACCAGTCTTACTCTGATCCCCACCAGTTTTACTCTAATGCCCACCAGTTTTACTCTTATCCCCACCAATCTTACTCTGATCCCCACCAGTTTTCTTCTGATCCCCACCAGGCATACTCTGATCCCCACCAGTCTTACTCTGATCCCCGCCAGTCTTACTCTTATACCCACCAGTCTTACTCTGATCCCCACCAGTTTTATTCTGATCCCCACCAGACTTACTCTGATCCCCACCAGTTTTATTCCTCTGATCCCCACCAGTTTTATTCTGATCCCCACCAGGCCTACTCTGATCCCCACCAGTCTTACTCTAATCCCCACCAGTTTTACTCTAATCCCCACCAGTTTTATTCTTCTGATCCCCACCAGTCATACTCTCATCCCCACCAGTTTTACTCTGATCCCCGCCAGTTTTACTCTGATCCCCACCAGTCTCACTCTGATCCCCACCAGTTTTTATTCTTCTGATTCCCACAATTCTGACTCTGATCCCCACCAGTTTTACTCTGATCCCCACCAGTTTTACTCTGATCCCCACTAGTCTTACTCTTATCCCCACTAGTCTTACTCTGATCCCCACCAGTTTTACTCTGATCCCCACCAGTTTTACTCTGATCCCCACTAGTCTTACTCTTATCCCCACTAGTCTTACTCTGATCCCCACCAGTTTTACTCTGATCCCCAACAGTTTTATTCTTCTGGTCCCCACCAGTCTTACTCTGATCCCCACCAGTTTTACTCTAATCCCCACCAGTTTTACTCTTATCCCCACCAATCTTACTCTGATCCCCACCAGTTTTCTTCTGATCCCCACCAGGCATACTCTGATCCCCACCAGTCTTACTCTGATCTCCGCCAGTCTTACTCTTATACCCACCAGTCTTACTCTGATCCCCACCAGTTTTATTCTGATCCCCACCAGACTTACTCTGATCCCCACCAGTTTTATTCCTCTGATCCCCACCAGTTTTATTCTGATCCCCACCAGGCCTACTCTGATCCCCACCAGTCTTACTCTAATCCCCACCAGTTTTACTCTAATCCCCACCAGTTTTATTCTTCTGATCCCCACCAGTCATACTCTCATCCCCACCAGTTTTACTCTGATCCCCGCCAGTTTTACTCTGATCCCCACCAGTCTCACTCTAATCCCCACCAGTTTTTATTCTTCTGATTCCCACAAGTCTTACTCTGATCCCCACCAGTTTTACTCTGATCCCCACCAGTTTTACTCTGACCCCCTGCCAGTCTTACTCTGATCCCCACCAGTTTTACTCTGATCTCCACCAGTTTTATTCTGACCCCCACCAGTCATACTCTGATCCCCACCAGTCTTACTGTGATCCCCACCAGTCTTACTCTTATCCCCACCAGTCTTACACTGATCCCCACCAGACTTACTCTGATCCCCACCAGTTTTATTCTTCTGATCCCCACCAGTCTTACACTGATCCCCACCAGTCTGAAATCTGATCCCCATCAGTCTTACTCTGATCCCCACCAGTCTTACTCTGATCCCCACCAGTTTTACTCTAATCCCCACCAGTTTTATTCTTCTGATCCCCGCCAGTCTTACTCTGATCCCCACCAGTTTTACTCTGATCCCCACCAGTTTTACTCTGATCCCCACCAGTCTCACTCTGATCCCCACAGGTTTTTATTCTTCTGATTCCCACTAGTCTTACTCTGATCCCCACCAGTTTTACTCTAATCCCCACCAGTTTTATTCTGCTGATCCCCACCAGTCATACTCTGATCCCCACCAGTTTTACTCTGAACCCCACCAGTTTTACTCTGATCCCCACCAGTCTCACTCTGATCCCCACCAGTTTTTATTCTTCTGATTCCCACAATTCTTACTCTGATCCCCACCAGTTTTACTCTGATCCCCACCAGTTTTACTCTGATCCCCACTAGTCTTACTCTTATCCCCACTAGTCTTACTCTGATCCCCACCAGTTTTACTCTGATCCCCACCAGTTTTACTCTGATCCCCGCCAGTCTTACTCTTATCCCCACCAGTCTTACACTGATCCCCACCAGACTTACTCTGATCCCCACCAGTTTTATTCTTCTGATCCCCACCAGTCTTACACTGATCCCCACCAGTCTTAAATCTGATCCCCATCAGTCTTACTCTGATCCCCACCAGTCTTACTCTGATCCCCACCCGTTTTACTCTAATCCCCACCAGTTTTATTCTTCTGATCCCCGCCAGTCTTACTCTGATCCCCACCAGTTTTACTCTGATCCCCACCAGTTTTACTCTGATCCCCACCAGTCTCACTCTGATCCCCACCAGTTGTTATTCTTCTGATTCCCACAAGTCTTACTCTGATCCCCACCAGTTTTACTCTGATCCCCACCAGTTTTACTCTGATCCCCACTAGTCTTACTCTGATCCCCACCAGTTTTACTCTAATCCCCACCAGTTTCATTCTTCTGATCCCCACCAGTCATACTCTGATCCCCACCAGTTTTACTCTGATCCCCACCAGTTTTACTCTGATCCCCACCAGTCTCACTCTGATCCCCACCAGTTTCATTCTTCTGATCCCCACCAGTCTTACTCTGATCCCCACCAGTTTTACTCTGATCCCCACCAGTTTTACTCTGATCCCCACTAGTCTTACTCTTATCCCCACTAGTCTTACTCTGATCCCCACCAGTTTTACTCTGATCCCCAACAGTTTTATTCTTCTGGTCCCCACCAGTCTTACTCTGATCCCCACCAGTTTTACTCTAATGCCCACCAGTTTTACTCTTATCCCCACCAATCTTACTCTGATCCCCACCAGTTTTCTTCTGATCCCCACCAGGCATACTCTGATCCCCACCAGTCTTACTCTGATCCCCGCCAGTCTTACTCTTATACCCACCAGTCTTACTCTGATCCCCACCAGTTTTATTCTGATCCCCACCAGACTTACTCTGATCCCCACCAGTTTTATTCCTCTGATCCCCACCAGTTTTATTCTGATCCCCACCAGGCCTACTCTGATCCCCACCAGTCTTACTCTAATCCCCACCAGTTTTACTCTAATCCCCACCAGTTTTATTCTTCTGATCCCCACCAGTCATACTCTCATCCCCACCAGTTTTACTCTAATGCCCACCAGTTTTACTCTTTTCCCCACCAATCTTACTCTGATCCCCACCAGTTTTCTTCTGATCCCCACCAGGCATACTCTGATCCCCACCAGTCTTACTCTGATCCCCGCCAGTCTTACTCTTATACCCACCAGTCTTACTCTGATCCCCACCAGTTTTATTCTGATCCCCACCAGACTTACTCTGATCCCCACCAGTTTTATTCCTCTGATCCCCACCAGTTTTATTCTGATCCCCACCAGGCCTACTCTGATCCCCACCAGTCTTACTCTAATCCCCACCAGTTTTACTCTAATCCCCACCAGTTTTATTCTTCTGATCCCCACCAGTCATACTCTCATCCCCACCAGTTTTACTCTGATCCCCGCCAGTTTTACTCTGATCCCCACCAGTCTCACTCTGATCCCCACCAGTTTTTATTCTTCTGATTCCCACAATTCTGACTCTGATCCCCACCAGTTTTACTCTGATCCCCACCAGTTTTACTCTGATCCCCACTAGTCTTACTCTTATCCCCACTAGTCTTACTCTGATCCCCACCAGTTTTACTCTGATCCCCACCAGTTTTACTCTGATCCCCACTAGTCTTACTCTTATCCCCACTAGTCTTACTCTGATCCCCACCAGTTTTACTCTGATCCCCAACAGTTTTATTCTTCTGGTCCCCACCAGTCTTACTCTGATCCCCACCAGTTTTACTCTAATCCCCACCAGTTTTACTCTTATCCCCACCAATCTTACTCTGATCCCCACCAGTTTTCTTCTGATCCCCACCAGGCATACTCTGATCCCCACCAGTCTTACTCTGATCTCCGCCAGTCTTACTCTTATACCCACCAGTCTTACTCTGATCCCCACCAGTTTTATTCTGATCCCCACCAGACTTACTCTGATCCCCACCAGTTTTATTCCTCTGATCCCCACCAGTTTTATTCTGATCCCCACCAGGCCTACTCTGATCCCCACCAGTCTTACTCTAATCCCCACCAGTTTTACTCTAATCCCCACCAGTTTTATTCTTCTGATCCCCACCAGTCATACTCTCATCCCCACCAGTTTTACTCTGATCCCCGCCAGTTTTACTCTGATCCCCACCAGTCTCACTCTAATCCCCACCAGTTTTTATTCTTCTGATTCCCACAAGTCTTACTCTGATCCCCACCAGTTTTACTCTGATCCCCACCAGTTTTACTCTGACCCCCTGCCAGTCTTACTCTGATCCCCACCAGTTTTACTCTGATCTCCACCAGTTTTATTCTGACCCCCACCAGTCATACTCTGATCCCCACCAGTCTTACTGTGATCCCCACCAGTCTTACTCTTATCCCCACCAGTTTTACTCTGATCCCCACCAGTCTCACTCTGATCCCCACAGGTTTTTATTCTTCTGATTCCCACAAGTCTTACTCTGATCCCCACCAGTTTTACTCTGATCCCCACCAGTTTTACTCTGATCCCCACTAGTCTTACTCTGATCCCCACCAGTTTTACTCTAATCCCCACCAGTTTTATTCTTCTGATCCCCACCAGTCATACTCTGATCCCCACCAGTTTTACTCTGAACCCCACCAGTTTTACTCTGATCCCCACCAGTCTCACTCTGATCCCCACCAGTTTTTATTCTTCTGATTCCCACAATTCTTACTCTGATCCCCACCAGTTTTACTCTGATCCCCACCAGTTTTACTCTGATCCCCACTAGTCTTACTCTTATCCCCACTAGTCTTACTCTGATCCCCACCAGTTTTACTCTGATCCCCACCAGTTTTACTCTGATCCCCGCCAGTCTTACTCTTATCCCCACCAGTCTTACACTGATCCCCACCAGACTTACTCTGATCCCCACCAGTTTTATTCTTCTGATCCCCACCAGTCTTACACTGATCCCCACCAGTCTTAAATCTGATCCCCATCAGTCTTACTCTGATCCCCACCAGTCTTACTCTGATCCCCACCCGTTTTACTCTAATCCCCACCAGTTTTATTCTTCTGATCCCCGCCAGTCTTACTCTGATCCCCACCAGTTTTACTCTGATCCCCACCAGTTTTACTCTGATCCCCACCAGTCTCACTCTGATCCCCACCAGTTGTTATTCTTCTGATTCCCACAAGTCTTACTCTGATCCCCACCAGTTTTACTCTGATCCCCACCAGTTTTACTCTGATCCCCACTAGTCTTACTCTGATCCCCACCAGTTTTACTCTAATCCCCACCAGTTTCATTCTTCTGATCCCCACCAGTCATACTCTGATCCCCACCAGTTTTACTCTGATCCCCACCAGTTTTACTCTGATCCCCACCAGTCTCACTCTGATCCCCACCAGTTTCATTCTTCTGATCCCCACCAGTCTTACTCTGATCCCCACCAGTTTTACTCTGATCCCCACCAGTTTTACTCTGATCCCCACTAGTCTTACTCTGATCCCCACCAGTTTTACTCTGATCCCCAACAGTTTTATTCTTCTGGTCCCCACCAGTCTTACTCTGATCCCCACCAGTTTTACTCTAATGCCCACCAGTTTTACTCTTATCCCCACCAATCTTACTCTGATCCCCACCAGTTTTCTTCTGATCCCCACCAGGCATACTCTGATCCCCACCAGTCTTACTCTGATCCCCGCCAGTCTTACTCTTTTACCCACCAGTCTTACTCTGATCCCCACCAGTTTTATTCTGATCCCCACCAGACTTACTCTGATCCCCACCAGTTTTATTCCTCTGATCCCCACCAGTTTTATTCTGATCCCCACCAGGCCTACTCTGATCCCCACCAGTCTTACTCTAATCCCCACCAGTTTTACTCTAATCCCCACCAGTTTTATTCTTCTGATCCCCACCAGTCATACTCTCATCCCCACCAGTTTTACTCTAATGCCCACCAGTTTTACTCTTATCCCCACCAATCTTACTCTGATCCCCACCAGTTTTCTTCTGATCCCCACCAGGCATACTCTGATCCCCACCAGTCTTACTCTGATCCCCGCCAGTCTTACTCTTATACCCACCAGTCTTACTCTGATCCCCACCAGTTTTATTCTGATCCCCACCAGACTTACTCTGATCCCCACCAGTTTTATTCCTCTGATCCCCACCAGTTTTATTCTGATCCCCACCAGGCCTACTCTGATCCCCACCAGTCTTACTCTAATCCCCACCAGTTTTACTCTAATCCCCACCAGTTTTATTCTTCTGATCCCCACCAGTCATACTCTCATCCCCACCAGTTTTACTCTGATCCCCGCCAGTTTTACTCTGATCCCCACCAGTCTCACTCTGATCCCCACCAGTTTTTATTCTTCTGATTCCCACGATTCTGACTCTGATCCCCACCAGTTTTACTCTGATCCCCACCAGTTTTACTCTGATCCCCACTAGTCTTACTCTTATCCCCACTAGTCTTACTCTGATCCCCACCAGTTTTACTCTGATCCCCACCAGTTTTACTCTGATCCCCACTAGTCTTACTCTTATCCCCACTAGTCTTACTCTGATCCCCACCAGTTTTACTCTGATCCCCAACAGTTTTATTCTTCTGGTCCCCACCAGTCTTACTCTGATCCCCACCAGTTTTACTCTAATCCCCACCAGTTTTACTCTTATCCCCACCAATCTTACTCTGATCCCCACCAGTTTTCTTCTGATCCCCACCAGGCATACTCTGATCCCCACCAGTCTTACTCTGATCTCCGCCAGTCTTACTCTTATACCCACCAGTCTTACTCTGATCCCCACCAGTTTTATTCTGATCCCCACCAGACTTACTCTGATCCCCACCAGTTTTATTCCTCTGATCCCCACCAGTTTTATTCTGATCCCCACCAGGCCTACTCTGATCCCCACCAGTCTTACTCTAATCCCCACCAGTTTTACTCTAATCCCCACCAGTTTTATTCTTCTGATCCCCACCAGTCATACTCTCATCCCCACCAGTTTTACTCTGATCCCCGCCAGTTTTACTCTGATCCCCACCAGTCTCACTCTAATCCCCACCAGTTTTTATTCTTCTGATTCCCACAAGTCTTACTCTGATCCCCACCAGTTTTACTCTGATCCCCACCAGTTTTACTCTGACCCCCTGCCAGTCTTACTCTGATCCCCACCAGTTTTACTCTGATCTCCACCAGTTTTATTCTGACCCCCACCAGTCATACTCTGATCCCCACCAGTCTTACTGTGATCCCCACCAGTCTTACTCTTATCCCCACCAGTCTTACACTGATCCCCACCAGACTTACTCTGATCCCCACCAGTTTTATTCTTCTGATCCCCACCAGTCTTACACTGATCCCCACCAGTCTTAAATCTGATCCCCATCAGTCTTACTCTGATCCCCACCAGTCTTACTCTGATCCCCACCAGTTTTACTCTAATCCCCACCAGTTTTATTCTTCTGATCCCCGCCAGTCTTACTCTGATCCCCACCAGTTTTACTCTGATCCCCACCAGTTTTACTCTGATCCCCACCAGTCTCACTCTGATCCCCACAGGTTTTTATTCTTCTGATTCCCACAAGTCTTACTCTGATCCCCACCAGTTTTACTCTGATCCCCACCAGTTTTACTCTGATC